>NC_044564.1:17774015-18454848 GCF_007565055.1 Rhinopithecus roxellana
AATACACCACAGTACATTTGTCCATGCTACTGTCAGTGGACATTTGGGTTTCCATAGTGTTGCTGTGAACATCTTTGTATGTCTTTAGGTGTACACATTTGGTGCATCTTTATTGTCTATATACCTTGAAGTAGAACTGCCAGGTCATCACTGGGTGTGCATAAGTCTATATTTGGTAGATGTCACTGAATAGTAAAGCATGTTACTAAGTAGTAAAGTAGTTATTGGTAGATGTTACTGAATAGTAAAGTAGTTGAACAAATCTCCACACCTGTCAGTGGTGAGTAAAAGGATAACAGTCGCTCTGGCCTCCTTGGCAATGCTTGGTACTGAGTGTCTATTTTATGTTAGCTACTCTGGTGGGAGTGTACTAGTATCTCATTATATAGTCTAATTGTCAGATAAATTAAAAGTAACATGTAAGTCTTAACAGTTATTTAGGAGGCCAGCCATGGTGGCTCACACCTGTAATCCCAATGCGGGAGGACTGCTTGAGGCCAGGAATTCTAGACCAGCCTGGGCAACGCCAGCAAGACCCCATTTCTACAAAAAAATTTTTAAAGCCAACAATTATTTAGGGGATTAGTTATAGTATGGTGCATCTGTGTAGTGTATTACATTGTGGCCATTCAAAATGATGTTTGTAGAAGTATATTTTCCTAGTATAATTTTTTTTTTTTTTTTTTTTGAGACGGAGTCTTGCTCTGTTGTCCAGGCTGGAGTGAAGTGGCAGATCTCGGCTCACTGCAACCTCTACCTTCCGGGATCAAGCGATTCTCCTGCCTCAGCCTCCCAAGTAGCTGGGATTATAGGCGTCTGCCACTATGCCCAGCTAATTTTTTGTATTTTTAGTAGAGACAGGGTTTCACCACGTTGGTCAGGCTGGTCTTGAACTCCTGACCTCAAATAATTCACCTGCCTCAGCCTCCCAAAGTGTTGGGATTACAGACGTGAGCCACCACACCTGGCCTTTCCCAGTATGATTATAAAAGTTAAATATGCTCATAGTAAAAGTTCAAAACATTACAGAAACGTGATATAGACGTGAAGATCTCCACTAGCCATGAACATGTATTTTTCTAGATTTTCCCCTGGTACTAACATAATCAAGCACATACACATCCACTCATCCATCCATTATTCTGTCACTTGCTTTTCTGATTTAACCATATTTACAGACATCTGTTAAGGTTGGATTTTTGAGCTTTATCTCTCTTTTAAGTGACTACTACTTATTTTATTCATTTGATACACCATTTTATATTGTTCCATCTAAGATGAGTATTTTGGTTACAGGAAGACATTTATTTTATTCTTTAAATTTCCCACCTGCATTATAAGTTGAGAGGACATTTATTGACTTGAGAGAAATTCACAACATAATTTTTTTTTTTTTTTTTTTTTTGAGACAGAGTCTCACTGTGTCACCCAGGCTGGAGTGCAGTTGTGCAATCTCGGCTCGCTGCAACCAACCTCCACCTCCCAGGTTCAAGCGATTCTTCTGCCTCAGCCTCCCAAGTAGCTGGGACTACAGGCGCACACCAGCACATCTGGCTGATTTTTGTATTTTTAGTAGAGACCCGGCTTCACAGTATTGGCCAGGCTGGTCTCGAACTCCTGACCTCGTGGTCCTCCCGCCTTGGCCTCCCAAAGTGCTGGGATTACAGGCATGAGCCACCGCACCCAGCCCACAACATATTGTTAAATTTATAAAGTATGTTACAGCTGGACATGGTCGCTCACGCCTATAATCTCAGCACTTTGGGAGGCTAAGGCGGGCAGATCATGTGAGTTCAGGAGTTTGATATCAGCCTGGCCAACATGGTAAAACCCCATCTCTACCAAAAATATAAAAATTAGCCGGGTGTGGTGGTGTGTGCCTGTAATCCCAGCTACTCCGGAGGCTGAGGCAGGAGAATAGCTTGAACCTGGGAGGCAGAGGTTGCATTGAACTGAGATTGTGTCTTTGCACTCCAGCCTGGGTGACAGAGCGAGACTCCATCTCAAAAATAAACATCCGGGTGCGGTGGCCCACGCGTGTAATCCCAGCACTTTGGGAGGCAGAGGCGGGTGGATCACAAGGTCAGGAGTTTAAGATGAGCCTGGCCAATATGGTGAAACCCTGTCTCTCCTAAAAATATAAAAATTAGCCAGGCGTGGTGGCGGATGCCTGTAGTCCCAGCTACTCGGGAGGCTGAGGCAGGAGAATTGCTTGAACTCTGGGGCGGAGGTTGTAGTGAGCTGAGATCAGGCCACTGCACTCCAGCCTGGGTGACAGAGCGAGACTCTGTCTCATAAATAAATAAATAAATAAATAAACAAACAAATTTAAACAAAAAGCATGTTACATACAACCTGGCAGATCCCATGGTGGGGAAAAAGTATGTTACATAGCAGTAAGTATAGTATGGTCTCATTCTTTTTGACAGAAACGAAAAAGTTATGCAGCTATAGATATAAAGCCATATCCCAAGTCATTAAGCATTAGGATTAGTGTGTATTGGTTTTATCTCCATTTTCTTTAATGATTATATATTGCTTTTAGAATAAGAAAAAACAGAAGTAATTGATTTGCATCTCTATTCACCTGAGGTGGTAACATTAGGAGTCTTACCTGCTTCTTGGTGCTTCTCTCAGGCAAAGTGCTTTGTGGGTTAGAGTAGGGGGCCTTTCCTTTGCTGGTTCCTTGGATAGAGTTGAGGGTAGGAGGTCCACCTGTTGCAGAACCTTCCTGTGGGTTACTCATGAGCCATCCCTTCTAGGCCAGCTTTGCTCCAATGGAGGACAAGCTCAACCAGGCACACCTCGAGGTCCAGCAGCTGAAGGCCTCAGTGAAGAACTATGAGGGGATGATTGACAACTATAAGAGTCAGGTAGGCCTCACTGGGGCCCTGGCCCTTCCAAACAGTGCCTACCCTGCCCCCATCAGACTGGGGGCTCCCTACCAGGCCAATCCCAGGAAGGGGTGGGTATGGAAGATGGTTTTCACCAAAACGTGGCTCTGCCTAAGATGAACCACAGTGTTGTTGGTCCTTAGGTGATGAAGACCAGATTGGAGGCTGATGAAGTAGCTGCCCAGCTAGAACGCTGTGACAAAGAGAACAAGATCCTTAAAGATGAGATGAACAAAGAGATTGAGGCGGTACTGCTTTCCTTCCTTGCTTTCTTCTCCTACCCAATTCCATATCTAACTCAATGACTGTGAGTCTGTTCCCTTTGTTTGCTTTGACCCTATCTGATTTGGGCAACAAAGATGAGCTCATTTTCTCATTGGTGGACTGATCCAGTCTACCCTGTGTCTCTCTCTCCTTTGTGTCTTTCTTGTCTCCTCTCTTCTCTCTCTCATGCTATGCTGCTGCTTTGTCTTTTTTTTTCCCCCCTTGGTTTTCTTCTCCTTTTCACTTTCCTTAAAACAACAACAACAACAAAACCCTCCTGGCCAGGCGCAGTGGCTCACACCTGTAATCCCAGCACTTTGGGAGACTGAGGCAGGCAGGTCAACTGAGGTTGGGAGTTCAAGACCAGCCTGACCAACATGGCGAAACACCCTGTCTCTACTAAAATACAAAATTAGCCGAGCATGGTGGCACCTGCCTGTAATCCCAGCTACTTGGGAGACTGAGGCAGGAGAATCGCTTGAACCTGGGAGGCGGAGGTTGCAGTGAGCCGAGATCGTGCCATTGCACTCCAGCCTGGGCAAGAGGAGTAAAACTCTGTCTCAAAAAAAAAAAAAACTCCTGCTTGGAGCGTTCAAGTAGACAGAAATCTACAGTTATGCCAGGTCTTTGACATGCCTATTGCATTCTATATGGTGTCTTTATTTTGTACCAACCAGAAAATATGTCTCCCATCTTCTTCCCAAAAAGCCTTATTCTTCTACAGATGGTTTGGCTGATTAGAGCAGGGGGATTATCTTAATGGTTACCTTGGAGATGGGCTGAGTCCAGGCTCAGCCACTAATTTGTTTCATAATCTTGAGCAAGTCAAGCTCCTCTCTGATCCTCAGTCTCCATGTTAAGTACAAGGAGGGACTGAGACCAGATATTTCTCACCTTTCCCTCTAACCTGTAGCATTGTGACTGCTTTCCTAGGGGCTTTAGAGTTAGACTAGACTTTTTAAATTTTTTTTTTTTTTGAGACTGAGTCTTGCTGTGTCACCCAGGCTGGAGTGCAGTGGCGTGATCTCAGCTCACTGCAACCTCCACTTCCCGGGTTCAAGCAATTCTCCTGCTTCAGCGTCCCAAGTAGCTGGGACTACAGGCATGTGCCACCACTCCCAGCTAATTTTTGTATTTTTAGTAGAGACGGGGTTTCACCATGTTGGCCAGGATGGTGTCGAACTCCTGACCTCAAATGATCTGCCCCCCCCTTGGCTTTCCAGAGTGCTGAGATTACAGGCGTGAGCCACTGTGCTTGGCTTGGAGTTAGACTAGACTTTAATCCTGTGTTTACCAGTTTGTAGCTGAATGACCTTGGGCAGATGACTTAGTTCTCTTGATCCTTACTATCCTTATATGGGGACAGCATCACCTGTTTTACAGGTTGTCTGAATTAAATGAGCAAGTGTGCAGAGCCCCTGGTACAACGCCTGGGTCTTGGTGTTTACTGTGTGGTTGCCATTGTTACTGGATAACTAAATGAATGGCAAGCCACCTGCTCAGTGGCCAGCAGGGAGTGTAGGCCACACTTCTGCTGTGGATTTTGCAGGATCCTCCACTGGGGACTGTGTCAGCCCTGCCCTAACTCTAAAGGACTCTGCCCGGCTCCACTAGGAGCCAGGCCTTTCCTAACTGTGGGTCTTTCCTTCCTGCTTCAGGCACGAAGGCAGTTCCAGTCTCAGCTGGCTGACCTGCAGCAGCTCCCTGACATCCTGAAGATCACGGAGGCGAAGCTGGCTGAGTGCCAAGACCAACTGCAGGGCTATGAGCGGAAGAACATCGACCTCACAGCCATCATATCAGACCTGCGCAGCCGGGTAAGGGACTGGCAGAAAGGGTCCCACGAACTGACCCGAGCAGGGGCCCGCATACCAAGATGAGCTGCATGCCCCCTAAGGGAGGACTACTTCCTTTTTCTTGGCTGCCGCTTTTTAAAAGGAATGAGCTATCATCAGTGCTGTGAAATAAAAGTCTGGTGTGCCAAATGCCATGTGTTTGCACAAAGTGATTGTAGTTATAGGAGCCGTCACTTGCGTGGAGTCACTGGGCCCTCCTGCTGTTGCCACCACCCAAGACTGCTGCCTCTGCCTGCCTCTGCCTGTATGCTCTGCTGCTGTCCTCAGCTCCACACATACAGCTGGGAGGTGCTAGCAGTCACCGAGCTGTAGAATTTCTTTTTCTCTTTCTCTTGCTTCAGCTGCTTCTCCTGACTCTTAATAGATTCACTGCCTGAGATTCTGTCCTGAAAGAAGCAAGCAGTCCCTTTCTCCCAGAAGCAGTCTGTCTCTGGGTTACTAGAACCATGCCTACAGTGTCCTACAGTGTCCAAGAAATTATATACCACTCATTTGCAGCATGACTTTGGGCAAGGCCCCTTCCCCACTCTTTTTTTTTTTAGATGGAGTCTCGCTCTGTCGCCCAGGCTGGCGTGCAGTGGTGCGATCTCGGCTCACTGCACGCTCCGCCTCCCAGGTTCACGCCATTCTCCTGCCTCAGCCTCCCGAGTAGCTGGGACTACAGGTGCGACCCACCACTCCCAGCTAATTTTTTGTATTTTTAGTAGAGACGGGGTTTCACCATGTTAGCCAGGATGGTCTCAATCTCCTGATCGCGTGATCCGCCTGCCTCAGCCTCCCAAAGTACTAGGATTACAGGTGTGAGCCACTGCGCCCAGCTAGCCCCTTCCCCACTCCTGACATGTGTACTTGTGATAATTAGAAAAGGAGCTACCATTTTTTGAGCACCTCTTTTGTGTTCCTGCATTCTCTCAT
Source organism: Rhinopithecus roxellana (assembly GCF_007565055.1). NCBI lineage: Eukaryota > Metazoa > Chordata > Mammalia > Primates > Cercopithecidae > Rhinopithecus > Rhinopithecus roxellana. The sequence continues at coordinate 17,779,945 of NC_044564.1, forward strand.
TTAATTCCATCAGGAACTTTGTGAGGTGCATGTGTTATTTTCCCATTTTACAGAAAGCAGCCCAAGGCATAGAGAGAAGTAATTCCCTACCATCACAGAGCTAGTACTTAGTAAGCAGGGATTGGAACCCAGCCAGCTCTGTCTGGTTCCCAACCGGATGTTCTCAGTACTGTAACCTTACAGTGCCTGCCTTCTCCGTTGAACCTGAGCATTCTCAGGGCCTTTTAGCCCTGATAGCTGAGACTTCTGCATAAAGCAGTCCTCTGGGTCTGGGTACATTCTCAAACTTGCCAACTCAAAAGGATTGACAGATTTCCTGTGGTCTTGCCTGCACTTGTCCCCAGTTAAGAGGAGTTTGAGATCAATAGTACCAGCAACATAACAGGTAAAGCTCTCTGGTTGGTTTGTATGGGCCAGTTAGCCCTGTCAGCTGTTTCTGCCTTCTCATGTCTTTCCTGGATCCTAGCTGGGCCTCTCTGAGTGGCCTCCCCTGATCAAGAAAGCATTTTTGTCATTCTTTAGCATCAAACCTGGTTTCTCCCAGTGTGGGGAGAGCCTTTTGTCTTTGGAGTTGGGCCTAACCTATCCCTGCTGTCCTTTCTCCTCTAGGTTGTGCGTTGAGACTTGGACGCCTGCTGAGGGCACTGTACCCCTTTCCTGGGTGTGGACAACAGGTCATAGGGAGGGGGAGGGCTCTAGCGGGAAATTCCTTTGTAAACCAGTCTGTGTTCCTGTCATTTTAGATCGAACACCAGGGGGACAAGCTGGAGATGGCGAGAGAGAAACATCAGGCTTCCCAGAAGGAAAATAAACAGCTGAGTCTGAAGGTGGATGAACTGGAGAGGTTAGAGGCACTTGGTCCCATCTCTGTCCTCTTCCTAGGACCTGAGACTTTCAGCCACTTAGCTGTTTTTTGCTTAGTGTGCGGAAGTGTTTGAGGGACTCAAGGCCCTGGAAGGTACTAGGCAGACCTCAGAGGAAGAGCTGCTTCCTTTTCAGTGGTAAGCATTGTGGGAGAGAGCAAGGGGGCCTCTCAGCCTGGGGAGATACTCCATGACAGCGTGATCAGGATCAGCCCACCTGTAGGCACCACCTGTCCCAAAAGGCATGCCTGGTCCAAGCATGCCAGCAGGGCCCAGTTTGAATGCAGCAGCCAGTATACTGTGGTGGGGCCACTTCCCCACTCTTTTCTGCCCTTTCTTGCCAGTCAACCTTCCAAAGACCTTTCTGATCTGACCCTTCTCTGTTATTTACGGATTGTTGGAGGCAGTCAGAGGTGAAGGGTACAGCTTTGGGAATCAGAAGCCCTGGCCTTCGGGCCCAGCTCTGCCACTTACCGGCATTGTGATCTTGAGCAAATCATTTAATTCCTTTGAAGCTCAATTTCCTCTTTTTGAGGAAAGGATCAAGGTAGAGTTAATTTATCTATATCTATCTGTCTATCAATCAATCAATCAATCAATCAATCACTCTGTCACCCAGACTGGAGTGCAGTGGTGCAATCTCAGCTCACTGCAACCTCGACCTCCTCGGCTCAAGCGATTCTCCTGCCGCAACCTCCCAAGTAGCTAGGACTACAGATGTACGCCACCACGCCTGGCTAATTTTTGTATTTTTTGTAGAGAAGGGGTTTCGCCGTGTTGCCCAGGCTGCTCCTGAACTGCTGGGCTCAAGCGATCCGCCCATCTAGGCCTCCTAGAGTGCTGGGAGTACAGGCAGGAGCCACCACACCTGGCTGATAATAATCTTTTCATGGTGGTACTGTGAGTCTTCAATGATACAATCCTGGTAAAGGTCCTAGCATGTTACCTGGCATAGAGGAGCACTCAGTATAGCTTAGCATATGTTATTGGTTAGCTGGTATTATCCCAGTTTTAAATATGAGGAAACTGAGCTTGGGGAGAAGTTAAGTGACTTTCCCAGCATCACACTGTTGGTACCTGGCAAAGCATGACTTAGACCCATGACTGTCTTCCTTGAGAGCTTATATGAGCATCTGTAAGAGGTGGGCAAGAGTCCTCCAGCCCTGGTCCCAGCCTTAGTTTCAGAGGTGAAGGTGCCTGAGGTCCTAGGAGGCCCTAAGTGCCCCAGGTGACCAGTGCACTTGCAAAGAGGCTACAACCAAGTGGGCTCCTTCCAGGCTCCACCTCCGCCCTGCCCTCCCGGCCTTGGAAATGCAGCTAGATCCTGCAGGCCCTGCAGAGCTCCTTAAATTGGAAGGCATCCTGGAAGTGCGTTGAGGACAGTGTGTGTATATTAGAATGGCCACAGCTGCCCTATGGCTGGTCACACAAGATGTTGAGTGGTGTAGCTGAAGTCCCTTTGCTGTGGGAGGCAGCAGTGAACAGCAGAAGTTGAGGGCTTAGGTTTTGGTTACAGACTTGCCAGCTGTGCTGAATTCAGACCAATGAATTCCCCTCTCTGAGGCTGGGTCTCTTCATCTCTAAAGTGGGGATAATAGTGGTGCCATTTTTCTGAGCTGCAAGTTGCTGTGTTCCATGCGATGCTATCCACACTTAACACAGTCCACGGTCAGTCTCTGCTTGCGTTCCCACCCTTCACTCTGTTCTCTAACCAGTTGCACCAGCTGCACAGTTCTTTGGCCACCTTGCTGATCTGCAGATTTCTTTGGCTTATTCCTGTGGCTCCTTGGAGATTCTTGGCATGATAAGATCCCCAGTCCAGGAGAGGCTGGCAGCCCCCTGGCGGGGTGGAACATGATAGGTTGGGGTATGCCCAGGATCTGATTGAGTGCTTCCACCTAGGAAACTGGAGGCGACCAGTGCCCAGAATATCGAGTTCCTACAGGTGATTGCCAAGAGGGAAGAGGCAATCCACCAGTCTCAGCTGCGGCTGGAGGAGAAAACACGCGAATGCGGGACCCTGGCAAGGCAGTTGGAGAGCGCCATTGAAGATGCGAGGAGGCAGGTCAGTCCTGATTTTGTGAGTGACTAGCTCTGTGACCTTGGGCAAATCACCTAACCTCTCAGCCTATTTCTCCATCTGAAAAATGGGCACACAGTTGTACCCACTTCATGAATTAGTTGTAAGGATCACATTTTCACTGTAGAGGGCTCAATGCTTGATATCTGATGATTGCTCATTTACTCACTACCCTCTTGAGCTTCACATAGGCTTACCACATCTTAGGTGGTGACTCCTGGAGCATTGGGAAAGGGCAGGCAAAGCTGGGTGGCAGGCATCGTCCCCATAGTTAGTTCCCGCCCCAACATTCTAGAGAACACAGTCCACAATGATGTGCAAGTGCTGTCTGTGAGACCAGATAGTGGAGGGGCCCAGCCTTCCCTTTGCCAAGTGTTCCCCATGTCCAGTAAACCAGCCTCATATCTGGGCCTTTGAATGTGCAGGTGGAACAAACCAAGGAGCACGCGCTGTCCAAGGAGCGAGCAGCCCAGAACAAAATCCTGGACCTTGAGACTCAGCTGAGCAGAACCAAAACTGAACTGAGCCAGCTGCGGCGGAGCCGTGACGATGTGAGTCAGGCTGGTGGGCCGGGCTAGGAGAGTGGGCAGCAGAGCCCACTTCTGTGGGGCCTGTGGGCCAAGGTGTTTTGTTGTTACTGTTTTTGTGAATATGACATGGTTTTATTTTTCTCCAATCACTTTCCTATCCCTTAAGGATATCCTGGGTAGATATTTATTTATTTAGAGACAGAGTCTCCATGTGTCACGCAGGCTGGAATGCAGTGGTACGATCTCGGCTCACTGCAACCTGCACCTCCTTGGTTCATATGATCCCCACCCCACCCTCAGACTTCCGAGTAGCTGGGATTACAAGCATGTACTACCATCCCTGGCTACTTTTTTGTGTGTATTTTTAGTAGAGATGAGGTTTCGCCACATTGGCCAGGCTGGTCTTCAACTCGTGATCTCAAATGATCTGCCCACCTTGGCCTCCCAAAGTGCTGGGATTACAGGTGTGAACCACTGCACCCAGACTCTTTTTTTTAGACCAAGTTTCACTCTGTCACCCAGGCTAGAGTGCAGTGGTGCTGTCATAGCTCACTGCAGCTCCAAACTCCTGGGGTTAAGCAGCCCTCCCACCCCAGCCTCCTGAGTAGCTAGGACTACAGGCGCACACCATCACACCCAGCTAATTTTTATATTTTTTGTAGAGATAGAGTTTCACTATGTTGCCCATGTGCTGGTCTTTTTTTTTCTTTTTTGAGATGGAGTCTCGCTCTCACCCAGGCTGGAGTGCAGTGGCAGTGCCGTGGCACGATCTCAGCTCACTGCAAGCTCCACCTCCTGGGTTCATCCATTCTCCTGCCTCAGCTTCCCGAGTAGCTGGGACTACAGGCATGTGCCACCACGCCTGGCTAATTTTTTGTATTTTTAGTAGAGATGGGGTTTCACCGTGTTAGCCAGGATGGTCTCGATCTCCTGACCTTGTGATCCGCCCACCTTGGCCTCCCAAAGTGCTGGGATTACAGGCGTGAGCCACCATGCCCAGCCCTATGCTGGTCTTGAACTCCCAGGCTCAGGTGATGATTCTGTCCTGGCCTCCCGAAGTGTTGGGATTACAGGCATGAGGCACTGTGTCTGGCCTTAGAATATTTTCAGAAAGAAACCCCATACCCATTAGAAGTCACTCTGCACTTGCCCCCCCCAACCCCCTGGCAACACCTAAGAAAGTCCCTATGTCTCCATGGATTTCTATTTTGGACACTGCACAGCGGACCCATGCTCTGTTTCTCCTCATAGGCAGATCGCCGCTACCAGAGCCGGCTGCAAGACCTGAAAGATCGCCTGGAGCAGTCCGAGAGCACCAACCGCAGCATGCAGAACTATGTCCAGTTCCTCAAATCATCATACGCCAACGTGTTTGGGGATGGTCCCTATACCACCTTCTTGACCAGCTCTCCCATCCGCTCCCGATCTCCTCCTGCCTGAGGCCCTGACGGAAGCCGTGGGAACTCCGGAGTTGCCAAGCCATAGCTGGGAAGCCTGGTGGTTTTCCTCTCCCAGTGATAAAATGGGTTCAGGGTCTTGTCCTTAGGTACTAGCTCTAGAAAAGTCCCAGAAGCAGCAGAAGGTGAAGCAGGAAGCACTTGGTTTTCTCCTCCCTGATACAGTCACCTGATGGAAGTTTTAAAATTTCCTCAACAGGCCTTAAGTTTACTACTACAGTAGGGTACCAGATTTTAACTTACCATGACTTTGCTCCCTCCTTTCCGGAGAAAATATTTCCACTGGATTTTTTCCACCAGTCCCCTTACAACCCTCATTGTTTTAGGAATCTCTCTCTCAGGTGTTCTCTGACCTAAACCAGCAGGAGGTCGTCCTGGGCTGTGAGCACCATCACTTGCTTTTTTTTTTTTTTTTTTTCTGATTTCACAAGTGTGGTGTTTTCCCAAGGCTCCCTTCCCAAGCTCAGTGTAAACCTCTCACTCCCAAGTTTCTTTGAGGCCACTTGCCCCCAAGCACTTCACAATAGACCCTCGAGGGCTCGTGTCCATTTGGCCTTTTACCAGTGTAATGCCAATTTCATTGATTTTTGTTTCTTTTTCCTGGTTTGTATCTCCAGAATGCATTTATTCTTGAAATATTTGTGTGATTTTACAAAAAGCTTTTATAATCAGTTATTTAAGGCTCCATTTGATGATTTCCTTTACCCAACCACTCCTCATCCCTCGTCTGAAAAATGATTAAGTAAAATGCTGCAGGAGAGCCAGCAGACGTTTTTTTCTTTTTCTTTTTTTTTTTTTTTTGAGACGGAGTCTTGCTCTGCCACCCAGGCTGGAGTGCAGTGGCCGGATCTCAGCTCACTGCAAGCTCCGCCTCCCAGGTTTACGCCATTCTCCTGCCTCAGCCTCCCGAGTAGCTGGGACTACAGGCGCCCGCCACCTCGCCCGGCTAGTTTTTTGTATTTTTAAGTAGAGACAGGGTTTCACCGTATTAGCCAGGATGGTCTCGATCTCCTGACCTCGTGATCCGCCCGTCTCGGCCTCCCACAGTGCTGGGATTACAGGCTTGAGCCACCGCGCCGGGTCCCGCCAGCAGACTTTTTTTTTTTTTTTTTTTTTTTTTTTTGAGGTGGAGTCTTGCTGTGTCGCCCAGGCTGGAGTGCAGTGTCCGGATCTCAGCTCACTGCAAGCTCCGCCTCCCGGGTTTACGCCATTCTCCTGCCTCAGCCTCCCAAGTAGCTGGGACTACAGGCGCCCGCCACCTCGCCCAGCTATTTTCTTGTATTTTTAGTAGAGACGGGGTTTCACTGTGTTCGCCAGGATGGTCTCGATCTCCTGACCTTGTGATCCGCCCGTCTCGGCCTCCCAAAGTGCTGGGATTACAGGCGTGAGCCACCGCACCCGGCAACCAGCAGACATTTTTAAAGTACTTGGTGCCTGAAACATCGGGCTTTCATTTCATTTTAGCTCAGGTTGGTGCTTTCACATTATAATTAGTGAACTGTCAGGAGGGAACAAACTGTAAGAAGGATTGCTTGGTGTTTTAGGGTAGATCACTTCAGCTGTTAGAAAGAGGATGGGATAGTGTACAGTATATATTTTTAAAATGTGAATTGGTTTCTGAATAAGAATCTGGGCCATTTTTGTTCACCATTTTTGTTCGTACCGTGCTAACTTCTGCCCTTCTGATTCTAGCTAGCATTAGCCTGGCTGGTCCAGTCTTCTCACCTCTCAGCCACTCTAACTCAACTCTAGAGAATTTCTTCTGTGTTCTTTTTTCTTCTGGAGACAGGGTCTCTGTCACCCACGCTGAGTGCAATGGCGGGAACATGGCTCACTGCAGCCTTGACTTCCCTAGCTCAAGCAATCCTCCCACCTCAGCCTCCACAGTAGCTGAGAGCACAAGCATATGCCACCATGCCCAACTAATTTTATTATTTTTTGTAGAGACAGATCTCACCACATTGCCCCGGTTGGTCTTGAATTCCTGGGCTCAAGCGAACCTTTCACTTTGGCCCCCCAAAGTGCTGGGATTAGAGGTGTGAGCCACTGTACCCAGCCTTCTCTGTGTTCTTGAATCCACCTAGGCATCTGGATTTCAAAGACCAGAAATCTCTTTTCTCCACCAAATTTTGAGGATATTTATAGTTTCCAGCTTTCAGATTTTCCAACGAAGGTAATTCTAGCTACCACTGCCAAAAAACCAAGCCCATTTTCACACTCTTAACGTAAATGGACATGAACTTATAATAGGTGAAAGGCCTTCCCAAGAAAGGACAATTGACAGACTTCCACCAACATGTATATATATCTGTATAACTCATTATTATTTTTGCCAAACTAAAGAAAACCTCAGTGCAGGGCACTGCTCTGTAACCTCTCTTGGGAGAGTCTTGCTGGGACTCTTCCAACAATTTTTCTTTTTAAAATATTTTTATTACAAGAAGTCCAGGGAATTTTTAAAAACTCAGAAAATGAAAAATGTTCACATTCCTCATACTCCAGAGAGAATCTTTCCTATCTCAAACTGAGATCTCACGAGGTGGTGGACAATGGAAGGGTCAGAAAGTCTGGGGTCCCAGTTAGGGCCATCTCTGGACAACTGTGACTCATTTTTATTGAGATATAATTCACATAAAATTCACTCCTTTTATTTTTTTGAAACAGGGTCTCCCTCTGTCATCCAAGCTGGTGCAGTGGCATAATCATGGCTTACCACAGCCTCTACCTCCTGAGTTTAAGGGATCCTCCTGCCTCAGCCTTCTGAGTAGCTGGGACCACAGCTGCACACCACCATGCCTGGCTAATTTTGCATTTTTTTTTTTTTTTGGTAGAGGCAGGTCTCATCATGTTGCCCAGGTTGGTCTCAAACTCCTGGGCTCAAGCAATCCTACCTTGGCCTCCCAAACTACTGGGATTACAAGCATGAGCCACCATACCTGGCCTAGAATTCACCCTTTTAAAGTGTATATATAGGCTAGGCATGGTCACTCACACCTGTAATCCCAGCACTTTGGGAGGCTGAGGTGGGTGGATCACCTGAGGTCAGGAGTTCAAGAGCAGCCTGGCCAACATGGTGAAACCTTGTCTCTACTAAAAATACAAAAATTAGCCGGGAGTGGTGATGGATGCCTGTAGTCCCAGCTACTTGAGAGGCTGAAGCAGGAGAATCATTTGAACCCAGGAAGTGGAGGTTGCAGTGATCCAACATCACGCCACCACACTCTTACCTGGGCAACATGGTGAGATTCTGTCTCGAAAAGATAAAGTGTATATATAATTCAGTGGTTTGTAGTATATTCACCAAGTTGTGCAGCCATCACCATTATCTAATTCTAGATCTAGTTTTTTCTTTTTTTGAAATAGAGTCTCGCTCTGTCACCCAGGCCGCAGTGCAGTGGCACCATCTCGGCTCACTGCAGCCTCTGCCTCCCAGGTTCAAGGGATCCTCCTGCATCAGCCTCTGGGACTATAGGTGCATGGCACTGTGCCCGGCTAATTTTTGTATTTTTTGTAGAGACAGGGTTTTGCCATGTTGCCTAGGGTCGTCTCAAACTCATGACCTCAGGTGATACGCCTGCCTGGGCCTTCCAAAGTGCTGGGATTACAGGCGTGAGCCACCACGCCCAGCCAACCAATTTCATCACTCCCAAAAAAGAAACCCTATACCCATTAGCAGTCCTCATTCCCCTCCCCCAGCCCCTGGCAACTAGTCATAAAGCTTCTCTGGCTCTATAGATTTGTCTCTTCTGGACGTTTCACATAAATGGAATTGTCCAACGTGACCATTCATGACTGGCTTTTCTCAGCATAATGCTTTCAAGATTGATGTTGCAGTGTATCATCAGTACTTTATTTTATTTTATTTTATTTTTTGAGACGGAGTCTGGCTCTGTCGCCCAGGCTGGAGTGCGGTGGCCGGATCTCAGCTCACTGCAAGCTCCGCCTCCTGGGTTTACGCCATTCTCCTGCCTCCGCCTCCCGAGTAGCTGGGACTACAGGCGCCCGCCACCTTGCCCGGCTAGTTTTTGTATTTTTAGTAGAGACGGGGTTTCACCTTGTTAGCCAGGATGGTCTCGATCTCCTGACCTCGTGATCCGCCCGTCTCGGCCTCCCAAAGTGCTGGGATTATAGGCTTGAGCCACCGCGCCCGGCCTAGGTGTATTTTTTATATATATATTTACCTAGGAGAATTGCTGGGTCAAATGGTAATTGTTTAACTTTTTTTTTTTTTTTTTTTTTTTTTTTTGAGACGGAGTCTCGCTGTGTAGCCCAGGCTGGAGTGCAGTGGCGCGATCTCGGCTCACTGCAAGCTCCGCCTCCCTGGTTCCCGCCATTCTCCTGCCTCAGCCTCCGAGTAGCTGGGACTACAGGCGCCCGCCACCGCGCCCGGCTAGTTTTTTGTATTTTTAGTAGAGACGGGGTTTCACCGTGTTAGCCAGGAAGGTCTCGATCTCCTGACCTCGTGATCCACCCGCCTCGGCCTCCCAAAGTGCTGGGATTACAGGCTTGAGCCACCGCGCCCGGCCTAATTGTTTAACTTTTTGAGTAACTGCCAGACTGTCTTCCACAGCAGGTGCTTCATTTTACATTCCCATGAGCAGTGTGTGAGGATTCCAGTTTCTGCACAGTCTCAAGGCACAGACCAATTTTCTGCAGCCCCGGAGATCGGGAGCTAGTGCTTACCTCCGCGGAACGCGGCGTCACAGGCAATTCCTCCGCGCAGGCGCACTGGCGGGAGCGCGAGAGCGTTGCTGGAGGCGGGGCACGCAGCCTTTAGGGGCGGGGCTGTGTTGCGCGCGCGCCCCGGAAGCGGAAGCCTGAGCGGCCTTCCCGGCGGCTGATTCGAGGCCTTGTTTGGTCAGAAGCGGCACCTCAGAGAAGCTGCCCCAGAGCCAACCATGCCGTCTGAGGGTCGCTGCTGGGAGACCTTGCAGGCTCTACGCAGTTCCGACAAAGGTCGCCTTTGCTACTACCGCGACTGGCTGCTGCGGGGCGAGGTGAGCGGTGGCCCCGGAGGACGTAGGCCCTTCCGGCCGCTCGCGACCGAACCCTTCTCCTCCCTAGCCCTTGGCACGTTCTGCTTCCGGGAACCCGTGCAGCCTAACAACCTGCATTTATTTCTTGACTTCTCTGTGTACATCCTTCTGTCCTGGGGTTTCTGTCCTCTCCAGCCTATTTTAGCGTTTCGGGGAGCTCCCCTGACTTCAGCGATGCCCCGCGCTCTGAAGGCTTCATTGCTATCCTCCGCCAGTTGGGCGCCTTCTCCGCTCTGCTGTTGTCAAAGCAATCTTGGCCCCAGGCTCAGTTACTGCGTGTCTCATGTGCTGGGAGCTCTAGATTTTGCGACGAACGATTGACACTACCTAATCCGTTGCTGCCAGTGAAATGACCAAATTTCTAGATTGATTTGGCAGACCTGGAAAGTGAATGGGGGCGTGGTCACTGTACCTAGTGTTTGCAAAGCTCTGCACTAGAAGTGGAGGGATGCGGAGGGTTAAGGCGGAGCTCCCATTCCCGAGTCGCTGCTAGTTAGCTACAGATAAGACGTTGTTCTGCATCCTCAGACTTCTTGGGAAACAATCCTAAAATATTCCCCTGTCTTTTATGTTGTTGACAGTTTTGAAAAATACAGACCTTACATTCTGTAGGTTGACTGCCAGCATAGGTGCTTTCAAACCACCAGACCAAGGTTAAGCAGTCTTGGCAGGAATACTACAGAATTGATGCCATGGCTTTCTCAGAAGGCACACAGATGTCAACCCATCCCAACACTGGTGATGCTAATCTTGATCACCTGGTTACGTTGTTCTCTGCCTGGTCTTTCCGTTTAAAATTCGTCATTTTTCCTTTAGTAATTGTTGGTAAGTATTGTGGAGATTACACCAGTATCCTTTTTCTGGGCAAACCTTCATCCTCCATGGCTTTAGCATTCATTGATGTTTTCCACATGAATCGATCACCTCTATGACGTTGCCAGATCCTGTTTCTTTATATCCACTATTCCTTCTGCATTTGTTAGTTGGCATTCCACTGTCAGGAGATGCTTTCTTTTCTCTGTTGTTTAGTTATATTGGTATGGACTCATGGATTTCTGTTTTATTTGGTGAGTTGTAATCCATTACTTTTATTATTTATTTATTTTATTTTAAATATCCCAGATTTTGTAAGCTTGTTTCAAAATATCACAGGCAAGGCTGGGCGTGGTGGCTCAGGACCATAATCCCAGCACTTTGGGAGGCCAAGCGGGACGGATCACTTGAGGTCAAGAGTTCGAGACCAGCCTGGCCAACATGGTGCAACCCCATCTCTACTAAAAATTAAAAAATTAGCCGAGCATGGTGGTGCATGCCTGTAATCCCAGCTACTCCAGAGACTGAGGCATGAGAATTGCTTGAACCCGGGAGGCAGAGATTGCAGTGAGCCGAGATTGTGCTGCTGCACTCAAGCCTGGGCAACAGAGTGAGACTGTGTCTCAAAAAAAAAAAAAAAAGTAACCTTGTAAATATGTACAACGATTATGTATTCATAAGAATTAAAAAGAAAAATGTCCCAGATTTGGCTACTGGACGATTCATTAAGTTGGTTCCTGTGTTCCTTTGACATGTTTCCATTTTTCATTGACATTTCTTTACTTTTTGGCACAAAAAGGTGTCCCAGGTGCAAGTTTCCCTGTTTCGACCCTGGAATCAGCTATTTCTCCAAAGAGGCTGATTGTTTTGAAGTGGAGGGTGGTGCTGTATTTACAAACCAAGTTCTGGGAGTTTCGTATGTTGAGATTCTTGATTGGGTACCATTGCTTCTAGGCCTTCTCAGTAGACAGAGCTAGGAAATAGTACATCTCTAAATATGTACACACATCACCACATACACATTTATGTATTATCTGTAACTATTTGTGTGTACATATATATTATAAAACCATGACTTCATACTGATAAATGCCACTTCCAACGCAGTACTTCACATTTCTTCTATCTAATCTTACCCTATCCATCTTTGTAAATATGTTACTTAGCAGTGAGAAGTTTGGCTCCTGTTATTCTCAATATGTTTACTTATTTGCTCAGTTTACTCTAGCTCATTGTAGCAATCTCCCAACTACTCTGGTTTTTTCATTTATGTATTATGTCATAGGTAATCAATACTTATTTTCTCATACAAAGATGTTCCAGGCTCATCTTATATTTTTCTACCTCCAACTCTGGAACTTACCTTTTCTGCAGAGACCCGTGGTTTCCTTTGATTTAAAATTATATTTACAAACCAAGATCTGGTACTAGATATGATCATTATTACTACTAAGGATGTATACACACATATCCATATCTATTTCCATTTTTAAAAAAATTATTAGGCTGGGTGTGCTAACTCATGCCCATAATCCCAACACTTTGGGAGGCTGAGGCGGGACGATTGCTTGAGGCCAGTTCAAGCTGGGCCAGGCTTGATGTCTCAAACCTGCAGTCCCAGCACTTTGGTAAGCCAAGGTGGGCAGATCACTTGAGCCCAGAAGTTCGAGACCAGCCTGGGAACGTGGAGAAACCTCACCACTACAAAAAATACAAAAAAATTAACCAGGTGTGCCGGGCGTAGTGGCTCATGCCTGTAATCCCAGCACTTAGGGAGGCCGAGGAGGGCAGATCACCTGAGGTCAGGAGTTGGAGACCAGCCTGACCAACGTGGAGAAACTCTGTCTCTACTAAAAATACAAAATTAGCTGGGTGTGGTAGCGCATGCCTGTAATCCCAGCTACTTGGGAGGCTGAGGTAGGAGAATCGCTTTAACCTGGGAGGCGGAGGTTGCGGTGAGCTGAGATTGCACCATTGCACTCCAGCCTGGGCAACAAGAGCGAAACTCCATCTCAAAAAAAAAAAAACAAAACAAAAAACAGGTATGGTGGTGGGTGCCTATAGTCCCTGCTCCTTGAGAGGCTGAGGTGGGAGTATTACCTGAGCATGAAATTTGAGGCTGCATTGATCCGTGATTGCGCCACTGCACTCCAGCCTGGGAAACAGAATGAGACCCTGTCTCAAAAAAAAAAAAAAAAAAAAAAAAAGAATGGCTGGGCGTGGTGGCTCACGCCTGGAATCCCAGCACTTTGGGAGGCTGAGGTGGGCGGATCACCTGAGGTCAGGAGTTCGAGACCAGCCTGGCCAATGTGATGAAACCCCATCTCTAATTTTTGTAATAATACGAAAATTAGCCAGGTGTGGTGGTGGGCGCCTGTAATCCCAACTGCTCGGGAGGCTGAAACAGAATTGCTTGAACCCAGGCGATGTAGGTTGCAATGAGCTGAGATCGTGCCACTGCACTCCAGCCTGAGTGAAAGAGCAAGACTCTCTCAAAAAAAAAAAAAAAAAAAAAAAAAAAAAAAAGGCTGGGCTCACGGTGGCTCACGCCTGTAATCCCGGCACTTTGGGAGGCCGAGGCAGGCAGATTTCCTGAGGTCAAGAGTTCGAGACCAGCCTGACCAACATGGAAAAACCCCGTATCTTCTAAAAGTACAAAATTAGCCAGGCATGGTGGCGTGTGCCTGTAATCCCAGCTACTCAGGAGGTTGAGGCAGGAGAATCACTTGAATCTGGGAGGCGGGGGAGGCAGAGGTTGCGGTGAGCCGAGATCGTGCCATTGCACTCCAGCCTGAGCAACAGGAGCGAAACTCCATCTCAAAAAAAAAAAAAAAAGACCAGCCTGGGCAACATACCAAGACTCCATCTCTACAAAAAATGAAAAAATAATTAGCTGAATATGTTAGCGCATCCCTGTACTCTCAGCTGCTGGGGAGACTGGTCGAGGTAGGAGGATAGCTTGAGCCCAGGAGGTCAGGCTACAGGGAGCCATGATTAGGTCACTGCACTCCAGCCTGGGTAACAGTGAGACCCTTTCTCAAAAATAATTTCTTTTTTTTTTTTTTTTTTTTTTGAGGCGGAGTCTCGCTCTGTCTCCCGGGCTGAGTGCAGTGGCCGGATCTCAGCTCACTGCAAGCTCCGCCTCCCAGGTTCACGCCATTCTCCTGCCTCAGCCTCCCGAGTAGCTGGGACTACAGGCGCCCGCCACCTCACCCGGCTAGTTTTTTGTATTTTTTAGTAGAGACGGGGTTTCACCGGGTTAGCCAGGATGGTCTTGATCTCCTGACCTCGTGATCCGCCCGTCTCGGCCTCCCAAAGTGCTGGGATTACAGGCTTGAGCCACCGCGCCCGGCCAAAAATAATTTCAAAAATGAGAAAATATATACATCTAGGTTTGTGTAAGTATGCTTTACGATGTTCGCACGATGACAAGATCACCTAACACCATGTTTCTCAGAACTTACCCCCATTATTAAGTGACTGACATTCTACTGATTGTGTATACAGTAGCTTACTTCAGAATTCCTCTTGTGTTCTGTTCAGTGCTTTAGATCACTTTCACATACACTTTAGTGGCAATCTTTGTGCATTGTCCCTTTTTCTGTAGTTAACGAGTTATTTAGTCTGATTTTCGTTAGAAGGATAGTAGTCAAGGTCATTATCAAGAAACCACTGGGCCGGGCGCGGTGGCTCAAGCCTGTAATCCCAGCACTTTAGGAGGCCGAGACGGGCGGATCACGAGGTCAGGAGATCGAGACCATCCTGGCTAACACGGTGAAACCCCGTCTCTACTAAAAATACAAAAAAACTAGCCGGGCGAGGTGGCGGGCGCCTGTAGTCCCAGCTACTCGGGAGGCTGAGGCAGGAGAATGGTGTAAACCCAGGAGGCGGAGCTTGCAGTGAGCTGAGATCCGGCCACTGCACTCCAGTCCGGGCGACAGAGCGAGACTCCGCCTCAAAAAAAAAAAAAAAAAAAAAGAAACCACTGTACTTTCTTTTCATCTGATTGTTAATACATTACTTTGGGTCTTTGATGTTTATTTATTTAGGCCTTCTTAGATGTTCAGTAAGGCCTGTAGTGGATTATACTGAGATCAGTTGACATGCAAGTTGAGCTTAACCCTCTTCTTCTCTCTAGGATGTTTTAGAAGAATGTATGTCTCTTCCCAAGCTATCATCTTATTCTGGATGGGTGGTAGAGCACGTCCTACCCCATATGCAGGAGAACCAACCTCTTTCTGAGACTTTGCCATCCTCTGCGTCAGCTTCAGCCCTAGACCAACCCTCGTTTGTTCCCAAATCTCCTGACACAAGCTCCACCTTTTCCCCAGCCTCCCCTGCAACACCAGATGGAACCAAGGTAAGGTTGTGATCAGCTTAAAACAAAAGACATGGTGGCTGCAAAGTCAAAATGTTTAATATTGTCATATGACAGTGCCCATGCCCTGGGGAAAATAATGATTGCTCATTGTTGTAGCTGTTTGTAGAGACCATGTTGACAGCATCATTCAGTGTTCTCTTTAGACAGACCCAGAGGGAGAAACATCCCCTCTATTCTTAGTACCCAGAATAGTATAACTAATTTCATGAGCAATTAGATTATTTTTTTTTTTTTCTGATGAACGCTGCATCTGTTTAACTGATATGGTCTCCCTTTTTGTGTTATCTGCTGGAGGAAGGCTTAGAGTGAAATGTATACCTGCTCTTAAAGTGTACATGTCTTCTCTCATTGGTTCTGTAGGAGATTTTACCTTATTCCTGGTTCTGTTTTGTCCCTGCCTTTGTTTTTTTGTTATTTCTCCCACTTAAAAATGCTGAACTGGGGCCGTTTCCTCTCAGAAATCCCTCTCTCTCACTAGAGAGAGAACTGTTTTCCTTTCTCTTAATCTTGCCTATTAAACCTCCATTCTTAAACTCAAAAAAAAAAAAAAGTTAAATTGAACCCAACACAATGGCTCATGTCCATAATTCCAGTGCTTTGGAAGGCCAAGACAAGGGGATTGCTTGAGCCTTGGAGTTCAAGACCAGCCAGGGCAACATAGTGAGACCTTGTCTCTCCAAAAAACTTAAAAATTTGTTAGGCATGGTGGCTCGAGCTTGTAGTCCTAGCTACTTATGACGTTGAGATGGGAGGATCACTTGAGCCCAGGAGTTTGAGACTATAGTGAGCTGTGATCAAGCCATTGCATTCCAGCCTAGGCAACAGAGTGAGTCCCTACCTCAAAAAAAAAGTTAAATTTTGGAGGTTTTTTAAAATCATTTTTTTATATAGAAATAGTTTGTGTATATACAAATATATGTGAACATGTCTTCTTCTTCACCGCCCCCCTTTTTTTTGAGCTGAGGTCTGTCTCTGTCACCCAGGATGGAGTGCAGTGGCATGAACATGGCTCACTGCAGCCTTCACCTCCCAGGCTCAATCTACCCTCCTGTCTCAGCCTCCCAAATAGCTGGGACTGGATACCACCGTACTTGGCTATTTTCTTTTTCCTTTTTTTTCTTTTTTTTGAGACGAAGTCTTGCTCTGTCCCCCGGCTGGAGTGTAGTGACGCAATCTCAGCTCACTGCAACCTCCAACTCCTGGCTTCAAGCGATTCTCCTGCCTCAGTCTCCTGAGTGGCTGGGATTACAGGTACCTGTTATCATGCCTGGCTAATGTTTGTATTTTTAGTAGAGATGGTGTTTCACCATATTGGCCTGGCTGATCTCAAACTCCTGACCTTGTGATCCACCCACCTCGGCCTCCCAAAGTGCTAGGATTAAAGGCATGAGCCACCACACCCAGCCTTTTTTATTTTTTTCTTTGAGACAGAGTCTCGCTCTGTCGCCCAGGCTGGAGTGCAAGGGTGCGATCTTGGCTCACCGCAATCTCCACCTCCCGGGTTCAAGCAATTCTCCTGCCTCAGCCTCCTGAGTAGCTGGGATTACAGGTGCGTGTCACCACGCCTGGCTGATTTTTGTATTTTTAATAGAGACGGGGTTTCACCATGTGGGTCAGACTGGTTTTGAACTCCTGACCTCATGATCCACCCGCCTCAGCCCCTCAAAGTGCTGGGATTACAGGTATGAGCCACCACGCCTCTTTTTTTTTTTTTTTTTTTAAAGATGGAATCTAGCTCTGTCACCCAGGCTGGAGTACAATGGCATGGTCTCGGCTTACTGCAACCTTTGCCTCCTAGGTTCAAGCGATTCTTTTGCCTCAGCCTCCTGAGTAGCTGGGATTACAGGTGCGTGCCACCACGCCTGGCTAATTTTTGTATTTTTAGTAGAGACAGGGTTTTGCCATGTTGTCCAGGCTGGTCTCAAACTGCTGACCTCAGGTGATCCGCCTACCTCGGCCTCCCAAAATGCTGGGATTACAGTTATGAGCCACTGTGCCTGGCCAGTTTTTTGTTTGTTTGTTTGTTTGTTTGTTTGTATTTACATAGAAAGTGTATATTTTTCTTTCTATCTGGTAGTTCATCTTTTAAAATATTAGTTCATCTTTTAAAATATTAGTCTTTAAAAAATATTTTTTTTTTTTTTTTTTTTTGGGACGGAGTCTCGCTCTGTCGCCCAGGCTGGAGTGCAGTGGCCGGATCTCAGCTCGCTGCAAGCTCCGCCTCCCGGGTTCACGCCATTCTCCTGCCTCAGCCTCCCGAGTAGCTGGGACTACAGGTGCCCACCACCTCGCCCGGCTAGATTTTTGTATTTTTTAGTAGAGACAGGGTTTCACCGTGTTAGCCAGGATTGTCTCGATCTCCTGTCCTCGTGATCCACCCATCTCGGCCTCCCAAAGTGCTGGGATTACAGGCTTGAGCCACTGCGCCCCGCCTAAAAAATATTCTTTGTGGCCAGGTGTGGTGGCTCACACCTGTAATGCCAGCACTTTGGGAGGCTGAGGCAGGCGGATCACTTGAGGTCAGTAGTTCGAAACTAGCTTGACCATGGTGAAACCCCGTTTCTACTAAAAGTACAAAATTAGCCCAGCATCATGGCGCACGCCTGTTATCCCAGCTACTTGGGAGACTGAGGCATTAGAATTGCTTGAACCCGGGAGACAGAGGTTGCAGTGAGCTGAGATCACGCCATTGCACTCCAGCCTGGGTAACAAAGCAAGACTCAGTCTCAAAAAAAAAATATAGGCCGGGCGCGGTGGCTCAAGCCTATAATTCCAGCACTTTGGGAGGCCGAGACGGGCGGATCACGAGGTCAGGAGATCGAGACTATCCTGGCTAACACGGTGAAACCCTGTCTCTACTAAAAATACAAAAAACTAGCCGGGCGAGGTGGCGGCGCCTGTAGTCCCAGCTGCTAGGGAGGCTGAGGCAGGAGAATGGCGTGAACCCGGGAGGCGGAGCTTGCAGTGAGCTGAGATCTGGCCACTGCACTCCAGCCTGGGTGACAGAGCGAGACTCTGTCTCAAAAAAAAAAAAAAATATATATATATATATATTTATGTATATATTTATATATATATATGTATATATTTATATATATATTTATATATATTTATGTATATATATTTATGTATATATTTATATATATTTATGTATATATTTATGTACATATTTATATATATTTATGTATATATTTATATATATACACACATTTATTTATTTTGTTGTTGTTGTTGCCAGAAAAGGTCTAGGTACTTTAAAATATATATTTTTAGCAACTGAACATCTTAGGGGAAAAAAAGGAACCTCCACCTAGATGTCATATTTTTATATAAAAATTAACTCAAAGTGATCATGGACTTAAATGTAAAAAAAAACTGTAAGCTTTTTAGAACTAAAACATAACCAGAATCTAGGGCTGGGTAAAGATTTATTTATTTATTTATTATTTATTTATTTATTTTTGAGACAAAGTCTCGCTCTTGTCCCCCAGGCTGGAATGCAATGGCGTGAACTCATCTCGCTGCAACCTCTGCCTCCCAGGTTCAAGTGATTCTCCTGCCTCAGCCTCCTGAGTAGCTGGGATTATAGGCGTCTGCCACCACGGCCGGCTACTTTTTGTGCTTTTAGTATAGACAGGGTTTCACCATGTTGGCCAAGCTGGTCTTGAACTCCTGACCTCAGGTGATCTGCCCGCCTCAGCCTCCCAAAGTGCTGGGATTACAGGCGTGAGCCACCTGACCGGCCTAGATGAAGATTTATTTATTTAACATTCCTGAATTAGCAGAACTATAGAGAAGGAGAATAGTTTAGAGATAAGGGATGGGGGAGGAAGTGGTGTGGCTATAAAGATAGGTGTGACATGGGGGGGTTGGTGGTGATAGAACAGCTTTGTATCTTGAGTGTGGTGGTGTTTACATGAATCTATGTGTTACGAAATTACATAGAACTGTACATGAGAACAAATGAATGCCTTTAAAACTGGTGAAATCTGAATAAGCTCTGTGGATTGTACCAATATCAATTTACTGGTTTTGTTACTTTATTGTATTTATGAAAGACGTTACTATTGAGGGAAACTGGGTGAAAAGTACATAGGAGCTTCCTGTATGTATTTTTGCAACTTTCTGTGAACATCAATTATTTAAAAATTAAGATTTTTTTTCTTTTTTTTTTTGAGACGGAGTCTCGCTCTGTCGCCCAGGCTGGAGTGCAGTGGCCGGATCTCAGCTCACTGCAAGCTCCACCTCCCGGGTTCATGCCATTCTCCTGCCTCAGCCTACCAAGTAGCTGGGACTACAGGCGCCCGCCACCTCGCCTGGCTAGTTTTTTGTATTTTTTTAGTAGAGACGGGGTTTCACCCTGTTAGCCAGGA
The DNA here is from genome assembly GCF_007565055.1 of Rhinopithecus roxellana. Classification (NCBI taxonomy): domain Eukaryota; kingdom Metazoa; phylum Chordata; class Mammalia; order Primates; family Cercopithecidae; genus Rhinopithecus; species Rhinopithecus roxellana. The sequence continues at coordinate 17,799,478 of NC_044564.1, forward strand.
TGGTCTCGATCTCCTGACCTCGTGATCCACCCGTCTCGGCCTCCCAAAGTGCTGGGATTACAGGCTTGAGCCACCGTGCCTGGCCTAGATTTTTTAAAAAGTATTTTCATGAGCAGCTTGTTGGCAGCAGATTCTAATCTGAGGACATGCTACAATACTGGCAGTGGACTTCAGTTTCTTTATCTGTACATCTCATTTTGAGCCAAATTGCTGAGGTCTTTATTTTTTTGATATGGAGTTTCGCTTTTGTCGCCCAGACTGGAGTGCAATGGTGCGATCTCGACTCACTGCAACCCCGGGTTCAAACGATTCTCCTGCCTCAGCCTCTTGAGTAGCTGGGATTATAGGCATGCGCCACCATGCCTGGCTAATTTTGTATTTTTAGTAGAGACAGGGTTTCACCATGTTGGCCAGGCTAGTCTCAAACTCCTGACCACAGGTGATCCACCCGCCTTGGCCTCCCAACATGCTAGGATTACAGGCATGAGCCACCATGCCCAGCCTGAGGTCATTTTCACGTATAAAATTCCATAATTTTTGGAGCCACTGCGCCTGGCCTAATAAATTCTTAAATGGTTTTATGTAATGGATTGTCCCATTATTTAGGAATTTTTGGTATTTACATTAGAAAAACCCAGTTTGGCCTAAGGGACTAAGGGAAGTTTTAATTCATATAACTAGGAAGTCTAGCAGTGCATTTGGAATCACTTAGATCTGGGAAAATCTACATTCTGCATATTTCTGCTTGACATTATTTATTATTATTTTTCAAACATCTCCCCCACATAGGATTGATGCTATTTTTGACTCAATCTAGTAACCTAAACTCAGGGCTTTGCCTCTCCATTTCTCAATTACTGGTTTCATTGTTGAGATAGACTAGGTGGCAAGATGGCTACTGGTAGCCCTAGACTCAACATATTCTTAGGTTAGCATTCCCCTATAGCTTCATCAGAAAAGTTCAGAGATATCCATGTCAGGTGTGTTAATGAAAATAAAAAAGCTGGGTGTGGAATCCCATCACTTTGGGAGGCCAAGGCAGGTGGAACACTTGAGCTCCAGCATTCGAGACCAGCCTGGGCAACATGGGGAAACCCCATTTCTACAAAAAAATTACCTGAACATGGTGGCTCATGCCTACGGTCCCAGCTACTCAGAAGGCTGAGGTGGGAGGATCCTTGAGCCCGGAAGGTTGCGGTTGCAGTGAGCCTAGATAGTGCCACTGTATTCCAGCAGGGGTGATAGAGTAAGACCCCGTCTCAAAAAAAAAAAAAAAAAAGGAGGGCATGGTGGCTCACGCCTGTAATCCCAGCACTTTGGGAGGCCAAGGTGGGTGGATCACGAGGTCAAGAGATCAAGACCATCCTGGCTAACATGGTGAAACACCATCTCTACTAAAAATATAAAAAATTAGCCGGGCGTGGTGGCAGGCGCCTGTAGTCCCAGCTACTCGGAAGGCTGAGGCAACCTCTGCCTCCTGGGTTCAAGGGATTCTCCTGCCTCAGCCTCCTTAGTAGTTGGGATTATAGGCACCTGCCACCCCGCCCGGCTAATTTTTGTCTTTTTAGTAGAGACGGGGGTTTCACCATGTTTGTCAGGATGGTCTCGAACTCCTGACCTTGTGATCTGCCCACCTCTGCCTCCCAAAGTACTGGGATTACAGGCGTGGGCCACCGCGCCCGTCCTGAGGATCGAGTACTTTGATAGCCAGCTTTCTCCTGAAGCCAGGAGGGTGGAAGCTTAGGGATGTGAGTTGGGGATACTCCATCCAAACCATCCCAGGACAAATGGACACTGATCTGAAGAAAGGGGAAACATTTTCTGTGCAGAGTAAAACAAACAAGCAGCCAGAAAAACACAGGAAAACCCAAAAAATCACCCAAAGTCGCAAACATCAATTTGTTAAAGAAAACAGTTAGAACAAAGTCAGTGGCATTCATGAAAAGCACACTGGCTGTGACCTAAATTTTTTTTTTTGCTCTTGTTACTGATGGTTGTTTATCAGTTGGCATGTGGTCTTTGTCTAGAAGACATAACACCAATTAAAAACTTATTAGCGCTCACCATATTAAAACTTAATTATTTCCCATTTTCTACTCATATAGGGCAAAGATGAGTCCCAGCACACAGAATCTATGGTGCTTCAATCCTCACGGGGGACCAAAGTGGAAGGCTGCATCCGAATGTACGAACTGGCACACAGAATGAAAGGAGCAGTAAGTGAACCCGTGAAGGAAGGCAGGCTTGATCCTGCGAGCCACATTTAGCTGCAGTTCCCCAGGGCGTAGGAATAGGCACTGTATGCTACTCACCCTTCCCACCTACTGTTTAGTTTGGGGGGTAGTGTAATGTAGAGGTCAGGAGTGAGTGCTCTGAAGTCAAGTCTGCTTTCAGATCCTGGCTGTTTTATTTTATATGTGACTTTGGGAAAATTATGTAGCCTTTTCTGGCTTCCATTTACTTCTCCAAAATTTGGAAATGGTCTGGGGTTGTTAGATAAGCTTATACTGAGAAGATGGGACTTTAGCCTTTTTTTTCTTTTTTTTGACATGGAGTTTTTGCTCTTGTTGCCCAGGCTAGACTCCAGTGGTACAATCTTGGCTCACTGCAACCTCCGCCTCCCAGGTTCAGACTCTTCTGCTGACTCAGCCTCCCAAGTAGCTAGGATTACAGGCTCGCACCACCACACCCAACCACCTTATTTTGTATTTACTAGAGACGGGGTTTCACTATATTGGTCAGGCTGGTCTCAAACTCCTGACCTTAGGTGATCCACCCGCCTCAGCCTCCCAAAGTGCTGGGATTACAGACATGAGCCACTGTGCCCAGTCAGGACCTAAGCCTCTTGAAAAAATAGCAGCACTATTTTAATTAATTTATTTGATCATATTTTTGTTTCTGTTTCTGTTTTTTTTTTCAGACGGAGTCTTGCTCTGTCGCTCAGGCTGGAGTGCAGTGGCACAATCTTGGCTCGCTGCAAGCTCCGCCTCACAGGTTCACGCCATTCTCCTGCCTCCGCCTCCTGAGTAGCTGGGACTACAGGCTCCCACTACCACGCCCAGCTAATTTTTTGTATTTTTAGTAGAGACGGGGTTTCACCGTGTTAGCCAGGATGGTCTCGATCTCCTGACCTCCGTGATCCACCCGCCTTGGTTTCCCAAAGTGCTGGTATTACAGGTGAGAGCCACCATGCCCGGCCTGTTTTTTTTTTTTTTTTTTTTTTTTTTTTTTTTTTTTTTTGAGACGGAGTCTCGCTCTGTCACCCGGGCTGGTGCAGTGGCCGGATCTCAGCTCACTGCAAGCTCCGCCTCCCGGGTTTACGCCATTCTCCTGCCTCAGCCTCCCGAGTAGCTGGGACTACAGGCACCCGCCACCTCGCCCGGCTAGTTTTTTGCGTATTTTTTTAGTAGAGACGGGGTTTCACCATGTTAGCCAGGATGGTCTCGATCTCCTGACCTCGTGATCCGCCCGTCTCGGCCTCCCAAAGTGCTGGGATTACAGGCTTGAGCCACCGCGCCCGGCCTGTTTTTTTGAGACAGCGTCTTGCTTTTGTCGGCCCAGGTTGGAGTGCAGTGGTGTGATCTCGACTCACTGCAACCTCCACCTCCTGGGTTCCAGCAGTTCTGCCTGAGCCTCCCAAGTAGCTGAGATTACAGGTGTCCACCACCACGCCTGGCTAATTTTTGTATTTTTTAGTAGAGATGGGGTTTCACCATGTTGGCCAGGCTGGTCTCGAACTCCTGACCTCAGGTGATCCATCCACCTTGGCCTCCCAAAGTGTTGGGATTACAGGCATAAGCCACTGCGCCCAGGCTGTATGATTTTTTTAATTAGGAAAGCAATACATGATTTTGTAAAAATGTTTCAGAGTACAGGAATTTAGAAAATGAAAGTCTTGGCCAGGCGCGGTGTCTCATGCCCGTAATCCCAGCACTTTGGGAGGGTGAGGCAGGTGGATCACCTGAGATCAGGAGTTCGAGACTGGCCTGGCCAACATGGCGAAACCCCATCTCTACTAAAAATATAAAAATTAGCTAGACATGGTGGTGCATGCCTATAATCCCAGCTACTCGGGAGGCTGAGGCAGGAGAATTGCTTGAACCCGAGAGGCAGAAGTGGCAGTGAGCCAAGATTGTGCCACTGCACTCCAGCCTGGGCAACAGAGCAATACTTTATCTCAAAAAAAAAAGGAAAAGAAAAAGAAAATGAAAGTCTTCTAGCATCTTGCTCATTGGTCATTGAGTCAATAAATATTTGCTGAGCACCTATGTGCTAGATGCTCTTCTAGGTCTAGATAAAGCAGTAAACATTGTAGACATAGAGCTTATATTGTAGTGGAGAGAGACAGAAGTAAACGAGAAATAGGTAAAATATTTGGGGCCGGGCGCAGTGGCTCACGCCTGTAATCCCAGCACTTTGGGAGGCCGAGGAGGGCAGATCATGAGGTCAGGAGATCGAGACCATCCTGGCTAACACGGTGAAACCCCGTCTCTACTAAAAATACAAAAAATTAGCTGGGCGTGGTAGTGGGAGCCTGTAGTCCCAGCTACTCAGGAGGCGGAGGCAGGAGAATTGCTTGAACCCGAGAGGCAGAAGTGGCAGTGAGCCAAGATTGTGCCACTGCACTCCAGCCTGGGCAACAGAGCAATACTTTATCTCAAAAAAAAAAAGAAAAGAAAAAGAAAATGAAAGTCTTCTAGCATCTTGCTCATTGGTCATTGAGTCAATAAATATTTGCTGAGCACCTATGTGCTAGATGCTCTTCTAGGTCTAGATAAAGCAGTAAACATTGTAGACATAGAGCTTATATTGTAGTGGAGAGAGACAGAAGTAAACGAGAAATAGGTAAAATATTTGGGGCCGGGCGCAGTGGCTCACGCCTGTAATCCCAGCACTTTGGGAGGCCGAGGAGGGCAGATCATGAGGTCAGGAGATCGAGACCATCCTGGCTAACATGATGAAACCCCGTCTCTTTTTTTTTTTTTTTTTTTTTTTTTGAGACGGAGTCTGGCTCTGTCTGGCTCTGTCGCCCAGGCTGGAGTACGGTGGCCGGATCTCAGCTCACTGCAAGCTCCGCCTCCCAGGTTCAGGCCATTCTCCTGCCTCCGCCTCCCAAGTAGCTGGGACTACAGGCGCCCGCCTCGTCGCCCGGCTAGTTTTTTGTATTCTTTAGTAGAGACGGGGTTTCACCGTATTAGCCAGGATGGTCTCGATCTCCTGACCTTGTGATCCGCCCGTCTCGGCCTCCCAAAGTGCTGGGATTACAGGCTTGAGCCACCGCGCCCGGCCCCCCGTCTCTATTAATAATACAAAACAGTAGCCTGGCGTGGTGGCAGGCGCCTGTAGTCCCAGCTACTTGGGAGGCTGAGGAAGGAGAATGGCGTGAACCCTGGAGGTGGAGCTTGCAGTGAGCCGACATCAGGCCACTGCACTTCAACCTTGGTGACAGAGCAAGACTCCATCTCAAAAAAAAAAAATTTGGAACGTTGTTGTTATCTGGGTGAAAGATGGTGGTTGCTTAGAGTAGGGTGGTCGCAATGGAGATGGTGAGAAACGACTAATATGCAGATATCAAAGATTTATTTCTTGCATTTTTGGAAATTTTTCCCCTTGATTAGTTCACCTCTCCATTGCCTAAATTAATCCTCTATATGTCCGATTCTTACTTTCATTTTCCTTTTGTCTTTTTGTTTTGTTTTCTAGAAGATTTCTATATTTTATCCTCCACCTGTTAATTGAAAAAATACGTATGTATTTATTATGTCTAATTTTCATGAGTTTTTTTGTATTCTCCACTTGTTCCTTTTTCAGAGCATCTTATTCTTTTTTTTTTTTTTTTTTTTTTTGAGAAGGAGTCTCGCTCTGTCACCCAGGCTGGAGTGCAGTGGCCAGATCTCAGCTCACTGCAAACTCCGCCTCCTGGGTTTACGCCATTCTCCTGCCTCAGCCTCCCGAGTAGCTGGGACTACAGGCGCCCGCCACCTCGCCCGGCTAGTTTTTTGTATTTTTTTAGTAGAGACGGGGTTTCACCGTGTTAGCCAGGATGGTCTCGATCTCCTGACCTCGTGATCCGCCCGCCTCGGCCTCCCAAAGTGCTGGGATTACAGGCTTGAGCCACCGCGCCCGGCCTCTTATTCTTGTTTCTTATACTCAGAGCTCTTTTTCAGATTCACTTGTGTTCCTTGATATACATGTTCTTCTGGATTCATTGTTTTTTATTTGTTCATCTTGATCCCTTTTAGGATATAGAGATTCCTCAATTATCTAACGATCCTTATTGCTAGTAATCAGATCAGAGATTCAAGGGGAATAATCAGAAACAAGGTTATTAAGTTTTAGGATTTCCTAAGTGCCAGCATATTGTTTTGGAATACTAGCTGCCATACTAACAGATTAGCTATTTCTGGACAGTTTATTCATTTTCTTTTGAAGAAGAACGTCACATTTTTTTTTTTTTTGGCTAGCAGTATTCATTACCTTGTGGCTTAAAACAATAACTGGCATTCATTACTGTCTTTCGTGTTTCTGGGGGATGTCTGGGCTCAGGTGGTTTTCATTTGGGATTTATTATGGTTTCAGTGGCTGAAGCTAGAGTCATCTCAAAGACTTCATCATTTACGAGTCTGGTAGTTGAGGTTAGCTGTTGGCTGCAACTCCTGCCTTCTCCATCAGGCCTGGGCTCCCTCATAGCATGGTGGTTAGGTTCCAAGAGCAGGCATCCTAAGAGATACTGGCAAAGCTGCAAAGCTGCAAAGCCTTTTTAACCGAGTCTCAGAAGTCATGTAACCTAATTTTTTTTTTTTTTTTTTTTTTTTTTTTTTTTTGAGATGGTGTCTTGCTCTGTCGCCAGGCTGGAGCGCAGTGGCGCAATCTCGGCTCACTGCAACCTCTGCCTGCTGGGTTCAAGCGATTCTCCTGCCTCAGCCTCCTGAGTAGCTGGGACTATAGGCATGCGCCATCATGCCCAGCTAATTTTTGTATTTTTAGTAGAGACGAGGTTTCACCGTGTTGGCCAGGATGATCTTGATCTCTTGACCTCATGATCCTCCTACCTCGGCCTCCCAAAGTGCTGGTATTACAGGTGTGAGCCACTGTGCCTGGCCTATTTTTTTTTTTCCACATTCTATTAGTCAGGGTAACCTGCTCAGGTTGAAGTAGAGGGGATGTGAGGATTGTCAGACAATTTGCAGATCTGTTTTAAAATCACTATAGCACAGGCCAGGCGTGGTGGCTCACACCTGTAATCCCAGCACTTTGGGAGGCCAAGGCAGGCAGATCACTTGAGGTCAGGAGTTTGAGACCAGCCTGGCCAACACGGTAAAACCCTGTCTGTACTAAAAATACAAAAATTAGCCAGGCATAGTGGTGCATGCCTGTAACTACTCGGAAGGCTGAGGCTGGAGAACCGCTTGAACCTGGGAGGCAGAGATTGCAGTGAGCCGAAATCATACCACTGTACTCCAGCCTGGGTGACACAGTTGAGACTCTGTCTCCAACAAATAAAAAATAAAAATAAAATAGCTGGGCACGGTGGCTTGCATGTGTAATCCCAGCACTTTGTGAGGCCGAGGTGGGTAGATCACGAGGTCAGGAGTTCAAGACCAGCCTGGCCAACAGAGTGAAACCCCGTCTCTACTAAAAATACAAAAATTAGCCAGGCATGGTGGCAGACACCTGTAGTCCCAGCTACTCGGGAGGCTAAGGGAGGAGAATTGGTGGAACCCAGGAGGTGGAGGTTGTAGTGAGCTGAGATTGTACCACTACACTCCAGCCTGGGCGACAGAGTAAGACTCCAAAAAAAAAAAAAGAGAAAAAAAAGCCGGGCACCCGTGGCTCACGCCTGTAATCCAAGCACTTTAGGAGGCTGAGGCAGGAGGATCATGAGATCAAGAGATCGAGACTATTCTGGCCAACATTGTGAAACCCCATCTCTACTAAAAATACAAAAGTTAAGGCCGGGCACGGTGGCTCAAGCCTGTAATCCCAGCACTTTGGGAGGCCGAGACGGGCGGATCACAAGGTCAGGAGATCGAGACCATCCTGGCTAACACGGTGAAACCCCGTCTCTACTAAAAGATACAAAAAACTAGCCGGGCGAGGTGGCGGGCGCCTGTAGTCCTAGCTACTCTGGAGGCTGAGGCAGGAGAATGGCGTAAACCCGGGAGGCGGAACTTGCAGTGAGCTGAGATCCGGCCACTGCACTCCAGCCTGGGCGACAGAGCGAGACTCCGTCTCAAAAAAAAAAAAGGCCGGGCGCGGTGGCTCAAGCCTGTAATCCCAGCACTTTGGGAGGCCGAGACGGGCGGATCACGAGGTCAGGAGATCGAGACCATCCTGGCTAACACGGTGAAACCCCGTCTCTACTAAAAATACAAAAAATACAAAAAAAAAACAAAAAAAAAAAACAAAAACAAACAAACAAAAAAAAACAAAAGTTAGCTGGGCGTGGTGGCACATGTCTGTAGTCTCAGCTACTTGGGAGGCTGAGGCAGGAGAATCGCTTGAACCCGGGAGGCAGAGGTTGCAGTGAGCCGAGATCGTGCCAGTGCACTCCAGCCTGGGTGACAGTGCGAGACTCTGTCTCCAAAACAAAATAAAACAAACAAAAACATATATATATATATATATATAAAATAAAATCATAACAGCACAAATGCCTGGCTTTTGGCTGTTTTGATCTAATGACTAGCGGAAGAGAGCAAGAGTTGACTGTTTTGTCTACAAACATTCAACCAGTAGCTCCGTTTTCAGCCCCATGAGGCCCACCTGTATGAGTCATGGCATTTCCGAGTCTTGAGACACTGAAGTTCGGCTGGTAGATTGGCTTTCTGCTCCCGGGAGGCATCCCCTGCTTATGTATGTATGTATGTGTGTTGGTGTGTGTGTGTGTATCCTTGGGTTTTCTTAGCTCTGCTCTATCATTTATTGCTTCTCCACTATTTTTTTTTTTTTAAAGACAGGATCTCACTCCATTGCCCAGGCTGGAATACAGTGGTACAATCACTGCTCCCTGCAGCCTTGACTTCCTGGGCTCAGGCATTCCTCCCACCTCAGCTCTCCCTACTTTCTAAATAACTGGGACTGCAGGTGTGCACCACCACACCCAGATAATTTTAAAATTTTTAGTAGAGACGGGGTCTCTCTGTTGCCCAGGCTGGTCTCGAACTCCTGGGCTCAATGATCCTCCCGCTTTGGCCTCTTCAAGTGCTGGGATTACAGATCTCAGCCAGTACACCTGGCCACTTCTCCGCTAACTGTTTTCCAGAAGTATGTAGAAGGTTTTTCCCTACTGGTGACCTCTCTCATGCTCTATGTGGTATTATGTCTTTTTTTCTTTCCAATTCTCACTTTAACAGAGTCCCAGAGGAGAGGATATATATGCTTGTTTTTAATTTGCCTTCTTTCACTGGAAGCTTTAAAATAAGTTTTAAGACTGGGTACAGTGGTTCATGCCTATAATCCCAGCAGTTTGGGAGGCCAAGATGGGAGGATAGCTTGAGGTCGGGAGCTCTAGACCATCCTGGGCAATATAGTGAGACCCTGACTCTATAAAATATTTAAAATTAGTCCTGTGTGGTAGTAGGCACCTTTAGTCCCAGCTACTCAGGTGGCTGAGTTGGGATGATCCCTTGAGCTCAGGAGTTCCAGGCTGCTGTGAGCTATAATTGTGCCACTGCACTCCAGCCTGCATGACAGGGTGAGACCCTGTCTCAAAAATAAACAAACAAAATATAATTATGTTTTAAAATAAAATAACATAATGTCTTAACAATAGATTTTGACATATCTCCATGCCAGCTGGCATCTTGTCATCTTTAAGGGCTGCGTAGTATTCTGCAGTATGACTGTACTATAATATGTGTCATCATTCCCCAGTTAAGTGGTTTTAAATTTATTGCTGTTATCAACAGGGTTCCAGTGAGCATTCTTGTACATATATCTTGGCACACACATACAGGCATTTCCTCAGGATAAATTCCTGAAATAGAACAAGTGTCAAAGGATATAGACACTTCAAATTTTGATAGTTGAAGGAGCTCCAGAGAGCAGGTGTTAAACCTTTTCGGCCGGGCGCGGTGTCTCACGCCTGTAATCCCAGCACTTAGGGAGGCCGAGGCAGGCGGATCACAAGGTCAGGAGATCGAGACCATCCTGGCCAACATGGTGAAACCCTGTCTCTACTAAAAATACAAAAATTAGCTGGGCGTGGTGGCAGGTGCCTGTAGTCCTAGCTACTCGGGGAGCTGAGACAGGAGAATCGCTTGAACCCGTGAGTCGGAGGTTGCAGTGAGCCGAGATCATGCCACTGTACTCCAGCCTGGTGATAGAGAGAGACTCCATCTCAAAAAAAAAAAACCTTTTCAGGAGGGCCTGAGGCAATGGCAGGAGGAGCAGGACAGGAAGGTGCGAGCCCTCTCGGAGATGGCATCTGAACAACTGAAGCGGTTTGATGAATGGAAGGAACTGAAGCAGCATAAGGAATACCAGGACTTGCGGGAAGTAATGGAGAAGAGGTGAGTCTCCCTGAATTATGACTGGGAATGTTGATGTGTTCAACTGGAACTCTTTCCCAAGAGGAATTCCAAGGGGAAAGAATTGAACAACTTCTGAGTCCGTAAATATCAAGGTAAAATAGGCAGAGATGTTTATAACCCGGAAAGAAGACCAAACTTGGAAAGACAACCAAAGTAACACAGAGGGAGGCTTTTAGGAGAGGTAAAACAATTTTACAGGCATGGTGGAACACAACTGTAGTCTCAGTTACTAGGGAGGCTGAGGCAGGAGGATTGCTTGAGTCCAGGAGTTTGAGGCTGTGGTGAGCTATGCTCTCCAGCCTGGGCAACATAACGAGACCACATCTCTAAGAAAAAGGGAAGGGAGGGCAGGGAGAGGGAGAGAAAAGGAAGAGAGAGAGAGAGAGAGAGAGAAAAGAGAAAGAGAATGAAGAAAGAAAAGAAAGAAAAACAATTTTAGGAAATATCCCTGACTATTCCTCCCTGCCATTTTTCATGCAGCTCCAGAGAAGCCTTGGGACACCAAGAGAAGCTAAAAGCTGAGCACCGTCACAGAGCAAAGGTCAGAGCCTGGCAGAATTGGTGTGGGTGTTTTGGTGTCTGTCTGTAACCTGCCTGGAGAGCCAGGTTTTGGCAGATGGCAACCATGGAGGATCTGGCCGTATTATGCCTGTGTGTGACTAACCTTGGGATGTCCTCTTCTTGCTCTGAGCCCATCTGTGAAAATATGTAGCCCACATAGAATTTGAGGATTGTGGAAAGAAGCAGCCCAGGAGCCCCTCAGAGAGAAGTCACTCAGCCCTTTTCTACAGATTCTCAACCTGAAGCTGCGGGAGGCGGAGCAGCAGCGTGTGAAGCAAGCGGAACTGGAGCGGCTTCGGAAGGAAGAAGGCCAGGTCCGCCTGCGGGCCCTCTATGCTCTGCAGGAGGAGATGCTGCAGCTCAGCCAGCAGCTGGATGCTTCTGAGCAGCACAAAGGCCTGCTTAAGGTCGACCTGGCTGCCTTCCAGACCCGAGGCAACCAGCTGTGCAGCCTCATCTCAGGGATCATCCGGGCCTCTTCAGAGGTGAGGGTGGCTTCAGAGTGACTCTTTGCTATCTTTGAAATGGAAGACTTTAAAAGCAAAATTACTTTCTGACTTAAAAAATAATATCTGCGGCTGGGAGTGGTGGCTCACGCCTGTAATCCCAGCACTTCGGGAAGCCGAGGCTGGCAGATCACGAGGTCAGGAGATCGAGACTGTCCTGGATAACACAGTGTGAAACCCCGTCTCTACTAAAAAATACAAAAAATTAGTTGGGCATGGTGGCGGATGCCTGTAGTCCCAGCCACTCGGGAGGCTGAGGCAGGAGAATGGCGTGAACCCAGGAGGCGGAGTTTGCAGTGAGCCAAGATGGTGCCACTACACTCCAGCAACAGAGCGAGACTCCGTCTCAAAAAAAAAAAAAAAAAAAAAAAGAATATCTGCTATCTGCTTATTTAAGGGGGAAATACCAAACATTACTTGTTATCTCCATATCTCTTTACCTAGAAGTAACCACTGTTAACATTTTATTTTGTTTCTTTTATTTATTTCTTTATTTTTATACCTGCTTATTCTGGAATCTCTTTTTTTTTTTTTTTGCAGCAGGGTCCCCCTTTGTCACCCAGGCTGGAGTGCAGTGACACAGTCTTAGCTCATGCAACCTCTGCCTCCTGGGCTCAAGTGATCCTTCCACCTCAGCCTCCTGAGTAGCTGGGACTATAGGCGCATACCACCATGTCCTGCTAATTTTTGTATTTTTTTTGTAGAGACAGGGTTTTGTCATGTTGTCCAGGCTGGTCTCAAACTCCTGGGCTCAAGTGATCCCCCTACCTCGGCCTCCCAAACTGCTGAGATTACAGGTGTGAGCCACCGTGCCATATTTTTTTTGTTTTGTTTTGTTTTTAAGTTAGAAACAGGGATCTCACTATGTTTCCCAGGCTGGTCTTGAACTCCTGGGCTCAAGTGATCCTCCCACCTTAGCCTCCCAAAATTTTGGGATTACAGGTGTGAGCCACTATACCTGCCCTGTTTCTTTGCTTTGCTTTTTTTTTTTTTTTTTTTTTTTGGAGACAGGGTCTCACATTCTTGCCCAGGCTGGAGTGCAGTGGTGTGATCATGGCTCACTTCAACCTCTGCCTCCCAGGTTCAAGCGAGTCTCGGATCACTTGAGGCTAGGAGTTCGAGACCAGTAGGTTTCAGCCAACATGGTGAAACCCCATCTCTACTAAAAATACAAAAAGTAGCTGGGTGTCGTGATGCACACCTGTAATCCCAGCTACTTGGGAAGCTGAGGCATGAGCATCACTTGAACCTGGGAGGCAAAAGTTGCAATGACCGAGATCCTGCCACTACACTCCAACCTGGGCAACAGAAATTCTTTCTCAAAAAATAATTATAATAAAACAGTATTATTTTTGTCTAACATATTGTCACAAACTTAAAAAAAAATTATGCTGGCCCTTGTTGCTGAGAATACAGAAAAATTTATACTTAGAAACTGTGGATGTGGTAGTAAGTTGGAATTATTAATACCTTTAAGAGAACAGGGAAAGCAGTATCAACTTGTTGAATGTGGATACTCCATTGGTGCAACAATTACAATTGTAGGAAATGTATTGACTTGTGTGAGGTATGATTTACCTAGGGAATGACCACTAAGCACCATCTCCGTCACTCTGACAGAGTGGCTATCCTACAGCAGAGAGCCAAGCTGAGGCTGAGCGAGCTCTGCAGGAAATGCGGGACCTCCTTGTGAACTTGGGGCAGGAGATCACCAGAGCCTGTGAAGACAAGAGGAGGCAGGATGAAGAGGAAGCCCAGGTAAAGCTGCAAGAGGCACAGATGCAGCAGGGACCAGAAGCCCACAAAGAGCCCCCAGCTACCAGCCAGGGCCCAGGAGGGAAACAGAATGAAGGTGGGTTTTGGTATGGATATGGTCCTTTACTTATTGTAAGTTTCAAATCTGAAGAGAAACAAGAGCATGTGTTGAATGTTGTGTTAAACTGTAGGGCAGTTAACCAGAATTTTATGTACTATATTTCATTCAGTTGTGGTTGATCTGGAGTCTGATTTAAGATTCCTTGGCCGGGCGCGGTGGCTCAAGCCTGTAATCCCAGCACTTTGGGAGGCCGAGATAGGCGGATCACGAGGTCAGGAGATCGAGACCATCCTGGCTAACACGGTGAAACCCCGTGTTAGTTTTACTAAAGATGGGATTTCACCATGTTGGCCAGGCTGGTCTCGAACTCCTGACCTCGTGATCCACCCGCCTCGGCCTCCTGAAGTGCTAGGATTACAGGCATGAGCCACCACACCCGGCCTGGGAGTCTAGTTTTTCTTATTTGGTGTTTTTGTTTTTGTTTTTTTTGAGATGGGGTTTTGCTCTTGTTGCCCAGGCTAGAGTGCAATGGCACGATCTCAGCTCACTGCAACCTCCACTTCCCAGGTTCAAGCGATTCTCCCGCCTCAGCCTCCCAAGTAGCTGAGATTACAGGCATGTGCCACCATGCCCTGGCTAATTTTTTTGTATTTTTAGTAGAGACGGGGTTTCTCCATGTTGGTCAGGCTGGTCTTGAACTCCAGACCTCAGGTGATCCGCCAGCATTGGCCTCCCAAAGTGCTGGGATTATAGGCGTGAGCCACTGCGCCTGGTGTTTTTGTTTGTTTGTTTGTTTGTTTGAGATAGGGGTCTCATTCTGTCACCCAGGCTAGAGGAGTGCAGTGGTGTGATTACGGCTCACTGTAGCCTCGCCCTCCCAGGCTCAAGTGATCCTCCCCACTCAGCCTCCCAAGTAGCTGGGACTACAGGCATGTGCCATCCTGCCTGGCTAATTTGTGTATTTTTTGTAGAGATGGGATTTCACCATGTTGTGCAAGCTGGTCTCAAGCTCCTGGGCCTGTCTTGGCCTCCCGGAGTACTGGAATTACAGGTGTAGGTCACCACGCCCAGCCTTAGTTTTTCTACTTAGTAATACGACCATGGCAAATCACTTAACATTTTTGTGCCTGTTTCTTTTTCTATAAACTGGAGATAATAATAGTATCTATTTCATAGTCACTGTGACAGTTAAAGCAGTTAGTGCATACATAAAGTGATTATAACAGTGCCTGCCTCATATTATGTGTTCAGTAAATACTAGCTATTACTAAAACCTTCTTTTATTTCTCAGACCTCCAGGTGAAGGTACAAGACATTACAATGCAGTGGTACCAGCAGCTGCAGGATGCTTCCATGCAGTGTATGTTGACCTTTGAGGGCCTGACCAACAGCAAGGACAGTCAGGTAGGGAAGAGGTATATGGCAGTAATTTTGTGGGCTTGATGGTTCTCAGAGAATGAGCACTTCGTGTCCCAAAGGAATGTAGCTGGCATATCACTTTACCTGGTTCTAAGTGACATCTACTCAGCTTTTCAGAACACTGTCTGCCTTCTCACTGTTCTCTTCTGGCAGGCCAAAAAGATAAAGATGGACCTCCAGAAGGCTGCTACCATCCCAGTGAGCCAAATCTCTACCATTGCAGGTTGGTCAGAGGGGTTAAGAACATGACCTTTCACTTCATTGTATTATTTTTCAGACTCCAAATCTGTTTATATGTAAGATTCCTGTAAAAGTATATTCAAACAAATGTTTACAGTTGGATCAGGTACATATAAATCACACACATCTTGTTTCTCTGGTTTCCTCTTTAACACATAGAAGGTAATCATGGCTGGGTGCGGTGGCTCACGCCTGTAATCCCAGGACTTTCGGAGGCTGGGGCAGGTGGATCACGAGGTCTGGAGTTTGAGGCCAGCTTGACCAACATAGTGAAACCCCGTCTCTACTAAAAATACAAATATTAGCCGGGTATGGTGGCTCTCACCTATAATCCGATTTACTCAGGAGGCTGAGGCAGGAGAATTGCTTGAACCCAGGAGGCAGAGGTCGCAGTGAGCCAAGATCACACCACTGTGCTCCAGCTTGGGTGACAGAGACTCCGTCTCAAAAGGGGAAAAAAAAAAAAAAAAGATAATCATGATGTGGTTTTTTTCTTTTCTTTTTTTTTTTTTTTTGGGAGACAGAGTCTCACTCTGTTGCCCAGGAGTGCAGTAGCGCTATCTCGGCTTACTGCAAGCCCTGCCTTCTGGGTTCATGCCATTCTCCTGCCTCAGCCTCCCGAGTAACTGGGACTATAGGTGCCCATTACCACGCCCAGCTAATTTTTTGTATTTTTAGTAGAGGTTTCACCATGTTATCCAGGTTAATAGGTTTCACCATATTATCCAGGATGGTCTTGATCTCCTGACCTCGTGATCTGCCCGCCTCGGCCTTCCAAAGTGCTGGGATTACAGGCATGAGTCACTGCTCCCAGCCTTTTTGACTCATTTTTAACAAGCTACCTTCTATGGTAAATTATTAGGATGGTTCTTAGCTTTGAAGTTGCAGGTTACTGCTGAAAACTTCAGTAAGGGAAGGAACCTAGGCTGTGACTTGCAGACTTTGCTTCTGTTCTACAACATTAGCTTTTCCGAATTACTCCAAGCTCGCCTTGTTCATCCTCAAGGACTCCTTCTTTTCTCTCCAGACACTGAGGTTTAGAAAGTGAGAACCAGAAAAGGAAAAAACTTTTCTTTAGAACCAGAGGTTCATTTGTATGGAGCTGTAGATGTGGAAGCCTTCAGATTATAGACTGAGCTGCCAGGTGGCTGGGGAGTGTGTGTGCAACTGGAACACTCTTCTGACTCATCATGGGTTCTGTTCCCCGATTCACTTTTCATTGCCTGTAAAGCATAGGAAAATTTCAGTTCCTGCCCTTGATAGGCAGTCTGACAAAACTTACATATGACTTTGCTACCTGAAATTCTTTCTGGAACAGGGCAAGGTATAAATAAATAATGCATTACTTTTTGGAATTTAAAGTGCTGTGTCCTTTGATAGCAACAGCAAAGCAGGAGAGGTTGACTAGACAGCCACTCTACACCTCAACGGCCATTCCCAGTTCCCCTCAGTTGACCGCAGACAGGGTCAGTACCTCCTTCATCAGGAAAACCGAGACATCCAGCGTGAGCTCCTCAGAGCCCCTTCTACCACTGCACAGTGACATTTACCTCTTAGTTTCCCGTGTCACTAGATGAGGTGTCCTTGCTGCTGCATTTACCCTTCCACCTCTGCCCTTGTTCCCTTTCCTTCCTGTCTCCTGTCAGACTTTGCCTCATTGTTTATTACCTTTCCTGTTTTCTGTGATTACATCCTTTTTACAGGCTCCTCTCTCTCAGCCTTTAAGTATGCGTGAGCTCCTCACATCCTAACATGAGTTTCCCTTGATCCTATGTCTTCTAAGTGTTTGCTGATCTTCCTCAGGTTTCTGTTTGGCACTGTTGCTGCTTTCTCTGTGCAACTCTACTCCTTTGACCTCCATGGTGCCATTACTTTCCAGGTTCTTCTCCTGCCTCCCTCCCTCCCCATTACTTTCCTCTCTCTCTCTTCCTCTCTCTCTCTTCCCTTTGTGGGTTTCTCACTCTTCTACCCCACTCTAATTGTAGGTGATTCCTAGGGATCTGCTCTTATCCTGCAGTTCTTTTCATTCTCTCTACTTACAGGGCTTCAAATATTACCTGAATGCTGATGACTCCCAAACCTACCTCTGGTTTATTCCTTTCTTCTGAACTTCAGATTCTCCAGCTTCAGCTACCTGAGGGACATCTCTGCCTATATGTCTCTTAGCTGCCTCAAGTTTAATGTGTTCAAATCCATATCCATCATCTTCCTTAGCCCTCTTTGACTCCTGTTTTCTCTGAGTAATCAGTAGCACCATTATCTACTCAGTAATCTTAGCTGGAAACCTGGGAGTCATCTTTATGACTGCTGCCTCTCTTTCACTCACCACATCGAATTAGTCCATAACTTTGCCTTTTTAAATTTTTCTACACATTTCCTGAGTCTCCCTTTGTCTCCATCGTGACTGTAAGCCCTTTAAGATCTTGTATTCCAGCCAGACACAGAACATGCTCTAGAGTTAGTGCTCAGTAAACGTTTAATGAATAGGAGAGAAAGATCACCTAATTGCTGTCTTTTAAAAAGGTGGGCCGGGCACGGTGGCTCCTGCCTGTAATCCCAGCACTTTGGGAGGCCGAGGTGGGTGGATCACAAGGTCAGGAGTTCGAGATCAGCCTGACCAACATGGAGAAACCCTGTCTCTACTAAAAATACAAAATTAGCTGGGCATGGTGGCACATGCCTGTAATCCCAGCTACTTGGGAGGCTGAGGCAGGAGAATCTCTTGAACCCAGAAGGCGGAGGTTGTGGTGATCTGAGATCATGCCATTGCACTCCAGTCCGGACAAAAAGAGCGAAACTCTGTCTCAAAAAAAAAAAAAAAAAGTGGATGTCAGCTGGGCCTAGTGGCTCACACTTACACACTTATAGTCCCAGCACTTTGGGTGGCTGAGGTGGGTGAATCATCAGAGGTCAGGAGTTCTAGACCAGCCTGGCCAACGTGGTGAAATCCTGTGTCTACTAAAATACAAAAATTAGCCAGATGTCGTGGCAGGCGCCTGTAATCCCAGCTACTCAGGAGGCTGAGGCAGAAGAATCACTTGAACCTGGGAGGCAGAGGTTGCAGTAAGCCAAGATCATGCCATTGCACTCCAGCCTGGTTGACAGAGTGAGACTTCATCTCAAAAAAAAAAAAAAGTGGATGTCGCCGGGTGTGGTGGCTCACGCCTATAATCCCAGCATTTTGGGAGGATGAGGCGGACAGATCACTTGAGGTCAGAAGTTTGAGATCAGGCTGGCCAACATGGTGAAACCCTGTGTCTACTAAAAATACAAAAATTAGCCGGGTGTGGTGGCATGTGCCTATAGCCCCGGCTACTTGGGAGGCTGAGGTGGAAGAATCGCTTGAACCTAGAAGGCAGAGGTTGCAGTGAGGTGACATTGAACCACTGCACTCCAGCCTTGGCGACAGGGTGAGACTTCATCTCTAAAACAAACAAACAAACAAAAAAAAAGGTAGATGTCCATGAGTGGTTAGAATTAGAAGAAATCTTGAGTAAGGACATGATGTTGGTATGGCCTGGGGAGGCCATGTCGGTCTAGGGTTGGAAGATAACTAACTTTCCTCCTACCTAGAGAGGTATGGAGAGGGGCTAGATGGGGCATTTAGCCAGTGGGGTCCACATGGTTGACTTTTTAAAAAATTTTTTTAATAAGAGAACTGAATGAGATTTCTGAAACTTTTGTGACATTTCTTGAAGTGATTAGGAACTTGACAGGGTGTTTCTCAACTGGAGATGCTATATTAATTAAAACATTGACTTCAGGACTTCAGGTAACGTAAAGTAATTCAGATCTGCTTTTTTTTTTTTTTTTTTTGAGATGGAGTCTCGCTCTGTCACGCAGGCTGGAGTGCAATGGCACAATCTCGGCTCACTGTAACCTACGCCTCCTGGGTTCAAGCGATTCTCCTGCCTCAGCCTCCCCAAGTAGCTGGGATTACAGGCGCCCGCCACCACACCTGGCTAATTTTTATATTTTTAGTAGAGACGAGGTATCACCATGTTGGTCAGGCTGGTCTCAAACTCCTGACCACAAGTGATCTGCCTGCCTCGCCCTCCCAAAGTGCTGGCCCAGATCTGCTTAAGCGAAAAAAAAAAAAAAAAGCATTTATTAGAAAGATAATATTTTACAGAACCCAATGGCAGGAATGAGCTGAGGTCTCAGGAGCTAGAAACTTTAGTTCTTTTTTCATCTCTCATCTCCTCTGCCCTCTCTGCATCTCCATTCTTATTTTACATTGCCGTTCTTTGGTCTTCATGACAGGTACACAGCCCCACTGCCTATGAGTGTATGTGACACAGGGCCAGCTCCCTCAAGGAAGTGACTCTTGCTTGACTGACTGGCTCAGCTTGACTGCCTCTAATCTAACTAGCTGGTGTGGGGGTGGAGCACACAGGATCTTTGGTACAAATATAGCTGTTACGAATCCACTTCTGTGTCTCTGAGGATGGAGGAAGGCAAGTCCCAGAGAAGGGGGCATAGCATCAAGAGCTGGGCAGATCCTTTAGAAGGTTTTTCCTAGAGATGTGACTAACTCCTCTAGAGATACCAACCACACCCACGGGGTCTGTAACAAAATATAACACCTCTTTCTATACCGTTTATCCCTTCGTTTTATGTGTACGTAAGGGATACTGTTTATCCCTTCGTTTCTGTAGGGCAGGCACAGCTGGGTTTTTGTACATGCTTTGTAATTACAATGATGAAACAGGCTGGGCATGGTGGCTCACGCCTGTAATCCCAGCACTTTGGGAGGCCAAAGCAGGCGGATCACTTGAGGTCAGCAGTTGGAGACCAGCCTGGCCAACATTGTGAAATCCGTCTCTACAAAAAAAAAAAAAAAAAAAAAAAAAAAAAATTAGCCCAGGAGGCTGAGGCATGAGAGTTGCTTGAACTTGGGAAGTGGAGTTTGCAGTGAGCCAAGATTGTGCCACTGCACTCCAGCCTGGGCGATAGAGCAAGACTGTCTCAAAAAAAAAAAGAAAAAGAGATTGATCTGTGGTTGTATCTTTTAATTTCTCTCTGTCATGCTCAGGCTCAAAACTGAAGGAGATCTTTGACAAGATCCACAGCCTGCTCTCTGGAAAACCTGTTCAATCTGGTGGGCGCTCTGTGTCTGTCACACTTAACCCACAGGGGCTGGACTTTGTTCAATACAAACTGGCAGAGAAATTTGTGGTGAGAAACCTTGTTGCGAGAGGTATGGGAAGAAAAGGCTGGTGTACAAGATTTCAGCCTTTCTCTGGTATTAAAATTGTACCCACCTCTATGTTCTCAGAAACAAGGTGAGGAGGAAGTGGCCTCTCACCATGAAGCAGCATTCCCCATCGCAGTTGTGGCATCTGGGATCTGGGAGCTCCACCCCAGAGTGGGGGACCTCATTCTTGCTCATCTACATAAGAAGTGTCCTTACTCTGTTCCTTTCTATCCCACTTTCAAGGAGGGAATGGCTTTGGAAGACTATCAGAGGTAAAGTTGTTTTTCTCCCTACTCACTATCCCTAGAGTGATTAGTGAAATATAAATAGAATTGGAATTTGTTTTTCCCTCCTTCTCACAGCTCCTATTACGTACCTTGAATGTTCTATCAGAAATATAATGTCTTTTGGCCAGGTGCGGTGGCTCACGCCTGTAATCCCAACACTTTGGGAGGCCAAGGTGGGCGGATTGCCTGAGCTCAGGAGTTTGAGACCAGCCTGGGCAACATGAAGAAACGCCATCTCTACTAAAAATACAAAAAAAAATTAGCCAGGTGTGGTGGTGCATGCCTGTAGTCCCAGCTACTCAGGAGGCTGAGGCACGAGAATTGTTTGAACCCGGGAGGCAGAGGTTGCAATGAGCCCAGATTGCACCAGTACACTGCAGCCTGGGTGGCACAGCAAGACTGTGTCTTAAAAAGAAATAAAAAATATATATACATAGTCTTTTATGTAAACTGGACAGCCTTTGGCATTTGTGAACTTAGGTGCCAATAATCAATGTAGTTTAGTGGAAAGGATACTGGGGTCTTAGAATTTTATCCCTGCTTTTTCACTTAATAGCTTTGCAAAAGTGGACAAATCATTTAGTCTTTCTGAGCATCTTTTCCTGACTTTTAAAAGAGTGTGATGACATCTATTACCTCCTGTGAATTTACTTCATGGCTTATATGAGCCCAGATTTGATGATGGATGTGAGTGGTTGGTAAACAGAGTATTCTACAGATGTAATAATATGTAATAATATATTAATAGTAATGCTGAGTGTAGCCGGGCGTGGTGGCTCAAGCCTGTAATCCCAGCACTTTGGGAGGCCGAGACGGGCGGATCACAAGGTCAGGAGATCGAGACCATCCTGGCTAACACGGTGAAACCCCGTCTCTACTAAAAAATACAAAAAACTAGCCGGGCGAGGTGGCGGGTGCCTGTAGTCCCAGCTACTCTGGAGGCTGAGGCAGGAGAATGGTGGGAACCCGGGAGGTGGAGCTTGCAGTGAGCTGAGATCCGGCCACTGCACTCCAGCCTGGGCGACAGAGCGAGACTCCGTCTCAAAAAAAAAAATAGTAATGCTGAGTGTAATAATATATTGTTACTTTTTAGCCATAAAAACTAATCTCTGGGCCAGGTGCAGTGCCTCATGCCTATAATTAACAATTTGGGAGGCTGAAGCAGAAGGATCGCTTGAGCCCAGGACTTCAAGACCAGCCTGGGTAACACAGTGAGACCCTGTCTCTACAAAATTAGCCAGGTGTTGGCTGGGTGCAGTGGCTCACGCCTGTAATCCCAGCACTTTGGGAAGCCAAGGCTGCCAAAGCGGGCAGATCACCTGAGGCCAAGAGTTCGAGACCAGCCTGGCCAACATGGTGAAACCCCGTCTCTACTAAAAATACAAAAAATTATCTGGGCATGGTGGCAGGCTCCTGTAATCCCAGCCACTCAGGAGGCTGAGGCAGGAAAGTCACTTGTACCCGGGAGGCGGAGGTTGCACTGAGCCGAGATCATGCCATTGCACTCCAGCCTGGGCGACAAGAGTGAAACTCTGTCTCAAAAAAAAAAAAAAAAAAAAAGGCCAGGCGTGGTGGCTCATGCCTGTAATCCCAGCACTTTGGGAGGCTGAGGTGGGCGGATCACCTGAGGTCAGTAGTTCGAGACCAGCCTGGCCAACATGGTGAAACCCTGTCTCTACTAAAAATACAAAAATTAGCCAGGTATGGTGGCAGGTGCCTTAATCCCAGCTACTCAGGAGGCAGAGGCAGAAGAATCGCTTGAACCCGGGAGGCGGAGGTTGCGGTGAGCAGAGATCGTGCCATTGTTCTCTAGCCTGGGCGACGAGCAAAATTCCATCTCAAAAAAAAAAAAAAAAAATTAGCTGGCTGTGGTGGCACGTGTCTGTGGTCCTAGCTACTTGGGAGGCTGAGGCGGGAGGATCACTTGAACCTGGGAGGTGAAGTTTGCAGTGAGCCTTGATCATACCACTTGTACTCCAGCCTGGGCGACAGAGACACTGTTTCAAAAAAAAAAAAAAATTCTCTCTGATTTGTCACCCTTATTTTGGCCTTGTCCCAGTGAATTTTTTCTTTTTTTCCTTTTTCTTTTTTTTTTTGAGACACAATCTCACTGCTACCCAGGCTGGAGTGCAGTGATGCAGTCTTGACTCACTGCACTTCCACCTCCCAGGTTCAAGCAATTCTCATGCCTCAGCCTCCCAATTAGCTGGGACAACAGGCGTGCACCACTATACCCAGTTAATTTTTGTATTTTTAGTAGAGATGGGGTTTCACCACGTTGGCCAGGCTAGTCTCGAACTCCTGGCCTCAAGTGATCTGCCCACCTCGGCCTCCCAAAGTGCTGGGATTACAGGCGTGAGCCACCACGCCCGGCCAAATTTTTTCTTCCCGTATAGGATGCTTGGCTACCAAGTAAAGGATTCCAAAGTGGAGCAGCAAGACAACTTTCTAAAACGCATGTCAGGGATGATCCGTCTCTACGCTGCCATCATCCAGCTCCGGTGGCCATATGGAAACCGACAGGAGGTAGGTAAAAGAGGCTTACTGTCAATAATGAGAGGTTAGACCACAGTCCATGTGTATTCCTCCCATAGGAAATATTGGCCTTCTTTCAGAGAGCCACTCTAGTTAAAGGATAAACTATATGGCAGTTTGATGGGTATTCTGTAGAGGACTGAATGTTGATTATTAGGGAACTTTCTTGGATCACCTGCTACTTTTTTTTTTTTTTTTTTTTTTTTTTTGAGACGGAGTCTCGCTCTGTCGCCCAGGCTGGAGTGCAGTGGCCGGATCTCAGCTCACTGCAAGCTCCACCTCCCAGGTTCGCGCCATTCTCCTGCCTCAGCCTCCCGAGTAGCTGGGACTACAGGCGCCCGCCAGGTCGCCCGGCTAGTTTTTTGTATTTTTTTTTTTTTGTAGAGACGGGGTTTCACCATGTTAGCCAGGATGGTCTTGATCTCCTGACCTCGTGATCCGCCCGTCTCGGCCTCCCAAAGTGCTGGGATTACAGGCTTGAGCCACCGCGCCCGGCCGCACCTGCTACTTTAAAGAGCTGGTTTTGTAACAGAGTCTACCAGAGGAGAGTCTGTTATAAATCAGTCATTAAGGTTAGAAGATTTTCTTACAAGAGGAATGAGCAAGAAATTGTCATCTTAGAACTAGTTGAGACCTTAGAAGCTATCTAGATCACATCCCTTACTTCACAGATGGACAGACAGATCAAGCTCAGAAAGCTGCAGCTGGGGTTCAGGGCTTTGACTTGCCAGCCCAGTTAATTTCTCAGGGAATACAGATTAGAGGGACAGAGAAGGTAATAGTCATGGAGACCTAAAGAGAAAAAAATAGAAGTTGATTAAATCCAAGTTTTTATTATATGCCTGCTGTGTCCCAGGTTCTGTGCTAAAAGTACCAAGAATAATAAATAAAATGTCAACAAGGCTAATTGTTGGCCTAGGGAATGCCTGAAACTGAAGCTGATGCATGCATATTGAAGGGAGCCTATAAAGAATGTGTGGGAACCAATGTATTGAAACATTAAAAAACAGAAGGCAAGGTGGCTTCATGCCTGATATCCCAGCACTTTGGGAGGCTGAGGTGGGTGGATCACCTAAGGTCAGGAGTTCAAAACCAGCCTGGTCAACATGGTGAAACCCCATCTCTACTAAAAATACAAAAATTAGCTGGGCATGGTGGTGGATGCCTGTAATTCCAGCTACTTGGGAGGCTGAGGCACGAGAATCGCTTGAACCCGGGAGACAGAGGTTGCAATGAGCTAAGATCGTGCCATTGCACTCTAGCCTGGGCAACAAGAGTGAAACTCTGTCCCAAAAAAGAAAAAAGAATGTGTGGGAATCAATGTATTGAAACATTTAAAAACAGAAGGCTGGGCGAGGTGGATTCACGCCTATAATCCCAGCACTTTGGGAAGCCAAGGCAGGTGGATCACTTGACTTCAGGAGTTTGAGACCAGCCTGGGCAACAAGGTGAAACCATGTCTCTAAATAAAATACAAAAAAATTAGCTGAGCATGGTGGCGTGTGAATGCCTGTAGTCCCAGCTACTTGGGAGACTGAGGTGGAAGAATCACTTGAGCCCAAGAGGTGAAGGCTGCAGTGATCCATGATCGCACTACAGCACTCCAACCTGGACGACAAAATGAGACCCTGTCTCAAAAATATAAAAGAAAAACATAATTTGTTTAGCTTGTGTTATTTCTGCCCTGTGGCAGGTGCTAGGGTTGGATGATCTGGGGTTCATTTCCACTTGGTGATGGCTGGATGATACATTGGGAGTTTAGATTTATAAACAAAAGGAGATCGGCCGAGCGCGGTGGCTCAAGCCTGTAATCCTAGCACTTTGGGAGGCCGAGACGGGCGGATCACGAGGTCAGGAGATCGAGACCATCCTGGCTAACCTGGTGAAACCCCGTCTCTACTAAAAAATACAAAAAACTAGCCAGGCGTGGTGGCAGGCGCCTGTAGTCCCAGCTACTCAGGAGGCTGAGGCAGGAGAATGGCGTAAACCCAGGAGGCGGAGCTTGCAGTGAGCTGAGATCCGGCCACTGCACTCTAGCCTGGGTGACAGAGCGAGACTCCGTCTCAAAAAAAAAAAAAATATTAAAAAATAAATAAATAAAAATAAACAAAAGGAGATCAATGATAACCAAACCTCTCTCCTCTCAGATTCACCCTCATGGCTTAAATCATGGATGGCGCTGGTTGGCCCAGATCTTAAACATGGAGCCCTTGTCAGATGTGACAGCCACCCTCCTCTTTGACTTCCTGGAGGTACGTAACTCAGTTATCACACAAGAGAAGGCCAGTGATTGAGGTAGCCTTGATCCACTGGGTGACATGAATGGGGAAACAGCATAGCAATTGGGCCTGATAGTAAAACAGCATGATGTTCCAGTGTCATAGATTTTTCCCAAGCTGTAAACCAACCTTGCTTTCACTTTTACTCCATACTATATTTACTTGGCTTCTCTAGATTCTTTTCATTATAAAGAACAGAAAATTGTACATTCTAGCAAAAGTGAAAAGAGGAATTTGTTTTAGGGATATAGAAGTGACTCCCAGGCCGGGCGCGGTGGCTTAAGCCTGTAATCCCAGCACTTTGGGAGGCCGAGACGGGCGGATCACAAGGTCAGGAGATCGAGACCATCCCGGCTAATATGGTGAAACCCCGTCTCTACTAAAAATACAAAAAACTAGCCGGGCGAGGTGGCGGGCGCCTGTAGTCCCAGCTACTTGGGAGGCTGAGGCAGGAGAATGGCGTAAACCCAGGAGGCGGAGCTTGCAGTGAGCTGAGATCCGGCCACTGCACTCCAACCTGGGCGACAGAGCGAGACTCCGTCTCAATTAAAAAAAAAAAAAAAAAAGAAGTGACTCCCAGACCAGGTGCAGTGGATCACATCTGTAATCCCAGCACTTTGGGAGACCAAGGTGGGCAGATCACATGGGATCAGGAGTTCAAGCCCAGCCTGGTCAGCATATTGAAACCCTGTCTGTACTAAAAATACAAAAAAAAAAAAAAGACTGGGCACGGTGGCTCACGCCTGTAATCCAGCACTTTGGGAGGCTGAGGCAGGTGGATTACCTGAAGTCACGAGTTCGAGACCAGCCTGTCCAACATGGTGAAATCCCATCTCTTAATAAAAATACAAAAATCAGCTGGGTGTGGTTACACATGCCTGTAATCCCAGCTGCTAGAGGGGCTGAGGCAGCAGAATCGCTTAAACAGCATCTTACTCTATCACCCAGGCTGGAGTGCAATAGTGCAATAGTGCAATCATACCTCACTGTAGCCTCAAACTCCTGGGTTCAAGCGATCCTCCCATCTTACCCTGCCAACGTGTTGAGATTACAGAAGTGAGCCATTGCACTCAGCCAAGAAGATACTTCTTATAGAAGAAAGGCTTGGGGTACATGCCATAACAAATGTGGAACCATTTTACCTATAGTGCCAATAGTTCCTAGTTACCTTAGTAGCTCCTGAAGTCAGCCAGGTGCAGTGGCTGACAGCTTTTGGGAGGCCAAGGCAGGCGGATCACTTGAGCTCTGGAGTTCAAGACCGGCCAGGGCAACATGGTGAAACCCTATGTCTACAAAAAAAGTACAAAAATTAGCTGGGTATGGTGGTGTGTGCCTGTGGTCCCAGCTACTGGGGAGGCTGAGGTTGGAGGATCACCTGAGCCCAGGGAGGTTGAGGCTGCAGTGAGCTGTGATCATGCCAGTGTCCTCTAGCCTGGGTGACACAGTGAGACCCTATTAAAAAATAATAATAAAAAGCTCCTGAAATCACCATACATGAACAATGATCCTGTATCATTTGAGAACACAAGTGATACTCTGTATACTCTCCTTACTAAGTTTGGGAGGTATACCATATGTTTAGGAAGCCTTCCATTCATTAGAGGAAAAGAAGAGTAGTTCGTTAAGACCTGATTGGTTAAATGGAGGTATTGCCATATAAAGAGAAATGCTTTAGAAGAAAGGTGGGTGTTTGCATTTATTCCCTTGTTAGCAAGTTCAGTGGCATTATGGCTGAAATTTTTGATAGGTGTGAAAGATGAAGGGCTACTGTGCTTTATGAATGTGTCCTGTGAGTGTGAATTTTCATTCTCTGCTCTGACAGTGCCTGTCTTTCCCTCTAGGTGTGTGGGAATGCCCTCATGAAGCAGTACCAGGTTCAGTTCTGGAAGATGCTAATTCTTATCAAAGAGGACTACTTTCCCAGGTATCAGGCTTGTTGAGCAGACAACAGGGGATTAAGTAAGTAAAACTCATAACTAGGCCTCAGATACTCAAGGGTGCTATTACCTGCTGGTTTTGATTCAAGTTAAAAACACCTGTACTAAGTATGACATCTTCCTACTCCAGTCCCTCTCATTGATATTTGAATAAATGCTTTTGAAACTTAATGAGAGTCTGTCTTAAATATCATTGCCTAAACAAAAACACAAATTAGGGACTGGTCACAGTGGCTTATGCCTATAATTGCAGCTCTTTGGGAGGCCACAGCAGGAGGATCACTTGAGCCCAGGTGTTCAAAACCAGCCTGGGCAATATAGCAAGACCCCATCTCTACAAAATAAAAAATTAGCCAGGCATGATGGCATGCATCTATAGTCCCAGCTACTAGGGAAGCTGAGATAGGAGGATCGCTTGAGCCCAGGAGTTCAAGGCCTCAGTGAGCTATGATTGCACCACTGTACTGCACTCCAGCCTAAATGACAGAGTGAGACACCGCTTCCAAAAGATAGATGTATATCATAGGTGTGATTCACGTGTCTTTCTCTCCCTGTAGAATTGAAGCTATCACAAGCTCAGGACAGATGGGTTCCTTCATACGCCTCAAGCAGTTCTTGGAGGTAAGATGCCCTTAGACCAACATGTCCCACACCGTTGTTGGGCTGGAATGCACCTGTGTCTAACAAGTCTTGGACCTTCAGATGCTTTGATTGCACTCTCTTCCTTAGTTCTTCCAAACCCTTCTTTTTGTACCTAATTCCCTCTTAATCTTTGGAGTAAGGGCTGCCACTTCCTCTTCTTTATATGTATCATTCTCCATACTGCCTGTGAGAAAGCTCTGCTGAGATGAATAAAATATATTGAGTGTATCTTCTCTCATGAATATTTTTTTTTGCATGTTGGCCAGAGTTCTTGTCTTAGTCTCAGGTCTGGGGAATTGGTAAGTGTCGTCACTTTTCTCCATGAGAACAAACTGCACTTTCAGTTGGACTCTTCCCCTACTTCCAAGTGCCAAGAAATTGTAAAAAGGTTAATTTTGACAAAGAATTTAGAACGCCATCGTGGGTTTGCCAAGATAGCCTGCTGACTTTTCAGCTTCTCAAAGCTCGATTGTGAAAACAGTGATTGTGAAAGATGAGCTTAGGCTGTAGGGAGACAAGAGTGGGACAGGAATAATAAGAGCATTTCATTTGTTGTCTGTGGCAGTTCATGCAGAAGTGGACATCTTATTCAGAACCATCGGTCTTACTGGCTTTTTCCTTTTTGTTCACTGTTCCATAGGGCTGAAATATGATGTCCCTGAAACCTTCTTTTAACCATTAAGTGTTGGGAACACTGTTACCAGAAACTCATTCTGTTTTCTTCATCTTTCCCTGACCAGAAATGTTTGCAACACAAGGATATTCCTGTCCCCAAGGGCTTTCTGACTTCCTCCTTCTGGCGCTCCTGATGTCACTCCATCACCTACCATCACCATTATGCTGCAAAGAGGCAATAATAAAGGAACTGAAGACACCTGTATTTGGGAGAAGTCATGTCAGATTCAGAAATTTGCCAATATGTATTTTTATGTATTTATACCTTGTGACTAGGAGAAGGGATTTTCATGCGTCACAAAATTCTTGGAGGTCCCTTAGTAGATTTGTAGTTCCTTAAGAGATCCACATGATAAAATAAATGGAATTGGCCTTTCTTGTTTTTTGCAAAAGTGATAAAAGGTGTTTAGCACTTGGTCTCCTCCCTTCTTTGTCTCTAGTGTCTTTCAGAAAGTTGGCAATACCTTAACAAATGCAGTCTGAACTGGAGGGAGCCCACCATTTGCACCCACCTACTCACCCACACCCCTGTTCAGATGAATTTCCAGAAAGAGCTAAGGCTCATAAGGTTCCCTTTTAAGTATTATTTAATAGTTGAGGCCAGATACTTACATGCAAGTCTGGGTTATGGTTGTTTTGCCTTTCTCAGCTGGTGAAGTCATTCTAAAGCCAGAGGAAGTATGTGATATACACATGGACTAAGGCCCAGATGACACTGGCTAGATTAGCATCTGGGATTAGGACTAGAAACACATGTCATATGGAACTAAGGGGAACTCTCTGTCATCCTAGTTTGGAAGTTGATCCCTGGATGGCTAGGGATGCATGAACCAGGCAGGTACCTTTTTTGTTTTTGTTTTTGTTTTGTTTTGTTTCTTTTCAGTTTGAATTAAGATGGGGCTTACAACATTAAACATGAACTGAGCATCCATAAGCATTGAATTGGGATTAAACAAACATGTTGGGCAGGAATTGAACACCGCTAATATGATGATAAATATGCCTGACTAAAGCCACTACAAAAATTCAGCAATTGGCTGTTCGGATAGGAGTTGAGATTTGTTTTGTGGAAAGACTAATTCTCTTAGATACTGCAAAGGCAGTGGCCATGGATCTATTCCTCTGTGCTAAATGTCTTGTGGCAGGGTGTGTTTGTGGGGGAGCGTTCGCTGGTACTCTTGAGTAGCCTGAAGTGACCCATTCTATGAATTGTTAATTATGGTGCCAAAAAAATAAATAAATAATAAAGCTTGGTTTTTTAAAAAACCCATTGCTGATATAGTGGTTCAATGTGATCGATTTCCTCTGCCTTGAGCTATAGAAATCATTAGGGGCGTGGTAGTGTACAAGTCCAGGTTCAGAGTGGTGCGCATTTATCCCCTTTTGTCTTCTTGACCAACACCTTGGCAATATTACTTCTTCTTCTGTCATTTCCTTTTTTGGAATTATGTACTAATAATAACTGACCCTATTTTATCTAGCAAGAGATGTGAAAGCATACTAAAATCTTTGAAAGACATAGTGGTCCGTGCTTAGTGGCTCATGCCCACAGTCCCAACACTTTGGGAGGCTGAAGTGGGAGGATTGTTTAAGTCCAGAAGTTCAAGACCAGCTTGGGCAACATAGTGAGACCCCCCCCCACCCACCATGTCTAAAAAAAATTTTTTCGGCCAGACGCAGTGGCTCACGTTTATAATCCCAGCACTTTGGGAGGCTGAGGTGGGCAGATCACCTGAGGTCAGAAGTTCGAGACCAGCCTAGCCAACATGGCGAAATCTTGTCTCTACTAAAAATACAAAGATTAGCCGGGCGTGGTGGTGTGTGCCTGTAATCCCAGCTACCCAGGAGGCAGCTGAGGCAGGAGAATTGCTGGAACCCAGAGGCAGAGGCTGCAGTGAGCCGAGATCACACTGCTGCACTCCAGCCTGGGTAACAGAGCAAGACTCTGTCTCAAAAAAAAAAAAAAACATTTAAAATTTTTCAGGCATGGTGGCACATGTCTGTGGTCCTAACTACTTGGGAGGCTGAGGTGGACAGATCACTTGAGCTTTGGGAGGTCGAGGGTGCTGTGATCTGTGATCATGCCACTGCACTCCAGCCTGGGTGACAGAGCAAGACCCTGTCTCAAATAAATAAATAAGGTAGACAGTATGAACACTGGGGAGGGAATCAGGAGACCCAGCTCAAATCACTTTCAGGTTTTTTGGCCTTGGGTACGTCCTTCACCCGCTCTGAACCTCAGTATCTCCACCTGTGAAACGAAATAATTGGACATGTCACTGTAGTTTTCAAACTATGCTTGATAGCACTTCCTTAGGGAAGAGTTTCCCAGCTGGTGTGCCTTGGCATGCTGACCTCATTAGCTCTCCCAGACAGGGCCTGCAGTGGGTGAACCCCCAGGACCTGTTCCATTCACATTTCCTCCCTTTACCTTTGTGTTAAAATGGAATCATTCAGCGGGGTGTAGTGGCTCACACCTGTAATCCCAGCACTTCGGGAGGCCAAAGCTGGTGGATCACAAGGTCAGGAGTTTGAGACCAGCCTGGCCAACATGGTGAAACCCCATCTCTACTAAAAATACAAAAATTAGCAGGGCATGGTGGAGCACACCTGTAATCCCAGCTACTCCGGAGGCTGAAGCAGGAGAATCACTTGAACCCAGGAGGTGGAGGTTGCAGTGAGCCAAGATTCCGCCACTTGCTACTCCAGCGTAGGCAACAGAGGAACACTATCCGAAAAAGAAAAGAGAGAGAGAAAAAAAAGGCATCATTTTCTAAGTACCGTGACAGGGAATAGGTTGGGAAGCAATGACTTCAGGAGAGGGGGATGTTGAATGAATGGGGCTCAGCCCTGAAGCCAGTCAACATACAGAGGCTTAAAGCAAATTTCCAAAAGGCATCCCTTTTCCTTCAAGATACTACCACCCTCTATTGGACGATTGCCCCGTTAATAACTACAAATCTATGAGTGTTACTGCTCTTTTAGAATTTGTCTAGCAGGTTTTCTGATCTTCATTGGAAAGCTTTAAAAAACAAAATTATGATGGAGGTGGATGGTACCTCCCAGAGTTGTGCAGCTCATGTTTTGCACAACCATTTGGGGTCCTAATGGAGCTCTGGGATCCTCTCTGCCACAGCCTTTTTGTTTTATGTGCTGTACGATATATTGTGGTTCCATGTAAGATTATGTACGGAAAAGTTCATCTGTCAAAAACAAAATGAAAAATCGCTGGATGAGATGATCTGTAAGTTCTCTTCCACTTTGAATTTGTATGACTTCATGGAAAATACCACTTAGGCTGGGCATGGAGGCTTATGCCTGTAACCCTAGCACTTCGGGAGGCCAAGGCGGGAGGATTGCTCAAGCTCAGGAGTTCAAGACCAGCCTGGGCAATATACTGAGACCCCATCTCTATTATAAATTTTTAAAATTTTAAATAAAAAACATTAAAAAGAAAATATGAAATACCTCTTATGATTTTTGAATTATTTGAATATTCTTCCTCTAGTGGTTGGTTAGTGGTCTTGCATATGTCATTTGATGCTGGTATTCCTAATGGATTTCAATGGTAAACCAAGAAAGGAGAGCACTGGGAGGCCAGGTTTTTGATACTCACGGATAGAGATAATGATTACTAGATGAGAGATGCAGCTCCTGATGGGGAGTAGCATCAGATTCCTTACAGCAGAATACTAAGGACTGCCTGCGGTTTTAATTCAAGCACTCACGTGTCTGTCTTGCTTTCAAACTTGACCTCATTTATCAGGCTGCGGATCCATGTTTTTGTCACATTCTTGTCCCATACTACAGCAAATCTGATGACAAATTAAAAATTCCAATAGGCCAGAAACTACACATCCCTTATATAGAAGAATGGATTTCTGAGGATTTCCCACCCATGTGCTAGGAGCTTTCCCCTACTTCTCCAGCTTTCTATGATGACAGCAGTGACATAGTTAGGCTTGGACATCTTCTGTCTCAGTGTCAGGAAAACCAAAAGCTCCATTAAGAGCCACAGAGCTTCTTACAAGTGCCTTATATCACGCCTGGTAATCCCCTTCACTTTTCTTCATCCTGCCTAATGAATTCCTGACATTAGATTTCCTGTGGGCCTACAGAAAGTAGATTAAGCCAGGTGCAGTGGTTCACACCTGCAATCCCAGCGACTTGGGAGGCCAAGGCAGGAAGATTACCTGAGCCCAGGAGTTTGAGACCAGCCTGGGCAATACAGTGAGACCCCATCTCTTAAAAAAAAAAAAAAAAAAAAAAAACAGCTGGCCGGGCGTGGTGACTCACGGCTGTAATCCCAGCACTTTGGGATCCGCCGAGGCAGGTGGATCACGAGGTCAGGAGATGGAGACCATCCTGGCTAACATGGTAAAACCCAGTCTCCACTAAAAATACAAAAAAAAAAATTAGCTGGGCTTGGTGGTGGGCACCTGTAGTCCCAGCTACTCGGGAGGCTGAGGCAGGAGAATGGCGTGAACCTGGGAGGCGGAGCTTGCAGTGAGCCAAGATCGCACCACTGCACTCCAGCCTGGGCGACAGAGCAAGACTCCATCTCTAAAAAAAAAAATCAGTTTTTTCCAGATGGATGTATTCAAGAACTTTTTTTCTTTTAGCTCTTTCAGGATATTTATACTCAGTACAGCATGTGATCCTAGATTGGAACCTGCACCAAAAATAAAGATATTTCTGGGCCGGGCGCGGTGGCTCAAGCCTGTAATCCCAGCACTTTGGGAGGCCGAGACGGGCGGATCATGAGGTCAGGAGATCGAGACCATCCTGGCTAATACGGTGAAACCCCGTCTCTACTAAAAAATACAAAAAAAAACTAGCCGGGCGACGAGGCGGGCGCCTGTAGTCCCAGCTACTCGGGAGGCTGAGACAGGAGAATGGCGTGAACCCGGGAGGCGGAGCTTGCAGTGAGCTGAGAGCCGGCCACAGCACTCCAGCCTGGGCGGCAGAGCAAGACTCCGTCTCAAAAAAAAAAAAAAAGATATTTCTGTGGATGTGTTTTTTTGCTATAAAGGACATTGGAACAATAGGCAAAACTTGAATAAGGCCTATATATTAGATAATAGTACTGTGTCAACATGCATCTCTTGACTTTAATCATTGTACTGTGGTTATGAAAATGAGTATTCTTATTCTTGGAAAATACGCCCTGAGGTAAGTGGGCATGATGTCTGCAACTTATTTATTTTTTTGAAACAGAGTCTAGCTCTGTCGCCCAGGCTAGAGTGCAGTAGTATGATCTCAGCTCACTGCAACCTCTGCCTCCCGGGTTCAAGCGATTCTCCTGCCTCAGCCTCCTGAGTAGCTGGGATTATAGGCACATGCCACCACGCCTAGCTAATTTTTGTATTTTTAGTAGAGATGGGGTTCTGCCATATTGGCCAGGCTGGTCTTGAACTCCTGCCTTCAGGTGATCTGCTCACCTCAGCCTCCCAGAGTGCTGGGATTACAGGCATGAGCCACCACACCCAGCCAGAAACTTACTTTCAAATGATTGGGGGGAGGGGGATATCTATGTGTATGCATATATATGTATACATGTGTGTATGTCTGTGTATGTAGACAGCTGTATGTGTGTATATATATTTAAACATAGAATAATAAAGCAACCGTGGTCAAAGGTTGACAAATGGGGGAATCTGTGTGAAGGGTATATGGGATTTCTTTCCAGTATTCTTGTAACTTTTCTGTAAATTGGAAACTATTTCAAAATTAAAAGATACCCCTCTTTTCGCCCTGCAAAAAAACATGCTTACAATTCTGATGAGGTGACAAAATCAAGCTCTGGAACCTACAACCCTGAAAACAGGACCCTGGTGACTAAGGTTACCTTGAAGTCATCAACCTGTAGCAAGGATGGAATGTTGACTCTAAACAGGTTTTCAAGAGAGGTGACTTGAAGGCAGAATTTTAATTCCATTGAGAATGTGATTTAAGCACCTGGAACACTTGAAGGATTAACCTAAAAGTTATAGGAGTGCAGAGGATAGACTTATTTCATCTAGTCTAAGTCCAAAGGCCTGAGAGCCAGTCAGCTGATGGTTTAAATCCCAGAGTACTTTTCTGCAGGGTTCAAAAAAAGGGTTTGGCAGCCAAATAAGTTTGGGAAATAAATTGTTTTTTGTTTTTTATTTTTTTTAGACGGATTCTCACTCTATTGCCAGGCTGGAGTGCAGTGGTGCGATCTCGGCTCACTGCAACCTCCACCTCCTGGGTTCAAGCGATCCTCCTGCCTCAGCCTCCAGAGTAGCTGGGACTACAGATGCGTGCCACTACACCCAGCTAATTTTTGTATTTTTAGTAGAGATGGGGTTTCACCATGTTGGCCAGGATGGTCTCCATCTCTTGACCTTGTGATTTGCCCACCTCAGCCTCCCAAAGTACTGGGATTACAGGTGTGAGCCACCGCGCCTGGCCTGGAAATACTATGTTAAAGGTGAAGTAGGTAAGTAATCAATGAAATAAGAATGGCAGAATGAGCCAGGTGTGGTGGCTCATGCCTGTAATCCCAGCACTTTGGGAGGCCGAGGCGGGCAGATCACCTGAAGTCAGGAGCTCAAGACCAGCTTGGCCAACATGGTGAAGCTCTGTCTCTACTAAAAATACAAAAAAAAAATTAGCTGGGCGTGGTGGTGGACACTTGTAATCCCAGCTACTCGGGAGGCTGAGGCAGGAGAATCACTTGAACCCGGGAGGCGGAGGTTGCAGTGAGCTGAGATCGTGCTATTGCACTCCAGCTTGGGCAACAAGAGCGAGACTCAGTCTCAAAAAAACAAACAAGATGGCAGAATGTTGATAATTGTTGGAGCTGGGTGACAGGCATATGGAAGTTGGCTGTATTAGGGTCCCCAGAGAAACAGACCAATAGGAGATAGATGGATGGATAGAGAGGGATATGATGAGATTTAATTATGAGGAATTTGGGGCCGGGCGCGGTGGCTCAAGCCTGTAATCCCAGCACTTTGGGAGGCCGAGATGGGCGGATCACGAGGTCAGGAGATCGAGACCATCCTGGCTAACATGGTGAAACCCTGTCTCTACTAAAAATACAAAAAACTAGCCGGGCGACGTGGCGGGCACCTGTAGTCCCAGCTACTCGGGAGGCTGAGGCAGGAGAATGGCGTGAACCCGGGAGGCGGAGCTTGCAGTGAGCTGAGATCCGGCCACTGCACTCCAGCCTGGGTGGCAGAGCGAAACTCCGTCTCAAAAAAAAAAAAAAAAAAAAAAAAAAAAAAAATTATGGGAATTTATTCATGAGTTTATGGAGACTGAGAAGTCCCACAATCTGCCATCTGCAAGCTAGAAACCCAGGAAAGCTGGGGTTGAAATTCTAGTCTAGAGACGAGGTTTCACCATGTTGGTCAGGCTGGCCTCGAACTCCTGACCTCAGGTGATCCACCCTCCTTGGCCTCCCAAAGTGCTGGGATTGCAGGCGTGAGCCACCGTACCCAGCCTATAATTCTTACTTAAATGGACTGAGTACCATTCATGTAACCTAAATTTCAGTAGCAACTCAAATATTTTCTCAAGTCAATAAGTATTATATCATGGATATAGTCTTGAATTTATGAATCATAATTAACCATTTTTCACTTGGTGACTAGGTGATGCCTAATTTTTTAATAATTATTAACACTTTTTTTTTTTGAGACAGGGTCTCACTCTATTGCCTGGGCTAGAATGCAGTGGCACAGTCATGGCTCACTGCAGCCTTGACCTCCTGCGCTTAGGTGATCCTCCCACAGCCTCCTGAGTAGCTGGGACTATAGGCGCATGCCACCACATCTGGCTAATTTTGCATTTTTTTGTAGAGACGGGGTTTTGCCATGGTGCCCAAGCTGGTCTTAAACTCCTGGACTCAAGTGAGCCACCTGTCTCGGACTCCCAAAGTGCTGGGGCTGCAGGTGTGAGCCACCACACCTGTCCTGAATGAAAATGCATCTTGTCCTGCTTAAGGCAGATTTCTAGATGTAACTAACATTGCTGGGTCAAATGGCATGCAAATTTTATATTTTGATCCACATTGCCAAACTGCTCTTCCAGAAAAGTTCTACTTACATATACTTGAAATGGGTAAGATTTTCAGGTAGAAAGGAGGCATGAATGTTGGGAAGGGATGTTCTAATTGGAGGAAAAAATTGTTCACAAAAGCATGGAGTTGGAGAGATAACGTGTTTTGGAAGAGGCTAACCTCAGACCAGTAGAGAAGAACTGTAGGGAACAATGTTGTGAAAAGGTAAATTGGAACAAGGTTGTGGAGGCTGCAAAGTTCGGCCTAGTCCATAGGCATTGGGAAGCGACTGAAACTTGTTGAGAAGGTTTGACGTGGTTTGTGAAACTAACTGTAGTAGTGGGTTCAAAGCAAGCAGGAGGGACACAGACTGACCAGGCCTAGCAGGCAGCCCTGCAAGGGAACAGATGTGAAATGACTGGAGCCAGATTAGGAGGTTGGATTAGGGGAGGGAGGGAGGAATTTATATCTCTACTGTCACCTGGAGTCTTAAACCCTGGCAAGGCCACACTCCTAGACCCTATCAGGCTGCTTCTCTAATATAGTGCTTGATTTTAGAAGCAGTGGTTTGTGTTTTGCTTTATTTTTTGATTGCAGTAAAATATATACAACATAAAAGTTTAACTTTTTATTTATTTATTTTTTGAGACGGAGTCTCGATCTGTCGCCCAGTCTGGAGTGCAGTGGCACAATCTTGGCTCACTGCAACCTCCACCTCCTGGGTTCAAGCGATTCTCCTGTGTCAGCCTCCCGAGTAACTGGGATTACAGGTGCGCACCACCACACCCAATTAATTTTTGTATTTTTAGTAGAGATGGGGTTTCACCATGTTGGCCAGGATGGTCTCAAACTCCTGACCTCAAGTGATCCGCCCGCCTGGGCCTCCCAAAGTGCTGGGATTACAGGTGTGAGCCACCATGCCCAGCCTAACCTTTTTTTTTTTTTTTTTTTGAGACGGAGTCTTGCTCTGCCACCCAGGCTGGAGTGCAGTGGCCGGATCTCAGCTCACTGCAAGCTCCGCCTCCTGGGTTTACGCCATTCTCCTGCCTCAGCCTCCTGACTAGCTGGGACTACAGGCGCCCGCCTCGTCGCCCGGCTAGTTTTTTGTATTTTTAAGTAGAGACAGGGTTTCACTGTATTAGCCAGGATGGTCTCGATCTCCTGACCTTGTGATCCGCCCGTCTCGGCCTCCCAAAGTGCTGGGATTACAGGCTTGAGCCACTGTGCCCGGCCCCGCCTAACCATTTTTAAGTGTACAGTTTTGTGGCATTATATACAGTCACAGTGTTATGCAACCATCACCACCATCCTCTCCAGAACTCTCTTTCACCATCCCAGATGGAAACTGTACCCACTAAACAATAATAACCCATTCCTCCCTCCCCTCAGCCCCGGGTAAAAACAGTTTTTTCTGTCTCTATGAATCTGACAATTTTAGGGCTCTCATATAAGTGGAACTGTCATACAATATTCATCCTTATGTGTCTGGCGTATTTCACTTAGCATAATGCCTTCAAGGTTCATCCAGGCACTGTGTTTTGAAGATCTGTGTTATTTCTTGCCAGCTCTGACACTGCAGAATGTCACATGGGAAGTGCAGTCCACTGGCCAGCATGACTCTTCCCAATCAGCTCCCTTCTAGGGAGGAAACACAGTGGAAGTGCTTGCCTGTTATCTTTGCAGGGGGTGAGATGGGGTGTGGAGGGGAGGGGAGGGGAAGGGCTCTCTCCCAGGGAGAGTGGGCAAGTGACTTTCCCTGGCTGGAACATATGGACACATCACTACAATTAGTGTGTTTTCCGACAGTTGACCTTTTCAACAACCTGAAAAAGTTTTGGGACTATCTAGATGCTTAAGCTTAGGGTGCCTGTCAAACCTTCTGAGGACTGCTGAAACTAGAAAAAGGAGTTGAGAATTGAGTCCAACCCTCTGCTTTTTAGGAGGCCAGGAGGGGTGTGACTGAGAACATGGAGTTGATTGGTTACAAAGCCGTTACACTGTCCTGTGCTTTTTTGTTGTTGTTTTCCCCCCAGCTTTCCACACCTACTAGGGTGTTAGGCATATGGTGAAACTGGTGGGAGGTGAGGTAGGCAGACAGCAGAACAGTGAAGAATGGCTTTTTAAATGGCTTGTTTCAAGTGCCAAGTGCAGAGAAGGCAGGGTGAGTGGGTGGGAGGTGGAGAACGCTGGGGATACTGTTTCTAGCCATGTCTCAGATCAGACAAAGGATCAAATAAGATTTTAGTTTCTCTATCAATACAGAGCTCTCTCTCTTAGGTCTCCAATTCGTTTTGCATCCAGCAAAAGCAGCAAAACCCCCAGTTCACAATGGAGCCAGGGCAATTTTAATAGAAAAAGCCTCCCTTTTTAATAGCTCCTGCCCCTCAGTCCCGAGGTGCTTTCTTTGCTGGAGCAGAAGCTCTTGGAAATTTTAGGGAACTACAATTGTGTAAGCCATTTTGTACCCAGAGCTGAATACCTGATTAAACATTTTACTGCAACCTGCTGGAGAAGAGGCCACGAATACCATCAGCTGTTCCCAGAAATGCAAACCCCAGGGAGGAGTTGCCCAGCCCAGCTTTCTCTACATAGAAGATTGCAGGAAATGCCTCTCAGCTCCTACGTTTTTCCTACACAGATTCTCTAAAGCAGCTTCTGGGGTGTGGCCACTCCTTTTCTCACCACTCCAATGGAGTGAGTGGGTAGGGAAATTTTTCCTCAGTATCATGGCTATAGCCAGGGCAGCTTAGAAACGTATTGCAGGTCCCGCGCATGGGGAAAGAAGCCAAGCTGCAGAGGACCAGGAAGCTCAGGGCCAGGTCTGGGCCCAGGTTCTGGTGCAGTGCCCAATGACTTTGTATTTATTTAAAGAGGAGAGCTGCTTGGTAACCAGGAGGCTGAAGCCTTCCTGAGCTGCAGAGCTCCCCTTCTGCCTGACTGCATAGGAATGATCTGGGTGTTACTCCCGATGGCTGCGGCCCAGCTGTCACCGGAATGGGGATAGGGAAAGCGCTTCCTAATCCAGGGCTTCTGGCTACAGAGTTGAGAGCCAGGTCCTTAAACTGCTAGGACTTTAAGGATCAGAAATTCTGAGAACCTTATTTTTCTCTGTCTGCACCCCAGCAGCCACCCGCATCAAAATGCCTCCCTTTCCTATTTGAAGGCAATACACATACGGTTGCAAATGGAAGGTTCTGACTGCTGAGATGGAAATCCTAGCTCTTCCAATTGCTAGCTGCCTGACCTGGACCAAGAGACTTAGCCTACATGAGCATTATGTAAGAGTGCCCATTTGTAAAATGGGAAAACATCTCATCAAATTATTGCAAAGATTAAGAAATAAAAAGGTAACACGAAATACTTAGCATAGTGCCTAGTACACAAGGAAAGTTCAATTAACTGTGCCAGAAAGAACCTTAATGTCTTGTTTATGAAATAAGATGAATGTGCCCTATTCCACTGGCGACCTGTGAGAAAGCTTTTGCTGCAGGAATATAAGAAATGATTATTTTGCCGCTGCGGTTTCCCTCCCCTTACCAAGAACATAAGAAATTAACTCTCCAAATCCCAGAATAACAGCTTTATGCCGCAAATTAGTCGACTAAATTTTTTTTCTGATTCGGATTTGGCCTTTTCCTCTCACCACCTCCTCAAACCCGGGGCCCCAAATCATCTGCGTCTTCTTGACCCCACCCCCACCGAAGTAGGGTGACTTGGGTCCCCAGCGCCAGCCTCCTCCTCGGGAAAGTGAGCAGGAAGAAGAGACGCACTCGGGTGATCTCACCCTTTGGGACTGGGCGTTTTTCCGGCCGGGGCGCGCAGCATCCCAGCCAGACTGCAGCGATACCCCCCGCCCCGCCCTTCTCCGCAGTCCTGGAAGAGCTCCCAGGGCGGAGGGGTGCAGTGCAGACGACTGTCCGCAGGGAGGGCGGTGGCGGGGCGCAAGCTGCGGGGAGGGAGGTGAGGCGGGAGCGTCTCTGTCGGCCAGGGCGTAGGCAGTGACCTCACTGCACCATCACCCCTCACCCCTTGCGCGCGCCCCGTTTCCCCATCCTCCCGCGGCCCGCCCCTCGCTCACCTCTTCCCCCGCATCGCCGCTTCGGCTCCTTCCGGGATCGCTCGGCCCTTTCCGCCGGGCGGCCGGGCGGCGAGCCGGCGGGAGCGCCGCCCCCTTTGCTCCGCCAGCGCGCTCCCCCGCCCCTCGCGCAGCGCCGGGGCGCTTCCCCCTGCGCTCGCGCCCGCCCGCCGCGGGAGCGCGCGTAGCCGCCTATAAAAGAGGCGGGGCGCGCGCGTCGCCGCCACTACCCGCTGCGGAGTGAACGGCGCGGAGCGGAGGCCGCGGAGGCTCCTCGGTCTTTCAGCACCCCTCGGCTCGACGCACCCACGCCCCTCACCCCACGAGAGCCGGTGAGAGGGGCAGTCGGGAGCTCCGGGAGGGAGCGGGACCCCGGGCAGCCGACCCCCGGGTGGGAGCTGGGCAGCCCTTAAGGCGGGGCGGGGCCGGCGCGCGGACAGGTAAGTCGGGCGGGCCGCGGCGCTGCCTCCATTCGGCTGAGGTGCCGGGGGAGTCGCTGCCGCCGCTCTTGTGGCGCGTGGGCTGCGGAGGAGCAGCCGGGCAGACGCTCGGCGCCGCCGCTGGAATGTCACTGACGGGGGGAGGGGGCGCGAGGCCGCCGGGTCCCTCCCCGCCACCCCCAAGCCTGGCTGCGGCGCGGCCCTGCCCTGCCCCATCCGGTTGCGGCAGGTGGGTGGGGGCTCCCTCGTCGGGATCTTAGCCAGCCGCTTCCCTGCAGAACGCTCCCCGCACCGCCCCCAGTCCCTTCCCTCGGCCGGGAGCGACTTCTGCAGCTCGTTCTTCCGAATCGCACCAGCAATGCCGGCCAGCCGTGGAGGGAGGAAAAGCCCGGGGAGCCCGAGCATAGCGTAAACGGCTCTCTGACCTTAATTTCATCCTGCATGGCGAATCTCTGCCGTCTCTTTGAACGCAGAAGGGTCTGAGACTGGCCGTCTCCTTTTCTTTCCTTGTAATAAACATTTTTCTTTCTTCCCAGTTGTGATTTGCTTGTAAATAATAGGTAGATGCGGTGCTTGTATGGTATGAGGTTCAAATCAAATAACTTAATAGCTTGGAGTTCGTGTGTGTGTGTGTGTTTCCTGGAACTGGGTCTTTCGAGTCGAGATACAGTGTCAAAAATTCTACCATACCAGTATTGAATGATAGGACAGTCTTTTGTTTGAAAGCTATCCCTGAGAATTTTATTAGACGCTTCCCATAGAACATCGCTTTAAAAAGTCTCTTTCATGTACTGGAGTAAAATATATTTTAAATGAGCGCCTTGTTAAAGTTAAGAGTTGAATATGTTTTAAATAAAAAGCCTGAATAGCTCAGAAAGCTGGGTTGAGATGATGCTTGAACTGTTACAACATCTAATCAGATCTCTTTTATATAATAGATCCTAAAATATTTAAGCCCTTTGTTCTGTCTTCATCATGGTATTTTAGAAAAACTTAACCATCATGGCTGTTCGGGAATAACAGGAGAGAGGCCATATGAAGTATTTTCATAATGTGTTGAGAAATTGCGTCGTCATAGCAATTGGCCTTAAGTAAAACAGAATGTATCAAAGATGGAAGGGTGGGGGTGTCTTGGAGCCAGGAAACAGAAAATCTTTGGGAATAGCAGCAGGAACACTCAGCTGTATGAAGCCATTGAGCCAAGGTTCCGACTCCTTAACTAGTCATTTATTTTCCCTTTCATTGCAGCTAGCTAATGTCTTAGATTTTGAAAGGTCAAATTGAAGTCAAAGTTTAATATGTGCTACGGGGGGAAAGAAGTGCTGCAGTAAGGGCTTCTGTGCAGGAAATTAGCAGTAAACCTTTTTCAGTATCTGGGCCAATAATTACTCAAAGGGAGCCTCAAAGTGTGTTAACTGGTATCCAGGGACCTAGATGGAGAAACTGGAAAAGAGGATTTGCTTCATCCTGGACAAGTGTGAAGCAGTTCTTATGGCAAACCATCAGCCTAGTAACTGATTCTCTGATCTGCTTTGGTCTTGGCAGTGTGTTTTATAGCCATCTATTAATTGGAGAAATTGGATATGTCATAGGCTACAGTGTAAGCCTGTCAAGCAATCTGATGAAGAAGTGGACATGGGGAGAGCCGTTTTAAGTATGTCTTTTGGTTCCCTGGGTTAGAGTTTTTTCTGCTTTTTCTTACCTGCCTTCATCCAGAGTGGGGGGTGAACTGCACATCCTGAAAAGTGGATCTCAGGAATAGTCCCCCATGTCCTGTCACTGCGGAATCTACACTAAGAATGGACAATGTGTTCAAGGCTGGCCTGCCTTTGTAATCAGTACTCCGTGGGCTATGCAAGGATCCTGCTAGTTAGGCACTCAGGTCTGTTGCAGCATTATCAGCTGCGGCTGTACTGTAGAATGCAACGCCCTAGTGGCAAATGCTGACTCCAGGAATGCGGAGGAGGAGGAGGACCGCATAGTTCATCACTTGGGGCCACTTGACTGGAGCAGCTGTGCTGTGAACCATCACCTCTCTTCCACCTTTTTTGCATATTCCTCTTGTACCAGTTTTGAACAGGAAATAGTATTTTGTGAAGTAAGTGTACTGGCAAACTAGGCCTAAGTCAGATCTTTGTGGCTTGAGTTCTACTTTGTGATAATTTCGTGAAGTCATGCTCTTTTATTGCTGAATGGAAGGGGATTTAGGAATCATCTTGGCCGGGCGCGGTGGCTCAAGCCTGTAATCCCAGCACTTTGGGAGGCCGAGACGGGCGGATCACGAGGTCAGGAGATCGAGACCATCCTGGCTAACACGGTGAAATCCCGTCTCTACTAAAAAATACAAAAAACTAGCCGGGCGAGGTGGTGGGCCCAGCTACTTGGGAGGCTGAGGCAGGAGAATGGCGTGAACCCGGGAGGCGGAGCTTGTAGTGAGCTGAGATCCAGCCACTACACCCCAGTCTGGGCGACAGAGCGAGACTCCGTCTCAAAAAAAAAAAAAAAAAAAAAAAAGAATCATCTTGTCCTGGGATCCTCAGGAGGAGGGCATGTTTAGTTTGAAAAAGTATATTCAGTATTATTACTTTGACAAGTGGGGAAATTGAGGCCCAAAAGAGAGTGAGACTTGACCAGTGCAGCATATCCAGATAGTAACTGCCAAGACCTGGGAACCTTGGTTCTCTTTCCACATTTTAAATCCCTTGTGGAATTTAGACACTATACAGAATGTCAGAGAGAAGACACTGAGAAAATATCTGAAGTTGGATTTTTAATCTGTATTCGTATGTTTTTAAATATCTGTTTTCTTCATAATTTTGTTCCATTTGCCCTTAGAAGCTTGTTATCTTGCTCTTCCCCCTCCCTCTTTAGACTCCACATTCCTCCATCATGTTGTCATCGTTTCGTAAACGCAGAGTCCAGGTATTTGACCAGCATGCAGAAAACGGGTTGCCTTTTTGGTTTTGCCTGGCTTGCAGTGAAGGCATATTTGTGTCAAAGAGGTTGAATGATCCAAAGAAAGGGGGAAAAAAAACCCTGCCTGCATGATGTTTCTGTTAAACAAATTGTTTAGGATTTGTTTGGGGTTTTTTTGGTGTTAAATTATCAGAAGTATTAGTAAATTTACTTGAAAATTTTCAAAGCCTTCCTTTTTTTTTTTTTTTTTCTTTAACCTCCCTCTCTTTAAGGCATGAATATATTAATTTCTTATCACCATTCTGGTGTTTGCATGTA
Organism: Rhinopithecus roxellana; assembly: GCF_007565055.1. NCBI lineage: Eukaryota > Metazoa > Chordata > Mammalia > Primates > Cercopithecidae > Rhinopithecus > Rhinopithecus roxellana. Next base: position 17,843,885 of record NC_044564.1, read on the forward strand.
GTGTTTGCTGACTTTTTATTGGTGGCTACTTGGTTTTTAAGAACCAAGGGACTAAACAGATTATCCTAGATATTTGGAAAAAATAATCTGAAAATATATAGTAAAAATTGTGTTTTTAAAATTTGACAAATATTGTAAACTTGGGCTTGTTTCCTGTTCTGTTGACTTTTTCCATCACAATTTCTTTTTTTTTTTTTTTTTTTTTGAGACGGAGTCTCGCTCTGTCACCCAGGCTGGAGTGCAGTGGCCAGATCTCAGCTCACTGCAAGCTCCGCCTCCCGGGTTCACGCCATTCTCCTGCCTCAGCCTCCCGAGTAGCTGGGACTACAGGCGCCGCCACCTCGCCCAGCTAGCTTTTTGTATTTTTAGAAGAGACGGGGTTTCACCGCGTTAGCCAGAGATGGTCTCGATCTCCTGACCTCGTGATCTACCCGTCTCGGCCTCCCAAAGTGCTGGGATTACAGGCTTGAGCCACCGCGCCTGGCCCCATCACAATTTCTATAATAAAGTAGAGCTTCCCTTTTTATGTTTAAAAAACAGCTGTCAGGCCCGGTGTGGTGGCTCATGCCTGTGATCCCAGTGCTTTGGGAGGCCAAGGCGGGCGGATCATGAGATCAGGAGTTTGAGACCAGCCTGGCCAGCATAGTGAAACCCCGTCTCTACTAAAAATACAAATACATTAGCCGGGCGTGGTGGCGGGCCCCTGTAATCCCAGCTACTGGGGAAGCTGAGGCAGGAGAATCGCTTTAACCTGGGAGGTGGAGGTTGCTATCAGCCGAGATTGCACCATTGCACTCCAGCCCAGGTGACAGTGCAAGACTCCGTCTCAAAACAATAAGTAAATAAACAGCTCTTTATTTGTTTTATTTGTGTACAGTCTTTGTTTTCTAAATCGGACCTTTTTTTAAAAAAAAAAAAAATTCAGTATCTTGATATCCCAAAATAAGAAACATAAACCTTGGAAATTTCTAGTGATTATAGGTGATAAATCCAAGGCAGGCCTTTTTATAAATCAAATGAGTTATTTATTTAAATGAGGTTTATAAAAGTGGGCCACATTGTAACCATTTCCTGTTTTGAGTCATAGTAACAATAAGGAACTTAAATACCTCTCATCTGAATTTTGCAGGTTAAAAGGTAAGTAGCAGCAAGATAGTATTTGGGAAGCATTCGGAAGTAAGTTTTCTCAATATTGCTCTGCATTTCTGAATTTTGATGCAATGCAGTATGAATCTTTTGCTTTCTTAAAGCTAAGTCCCTGCTCACCTCTGCACAATTGCGCTAACAAGTTGAAATGAATTAATCAGTTTGAAGGCTGACATGCTGATCCACAATCCTGATTGGAATGTGGTTTAAGCAAAAATACTTGTTTTTATTTATGGTGTTCAGTCATCCTTTATGTATTATTGACCTCTCTGCTTACCATCAAATCTGCCACTAAAATCTGCAGCTAAGCTGGTTTTGAGTTAATTTTGTTTGACCTGAGAATCAACTGGTAAACAATTTTATGAGTGCCAATCAATTCTTTGGTGGTTTGTTCTTAGGGAAACCCTTCCACATCCATGGATATAGTTCTCTTGCTTTGCAAATCTAAAATTTAGTAATAGGCTGGCATCCTAAGCCACAGAAAAAAGACATTGTTGGTTCTGCACATTTGAGTTCTGACTAAGCAACCAAAACAACTGATGAATGATTTCTGTGACCTTTTGCTTTGGGTGATGATTATGAATTTTTCCATAACCAAATGACCGTTCATCCTGTTAGTCCTTAAAAATCCCTTTCTTGCAAAACTGTATGTCTGGTGGTGTCCTGCCTGAGAATCAGAATTCATTTTGTAGTATTCCAAGTGCGTCTTACATCCAGTACATTCAGCTTGCTGAAAGAATGGCAATCCCAATGCTTTGTTTTTAATAGAGACTCCTTTCAGCCTCGCTATGATTTTCTTCTCTCTTTTGGGATTCCATAGAGAAACTCTGCTGAAGTCTTCTACTAAGGTCTGCGTGAGGGCATCCTAAACCACTCACTGCAGGTGCCAGGTTTGCAGAGTCCAAAGCATTTGACCTTTGGTTCGAAAATGTTTGTATCTGCAGTCTTTTGTATTGCTTAACGCAGTGTGATTCCCACCCACTGCCTCTGCCTATACAAGGGCATATAGCTATATGTCCCATAAATACCCCTCAATTTTTTATACCCCCAAATTTTATGCCCCCAACTACCCCCAAATTTTTATTTGAGAAGTGAAAATTCCCCAAATACCAAGAACTGCCTGAAACAGCTGTCTCGGCATTCATCAAGAAGACAAAGATATTCAGGTCTAATCTCTTTTGTAGGAATCCATTTTCATTTGATACTGTGTGTAAGTTTGTGTTTAATATGGATCATTCTGAAACATGCTGTATCTTTGGATTAAATTAGAAATTTCTAACCAAGATTCATATCTTTAGACCCCACTCTTCTGAGATCTGGCAGTATTGTAAGAATGCTGACAAGTTCATTTTATTTATTACAATAGAGGACATGGTTGTAATTCCTGTTTTATCCCCCTGAGATTCGCATTACTTGCTGCATGATGCAGCCAACGTTTGCTGCATTGCAGCATTTATAGCCTACGTCTTCAGTCTTCTCTAATAATATTTTGCAAATATATACCTTTTTTTTTAAAGTTACCTTAAATGGGAAGTTGTCCTTAAACATATAGAGAATATACTTAGCACTTCATTTCCCCTCCTTCAGTCTCCATGTGAACGGACTTGATTGGCAAAATCAAAGACAGCCGGCTCCTTTGAGATAAGCAGTCAGTTGATTGCATTCCTAGGAAGTCGTCTCTGTTGTGGTTTTTAGGCAGTTAGTGGAACTGATAGATAGGCTAGTAAGATTGGAGTTTGTTTTTTAATGGCACGTTTCCCAGATTTTTCCTTTCTGGCGCTCTCAAAAGGCGTTAATCTCATATGGCTGGGAACAGCCTGGAACATTCTCTGTGAAGTCGGCCTTATCAGTCTGCTGCATATGCCAGGGAATGGGTGGGGTGCTTGCAGCATGCAGCCTCAGTTGTGGAAGGAATGTGGCACGCCCAGGCAGAGTTGACATTTCAGTAACTCTGACAGTTTCCGGTAAGAGGTTGTGGCACCTTTGGATGGCAGGGATTCTTAATGATATTTATGAGAATTTTTCTGTGTTTAATGTAGTCTGCAGAAATGACCCTTTTAGGAGCAAAAAGAAACTGGAACTCGTGTAGATAAACAAGAGACAGCTCCCTATCAGGTTAAGAGGGGAGAAACTCTTACCCATAATCTTTTTTGGTGTCTCCTGTAATTGCACAAGTGAAAATACTGAATGCTGACTGCAGTGGGAGCACGTTGGTGACTTTCAGATACCCAGCTCCCCAGAGACAGCCTGTTGTGGCTTGGCAGACCTCCCACCTACTGACGTCAGCTGATCTACTGCAGGAAAGAAAAGTCCATTATTGCCTGACCAAAGCACTTGGTATAGAATTGACTTGTTCTACTTCACTGGGGTGACAAAGAGGGCCTTTTAGGTTGGTTAATTTCAGCAGGGCCTTGCTGAACTGTCTCTCTGGATTGGTAGGATCAAATCAGCAAGCTGGGCCCAAGCAGGGGGACTTGCTCAGGTGGAACCTTTGCAATATTGTGATGGAGATTTTCTTCTCATCATAAAGGATGCTCCCAAATGTGATTTCTTAATTTCCGTAGCAGGTAAAGAATTTTAGAAATGCAGTGACTCCTGTGATAGGAGGCAGAACAGCACCATACACTTGAATCCTGGAGACTTCATCTCTTTCAGGAGCTCGTGTACAGTGTCGTTATTGTTCCATGTGTAACTATACCTTCCCTGGAAAATTTCTTTACAAGAATATTTTGTAAGCAAACAAATTAGACGCATAATTTCTCAATGTTTTTCCATCTTAACTGTTTCCTGAGGGTTGAGAACAAAGGAGATATATAAATAAATGAGTCTAACCCTAATTGTTTACTAATACTCAGTCTTAAATAATTTTTACTTTTATTTTATTTTATTTTATTTTATTTATTTATTTATTTATTTATTTATTTTTTTTTTTTTTTTTGGTGACGGAGTCTCGCTCTGTCGCCCAGGCTGGAGTGCAGTGGCCGGATCTCAGCTCACTGCAAGCTCCGCTTCCCGGGCTCACGCCATTCTCCTGCCTCAGCCTCCCGAGTAGCTGGGACTACAGGCGCCCGCCACCTCGCCCGGCTAGTTTTTTGTAATTTTTTTTTTTTTTTTTTTTTTTTTTTTTTTTTTGAGACGGAGTCTCGTTCTGTCGCCCAGGCTGGAGTACAGTGGCCGGATCTCAGCTCACTGCAAGCTCTGCCTCCCAGGTTTACGCCATTCTCCTGCCTCAGCCTCCCGAGTAGCTGGGACTTCAGGCGCCCGCCACCTCGCCCGGCTAGTTTTTTGTATTTTTTAGTAGAGACGGGGTTTCACCGTGTTAGCCAGGATGGTCTCGATCTCCTGACCTCGTGATCCGCCCGTCTCGGCCTCCCAAAGTGCTGGGATTACAGGCTTGAGCCACCGCGCCCAGCCTTTTGTAGTTTTTAGTAGAGACAGGGTTTCACCGTGTTAGCCAGGATGGTCTTGATCTCCTGACCTTGTGATCCGCCCGTCTCGGCCTCCCAAAGTGCTGGGATTACAGGCTTGAGCCACCGCGCCCGGCCTATTTTATTTTATTTTTTGAGACGGACTCTTGCTTTTTCATCGCCCAGGCTAGAGTGCAGTGGCGCGATCTCGGCTCACTGCAACCTCCGCCTCCTGGGTTCAAGCGATTCTCCTGCCTCAGCCTCCCAGGTAGCTGGTACTACAGGTGTGCGCCACTATACTGGGCTAATTTTTGTATTTTTAGTAGAGATGGGGTTCCAGGCTGGTCTCGTGTTGCTCAGGCTGGTCTCGAACTCCTGAACTCAGGCAATCCACCCCCTTCGGCCTCCCAAAGTGGTAGGATTACAGGTGTGAGCCATGGCACCCACTTTTTTTTTTTTTTTTTTTTTGACACGGAGTCTAGCTCTGTCACCCAGACTGGAGTGCAGGGGCTTGATCTCGGCTCACTGCAAACTCCGCCTCCCAGGCTGAAGCAATTCTCCAGCTCCAGTCTCCTGAGTAGATGGGACTACAAGCATGTGTCACCACACCCAGCTAATTTTGGTATTTTTAGTAGAGACAGAATTTTACCATGTTGGCCAGGCTGGTCTCAAACCCCTGACCTCAGGTGATCTGCCCTCCTCGGCCTCCCAAAGTATTGGGATTACAGGTGTAAGCCATCACGTCTGCTTCACTGTTTTTTCACTCCAGAGTGGGGATATGAAAAGGAACTAATAAAGAGGGAGTGAAGGCCAGGCGCTGTGGCTCACGTCTGTAATCCCAGCACTTTGGGAGGCCGAGGCAGGTGGATCGCCTGAGGTCAGTTCGAGACCAGTCTGGCCAATATGGTGAAACCCAGTCTCTACAAAAGTACAAAAATTAGTCAGGCATGGTGGCAGGTGCCTGTAATCCCAACTACTTGGGAGACTGAGGTGGGAGAATCACTTGAACCTGGGAGGCGGATGTTGCTGTGAGCCCAGCTAGCATCACTGCATTCCAGCCTGGGCGACAGAGTAAGACTCCATCTCAAAAAAAAAAAAAAAAGGGGGGGTAGTGAAAGGAACTAATAAATAACCAAATAGCCATCAATAAATAATATGTCGGCCAAGCGTGGTGACTCACTCCTGTAATCCCAGCCCTTTGGGAGGCCGAGGCGGGTGGACCACAAAGTCAAGACATCAAGATCGTCCTGGCCAACATAGTGAAAGCCTGTCTCTACTAAAAAGAAAAGACACACAAAAATTAGCTGAGCATGGTGGTGTGTAATTGTAGTCCCAGCTACTCGGGAGACTGAGGCAGGATAATCGCTTGACCCTGGAGGTGGAGATTGCAGTGAGCTGAGATCGCGCCATTGCACTCCAGCCTGGCGACAGAGTGAAACTCCATCTCAAAAAAAAAAAAAAAAAAAAAAAAAAAGGCCGGGCAGGGTGGCTCACGCCTGTAATCCCAACTCTTTGGGAGGCCAAGGTGGGCGGATCACAAGGTCAAGAGATTGAGACCATCCTGGCTAAAACGGTGAAACCCCGTCTCTACTAAAAATACAAAAAATTAGCCAGGCGAGGTGGAAAAAAAGAGTATGTCAACTCTAATCATGTTAAGAATCACTGGTTCTAGTGTGCCATATTCTGGGAATGGAGGATCCCAGGTCACCCTGGGCTTTGCAGCTTGCTTGCTAGATTACCTGTCTCCCGACTACTTAATTATAAAACAATGGAAGTTTATTTCCAAGCTCTAAATATAATTGGATCTGTAATATGTGCGAAGTCCTGAGTTCTGCGCCCAAACAGTAGGAGTAAAATATGATCTTCTTTATTGTTCCTTAAAGAACTTATGAATGTGGTAGGGAGAACACAATAATTTCATGGCAGAATGTGGCAGTGTTGTAAGATGAATGATAGGGGTGGGTGGTCAGGGAGTGGAGACTTCTGATTCAGAAAGACTTCATAGAGGACGAGGCATTTGCTTTGGACTCTGAGAGATCTATATGATTTGTTTTTTATGTATTTTATTTTTTTGACAGGCTGGAGTGCAGTGGCGCGATCTTGGCTCATCACAACCTCCGCCTCCCGAGTTCAAGTGATTCTTCTGCCTCAGCCCCAAGTAGCTGGGACTACAGGCGCATGCTACCACACCTGGCTAATTTTTGTATTTTTAGTAGAGATGTGGTTTCACCATGTTGGCCAGGCTGGTCTCAAGCTCCTGACCTCGTGATCCACCTGCCTCGACTTCCCAAAGTGCTGGGATTACAGGCGTGAGCCACCGCGCCCAGCCGAGATCTGTATGATACTAGATGGTAGGGTTGGGAGTGGGAGAGAAGAGCGCACTCCTGAGAAAGGGAACTTTTTGAGCTTTCAAATGGACCCTGTCCAGGGCCTGTAATTGGGATTGGTGAGGGAGTTTGATGTGAGATACAGCTGGAGGAGACAACTGGAAGGTGACTGAGTGAAGTCATGTTTACCTTCTAGTAAGTATGATGATAGTGATGCTTGTCAGGATCCTCATCAGAAATCAGCCTTCTCCAAAATAGGCTGACAGACTTAGGGCAGCAGTGTAAACTAGAACTGCCTGTTGTCATTAAATATTATTACAGAAACGCTCTGAGCAGACATTAAGCTTTTCAAGGTCACCCCCAGTTTTTGGTTTTAAAGACTTGACGTCTGTTTTAAGAGTAGAAAATAGGCCAGTGCAGTGGCTCACAGCTGTAATCTCAGCACTTTGGGAGACTGAGGCGGGTGGATCACTTGAGTCCAGGAGTTTGAGACTAGCCTGGGCAACATGGTGTAACCTCGTTTGTACAAAAAATATAAAAATTATCCAGGCGTGGTGGCACCCGCCTGTAGTCCTAGCTACTTAGGAGGCTGAGATGGGAGGATCACTGGAGCCCAAGAGGCAAGGTTGTACTGAGCCAAGATTGTATCACTGCACTCCAGCCTGGGCAACAGAGTGAGACCCTGCCTGAAAAACAAACAAAAAATAAAAACCAGCCACTTTCTCAGAGTATACTGCCATGTGGTCAATCCAAGATTGGTAATTCCGATTTAGTCATTAGGTTGACACCTAGTTGTGTAGCTTTAGTCAGCACATTCTTTATTTGCCATTCTTGTCATGAATCTAGCACTTAACTGGATAGAATTCCAATTTTACAATATGGGAACTGAAAGATTCGTTATGGAGCGCTCTCCCTCCCCCTTGTCTGCACAGCAGCTGCAACACTCAGCATGGACTTGATCATTTATTCAACCAACATTTCTTTTTTTTTTGAGACAGGGTCTCATTCTGTCACCCATGCTGGAGTGCAGTGGTGCGACTACAGCACCTGCCAGCATGCCTGGATAATTTTTTTTTTTTTAAGAGCCAGGGTTTAGCCATATTACCTAGGCTGTTCTTGAATTTCTGGGCTCAAGCAGTCTGTCCACCTCAGCCTCCCAAAGTGCTGGGATTGCAGATGTGAACCATGGCACCGGCCTATTTAACCAACATTTCTTTTTTTTTTTTTTTTTTTTTGGCGGAGTTTCGCTCTGTCGCTCAGGCTGGAGTGCAGTGGCTGGATCTCAGCTCACTGCAAGCTCTGCCTCCCGGGTTTACGCCATTCTCCTGCCTCAGCCTCCCAAGTAGCTGGGACTACAGGCACCCGCCACCTCGCCCGGCTAGTTTTTTGTATTTTTTAGTAGAGACGGGGTTTCACCGTGTTAGCCAGGATGGTCTCGATCTCCTGACCTCGTGATCCGCCCGTCTCGGCCTCCCAAAGTGCTGGGATTACAGGCTTGAGCCACCGCGCCCGGCCACCAACATTTCTTAATGACCTCTGTATGCTAGAAATCAGGGATACAGGGCCGGACGTGGTGGCTTACACCTATAATCTTAGCACTTTGGAAGACCGAGGCGGGAGGATCATTTGAGCCCAGGAGTTCAAGACCATTCTAGGCAACATAGCAAAACCTTGTCTCTACAAAAAAAATTGAAAAATTAGCCAGTCATGGCTGTGTGTGGTGGCTCACGCCTGTAATCCCAGTACTTTGGGAGGCCAGGGCGGGTGGATCACGAGGTCAGGAGTTCGAGACCAGCCTGGCCAACATGATGAAATCCTATCTCTACTAAAAATACAAAAATTAGCCAGTCACCATGATGGGCGCCTTTAATCCCAGCTACTTGGGAAACTGAAGCAGGAGAACTGCTTGAACCTGGGAGGCGGAGGTTGCAATGAGCCAAGATCGTGCCACTGCACTCTAACCTGGGTGACAGAGCAAGAGTCCGTCTCAAAAAAAAAAATTAACCAGTTATAGTGGTGTGCACCCATAGTAGCAGCTACTTGGGAGGCTGAAGTGGAAGGATCACTTGAACTGGGGAGGTTGAGGTTGCAGTGACCCATGATTGCACTCCATCCTGGGCAGCAAAATAAGGCCCTGTCTCAAAAATAAATAAATAAATAAAAATCAGGGATACAAAGATTAGGTTGCTCGGTGTAATCATGCCTTAGGTTATATGTACAAGTGCTTTGCAAATCTAAAGAGAAAAGTGATTACATCTGAGAAGGAGGGAAGGCAGGAACATTGGTTACGGTTTAGTAAAGGGTCAGGATCCTGCAGTTTACCCATTTCAGCTGGGTGTTGAGATATAAATAAATAAGCGCTCTCTAGGCAGTGAAGAGTCATAGGATATTCTAGACAAAGGAAGCATGTGCACATGCTTGGAGTTTTAAAGGGAATTACCCATTTTGGAGCAGAAAGAATACTTCTGTCCGCCACAAGGGTAGGGGGCGTAGGTGAGAGATAATACCAGGCAGGCGTGTTGGGCCAGATTGTGAAGGTCCTGCTCAAGAGGTGAGTTCTTTCCTCTGTCAGAAGGAAGCCATAGGTTGGGCGCGGTGGCTCACGCCTGTAATCCCAGCCCTTTAGGAGGCCGAGGTGGGCAGATCACGAGGTCATGAGATCGAGACCATCCTGGCCAACGTGGTGAAACCCCATCTCTACTAAAAATACAAAAATTAGCCAGGTGTGGTGGTGCGGGCCTGTAGTCCCAGCTACTCGGGAGGCTGAGGCAGGAGAATTATTTGAATCCTGAAGGCAGAGGGCAGTGAGCTGAGATCACGCCATTGTACTCCAGCCTGGTGACTGAGTGAGATGCCGCCTCAAACAAAAAAAAAAAGGAGCCATAAAAGGTTTGGGAGTGACATGGCGAAGAATGTTTCCTTTTATAGTATAAAAAATTTTGGACTGTGGAAAAACAATAATACAACAAAAATATACGGTTGATATGTGGAGAATAATTTATTTTTATTTATTTATTTTTTTTGAGATGGAGTCTCACTCTGTCACCCAGGCTGGAGTGCAGTGGCGCGATCTCCACTCACTGCAAGCTCTGCCTCCCAGGTTCATGCCGTTCTCCTGCCTCAGCCTGCCGTGTAGCTGGGACTACAGGTGCCCGCCACCAAGCCCGGCTAATTTTTTGTGTTTTTCGTAGAGACGGGGTTTCACCGTGTTAGCCAGGATGGTTTTGATCTCCTGACCCTGTGAATCGGCCGTCTCGGCCTCCTAAAGTGCTGGGATTACAGGCATGAGCCACCACGCCCGGCCGAGAATAATTTAAAGGAATGGTGATATGACTAAAATCAGCTCATCTACGCTTCTCCAGGAAGACGGTCTCTTAGAAAGGCAGTCTTCAGAGCTGATCAGGCACAGACAGTGACTTCCTACCACCAGTGAGAACTGCTTGAATCCCTGCAGAGCTGGGGCACTAGCTGGAAACTCTGACCTCAGGCATCTCCTGTTGTTTACCTGCTAGGTGGATATGGGGCAGCACTCTTGACAGGTTTCATTCCTAACTCTTAGCCTACTCACCCTTTTATTTCTGTCTTGGGATAGGCAACAGGATAAAGGAAAGAACTCCCAGATGTTTCCAGGGTAACACAATTTTATACCTTTTATACATTGTAGAACAATAGCTGGAAGGGACCAGCAGGCTTATCTGTTCTGCTTCCTTACTGAACCCGGACACCTCTCTATAGACTGTAATTTTAAAGTTCGAAGAGACTTGAGACCATGTCATTTTTCCTGACATTTTTAGTCACTGTAGGAAATTGAGGCATGGAGAGGGAAGGTGGCTAGTGTGAGGTCACATGTTACTGACAAATTCGGAAGCTTTTTGGCATTAATCTATATTTCCTTCTGTGTTCCTTAATTAGTTAGAGGATAAAATGGCATATTCTTTGTTTTCGGTTTTTGTTTTGTTTTGTTACCCAGCCCAGAGTGCAGTGGTGCAATGATGGCTCACTGCAGTCTTGAACTCCTGGGCTCAGGGGATCCTCCTGCCTTAGCCTCCTGAGTAGCTGGTACCATAGGCACACACCACCATGCCCAGCTATTTTTTTGTATTTTTAGTAGAGATGGTGTTTCACCTTGTTGCCCAGGCTGGTCTCGAACTCCTGGAGTCAAGCAATCTGCCACTTTGTCCTCCCAAAGTGTTGGGATTACAAGGATGAACCACCACACGCCCTGCCTGAAAGGAATTCTGAATGGACTTATCAATCATTATTTGAATACCACAGTTGCTGTTTCCTCTGAATCCTTGAATCCTTTGTAGAATTGACAGTACAAACCATAGTTCTCCCATTCATAGTTTTCACTTGGTTTCCTTGCCATGTGTGGGTTAGTCATCTTCTGAGGGTCCTATGTAGGTAGGTGTTGCAGGGGAATGGATGGCCATTTTTTTTTTTTTTTTTTTTTTTTTTTTTTTTTTTTTTTTTTTGAGGCGGAGTCTCGCTCTGTCGCCCGGACTGGAGTGCAGTGGCCCGATCTCAGCTCACTGCAAGCTCCGCCTCCCGGGTTTGCGCCATTCTCCCGCCTCAGCCTCCCGAGTAGCTGGGACTACAGGCGCCCGCCACCTCGCCCGGCTAGTTTTTGTATTTTTAGTAGAGACGGGGTTTCACTGTGTTAGCCAGGATGGTCTCGATCTCCTGACCTCGTGATCCGCCCGTCTCGGCCTCCCAAAGTGCTGGGATTACAGGCTTGAGCCACCGCGCCCGGCCCATTTTTAATAAAGGAATAGGGTCTGGGCTTCATTGTTACTAAGAAGGGGCTGTCTTCTCAATTCATTTGTCTGCTGGATTTACCTGATAATTTTTCTTTCCTTCAGAGAGGCTAATTTATTTTTATCTATTTTGGTGCCTATTGGTACTTATCTCAGGGCATTTTGTCATTTCAGAAAATGGACCCAAGTGGGGTCAAAGTGCTGGAAACAGCAGAGGACATCCAGGAGAGGCGGCAGCAGGTCCTAGACCGATACCACCGCTTCAAGGAACTCTCAACCCTTAGGCGTCAGAAGTTGGAAGATTCCTATCGATTCCAGTTCTTTCAAAGAGATGCTGAAGAGCTGGAGAAATGGATACAGGAGAAACTTCAGATTGCATCTGATGAGAATTATAAAGACCCAACCAACTTGCAGGTATGTCTGATCTCCTGAGATTCCTGCCAAAATTCAAGAGCCCAAATGTTCTTACCCAAAAATCAGACAAGGAAAGTTATTTAATTATGACCTTGAGAGATTGGACAAGAAGAAGAATATAATAAGGAAGGACAAACTCAGTTTTCCCGTATCGTATTAGTGAGGGTGAATGTGGAATCTTACAGGTATTAATTGTCTTTTCTGAATGCTTTAGACTGATGGTTCTCAAACCTCTGCCTTGATACTGCTGGTGATCTTTAAACATTTTTCAGGGAAGTTCTGGGTTAATCTCTTGGAATGAGGTTTTTGTTTTGTTTTTGTTTTTGTTTTTGTTTTTCGAGACGGAGTTTCGCTCACGTTGCCCAGGCTGGAATACACTGGTGTGATCTCAGCTCGCTGCAACCTCCATCTCCCAGGTTCAAGTGATTCTCCAGCCTCAGCCTCCCAAGTAGCTGGGATTACAGGTGCCTGCCACCGTACCCAGCTAATTTTTATATTTATAGTAGAGATAGGGTTTCGCCATGTCGGCCAGGCTGGTCTTGAACTCCTGACCTCAGGTGATCCGCCCACCTTGGCCTCCCAAAGTGCTGGGATTACAGGCATGATCCACTGCACCTGGCCTGGAATTAGTTTTTGAGAAAGGCATAATAGTGTTGTTGCTGGCAAAAATTTATAGTTATTCTGGAGTCAGATATCAAAAAAATAAATACTTATATTTTTGAGTCCCTTTCAGAGACTTGGTAACATCTTATCAAAAGCAAAGCGTGGCTCTTATGGTATGTAAATTATATATTTAAAACTTTTTTTTTTTTTTGAGACGGAGTTTTGCTCTTGCTGCCCAAGCTGGAGTGCAGTGGTGCAGTCTCAGCTCACTGCAACCTCTGCCTCCCAGATTCAAGCGATTCTCCTGCCTCAGACTCCCGAGTAGCTGAGATTGTAGGCATGTGCCACCATGCCCGGCCAATTTTTTATATCCATAGTAGAAACAGGATATAAACATTCATCATGTTGGCCAGGCTGGTCTTGAACTCCTGACCTCAGGTGATCGACCCGCCTCAGCCTCCCAAAGTGCTGGGATTATGCCTGTAAATAGGCGTGAGCCACCGTGCCCAGCCAGAACTTTTTTTGTAAAAAGGGAAAGCCTTTTTTCTTATTTTGGTGAAAGATTTTTAAAGAAAATTGTTTTGGTAGCGAGTAGAACAGTAGTTGGGCCCATGGATTTTTTAACTCTAAAAAGTTGACTACCGTAACCTATGAAGAGAATGAAGAACACTGCTTCAGGTACAATCCCTGCCTGGCAGGCCCTTCCCATCTTAGTATTTGATGAAAAAGAGGTATTGAGAAATGGAGTGTAGGCAGGGTCAAAGAGTCTGGCCTCTAAAGCAAGTGAAAGAAAGTCTCATGTGTGAGTGAATATGGATGGATTTTTCAAGAGTACACAGTGTTGAGAAAGCTGTTAGTATAGTTCTGTATTTCTAGCAGGAACCGGATGTTCACATAAAGTCTCATTTTCTGATAGCAAAAAAAAAAAAAAAAAAATGATTAATAGGATATTTTGTAGCATCTTCCACTGACAATGTTAGTTCTCAATGGTGAGTGAGGACCATTGATGGCCCTCACTGGCCAGGCTTTCAGAGGGCCAAGAGAAATGCAGTCAGAGTATTTGAGGAATTGAGCAGGTAGAGAATGGGTGAGGTGCCAAATGATGTGTCCCTGACTAGAGGGAGCAGGATTGAGGAGTGAAGGAACAGGGGGGTACAAAATGCTGATGCTGTGTGGTTGTGTCTGAGGCTCACTTCAAGGTCCACCAACAGGGAAAGCTTCAGAAGCATCAAGCCTTTGAAGCTGAAGTGCAGGCCAATTCAGGAGCCATTGTTAAGCTGGATGAAACTGGAAACCTGATGATCTCAGAAGGGCATTTTGCATCTGAAACCATACGGGTGAGTATGAGTAGCTCGTGGTGTGGCTGGTTTCATCTGGGTGGAGCATTGTAGATTCATGCATGCATGTCAGTTTGGGTTCCCAAAAAGATAGACTTTTCTAGCTTTTAAAAGAATTTATGAAGTCTCCTTAAGAAGTTACCCAAATCCTGCGTTTGTAATATGACGACATGAATATAAGCAAGGATTTGTATACTCAGTGAGGAAATTAATATTCCTTTTGTGGAGCAAATTAGAATGTGATTATACTTTAAAGAAAACTGTAAATGTAACATTTATAAATGGCAATGAGATGGGAGAGCATATTAGTGAAACTGGCAAACGTAAGGACTCGAATGCAGAGATGAATAGGAACAGTCACAGACACTATAGAAAAGGTTATCTGTGGGAAAGCTTGTTGTCTTGAATCTCGGCTTGCCCTGGGAGGGGTTTGCTGAGGTCTAGGCAGCAGGCCTGTTAAAGCTCCACCTCTAAGGAATGATTCGTGGCACCTACTGGTCAACGACCGTGGTGATGGGACTGACTTTGAGGCAGGAGTCCTCGAACTCTTTGGTCTGGCTGATTTTAGTGACAGTTGATTGGGGCTGAGGTAGTAATTGATGTTTCTCTGCTTCATTTCACATTTCTAGTATGAAGATATTAAGGGAAAACAAACCTCTTGACAGTGAGGTGTGCACATTGAGTTTCTTATAAGTGGATGCACTTATCTACCTTTGATACACATGATGTCTAGCTGTGTGTTCTTTTTGGTTCTTTGTCATCCAAAGCCACATTGCTTGAGGCCCAGCCTTTTCTAGTATTTTACCTGTCAAAGCAGTCCTGAAGATGTAAGTGAAAGCTGTACCCTTAAGCCCCAGCTAGAACTGTTTTGTCCCCCACTCTTCCTTGATAACTGTGTGGAGGATTCTTTCACTGAGGATCCAGTACTCGTTTTCAACAATAAATATTTGTTTTCTCACATTTGCTTGGCAATACTCTGCAGTCTCATATTAAGGACTTACAATTAGCCCTGAGATGTATGATGAATAATTATTAACTATTACAATAATGATGACTGTAAATAGGAAATAAAAGTGAATTCCAAATATCATATGACATTTAATAACATTTAACCCATTTGGGCAATGTAATATGTGTCTGCAATTAAATACAGATATTTATCTGCCCATCTTCCCACTATTTTATATACAGTCTTAGAGTAAATGAGATCAGTATGTTTTATTATTCTATCCAGGGATAGAAGTTGTTTTCCCAGAGTGAATGAGGCACCTCTGTAGTAGAATATGTAACCAGCTTACAGATCGGAACATTAGACAGAGATCAAGTGTTTGGCTTCAGTAATTAATCAAGGGGGAAGGGAGGAGGACCCAAAGCTGACTTTATTTATGTCTATTAGTACCCTCTGCCCTGTTTAGACAGCCTATTTATTTATTTATTTATTGAGACGAAGTTTTGCTCTTGTTGCCCAAGCTGGAGCAGAATGGCAAGATCTCGGCTCACTGCAACCTCTGCCTCCCAGGTTCAAGCGATTCTCCTGCTTCAGTCTCCCAAGTAGCTGGGATTACGGGTGCCTGCCACCATGCCCGGCTAATTTTTGTTTATTTAGTAGAGATGGGGTTTCACCATGTTGACCAGGTTGGTCTTGAACTTCTGACCTCAGGTGATCTACCCGCCTCGGCCTCCCAAAGTGCTGGGATTACAGGTATGAGCCATCTTGCCCGGCCCAGATGGTTTATTATTATTATTATTTTTTATTTTTTTGAGATGGTGTTTTGATCTTGTTGCCCAGGGTAGAGTGCAATGGCATGATCTCGGCTCACTGCAACCTCCACCTCCTAGTTTCAAGCGATTCTCCTGCCTCAGCCTCCTGAGTAACTAGGATTACAGGCATGTGCTGTGCCACCACAGCCAGCTAATTTTGTATTTTTAGTAGAGATGGGGTTTCTCCATATTGGTCAAGCTGGTCTTGAACTCCCGACCTCAGGTGATCTGCCCGCCTTGGCCTCCCAAAGTGCTGGGATTACAGGCGTGAGCTACCATGCCTGGCCTAGACAGCTTTTTTTTTTTTTTTGAGACAGAGTCTCGCTCTGTCGCCCAAACTGGAGTGCAGTGGCCGGATCTCAGCTCACTGCGAGCTCCGCCTTTCGGGTTCACGCCATTCTCCTGCCTCAGCCTCCCGAGTAGCTGGGACTATAGGCGCTCGCCACCTCGCCCGGCTAGTTTTTTGTATTTTTTTAGTAGAGACGGGGTTTCACCATGTTAGCCAGGATGGTCTCGATCTCCTGACCTCGTGATCCACCCATCTCGGCCTCCCAAAGTGCTGGGATTACAGGCTTGAGCCACCGCGCCCAGCCCCTAGACAGCTTATTAAAGCAACATTAACAATACTGTTAACTGGCCAGGCGTGGTGGCTCACACCTGTAATCCCAGCACTTTGGGAGGCCAAGGCTGAGGCAAGAGGCTCACTTGAGCTCAGGAGTTCAAAACCAGCCTGGGCAACATAGTGAGACCCCGTCTCTACAAAAAAATTAAAAAATTAGCAGTGTGTGGTGGTGCACACCTGTAGTCCCAGCTACTGGGGAGGTTGAGGTGGGAGGATCACTTGAGCCTGGGAGGTCAAGGCTACAATGAGCCATGATTGCACCACTGGACTTCAGCCTAGGCAACAGAGCAAGACTGTCTGGGGGAAAAAAAAAAAGGCCTGGCACAGTGTGGCTCATACCTGTAATCCCAGCACTTTGGGAGGCTGAGATGGGCAAATCATCTGAGGTCAGGAGTTTGAGACCAGCCTGGCTAACATGGTAGAAACCTGTTTCTACTAAAAATACAAAAAATTAGCCGGGTTTGGTGGTGTGCGCCTGTAATCCCAGCTACTTGGGAGGCTGAAGCACGAGAATTGCTTGAACCCAAGAGGCAGTGGTTGCAATGAGCCGAGATCCTGCCATTGCACTCTAGCTTGGGCAATAAGAGCGAAACTCTGAAAAAAGTAAAAAAAAAATAATAATAATAATAATTTTAAAAAACTTATTAAATACAGTTTGTTGAGTAGGTATTAGGAGCTATTTATGTATAGATACTTTGTTAATCTCTAATCTTCACAGTAAGTGTGCAAAGTGGCCATTATTTCCCTATTATGTGAGAGTAGAAACTGAGTCTCAGAGAATTCAGTAACTTGCCCAAAGTCATACAGTTGATAGATGACTGAACTGGAATTTCCTCTATCCCCTTCTTTGTCCAGTCATCACTATTTTTTTTAAATTTTAATTTATTATTATTATTCTTTGAGACAGGGTCTTACTCTGTCACCCAAGCTGGAGTGCAGTGGCACACTCTCAGCTAGCTGCAACCTCCTTCCCCCAGGCTCAAGCGGTTCACCCACGTCAGCCTCCCGAGTAGCTGGAACCACAGGAACGCACCACCATGCTGAGCTATTTTTTTTTTTGTATTTTTAGTAGAGATAGGGGTCTTGCCATGTTACCCAGACTGGTCTTGAACTCCGGAGCTCAAGCAATCCACCTGCCTCGGCCTCCCAAAGTGCTGGGATTACAGGTGTGAGCCACTGCACCCAGCCTATGTGCTTTGTTTTTCCAACCTGTACTTCATTCCTGTCTTCTTTGCTTAATGTTTCCACCATCTACTTCTCTGAAGGCTCCTGTTGCTTGCTTATGTCCCTATTGAGAAATCCACCTGAGTCAGAACCAGGCTTGCTTCTCCACCCCATCAGCTTTCCACATGTTTATGAAGCGCACCTGCCCTGCCCTCTCACACTCTCAAATAATAGTAAGGCTGTGAAGCCGGACTCTCTCTTACCTGCAGTATTTACAAGATCAGACACATCAGCAATGGGAAAATGGTTCCAGTACTGGGACAGGCCTTGCCCTAGTTCTTTCCTTGAGGGTGTAAAAATGAAATATGTGAGATGGACAGTTGACTTGAATGTGAGAGGATTTTCTCTAGTCGTCTGTGGCCTCATTTTTAATTTGAGCAGGAGCTCTCATTTCATCTTTACTTTCATGCTCACAGTTACTATGGTGATCTTGGCTTGGTCATTTATTTGGTCCCCTAACTCAATACCTTAGTTTGGCAGGCAGTGGTAGCAGAGGAAGGTGGGTGGCGTGTGAGGGCATGTCTGTGTCCTGGATAACCTGTCTGTCACTGGTTTAGACTTTCACACCATACCGGACAGCGTGGCGCCCCATAGTCACCGCCACCCACATCGGGTCCCACATCCGAGTAGGTGGAGTATTGACTTGCTGTCGGTTGCCTTTACCCCCTTGCTTTGGAGTGCCTTTCACTTCTTTCTCAGTGGTGGGGTCACAGTTTTACCAACAGTGGTGGAAGTGAATTGTGTGAGCATGTATTCCTCTGCTGCTTTCTCCTTTCAAGTAAAACATTCATACTTGTTTCTAAGAGAATCCACCCATGTTGACTGTCCCATGGTTTTCAAGTTTTCATTTTGCTAGGAGTGACATGTCAATCATGGGTGGATCCCAGACTTCTTTTCTGTTAGTGTTAAATCTCTTTGTTTGTTTTACTTATGTCTGTCAGCGTTGTACAGAAACTCCCAGTATCTTGGGTAGGCATAATCAAGGCATTGAGGTTGGATTGGAATACCAGAATGCATCATCTAATCTTGAATTGATTACCAGTTTCCTCCAGTGCTTGATAAGTCCTTACTGGGCCTGTGTTATGAGAACCCAAAGATGCTGGGAACTGAGTATGTTTGACCCTGTGGCTGCCACTTGGATGAAGTTTGAAATAAACTTCACTTGAGATGTACTGCAAACTGTCTTTTTCACAGAAGGTTCAAAATTTTTTCTATCAGGAATCCTTTTTGATAACTGATGACTTTTCAGGACCCCATCTTTTCTACTTTTTTTTTTTTTTTTTTTTTTTTCCCGAGGTGGATTCTTGCTTTGTCGCCCAGAGCTGGAGTGCAATGGCACAATCTTGGCTCACTGCAACCTCTACCTCCCAGATTCAAGCAATTCTCCTGCCTCAGCCTCCCAAGTAGCTGGGATTACAGGCGTGTGCCACCACGCCCGGCTAATTTGTGTAATTTTAGTAGAGACTTTAGTAGAGGTTTCACCATGTTGGCCAGGCTGGTCTCGAACTCCTGACCTCGTGATCTGCCCACCTCAGCCTTCCAAAGTGCTGGGATTACAGGAGTGAGCCACTGCACCTGGCCCTTTTCTACTTTTTTTTTGAGACGGAGTCTCGCTCTGTCTTCCAGACTGGAGTGCAGTGGCGCAATCACTGCTCACTGAAAGCTCTACCTGCCTGGGGTCAAGTGATTCTCCTGCCTCAGCCTTCCGAGTAGCTGGGATTACAGGTGCGCGCCACCACACCCGGCTCATTTTTGTACTTTTATTAGAGACGGGGTTTCACCATGCTGGCCAGGCTGGTCTCGAACTCCTGACCTCGTGATCCACCCGCCTCAGCCTCCCAAAGTGCTGGGATTACAGGTGTGAGCCACTGCGCCCAGCCTCCCCTTTTCTACTTTTATAACAAGATTTTCCTGTTGCACCTCATAATGTTTACATTGATGATGCCTATAGGACCTCTTCTTTTTGTTTTTTTCCCTTTATCTCCATGAATTTAGAATACATCCTTCAGTAATTTCAGTTCAGTTTACACATTAATTCCTCATTTTTCCTTCCCCAGTAGTCTTCTGGATTAGGAATTCCACTCTAATAATGTAATAATAATTATTAATTGTATCAATTGTGTACCTATTAACTATTATATAACACTAAAATATATGTAACTTTACAATATAAATATATCATAAATATAATAAATAAATGAAATATAAAGATATTATTAATAATATAAATGATAATGATTTTCCTGATGTAAACTAGAGTAAATCTACCTACTTGTAACTTGAAGACCACCAAACCACTCTAAACTGTGGACTTTTCCCTACTCCCAGTTAAATTTACTATTTCCTCTCAGTTTAGGGATTATCTTTTAACAATATTTTTATTCAGAGCTCCATAAAGTCTCTAACTTGTCAGAGCCATATCCCACAGAGCCAGTTGTGATCTGATTAAAACTCTGATTTGAAACTTTCAGACCCGTTTGATGGAGCTGCACCGCCAGTGGGAATTACTTCTGGAGAAGATGCGAGAGAAAGGAATCAAACTGCTGCAGGCCCAGAAGTTGGTGCAGTACTTACGGGAATGTGAGGACGTGATGGACTGGATCAATGACAAGGCACGTTTTGAGAAGAAAGGTTTGCTAAGCCTTACTCAAAGAAAGGGAAGAGACTCCTCCGTGATCTGTAGCGAGACCCAGTGTTAGCACAGATACGGCCATTATAAGTGAAAGGGTGGAAGTGGGATTGCTGTCTCTCCAGCTGCCCTCTAGGTGTATGCGCTATTCTGTAACTCTGAAGCCTGGAGTCGCTGAGACAGAAATGCTATGAGCTCAACATGTTAACTTTCTATGGGAGGAACTAAAATCACAAACCACAGAGAAAACCATATCCATTAAAGCTAACATGGCTCCATCCCTAATGTGTCTGTTTCATGCTTCTGGAAGCCATTGTTAACAAATGTTGGTTGGTGACTCTGGCTCTCTTACGGTCCCTGAATAGGAAGCAATTGTTACTTCTGAAGAGCTGGGCCAGGATCTGGAGCATGTAGAGGTTTTACAGAAGAAATTTGAAGAGTTTCAAACAGATATGGCTGCTCATGAAGAAAGAGTTAATGAAGTGAACCAATTTGCTGCCAAACTCATACAGGTAAATAGCAAAGTGCTGTGTGTCTCACAACATTATTATGTTAACTGTTTAGTATATTCAGGAGAAAATTTTGATGATTGGTCCCCTAATTTCTGAGTGAGCAAGTTTTTGTAAGCATGTCTAAGAGTTTTGTTTAGATGTGTAAGGCACAATACTGATTACTCCTAAATTGGAAGATGCTTTTTAATGTGTTGATTGGGCAGGAAGGGCAGAGTTCATTTGATCTGTTTCCTCCTCCCACTTTTGGGTAGGGCTGGGTGAAGCTTTTATTGGGCTGCTGAAGCTAGGTCTCAGGGTTTCTCAGACGAAGGTGTGGTGGTGAATGCTAAGTTAGTGTTGGCAGATGTCCACCAATGCCTTGGGGCTCTTGCCTTCCTTTTTGTTTTTTTGCCTTCCTTTTTTTATTTGAAGCTTCCCTGGGCTCTCCTGGGAGCCTGAGAGAACCTTGTCGTTAATAGGCTCTCCACTCTGGCGCTGGAGCCCGTTAAGAGGGAATGGCAACTGTTTCCCAGTGCCCACGTGTACGATCCTGTAAGCTGCTTCCACTCTGAGTCCAAAGGGTTCCATGGACATCAAGTACTCAGAACCAGAGAGTTTTTACTTTTAGGGAAATTTGATTTGGGGGTACAAGTTTTAAATGTATAAATCTGCTTACAGGCTGGTACTTGTTTCCTTTTTCTGGTCTGTGATTAAGAGAAAGAATACCCGGCATTCCTCAGAAATATCTCACCCTTTCACAGTGACAGATGTGTTACCTTTCCAAACCCTAGGCTTTCCTACGGTTGAGCTTGAGAAGAGTAGTCAGGCCAAACCCATGGTATCCCAAATGGATTCAAGAACCCTGAAATGCTTCACTTTATTACTGTATATCATATTTTTAAAAACACCAAAATGTGGTTGGTAGGGAAGGATACTTTTAAAGAAATGTCTCTAAGCTGGATGCAGTGGCATCTGCCTGTAGACCCAGCTACTCTACTCAGACCCAGGCTGACAAGGCAGGATCACTTGA
Organism: Rhinopithecus roxellana; assembly: GCF_007565055.1. Taxonomy (NCBI): domain Eukaryota; kingdom Metazoa; phylum Chordata; class Mammalia; order Primates; family Cercopithecidae; genus Rhinopithecus; species Rhinopithecus roxellana. The sequence continues at coordinate 17,865,633 of NC_044564.1, forward strand.
GACCAGCCTGGGTAACATAGCAAGACCCTGTCTCAAAAAAGAAAAAAAGAAATGTCTTCAGTCTAAAGCCAGGAACAAACTGTTAAGCCCTGAAAATTATGTTTATGTGCAAGAATGCTTAACAACCTCATGAACATCTGAAATACCAAATTTTCAAGCAGTTAGGGTAGATGAGTACATGGATAAAGCTACCATAAAGTTGCGGCCAAACTATTTATTAACAAAGGTTTTTGGCACTTTGCACATAACCACTTTATAGACTAACCCCACTACTCCAAAAGATAGAGAATGGCTCTCCTCTTTTTACATAAGAAATAGAAACTCTTTGGAGTTGTAGTTCACCTTGTATCATGTAGACCATTATTTCTTGTGTTGTGATTCTCTTCAGAGTGGTGATTTGCTAAGATACTTCAAGGAACCAACCCCAGGGTAACTAGTTGGAGAAGCCAGAAGTTGTGTACAAATCCAGTCTCGTCTCTTCCTTGTTTAGGAGCAGCACCCTGAGGAGGAACTGATCAAGACTAAGCAGGATGAAGTCAATGCAGCCTGGCAGCGGCTGAAGGGCTTGGCTCTGCAGAGGCAGGGGAAGCTCTTTGGGGCAGCTGAAGTTCAGCGCTTTAACAGGTGTCAAGCAAGAGTGGGCTTTGGGGAAAGGGCCTCAACCTGGAGGGGAGTTGTGAAGCACAGGGCATGTGCTGGTGAGCTGTCGGGGCTGACTGGGCCTTGGTCCCATGGAGTGTTCCTAGTTCTAGGGAGATGTCATTGCTGTAGATTAACTGGCGCCTTTGTTCTGTAGGGATGTGGATGAGACTATCAGTTGGATTAAGGAAAAGGAGCAGTTAATGGCCTCTGATGATTTTGGCCGAGACCTGGCAAGTGTTCAGGCTCTGCTTCGGAAGCACGAGGGTCTAGAGAGAGATCTTGCTGCTCTAGAAGACAAGGTGGGTTTTACAAGCAGCTGATTCTGTAAATAAGTTACCAAGGGTCAGGAGAATAGTTCTGACGGAGTTCATTTCTAGGTCAAAGCCCTGTGTGCTGAGGCTGACCGCCTGCAACAGTCCCACCCTCTGAGTGCAACACAGATTCAAGTGAAGCGAGAGGAACTGATTACAAACTGGGAGCAGATCCGCACCTTGGCGGCAGAGAGACATGCACGGCTCAATGATTCATACAGGTGCAAATAATGCTCCAGGTCTTAACCCGTATCATTTGACTTCTTTTTAGGAAGCAGGAATAGCAGAGTTAAGGGTCTGTGTTCTGTGGAAGTGTCAGGTATCACCTACCAATGCAGATCACTTCTTACCTATGTTCTCTGTTGGGAGACTGGCAACTGTATCATGTGTAGTATGTGTATGCTATTTACAACTTCAAAAATTCTTCTGTTCTGCATCACTGCATTATGACTGATAGAATGGAAATATCCCCTTAAGTATCTGAGTATCACATGAAATATCTTATTACAGCCAGATTGGAGAGGAAGAGAATGCTTCTTACTAGCCAAGGGTTGAACCTGGGAATAACAAGGAAGTTGAAAATGTGGGACAGGATTGGGGCTTTATAGTGATGGACAGAACCTAAGTTTTAAAGTGTTGATTTCAGCCTTCTCTTGCTTTCCTTCACAGTCTAGATTGGTAGAATTTCATATTTCCCAGAATTAGAGTTTGTATGATTTTTTAGACATTTGAGAACATAGAATTCAGAGCTTTAGGGAGGCCATTTTCCACCCTGGAACCTCCGCTGGAAACATAATGTCTTCCTTTGGTTTTTCCTAGGCTTCAACGCTTCCTTGCTGACTTCCGTGACCTCACCAGCTGGGTGACTGAGATGAAAGCCCTCATCAATGCAGATGAGCTTGCCAATGATGTGGCTGGGGCTGAAGCCCTGCTAGATAGACACCAAGAGCACAAGGTAATAGTATCTCTAGCATCTTCCAGAAGTGAAGATTTTAGCTTATAATGCAACAGTATATCAATGTTGGGTGAGGCCTGTAGTTGGAGTTGGTACCACGTTATTCACAGGTGTCGCTCATCATAAGGATTGTGGTTGGTTTTGCCTTTGGAGACCTAGTCTACCTGCTTCTGATAGAGGCTTAACTGGGTTTAGTGTCAAGAAGTTCACTGTGGTCCCTAAAAGCAAACAGACAAGCTCTGGCGAGATAGAAGTGCTACTACTTGGCACGTTGATCCTTTGTGATGTAAAAAGTATTTGTTGGGCTGAGCACAGTGGCTTATGCCTATAATCCCAGCACTTTGGAAGGCCAAGGCAGGTGGATCACAGAGTCAAGAGATCAAGATCATCCTTGCCAACATGATGAAACCCCATCTCTACTAAAAATACAAAAATTAGCTGGCCTTGGTGGCACCTGCCTGTAGTCCCAGCTACTCAGGAGTCTGAGGCAGGGGAATCGCTTGAACCCGGGAGGCGGAGGTTGTAGTGAGCCATGATCGCACCATTCTACTCCCGCCTGGACAACAAGAATGAAACTCCATCTCTCAAAAAAAAAAAAAAAACCTGAGAGGTTTTAATGTGCTAGATACAAAATCAATATACTGAAAGTCAAACATGTTTCTCTACACTAGCAACAGAAACATAATTTTTAAAAATACTACTTATTAGAGCAGAAAATATAAAGTACTTAGGAATAAATCTAACAAAAGTATGTAAGACATTTGTGGAGAAAACTATAAAACTTTGTTAAAAGGCATTAAATAAAAACCGAATAGATAGAATGATTTATCTAGTGCACAGATAGAACGATCTTTTGTGAAGGTGTAAATTCCCACCAGGATATATACAGTTAATTCAGTTCTAGTCAGGTACTCAGCAGGTATATGTGTATGTGTGTGTTTCTTTTTGCAATGAGATGAGCTGATTCCAAAACTGATTTGGAAGAAAAAAATTTTTAAAAGGCTGAGACAATGTTGAAGATCATGGTGGGGCCAGGGAGGGACTCACCCTACCAGGTTCTATAAAATAATGGTAAACAAGTCCATTTGGCACAAAGAAGACAGAGCACTGGAACAAAAGAGAGCTCAGACCCATGTGAATGTGTGGAACCTTGACAAACAACAGGTGACCTGAAAAACCATTTGAAAAAGGACTTAGTGAGTGATACTCTCACATTTGATGACCTAGATTGATTATGTATTAGGAAACCTGGCCTAATCTTTCATTTTGTTCCTCGTTTTAGATATCATAGTTTGGCTTATAATGCTTATGTAAACTGCAACACCTTGTTTTCATTTTGTAAGATGCTAGGCATAAACCATGGCTTTGTTTTTTTCTCCTGTAGGGTGAAATTGATGCTCATGAAGACAGCTTCAAATCTGCAGATGAATCTGGACAGGCACTGCTTGCTGCTGGTCATTACGCCTCAGATGAAGTGAGGGAGAAGGTAAGAGAAGAGAAATGGAGCTTTTGAGGAGCAAATTACATCTTTTACTAAGTCTCTGAAAGCTATTATTCATCCTTAAATATCCAGACATTGAATTCACCATGATATGTGAGAAACTTTCCTTTTTCTGCAGAGATTTAAAAAGAAGCTATGTGTGTAGTGTGCGGATTTTCTGAGAGACAGTCCTTATTTGGGGCATGTGTGGCACGTTTCCTACTTACAGGGACTTTTTGTATTGAGCTGAGTCTTGCATTAGGAGTTGCAGCAAAGAGGAAACACATTTTTATAAAATGATACATAGGCCGGATGTGGTGTGACCCCAGCACTTTCAGAGGCCAAGGCAGGAGCATTGCTTGAAACCAGGAATGGGAGACCAGCCTGAACAACATAGTGAGACCCCATCTTGACAAAAAATTGATAAATTAGCCAGACATGGTGGCACATTCGTATAGTTCTAGCTACTCGAGAGAATTGCTTGAACCCAGGAGTTCAAGGTTACAATGAGTTATGATTTGCACCACTGCACTCCAGCTTGAGTGGCAGAGTGAGACCCTGTCTCTAAAAAAAAAAAGAAAGTAAAATAAAATATGTATGTATGTAAGTTTTGAAGTATCTGGGAGTATAAAATTGCCTAGGAACATTAGATAAATAATGATTTATATATTTTCTAATATTATATAGAGTAAAAGAAGACATAACAACGACCTGTCATTAGTAGCTTCGGAGCCTAAAGTCTTGGGGGTTTCTGAATTTATTTTCCATATGTTATAGAGCACCCACTCAGTTGACATTTCTCAGTGGAGAGTCCCTACGCCATTTATACTGCCTCACTTTTAAATGGATGCCCTGTTTCTTCTACTTGGGAGTTTACTTACTGTTTTTACCTAAAGTCATTTGTGATCATGTGGCAATAAATTAATTCTAGATTAATTAAAACAGGCCATCCCTTTTATATTGAACATGCACATACAACATGAATGTTGTTTTTCCCCTTTTGCAAATCAGAAAAAAGGCCTGAAGATTAGCACTAGGATTAGGAATTCCAGGCTAGCTGTTCTGTTTGCCTCGGAGTCATTAGGGCTGACCTCATCTCCCTGACCATGTCTCCTATGCCCCCAAGCTGACCATCCTTTCTGAGGAGAGAGCAGCGCTGCTGGAGCTGTGGGAGCTACGCAGGCAGCAGTACGAGCAGTGCATGGACCTGCAGCTCTTCTACCGGGACACTGAGCAGGTGGACAACTGGATGAGCAAGCAGGAGGTAATCTGTGAGCAAAGCCTTGTCAGTGATGGGAGAAGAAGGACCTGTATTTTATCTCCTCGGGTAGTGTGCTTGTTTTGTTTTAGGACATCAGTACCATGTTAGTTCTGAATCTATTGAAGAGGGGGAATTGAGCAAGCTTCTCTCAGCTCTGCCAGCATCTCTCCCTGCTGAGATTGCAAGGCCTTCAGAAAAGGCCCCAGCTTTTCAGATTTGTGTGATGTAAAATGTTTTATTAAAGAGATTTTTTTCTAGGCCGGGCGCGGTGGCTCAAGCCTGTAATCCCAGCACTTTGGGAGGCCGAGACAGGCGGATCACTGGTCAGGAGATCGAGACCATCCTGGCTAACATGGTGAAACCCCGTCTCTACTAAAAAAAAAAAAAATACAAAAAAACTAGCCAGGCGAGGTGGCGGGCGCCTATAGTCCCAGCTACTTGGGAGGCTGAGGCAGGAGAATGGCGTAAACCCGGGAGGTAAACCCGGGAGGCAGAGCTTGCAGTGAGCCGAGATCCGGCCACTGCACTCCAGCCTGGGCGACAGAGTGAGACTCCGTCTAAAAAAAAAAAAAAAAAAAAAAAAAGAGAGATTTTTTTCTTAGAACTTAGCATTGCCGGGTGCAGTGGCTCTCTCCTGTAATCCCAGCACTTTGGGAGGCTGAAATGGGAGTATCCTTTGAGCCCAGGAACTCAAGGCTACAGCAAACTATGATCGTACCACACACTCTAGCCTGTTCGGTGACCGAGATCCTGTCTCACAAAAAAAACTGTAGCATTATGTGACATCTAAATCTAACAGAAGCAACAAAAGCTATGTAAGAGAAGTTTCAATAGAATGTGGAAGAAGCAACAAAAGCTATGTAAGAGAAGTTTCAGTAGAATGTGGAACAAGGATTTCATGATATGACTTTACTGTATTGATTTTTAAAAAATCCAAAAGGACTTTAAACTTCCTAGAAGAGATCTTAGAAGTTTAACAGCCATAAAGTCTCTTTCCTTCTTTTTGTATTTTGGCCAAAATACCCTTTGCTTCACAGTCTTAGAAGATCAAAGGAATAGGACATTATTCTGAACACTTTGTTTCCTTTGGCAAGGCGTTCCTGTTGAATGAAGACTTGGGAGATTCCTTGGATAGTGTGGAAGCACTTCTTAAGAAGCATGAAGACTTTGAGAAATCCCTTAGTGCCCAGGAGGAAAAGATTACAGTAAGATCTCTTCTTGTCAGTGCTTTCAAATGACCCTTATTATCGTAAGCCAGAGTCTCTTTCCCTGAAAGGATTCTGAACAGATTTGGTGAAAGATTCATATGCAAAGCACTCCTGTGGGTGCTTAAACTTTCACAAGGATGACATGCTATCTCGTTGAAGACATAATACAACTTTATGGAAAAATGATTTCCTTAATGGAAACTTCCAGACTTCTTTAAGTTTGTACCCTTCATTAAAAGTAGGTCAGGGTTAATATTAAGAGGTACTCTTGGCTGGGCGCAGTGGCTCACTCCTGTAATCCCAGCACTTTAGGAGGCCAAGGTGGGCAGATCACGAGGTCAGGAGATCGAGACCATCCTGGCTAACACAGTGAAACCCTGTCTCTACTAAAAATACAAAGAATTAGCCGGGCGTGGTGGCGGGCACCTGTAGTCCCAGCTACTAGGGAGGCTGAGGCAGGATAGTGGTGTGAACCTGGGAGGCAGAGCTTGCAGTGAGCCGAGATCGCACCACTGCACTCCAACCTGGGCGACAGAGCTAGACTCCGTCTCAAAAAAAAAAAGAAAGAGGTACTCTTCCCATTGAAAATATATCTAGGCCGGGCACGGTGGCTCAAGCCTGTAATCCCAGCACTTTGGGAGGCCGAGACGGGTGGATCATGAGGTCAGGAGATTGAGACCATCCTGGCTAACCCAGTGAAACCCTGTCTCTACTAAAAAATAAAAAAAATTAGCCGGGCGAGGTGGCAGGCGCCTGTAGTCCCAGCTACTCGGGAGGCTGAGGCAGGAGAATGGCGGGAACCCAGGAGGCGGAGCTTGCAGTGAGCTGAGATCCAGCCACTGCACTCCAGCCTGGGCGACAGAGCGAGACTCCGTCTCAAAAAAAAAAAAAAAGAAAATATATCTTAGAAATAAGAATTTGGAAAGCTATTAACCTGTATTTGACCCCTGCCAGGAGATTGTGGCACAGCTAGTGTCTCCAGTCTTGAATGGAGGTAGCCCAGTCTTAAGATATGCAACTGATAACATCAAGCAAAATCTCAAAAGTTGTGAGAAAAATGTCATCACCAACCTTTGGGTGAAAACCTTGACCTGTATTAAAGTTTGGTGTGTTTTATGATCTGTTCAGCCGTTACTTTTCTCTAGAGGCCAAGCTCAGGACTAATGTGCTTACCAATGAATAACTTTTATCTTCCTTCCTAGGCATTAGATGAATTTGCAACCAAGCTAATTCAGAACAACCACTATGCAATGGAAGATGTGGCCACTCGCCGAGATGCTGTAAGTTTGTAGGTTCTTCATGCTTCTCCTTTTTGGTACGTGCGTCTCTCTTCTAAGATGTTCCAGTTAAGTCTCTTCAACTGGACATCCCTTTGGGCATAAACACTAGAGACTCACAGGGGATCCTTGTCTTTCAGCTGTTGAGCCGCCGCAATGCCCTTCACGAGAGAGCCATGCGTCGCCGGGCCCAGCTAGCCGATTCTTTCCATTTGCAGCAGTTTTTCCGTGATTCTGATGAGCTCAAGAGTTGGGTCAATGAGAAGATGAAAACTGCCACAGATGAAGCTTATAAAGTAATGTACTATTAGTGTTGCTGTGTAGCACTTGATTAGTAAGCTAAACATAGCTCTCACAAATAAATGATAGCTAAAGGACAAAATAAGGGATTCCAAAAACCACACTACTTAATGTAAGCCAACTGTTTTATACATTCCTCCATAAAGGTAAGTATGAAGGTAATGCAAGGGAACTTGACATACTCAGGTTTAAGATAGAAAGAATCCCCTTCTTTCTTTTATTGGCAGGATCCATCCAACCTACAAGGAAAAGTACAGAAGCATCAGGCTTTTGAGGCTGAGCTCTCAGCAAACCAGAGCCGAATTGATGCTTTGGAGAAAGCTGGCCAAAAACTGATTGATGTCAACCACTATGCCAAGGACGAAGTAGCAGCTCGTATGAATGAGGTGATCAGTTTGTGGAAGAAATTGCTAGAGGCCACTGAACTGAAAGGTAAGAGAAGATGTTCCATTGGATTGTGACATGCATATTTGGGGAACTAAATACCCCTTTCTATGAAGTATTTTAGGGACATACACCCCTAAAGTAAGGTGAAGTGGATGACTTTGGCATTAAGGATAATTTTCTGTGTAGGAATTACTTGGCTTAAGTTCTTGATAATAGTTTGGTAAATGTGGTTGAGCATACTGGTTGGTGAGGGAGTCTGAGTGAGAAGGAACAGAATTGGGCCTCATTGCTGAAAATCAAAGTTCAGCTGAGAGCCAAGGGCATTTACTAATTCTCCAGTGTCCTTTTATCTCAAGGGGGTTAGAATGCTTCCAGTTCAACCTTGAGACGGTAGAGCAGAGGCTGCAATTGATATTTCCTTTCCCTTTGTGACGTAAGTGAAGGAATAAAATTCTGATCTATATAGTCCTTCACCACGATGCTACTGTTCATGGGCAGTGTCGGCAGAAGGGTAATGCTAAGCAATGCAAAATTAAACTTGCTTCCTTCCATAGGAATAAAACTTCGTGAAGCCAACCAGCAACAGCAATTTAATCGCAATGTTGAGGATATTGAATTGTGGCTGTATGAAGTAGAAGGTCACTTGGCTTCGGATGATTATGGCAAAGATCTTACCAATGTGCAGAACCTCCAGAAGAAACATGCCCTACTAGAGGCAGATGTGGCTGCTCACCAGGTAGTGTGAGCTGGGGGCTGTGGTTGGGCAAGTGAATGCAGAAACCATAGGAGGGAGGAAAAGCCAGTAATTTCAGACTAAATGAGTTTTGGGAGGGATGAAATGTGTTGATTTTCTTAGATCACTCTTTGCTGCATGTGCTTCTGCTCAAAGTAAATATCATCCCTTAGAGCTTTCTAGGAGCCTCAGATGAAGGAAGGAACTAGCAGAAAGAATACTCTCAGGGGTGGGAAAAAGACCTTATCAACTTTTCTTTGTATACGATAAAACCACACCAAAGTAAAGTCAGCTCTGTTTTTTCACATTCCCAGGACCGAATTGATGGCATCACTATTCAGGCCCGCCAATTCCAAGATGCTGGCCATTTTGATGCAGAAAACATCAAGAAGAAACAGGAAGCCCTCGTGGCTCGCTATGAGGCACTCAAGGAGCCCATGGTTGCCCGGAAGCAGAAGCTGGCTGATTCTCTGCGATTGCAGCAGCTCTTCCGGGATGTTGAGGATGAGGAGACGTGGATTCGAGAGAAAGAGCCCATTGCCGCATCTACAAATAGAGGTCAGTCTGCTTCCCTCAGGTAGGAATCAACTTGGGAAAGGCTATGCTGTTGTAGCATAGAGGGGATGGATATCAGGATGGGCAGGGTCAAGTTTAAATTATCGAACTGGAACCATGGTGGTAGCTAAGAATGACAAATCAGTGCTAACTTTTCTCTTCATGGTTGGATAACTGGGGAGTGGTGTCTGCTTTCAGGTAAGGATTTGATTGGGGTCCAGAATCTGCTAAAGAAACATCAAGCCTTACAAGCAGAAATTGCTGGACATGAACCACGCATCAAAGCAGTTACACAGAAGGGGAATGCCATGGTGGAGGAAGGTGAGTAATTGGCATCAGTGGTGTGGCTTGGCGCTGCTCCTTGTATCTCCCCTTCTTGCCAAGAGCATGGCCATGTGGGCATAACAGACCGGGCTCTGGGGCTGAATACCATCCCAATTCTTTACTGACTGTACGACCTGACCAGACCTTATCCTTTCTGAGCCTGAATTTCTTTTTTTTTTTTTTTGAGACGGAGTCTCACTCTGTCACTCAAGGTGGAGTGCAGTGGTGCGATCTCAGCTCACTGGAACCTCTGCCTCCCAAGTTCAAGCAGTTCTCCTGTCTCAGCCTCCAAGTAGCTGGGACTACAGGCACACACCAGCATACCCAACTAATTTTTGTATTTTTAGTAGAGACGAGGTTTCACCATATTGGTCAGGCTGATGTTGAACTCCTGACCTCAGGTGATCCACCTGCCTCGGCCTCCCTGAGTGCTGGGATTACAGCTGTGAGCCACCATGCCCGGGTCTGAGCCTGAATTTCTTATCTGTGAAATGGGGATGACAACACCTCTCCTGATGCAGTAGTGAATAAGTGAAACCAAGTAGGGAAAGAGCTGAAAGAGGGCCTGCACATGCCAGTCTCAGTAACTGAGTGCTACAGTGGTACTGTTATTTATAATACTATCACTAATGCCAACTTGCGATATCTGCTTCTTAGAGTCTAGGTAGAGGTCATGGTTTGAGGAGGCAAAAAATGAAACAGTCCTTTAAAGGGTTAGAACCTGAGCCTCTCAAAAAAATTGGAATTATGAAAGGGCACAGCTCACCAAAACATAGTAATGAAAGGGCTGTGAATACACAGAGAAAACTTCTTTTTGTCCTTCTGTAATGTGTCAACATAGTTTTTGTTATCCTCTTTCCCTACCCGCCTTCCAGGCCATTTTGCTGCAGAGGATGTGAAGGCCAAGCTTCACGAGCTGAACCAAAAGTGGGAGGCGCTGAAAGCCAAAGCCTCCCAGCGTCGGCAGGACCTGGAGGACTCTCTGCAGGCCCAGCAGTACTTTGCTGATGCTAATGAGGCCGAATCCTGGATGCGGGAGAAAGAACCCATTGTGGGCAGCACGGACTATGGAAAGGACGAAGACTCTGCTGAGGTAACCAGGCTTGGGAAGCGTCTTACCTGCCAGGGAAGTGGAACAGGGCTTGTACTGGGAAGGAAGTTAGGAGAAGTAGTGATGCATGGGAGCTGTGCATCACAATGATTGTTTTTAAAGATGTTTTGGAATCCATTTTTTACTTTTTTTTTTTAAGACAGGGTCTCACTGTTGCTGAGGCTGGAATGCAATGGTACAATTGTGGCTCACTGCAGCCTCAAACTCTGGGACTATATAGGCAGGTAGCACTAGGCCTAGCTACGCTTATTTTTTTTTTTTTTTGAGACGGAGTCTCACTCTGTCGCCCAGGCTGGAGTGCAGTGGCCGGATCTCAGCTCACTGCAAGCTCCGCCTCCCGGGTTTACGCCATTCTCCTGCCTCAGCTTCCCGAGTAGCTGGGACTACAGGCGCCCGCCACCTTGCCCGGCTAGATTTTTGTAGTTTTTAGTAGAGACGGGGTTTCACTGGGTTAGCCAGGATGGTCTCGATCTCCTGACCTCGTGATCCACCCGTCTCGGCCTCCCAAAGTGCTGGGATTACAGGCTTGAGCCACCGCACCCGGCCGTGCTTTTTAATTTTAATGTTATTTATAGTAGAGATAGGGTCTTGCTATGTTGTCCAATCTGGTTTAAAACTCCTGGCCTCAAACGATCCTCCTGCCAAGGCTTCCCAAAATGCTGGGATGATAGGAATGAGCCACCCCTCCTGGCCCTTTTTTACTTTTTTTTTTTTTGAGACAAAGTCTCGCTCTTGCCCAGGCTGGAGTGCAGTGGCTGGATCTCGGCTCACTGCAAGCTCCACCTCCCGGGTTTACGCCATTCTCCTGCCTCAGCCTCCCGAGTAGCTGGGACTAGAGGCACCCGTCACCTCGCCCGGCTAGTTTTTTTGTATTTTTTAATAGAGACGGGGTTTCACCGTGTTAGCCAGGATGGTCTTGATCTTCTAACCTCGTGATTCGCCCGTCTCGGCCTCCCAAAGTGCTGGGATTATAGCTTGAGCCACCATACCCGGCCTTTTTACCTTTTATTATGAAAATTTAATCATACCTAAAGGAGAGAGAAGATGATTGTCACTCACCTTCAACCATTAACATTTGCCATTCTTATTTCATCTATGTGAAACCATGTGTGTGTTTACATACAAACATACCAACATGTACACATATGCATATACATAACTACAAACATACTAGCATACACATGTACATACCAATGTGCACATATACGCAGCATACCAACATGCATACATATATACATAGATGTACTTGGTTTTTTACTGGTTATCTGTTTTTTGACTAAAATTTTCAAATTTTATTCATAAAGGTCTAGGTATAGTTCCTGTACCTAGCTCTTTCCAGTCTTCACAAAAACTAGAATGAGTTGACTTTTTCCTTCTTTTTTTTTTTTTTTTTTTTTTTAGGATAGAGTCTCACTCTGTCATCCAGGTTGGAGTGCAGTGGCACAATCTCAGATCACTGCAACCTCCGCCTCCTGGGTTCAAGCAATTCTTCTGCCTCAGCCTCCCGAGTAGCTGGGATTACAGGCACCCGCCACTACGCCCAGCTAATTGTTTTTGTATTTTTAGTAGAGATGGGATTTCACCACATGGGCCAGTTTGGTCTTGAGCTCTTGACCTCAAGTGATCTGCTTGCCTTAGCCTCCCAAAGTGCTGGGATTACAGGCATGAGGCACCGCGCTCGTTCTGTCTTTTAGGCTGGAGTACAGTGATGCAATCACGACTCCCTACAGCCTTGACCTCCTGTGCTCAGCAGTCTTCCTCCTCAGTCCCCTGAGTAGCTTGGACTACAGGCACGCACCATCACATCTGGCTCATTTTTGTATTTTCTGTAGAGATGAGGTTTCACTATGTTGCCCAGGCTGATCTTGAACTCCTGGGCTCAAGCTGTCTGCCTGCCTCAGCCTCCCAAAGTGCTGGGATTACAGGCATGAGCCACTGTGCCCAGACCAGGATGAGTAGGCTATAATCATAATATATATGATTGTCCCAAAATACGGGAAACCTGAAAAACTTTGAAAATGGTATTAGCACTGTAAGAAGGGCAGGAGGTGATCACGTCATTGGGTAACTGAGAAAGGCTATTGAGGCAGGATGGCAGGTTGGTGAGGCAGTGGAGGATGGGAGGCTTCAGCCCCTGTGCAGTGCTCCACGTGTGGTTTTGGTTTCAGGCTCTACTGAAGAAACACGAAGCTTTGATGTCAGATCTCAGTGCCTATGGCAGCAGCATCCAGGCTTTGCGAGAACAAGCACAGTCCTGCCGGGTAAACCTGTAACAGTTTATGGGTTACTGGAGGGAGGCCTTGGGGGCTGGGAACGTGGAAGGATCCAGATACTGTCAACAGGTGTTCCTATCATAGGCATCATTTGACTCTGCTATTAACTCTTGTGACACAAAGGTTTACAGAGAGTTTAGAATGAAAATTTTTTTTTTTTTTTCCTGAGACAAAGTCTCACTCTGTCACCCAGGCTGGAGTGCAGCGGCTGACCTCGGCTCACTGCAACCTCTGCCTCCCAGGTTCTAGCGATTCTCCTGACTCAGCTTCCCGAGTAGCTGGGATTACAGGTGTTCACCACCATGCCCAGCTAAATTTTTTTTTTTTTTTTTTTTGAGATGGAGTCTTTTTTTTTTTTTTTTTTTTGAGACGGAGTCTCGCTCTGTCGCCCAGGCTGGAGTGCAGTGGCCGGATCTCAGCTCACTGCAAGCTCCGCCTCCCGGGTTCACGCCATTCTCCTGCCTCAGCCTCCCGAGTAGCTGGGACTACAGGCGCCCGCCAGGTCGCCCAGCTAGTTTCTTGTATTTTTAGTAGAGACGGGGTTTCACCATGTTAGCCAGGATGGTCTTGATCTCCTGACCTCGTGATCCGCCCGTCTCGGCCTCCCAAAGTGCTGGGATTACAGGCTTGAGCCACCGCGCCTGGCCGAGATGGAGTCTTTTTTGAGATGGAGTCTCGCTCTGTCGCCCGGGCTGGATGGAGTACAGTGGCACGATCTCGGCTCACTGCAAGCTCCGCCTCCCAGGTTCACGCCATTCTCCTGCCTCAGCCTCCTGAGTAGCTGGGACTACAGGCGCCCGCCACCACACCTGGCTGATTTTTTGTATTTTTAGTAGAGACAGGGTTTCACCGTGTTTGCCAGGATGGTCTCGATCTCCTGACCTCGTGATCTGCCCACCTCGGCCTCCGCAAGTGCTGGGATTACAGGCATGAGCCACCGCGCGCGGCCGAGATGGAGTCTTGCTAGAGTGCAGTGTTACGATCTCGGCTCAGTGCAACCTGTGCCTCCCAGGTTGAAGCAATTATCCTGCCTCAGCCTCCTGAGTAGCTGGGATTACTGGTGCCTGCCACCACGCCTAGCTAATTTTTATATTTTTAGTAGAGATGGGGTTTCACCATGTTGGCCAGGGTAGTCTCACATTCCTGACCTCAAGATCCGCCCGCCTCGGCCTCTCAAAGTGCTGGGATTATAGGCATGAGCCACTGTGCCCAGCGCTAATTTAAAATGAGATTTTTTTTTTTTTTTTCTTTGAGACAGAGTTTCACCCTTGTTGCCCAGGTTGGAGTGCAGTGGCACAATCTTGGCTCACCGCAACCTCCACCTCCCAGGTTCAAGTGATTCTCCTGCCTCAGTCTCCCGAGTAGCCGGGGTTACAGGCATGCACCACCACGCCTGGCTAATTTTGTATTTTTAGTAGAGATGAGGTTTCTCCATGTTGGTCAGGCTGGTCTCAAACTCCCAACCTCAAGTGATTTGCCTTGGCCTCCCAAAGTGCTGGGATTACAGGTGGGTGTCACTGCGCCCAGCCAAAATGAGATTTTTTTTAAAGATACCAAAAATTTAAAGTTCTTGGATCAGATTTTATTGGTAGCTTCAGTGAAGAACTCTCGTGAGTGTGTATTTGGTACATTTGGTACAGCTGGTGACGTTTGAATCTGCTGCATACTTAGATGACTCAGTGTGGACCTGTTTTTACAATGTTTGCCCTTCCTTTGGATTTTTAGCAACAAGTGGCCCCCATGGATGACGAGACTGGGAAGGAGTTGGTCTTGGCTCTCTATGACTATCAGGAGAAGAGTCCCCGAGAGGTCACCATGAAGAAGGGAGATATCCTTACCTTACTCAACAGCACCAACAAGGCAAGGCACAGAGAGTGGCTGCGTGTTTGTTCCACACTAGCACCTCCATGTGTGCTCATTTGGGTTTCTGTGGGTTGTATGTCTCCCTGAAATGAAAAGACTTAGAATTCGAGGAGATAAGTTTCCTTACCAATCCACAACATGATATACATTTATGCAGTACTGTGTATGATCAAGATGTTAATCTGCCTTCTTGAATACCTGCAAGAAGCATAGATAATCACGCTCAGAAGGATAGCTTATTTTCACCATTCAGTATCTCTAGGTGGAATTCTTGACCTGTGGACCCAGAGTTTGCTGTTTAACTTGGACCTGTTGGTTCTTACTGCAGACTACAGGCTACATCTCAGCCCAGCAGATCATTGAAGACAGCTGTGACCTCACCCCACAGGCTTTTGTCTTCTCCAGGCTAAATAATGACAATAATAAATCCATCCTGGTCCATCAGCCTTTCTTCCCTAACAAACTCTGAATTGACAGTGGCCTTGAAGCGTCCACAGATTATCTGACTGATCCTGAAAGAGGCCTGCCTTCCATTTTAGTTAAGGCTGGAGAAATGTCGTTGGCCATTTTTAAGAGCCAATTTATTCCCACTCCCACACCTTATTTATCCTTGTCATGATACTTTGAGGAAACCTGTGATTCTTATCTTTCTGTTAATTCTAATTTAAATTTAAACCAACTTGTGGTCTAGCTTTGGTTTATACAAAGCAGCATTGCCCAGTAGAACTTTCCGTAATGGTGGAAATGTAAGGTGTCTGTGCTGCCTCTGCAGTAACTACTAGCTACGTGTGATAGTAGGCCCTTAAAATATGGCTAGTACAACTGAGTGTTTTATTTAATTGAATTATAACTCAATGAGGCCGGGCATACGGTGGCTCATGCCTGTAATCCCAGCACTTTGGGAGGCCTAGACGGGAGGATCGCTTGAGCCCAGGAGTTCGAGACCAACCTGGGGCACATAGCGAGACCTCATGTCTTTTTTTTTTTTTTTTTTTTTTTAAGATGGAGTCTTGCTCTGTCGCCCAGGCTGGAGTGCAGTGGCACGATCTCAGCTCACTGCAAGCTCCGGTTCCCGGGTTCACACCATTCTCCTGCCTCAGCCTCCCAACTAGCTGGGACTACAGGCGCCCGCCACCACGCCCAGCAAATTTTTTGTATTTTTTAGTAGAGACAGGGTTTCACCATGTTAACCAGGATGGTCTCGATCTCCTGACCTCTTGATATGCCTGCCTCAGCCTCCCAAAGTGCTGGGATTACAGGTGTGAGCAACCGTGCTTGGCCTGAGACCTCATCTCTATTTGTATTAAAAAAAAAAAAAAAAGCCAGGCGTGGTAGTTCACGCCTGTAATCTCAGCACTTTGGGAAGCTGAGGCGGGTGGATCACAGTGTCAGGAGATCGAGACCATCCTGGCCAACATGGTGAAACCCCGTCTCTACTAAAACACAAAAAATTAGCTGGGCGTGGTGGCGCATGCCTATGGTCCCAGCTACTTGGGAGGCTGAGGCAGGGGAATCGCTTGAACCCAGGAGGCAGAGGTTCTAATGAGCCAAGATGGTGCCACTGCACTACAGCCTGGTGATAGAGCAAGACTCCATTTCAAAAATAAAAAGTTCTAACTCAATGAAAGTTCATTGGGCACATGTGGCTGGTGGCTCCAGTGTTAGCACAGTTCTGGAGCATCTAAGCGGAGAGAAACCTGGCCTTAGTGGCAGGCAGCATTGCTCTTCTGCCTATGACCCTCTGCAGGTGTGGTAGGTGAGGAAGGGACTGAATTATCAGACCTTATGCAAAGTGACTTTACTACTGTTTTGGGCCTCTTAAAACAATTAATGCTGTCTTGTGTGTGCACACACATGACCTCCTTGGATTCTCCCTCTCAGAGAAGGAATTTGTTTTTAGTTCTCTGTCTTTTTTCTTTAGGATTGGTGGAAAGTGGAAGTGAACGATCGTCAGGGTTTTGTGCCAGCTGCTTACGTGAAGAAATTGGATCCCGCCCAGTCAGCCTCCCGGGAGAATCTCCTGGAGGAGCAAGGCAGCATAGCGCTGCGGCAGGAGCAGATTGACAGTCAGTAAGGATGACACCGGGGGCCACAAGGACAGGCGTCCCATAGGCGTACTCTGTTCCACATGGGCCGAAGCTTAGGCGTGTCCTGAGGCTGTTGGAGCCCACCTGCATGCCTCCTGCTGTCTCCACCCCACTTTGAGCCCACAGACCTCCCTGTTTGGGTCTCAAACCCCTGACTAATGACTTATTTTGCTTTTTTTTTTTCCACCAGTGTTCATGAGTTTTTCCTAAACAGAATTTTTCTAATCATTGCCATTTGTCTTTTGGTTCGAGATGCTTTTCGAAATTGGATATTCAGATTCTACACCCCTAAAACTCCACTTTGAAAAGCTGCTTTCAGAGCTTCTCTCTCTGCCATAGCTTTGAGTTCTGAGAATGGAATTTTTTAATGAAATGGCTCTGTCCTCTTTCCTGTAGCTGAGTCCCCATATTGCCCTGTGTCCCTCCTTTAGGGTATTTCTGACTCCACTAATGGAATCAGCAGTTTTGGACACTTGAGAAGTATCCAGGAAATACGTTCCCACTAGAGTTTGGGTAGAATAGTGGAATTTTTGGATTCCAGTGATCCTTAGTAAGATCAGAGTTATTTGTCCACTTATAGATTCTGTTATTATTGAAATAAGAATGGAAGGTTTTGGTTTGTATTTTTTTTTTTTTTTTTGAGACAGAGTCTCGCTCTGTCACCCAGGCTGGAGTGCAGCGGCATGATCTTGGCTTACTGTAACCTCACCTCCCGGATTCAAGCGATATCCTGCCTCGGCCTCCCAAGTAGCTGGGACTGCTGGCATGTGCTACCACACCCAGCTAATTTTTGTATTTTTATTAGAGACAGGGTTTCACTGTGTTGGCCAGGCTGTTCTCAAACTCCTGACCTCATGATCCGCCCACCTTGAACTCCCAAAGTGCTGGGATTATAGGCGTGAGCCACCTCACCCAGCCTTGGTTTGTTTTCTTTTCTTTTTTTTTTTTTTTTGAGAGAAGGAGTCTCGCTCTGTCACCCAGGCTGGAGTGCAGTGGCCAGATCTCAGCTCACTGCAAACTCCGCCTCCCGGGTTTACGCCATTCTCCTGCCTCAGCCTCCCGAGTAGCTGGGACTACAGGCGCCCGCCACCTCGCCCGGCTAGTTTTTTGTATTTTTTTAGTAGAGACGGGGTTTCACCGTGTTAGCCAGGATGGTCTCGATCTCCTGACCTCGTGATCCGCCCATCTCGGCCTCCCAAAGTGCTGGGATTACAGGCTTGAGCCACCGTGCCTGGCCCCTTGGTTTGTTTTCTTACCAGTAGTCTGGGTCATAAATATAAAAGGAAAAAGTAGATCAAATATATGGCTAAATTGCTTGTTAGCTCTCAGTAAAATTTCTTTCTAAGGGTAGTCCAGTCTGTTCCCTGACGTTGCTCTGTGAAGTTGCCAGTGTTTTCAGTAGGAAAATCTGCCTTAAGCGTGGCAGACCTGTCAGGAAAATGAAGGTGAACTAACCCTGTAATTTTCCTACTATTTCTTTACTGTCATTTCACTCATGGCTTAGAGTGCTCCTTAGAGCTGTTGAATGAGTCCGTATTTTCCCAACATTAAGCATCCACCATCATGGCACCAGTCGGAGCTGCCGCCTTTCATCCCTGTGGATTAATCCCACTAATTTGTGCATGCTTTTGCTGTGCCCCCTCTGTGCAGGACGCGTATAACTAAGGAGGCCGGCAGTGTATCTCTGCGTATGAAGCAGGTGGAAGAACTGTGAGTAGGCTGAGAGTCTTGCAGAGCACCAGTGTCCACTGCTACCCTGTCCATTCTCCCTCTGCCGCTTCTCTTGAAGGCCTTTGTTCATCCAGAAAGATGAGGTGGTGGGAGGAACTGCCTGTCTGTGCAGCAGCTTTGGCTCACAAGGGAAGAGGTCGCGGTGCAGCTGTGTCGGTTGAATGACTGCTTATCTCATTGGTTGCTTCCGTGTACAGCTGTGTGTTCAGAGTGGTGTTGGTTCCCCCTCCTGTTGGTTTTTGTGGTGGACCAGCCACTATCAGCAGCAAACCTGAAGGCCTGTTCTGTAGTTTTCCTTAGTAGGAAGGAAATCATATGCTTCTCTTAAAGTGCTGTGATTCTTGGTAACTCATTGCTTTTTTATTTCGCTTTGGGACACTTAGATTTGACGGTGATTCTAGTTTTTTTAACTTTTAGTTTTTTATTGTTTGTTGTTTTCGTGTTCAAAGATAATATTTCAGCCTTTTGTATTTTAGTTCCCGAGGGTTAGAATATCCTTTGATTCTTAAGAAATCTTTCAAGTAACAGAATGGCACAGAGATACTCAGTACTGTGCCTGATTTTCCTTCCGAACTTGCCAAAACTTTCTGAGAACTGAATGTATCATTTTAGAAATGTCCTACTAATATGGAGATAAAACATCCTATATGAGGATATTTTAAAACTGAGTGTACCTTCCCCCACCTCACCCCAGCCTGGGGGCTATTCAGAGAATTATAAAAGACAAAAAAAAAAAAACCCTCTGTATACATTCTGCCCAGCAAATTCATTTCATCTCTCCACTGTAGTTGCATGAACCCTGTGTTACTGTGCTAAGCGCTTGGTTTCAGTCATTGTGGTTGTGTTGTTATAAGTGCAGAATTGGCCTGGAGATAAGTGTGCCTGGCTGTTCTAGCCACCTAGTTGTGAACAGTGTGTGCATATCTCTTAGGCTGTGGCGTGGGTACTTGGGATCCTCATCTTCATCTGATAACTCTGTTACTAGGGCATCATCATTACAAACTCGTAGCCTGGAATCCATATCTTGGAGACACCTTGTGGTTTGCCTTTATGTCAGCATTTACAAACTGCCTTCCTTGTCCCTCTTGTCTCCCTCTTGAATTCCATCAGATATCATTCTCTTCTGGAACTGGGTGAGAAGCGTAAAGGCATGTTGGAGAAGAGTTGCAAGAAGTTTATGTTGTTCCGTGAAGCGAATGAACTACAGCAATGGATCAATGAGAAGGAAGCCGCTCTGACGAGTGAGGAGGTCGGCGCAGACTTGGAGCAGGTTGAGGTGCTCCAGAAGAAGTTTGATGACTTCCAGAAGGTATGGGCAGTCTTAGAGCTCAGCTGAAAATTTATTTAAAGATTTTAGTCTCTTGATTTTTTTTTTTTTTTTTTTTTTGAGATGGATTCTCACTGTCATCTAAACTGGAGTGCAGTGGTATGACTTCAGCTCACTGCAACCTCTGCCTCCCGGGTTCAAGCGATTCCCATGCCCTAGCCTCCTAAGTAGCTGGAATTACAGGTGCCCGCCACCGTGTCCTGCTAATTTTTGTGTTTTTAGTAGAGACAGTGTTTCACCATGTTGGCCAGGCTGGCCTCAAACTCCTGACTTAAGATGATCCACCCGCCTCAGCCTCCAAAGTACTGGGATTATAGGCATGAGCTTCTGCACCCAGCCGGAGTCTCTTGATTTCTGACTGCAAATTACTGGAATGCAAATTACATAGATTATATTCCATCATCTATGTAGCTTTTTTTTTTTTTTTTTTTCTTTTGAGACGGAGTCACGCTTTCGTCGCCCAGGCTGGAAGTTCATTGGCGTGATCTCGGCTCACTGCAACCTTCTACTCCCAGGTTCAAGCAGTTCTCCTGTCTCAGCCTCCCGAGTAGCTGGGACTGCAGGCGCTCGCCACCATGCCCGGCTAGTTTTTGTATTTTTAGTAGAGACGAGGTTTCACCATATTGGTCAGGCTGGTCTCAAACTGCTGACCTCAGGTGATCCGCCTGCCTCGGCCTCCCAAAGTGCCGGGATTACAGGCGTGAGCCACTGCGCCCGGGCTCAGGTTTTTTTTTTTTAAGATAGAGTCTCATTGTGTTGCCCAGGCTGGAGTGCAGTAGCTTGATCTCAGGTCACTGCAACTTCGCCTTCCAGGCTCAAGTGATTCTCATGCCTCAGCCACCCAAGTAGCTGGGATTACAGGTACGCACGACCACGTCTGGCAAATTTTTGTATTTTTAGTACAGCCGGGGTTTTACCGTGTTGGCCAGCCTGGTCTTGAACTCCTGGCCTCAAGTGATCCGCCCACCTCAGCTTGACCCAAAGTGCTGGGATTACAGGCATAAGCTACCATGCCTGGCCTGTGTAGCTATTTTTAAAAGACTTTAATTGAAACCTTTTTGGGCTAGTTTAGTTTTTTTTTTTTTTTTTTTTTTTGAGACGGAGTCTCGCTCTGTTGCCCAGGCTGGAGTGCAGTGGCCGGATCTCAGCTCACTGCAAGCTCCGCCCCCCGGGTTTACGCCATTCTCCGGCCTCAGCCTCCGGAGTAGCTGGGACTACAGGCGCCCGCCACCTCGCCCGGCTCGTTTTTTTGTATTTTTTAGTAGAGACGGGGTTTCACTGTGTTAGCCAGGATGGTCTCGATCTCCTGACCTCGTGATCCGCCCGTCTCGGCCTCCCAAAGTGCTGGAATTACAGGCTTGAGCCATGGACTAGTTTAGTTTTTTTTTTTTTGTTTTTTTTTTTTGTTTTTTTTTTTTTTTTTTTTTTTTTTTTTTTTTTTTGAGACGGAGTCTTGCTCTGTTGCCCAGGCTGGAGTGCTGTGGCCGGATCTCAGCTCACTGCAAGCTCCGCCTCCCGGGTTCACGCCATTCTCCTGCCTCAGCCTCCCGAGTAGCTGGGACTACAGGCGCCGCCACATCGCCCAGCTAGTTTTTTGTAGTTTTTAGTAGAGACGGGGTTTCACCGTGTTAGCCAGGATGGTCTCGATCTCCTGACCTCGTGATCCGCCCGTCTCGGCCTCCCAAAGTGCTGGGATTACAGGCTTGAGCCACCGCGCCCGGCGGACTAGTTTAGTTTTAAGGAAAGATATACTTTGTTCTCTACATGTTGTTATAAGAACTTTTCTAAGCCTAAACTGCAATAGATGTGAAAGTACTCTTTTTTTTTTTAATTAGGGTAAATTTACAAAGCTAATAACCGTTTTAAAGTGTACAATTCAGTGGTATTGAGTACATTCACAGTGTTGTGCAACCACCACCTCTAGTTCTGAAACATTTGTATCACTTCAGAAGAAAACCACATATCTGTCAAGCATTCATTTGCCATTCTCCCTAACCCCAGTGGCCCACGTAGCCACTCATCTGCTGCTTGCCTCCATATTTACCTATTCTGGACAATTTATAAAAATGGAATCACATTATGTGACTTTTTGTGACTGGCTTCTTTTGTTTATGTTTTTTTTCTTTCTTTTTTTTTGAGACAAGGTAGCATTCTGTTGCCCAGGCTGGAGTGCAATGGCCCAGTCTCAGCTTACTGCAGCCTCCGCTTCCTGGGCTCGAGTGATCCTCCTGTCTCAGCCTCCTGAGTAGCTGGGACTGTAGCTATGCACCACTATGCTCAGCTAATTTTTGTGTTTTTTGTAGAGACAAGGTTTCGCCATGTTGCCCAGTCAGGTCTCGAACTCCTGAGCTCAGGCTGTCTGCCCACCTTGCCCTCCCAAAGTGCTGGCTCACATCTGTAGATGTGAGCCACTGCACCTGGCCCATAATGTTTTCAAGTTTCATCCTTTTTGTAGCACATATCAGTACTCCATTCCTTTTTATTGCTGAATAATATTTGACTGACATACTACACATTGTTTATCCATTCCACCACTTAAAAGTATTCTTACAAAAAATTAAAATGAGGAGGAAGAGCTTCTTTCTCCTATAGTAACTGTGCATTAAAATTGTAGCTCATTTTTATTTATTTTTTAGAGATAGGGTCTCACTCTCTCGCACAGGCTAGAGTGCAGTGGGATGATCGTAGCTCACTGTAACCTTGAACTCCTGTGCTCAAGTGATCCTCCCACCTCAGCCACCCGTGTAGCTGGGCCTATGGACGTAGGCCACCACATCCATTATTATAATTGAAAAAATTTTTCTGGCCGGGCCCAGTGGTGCATGCCTGTAATCCCAGCACTTTGGGAGGCTGAGGCAGGCGGATCACCTGAGGTCAGGAGTTCGAGACCAGCCTGGCCAACGTAGTGAAACCTCATCTCTGCTGAAAATACAAAAAGTAGCTGGTCGTGGTAGTGCCTGCCTATAGTCCCAGCTACTCAGGAGGCTGAGGCACAAAGGTCACTTGAACCTAGGAGGCAGAGGTTGCAGTGAGCCGTGATCATGCCACTGCACTCCAGCCTGGGCAACAGAGTGAGACTGAGTCTCATTAGAAAAAAAAAAGAAAAAAAAATTTTCTGTGGAGATTGTGGTCTGGTTATGTTGCCCCAAGCTGGTCTTGAACTCCTTAAACAATCCTCCTGCTTTGGCTTCCCAAAATCCTGGGATTAAAGGTGTGAGTCACCACACCTGGCCTCTTCACATTTTAAAAACATTGTTTTAAAACCAAAAAGAGGTTTTAAAAAAGTCTCTATTTGATAAAAACATTTGCTGGGCATAGTGGTGTGTGCCTGTAGTCCAAGCTACTGAGAAGACTGAGGTAGGAGGATTGCTTGAGCCTGGGAGGTAGAGGCTGCAGTGATCCATGATTGCAATACTCCAGCCTGGGTGATAGCGAGACCTGTCTCCAAAAAAACCAAAAAACGAAAAAACTACAGTTAATGAAGTAAATTTGAGTCTAATAATTATCTGAGGGCTGGGAAAACCAATCCATAGGGATACATGTTGAACAGATCCTTAAAGATTTTTTTCTTTGTTTTGTTTTGTTTTTGTTTTGTTTTGAGACAAGAGTCTTGCTCTGTTGCCCAGGATGGAGTACAGTGGTGCAATTTCGGCTCACTGCAAACTCTGCCCCCCAACTTCTGCCACCTGTTCAAGAGATTCTCCTGCCTCAGCCTCCCAATTAGCTGGGATTACAGGCGCCTGCCACTGTGCCCGGCTACTTTTTGTATTTTTAGTAGAGACGGGGTTTCACCATCTTGGCCCGGCTGGTCTTGAACTCCTGACCTTGTGATCCAACCACCTCGGCCTTCCAAAGTGTTGGGATTACAGGCATGAGCCATCGCACCCGGCCTTTTTGTTTTGTTTTGTTTTTGAGATGGAGTTTCACTCTTCTTGCCCAGGCTGGAGTGCAATGGTGTGATCTCGGCTCACTGCAACCTCTGTCTCCCAGGATCAAGCGATTCTCCTGCCTCAGCCTCCCGAGTAGCTGGGATTACAGGCAAAGCCCCCAAACCCAGCTAATTTTGTACTTTTAGTAGAGAAAGGGTTTCTCCATGTTGGTTAGGCTGGTCTTGAACTCCCGACCTCAGGTGATCCGCCCGCCTCGGCCTCCCAAAGTGCTGGGATTACAGGCGTAAACCGCCATGCCTGGCCATAGCTTATTTTTTTAATCCCTTTTTTTAAAAATAGGCCCTTGTAGAAGAATCCTTATAGTTTCAAGCCATAGTTTGTGATGTCTCCTTTGGCTTTGGCTTGCTATTTTGGGTTTTAGTTATTATGGCTTTTGTTTTAAAGGACCTGAAGGCCAATGAGTCACGGTTGAAGGACATTAACAAGGTGGCTGAAGACCTGGAGTCTGAAGGTCTTATGGCAGAGGAGGTGCAGGCTGTGCAACAACAGGTAGGTGTCTCCATCTTGGAGTGAGGCTCTGTTGCTGTAAGGATGCAGCTTTGTTCATCCTATGTCTGTCATAGCCCAACAAGCAGTGTTTCATAGCACAGGATTGTGGCTTGACTGTAGGTCAGGTCCTCTATGTGACCAAAACCATTTTGATTAACTTCTTTATACCATTATCCCTCATCTTCATTTGGTTCTGGGGGGGCTTCTGTCTTCTCCGTAAGTCCATTAAATATTTAATATTTATATAACCATTAATTAATGGTAATTTCATAAGTTCCTCAAAGAAAAGGTTTATATATAAATACTTGAAGTTCTGCTGGACATTTGGACTGGCATTTCCACTTGTTTTTTGGAATTCTGTCCTGTGTTTCCAGGTTTGACCATAATGAGTATTCTTGAGAGACGTGTATTTCTTCTAATAGTAAAACTGGTTTCTGTCTCTCCTTGTAGGAAGTGTATGGCATGATGCCCAGGGTAAGTTTCGGGTACTGCATGTGGATCTTGAACATGAGAAGGATTTAAACTTTGGGAAGAATATCAAGTCAAGAACTTCATCAGAATTGCTGTTCCTTAACCTCCGATGCCTTTTGTGTATAAAGATTTGTGGAAAGCACCAAAAATTGATTTCTTTTTTTTTGAGACGGAGTCTCACTCTGTCACCCAGACTAGAGTGCAGTGGTGTGATCTTGGCTCACTGCAACCTTTACCTCCCGGGTTCAAGCGATTCTCCCATCTCAGCTTCCTGAGTAGCTGGAATTCCAGGCGTGTGGCATCACACCCAGCTAATTTTTGTATTTTTAGTAGAAACGGGGTTTCACCATGTTGTCCAGGCTAGTCTCGAACTCCCAACCTCAGGTGATCCACCCACGTCAGCTTCCCAGAGTGCTGGGATTACAGACGTGAGCCACCACTTCTGGCCCAGAAATTGATTTCTATTTGCCGTTCTCCAAAAGACAAAAAAAAGTTGGGTTTTTTTGTTTGTTTGTTTTGTTTGTAAGAGATAGGGTCTTTCTTTGTTGTCCAGACTGGAGGTCAGTGGCTTTTCACAGCTGCAGTTATAGCCTACTGCAGCCTCGAACTCCTGGCCTCAAGCAATCCTCCCACTTCAGTCTCCCAAGTATCTAGGACAACAGGCATGCAACACAAAGTGCAGCTCTTAAAAAAAAAAAAGTCTTTATCTCTTCAGTTTTGTAAAACTCTTTGTATAGCTATCTTTAGGTTTATTACCCGTTTGCAGACAATCCTATGAGTACAACATAAAGAAAAGTTGGTGGTTTTCTTATTAAATTTCTTTATTCTCTCCATTTCTTCTACTGGATAAAAACTTGGAATTTGTCTCTCCTGTTTGTTGGCTTAATTTTTCTTTACCAGCCTTGAAGTTTGTTACCAGCCAAACTATGGAGGGAAAATGCTGTTTTGATTAATGTATTAATATCTGGGATCTCCTCTGGGGGAAACTAGAGTCATTAACTGGAAAGGTCAGGTGCTTTGTTGTTTCATGCTCAGTTGCATGGCTGTCTAAATTACTCTTTCTCTGAATAGGATGAAACTGATCCCAAGACAGCCTCCCCGTGGAAGGTAAGAACTCTTTTGCAAATTATTGTTTTCAAGAGTTTTGCGAGAGCATGAAATATGTTGTGTCCTTTTCTGGTGTGCCGTTCTCTGAATATTCAGCTTGTCTTAAGTCTTTAGTCATTTCTGGACTTGTTTGGGCTGGTTTCTTTCTGAATCTGTTCTCTCTTAAAATGGGATGCTTAATATACAGAAGCAGAGTGTCTACGTCAAATGCTTAGTACAGTTAGGTTGCATTGATTACCCGTGTTGGTGCAGGATATGCTGCAGCAGGGAGCACTGTGTGGTTGGCAGGGTCTCACCAGTAAGAGGCGGTCCAAAGGGAAATGACGTGAACACGAGAACAACTGCACACATAAAGGAGGGCAGGCCTTCATTCACCATCTGCCTGTCCTCTATCCTGTGGCCTAAGAAAGGCTTCAGAGATGCCTAATACAGAGATGTAAAGGGAGGAATGAGATGTTTCCCCACTACAGTAGACATTTTTCTGGACAAATCCAGGTGTGAGTATGGCCAGAATGGGCCATCCCTGACCAAAAATACAGGGGAAAAGGTGTTTGTTTTGTTTGTTTGTTCATTTGTTTGTGATGGAGTCTTGCCCTGTCAGCCAGGCTGGAGTGTGGTGGCGCAATCTCCGCTCACTGCAACCTCCGCCTCCCCAGTTCAAGCAATTCTCCTGCCTCAGCCTCCCAAGTAGCTGGGACTACGCCTGGTTAATTTTTATGTTTTTAGTAGAGACAGGGTTTTGCCATGTTGGCCAGGGTAGTCTTTAACTCCTGACCGCAGGTGATCCGCCCGCCTCAGCCTTCCAAAGTGTTGAGATTACAGGCCTGAGCCATAGCGCCCAGCCGGGGAGAAGGTTTTTTTTGTTTTTGTTTTTTGTTGTTTTTTTTGAGACGGGGTCTAGCTCTGTTGCCCAGGCTGGAGTGCAGTGGCATGATCTGAGCTTGCTGCAGCCTCTGCTTCCCAGATTCAAGCGATCCTCCTCTCTCAGCTCCCCCTAGTAGCTGGGATTACAGGCATGCACCACCATGCCTGCTAATTTTTGTATTTTCAGAAGAGTTAGGGTTTCGCCACATTGGCCAGGCTGGTCTCAAACTCCTGACCTCAGGTGATCCACCCACCTCGGCCTCCCAAAGTGTTGGGATTACTGGCCCGGCCGAGGTTTTTTGTGTGATACATTTATAGGTGTGATTGTGTAACTGGTTGCCTGTGTCTCAGTTCTAGCATCTTCCCTCCTGACCCAGCTCTTCAGGAATACATCACTTAAGTTACAGGCAAGTTAGAGAGCAGATTCTGACTTTATAAAAGTAGATCTTTTGGCTAGGTGTGGTGGCTCACACCTATAATCCCAGCATTGCGGGAGGCTGAGACAGGTGGATGAGCCCAGGAATTGGAGACCGGCCTGGGCAACATGGCGAAACCCCGGCTCTACAAAAAACAAAACAACAACAAAAAAGTTTTAAAAAGAAAAAGAAAAAAGAAAGTAGGTCTTCTGCTCGTTAGTACAATGGTGAGTTGACAAGCAGATAAAAAAAAGTAAAATTTTTTAAAGTGTATCCCCAGAAATATGAAGAAAGCATGAAAACCTTAAAACAGGCCGGGCGCGGTGGCTCAAGCCTATAATCCCAGCACTTTGGGAGGCCGAGATGGGCGGATCATGAGGTCAGGAGATTGAGACCATCCTGGCTAACACGGTGAAACCCCGTCTCTACTAAAAAATACAAAAACCTAGCCGGGTGAGGTGGCGGGCGCCTGTAGTCCCAGCTACTCGGGAGGCTGAGGCAGGAGAATGGCGTAAACCCGGGAGGCGGAGCTTGCAGTGAGCTGAGATCCGGCCACTGCACTCCAGCCTGGGCGACAGAGTGAAACTCCGTCTCAAAAAAAAAAAAAGAAAACCTTAAAACAAAAAGCCTCCCCCCAACAACCCTTCCATGTCCACCTTTGAACCTGCTCAGTCACCTTGTCTGACCTCTTCTGAGGACCTAGGCTGAGAGGGATCTGTGTCTTGTGGCCTCCTTCCCCGACTGGCTCTGACTATCCTCCTTGTTAAGTAGGTTTCTAATTGGGCCAGGCATGGTGGTATACTTTTCCTTCTATTCAACTTTCTCTCCTTTTCTCACTCTTTGCTTTTCTTATATAGCAAAACATGATCATTGATTATATAAATGGGCAATAGTCTTACTTACGCCCTCAGCAGAATGTTTGTGATAACATAAGTATTCTTTCAGAAGTTTATTTTAGATAACCTTTATAAATCCCAGTACCTCTTACTGGAGACAGTGGGTCCACCTTCTGACTCCTATAAACACACCAGTTGAAAATGTCACCTAGGGAGGGATGCCATGAGGACATCTGCATCCAAGCTCAGCCCTCCTGCCCTCTTTTTTTTTTTTTTTTTTTTTTTTGAGACAGAGTCTTGCTCTTTCGCCCAGGCTGGAGTGCAGTGGCGTGATCTCAGCTCACTGCAACCTCTGCCTCCTGGATTCAAGCAGTTCTCCCGCCTCAGCCTCCTGTGTAGCTGGGATTACAGGCACCCACCACCATGCCCAGCTAATTTTTATATTTTTAGTAAAGATGGGGTTTCACCATGTTGGCCAGGCTGGTCTTGATCTCCTAACCTCAGGTGATCCACCCGCCTCGGCCTCCCAAAGTGCTGGAATTATAGGCGTGAGCCACCATGCCCTGCCTCTTGTTCTTTACTCAAAGGGTTGTGAGCATTATAACCTGGGCCAATTTGAGTTTCTTTCCAGTGAATTGGGTGGGCTTTAAGATCCTAAGGGACTTTATTTATTTGTTTTTATTTTTATTTTATTTATTTATTTATTTTTGAGACGGAGTCTTGCTCTGTTGCCCAGGCTGGAGTGCAGTGGTGCAATCTCAGCTCACTGCAACCTCTGCCTCCCAGGTTCAAGCGATTCTCCTGCCTCAGCCTCCTAGGTAGCTGGGATTACAGGCTCACACCACTGTGCCCAGCTAATTTTTGTATTTTTAGTGGAGACAGTGTTTCACCATGTTGGTCAGGCTGGTCTCAAGCTCGTGGCCTCAGGTGATCTACCCACCTCGGCCCCCGGAAGTGCTGGGATTACAGGCGTGAGCCACCATGCCTATCCCTAAGGGACTTTAGATTTTTAGAAGTATCTATATTGTTGACAGCTATATTGTTGAAATGTACATTGTTGAAAGCTAATTCACTGCTTTATTTTTTCCCTCTGGTAAAGCCGTTGCCCTTCAACGGGGATACTGTTAAAAAGAACAGCAACCCAATAACTATAATTAGAAATGAAAGTGCTTATTAGTGCTCCTGACTGTTAAATAGTCTCAGCTGCCAGCATTTGTTAAATTAGGGTTTTGTTGTTTGTTTCCTTTTTTTTTTTTTCTGGAATATTCTCCTGTAGTATAGACAAGAAAATGGTATTAATCATTAGTCTTTTAGGTATTTTTCTGTCCAACTAGCTGCTGGAATTGTGATTTTTACCATTCTCTTTTCACTCTTCATCAGATAAAATTAATTACTGAGCTGAGTCTAATTGTGCACTTTGGGTATTTTCATGACCTTCTAGTAGCTGACACTTCTACTGATGTCTCTGTTAAGAATGTTGTCAGTATCCCTTTAAGGTAATTTGGGTTGATCACAGGGACCTAGTAAATGACACTTGCAGCTCAGATCTCTAATTGCCAGGCACTTGATTAATTTTGCTTTCTGCTTTCCTCCCTACCTAGTCTGCTCGTCTGATGGTTCATACCGTGGCCACCTTTAATTCCATCAAGGTAAGAAGCAGTGACCAACTCCCCTAATCTTCCCTGGTTTTCTCCACTATCTTCCTTCCCTGTCTACAGTAGAGCTCTTGTTCTTGTCAACCGGGTGAACTGTGACATATCTCACTCTCCTGGGTCCAAGCATGTCCTAAGTAAACATCAGCATGCTCATTGTCGCTGGGTAGCTTGGTGGCTTTCCTGTCAAGAGCCCGCCAGTTCTCAACAGTGCAGGAAGCCTTCCCTCTGATTTCCAGTAGGTCAGGGAGCTAGAAGGAGCACAGTCTCAGGAAAGCAGTGAGTGGCTCCCTTGCCGCCTGCAGTGTGAGGTCCTGTGGCATGCTGGCTCTTCCCAGGCCTGCTCTGGCCTGTGAGGCTGCTGGTCGGCTGTTGGGAGGCAGCGAGCACTGGGATTTCTCCACGCAGCTGTGACTTAGGAAGCAATTGCTAACTGCCAGGCCCCAGGCTAGGAGATGAGAGTAAGGAAAAGTCAGCTATGTCTCCTGCTGCCTCAGAGGGGATGGCTAGGTCAGGTGTTTGTGGGTGTTAAAGCTGTCAGGCACAGCTAGTTTTGGCTTGGCTCTGACCGGAATATTGTATAGTAATTTATTCAGCGAGGAAGGTTGGAAACAGGAAATTATATGTGCCCTAGCATCTCCTTCAAGCAAAGTCATTTTCCCAAAGTCTGACTGGGAGCATGACAAGAGAGGCGGTGCAATGGAGCTGATGTTTTGCTGTCCTGCAGGAGCTGAATGAGCGCTGGCGGTCCCTACAGCAGCTGGCCGAGGAACGGAGCCAGCTCTTGGGCAGTGCCCATGAAGTACAGAGGTTCCACAGGTGAGGGGTCAACCCTGGGCTGGGAGAGGGAGAAACGGGTGACTGCTAGTTCCTGACAGCCCCCAAGCTTGCTGAGTGAGATCCTAGAGGAACGGCTGGCTCTTATTGATGTTTACATCTGACACAGGGTGGATGCTCAGTAAATCCTGCTAAATGAATTCGTTTGCTTTTTAGAGTTATTGGTGGTAGCCACAGACAAATATACAAATGTCAGCTAAATAAATTTTCTTAGGCCAGGTCTGGTGGCTCATGCCTGTAATCCCAGCACTTTGGGAGGCCAAGGCAGGCAGCTCACCTGAGGTCAGGAGTTTGAGACCAGCCTGACCAACATGGGGAAAACCCACCTCTACTAAAAATAAAAAAAAAGCTGGGCATGGTGGCAAGCGCCTGTAATGCTAGCTACTTGGTAGGCTGAGGCAGGAGAATCGCTTGAACCCGGTGGGGGTGGAGGTTGCAGTGAGCCAAGATTGTGCATTGTGCTCCAGCCTGGGTGACAAGAATGAAACTCCGTCTCAATACATAAATAATTTTTTTTTTTTTTTTTTTTTTTTTTTTTTGAGACGGAGTCTCGCTCTGTCGCCCAGGCTGGAGTGCAGTGGCCAGATCTCAGCTCACTGCAAGCTCCGCCTCCCGGGTTTATGCCATTCTCCTGCCTCAGCCTCCCGAGTGGCTGGGACTACAGGCGCCCGCCACCTCGCCCGGCTAGTTTTTTGTATTTTTTTTAGTAGAGATGGGGTTTCACCGTGTTAGCCAGGATGGTCTCAATCTCCTGACCTTGTGATCCGCCTGTCTCAGCCTCCCAAAGTGCTGGGATTACAGGCTTGAGCCACCGCGCCCGGCCTATAAAATTTTTTTAGTGTCTGTCCTGTAATCAAGGCAGTTGTACTCGGCATTTCTTAATGTAAATGTGTCTCCCCTTTAGAGATGCTGATGAAACCAAAGAATGGATTGAAGAGAAGAATCAGGCTCTAAACACAGACAATTATGGACATGATCTCGCCAGTGTCCAGGCCCTGCAACGCAAGCATGAGGGCTTCGAGAGGGACCTTGCAGCTCTCGGTGACAAGGTGAGAGGACCGAAAGTCATCTTCTGGCGTTTTTGCCCCAGAAAGAGCAGTCTTCTGTTCTGTAGAGCACACCCCCTTACTGCAAGCTCATTCACCACTTTGTTCCCATAGGTAAACTCCCTTGGTGAAACAGCAGAGCGCCTGATCCAGTCCCATCCCGAGTCAGCAGAGGACCTCCAGGAAAAGTGCACAGAGTTAAACCAGGCCTGGAGCAGCCTGGGGAAACGTGCAGATCAGCGCAAGGCAAAGTTGGGCGACTCCCACGACCTGCAGCGCTTCCTTAGCGATTTCCGGTACGGAGCCATGTTCACTCAGACCTCTGGAAATAGAGCCTTCTTTGCAGGGTTCATTTTTATTGTGAAAGTAGCACATGCTCAGCCGGGTACAATGGCTCACACCTGTAATCCCAGCACTTTGGGAGGCGGAGGCAAGCGGATCGATCGAACTCAGGAGTTGGAGACCAGCCTGGGATACATGGCGAAACACTTTGGCTATTGTAAAATTTTAAATTTTAATTTAAAAATTAAAAACGTCCGGGCACAGTGGCTCACGCCTGTAATCCCAGCACTTTGGGGAGACCAAGGCGGGCGGATCACCTGAGGTCAAGAATTCAAGACCAGCCTAGCCAACATGGCGAAACCATGTTTCTACTAAAAGTACAAAAATTACCTGGGCATGGTGGCAGACACCTGTAATCCCAGCTACTCAGGAGGCTAAGGCAGGAGAATTGCTTGAATCTGAGAGGCGGAGGTTGCAATGAGCCGAGATCATGCCACTGCATTCCAGCCCAGGCGACAAGAGTAAGACTCCATCTCAAAAAAAAAAGAAGAAAAAATTGACCAGGCGCGGTGCCTCAAGCCTGTAATCCCAGCACTTTGGGAGGCCGAGACGGGCGGATCACGAGGTCAGGAGATCGAGACCATCCTGGCTAACACAGTGAAACCCCGTCTCTACTAAAAATACAAAAAACTAGCCGGGCGAGGTGGCGGACGCCTGTAGTCCCAGCTACTCAGGAGGCTGAGGCAGGAGAATGGTGTAAACGCGGGAGGCGGAGCTTGCAGTGAGCTGAGATCCGGCCACTGCACTCCAGCCTGGGAGACAGAGCCAGACTCCGTCCCAAAAAAAAGAAAAAATTAGAAACAGAAAAAAGTAGTACATAATCAATGTAAAATAGTCAAACTACCGAATTCCAGATTGTTAAAAATAATCCTCCACAGCCATGCACGGTGGCTCACGTCTGTAATCTCAGCACTTTGGGAAGCCAAGGCAGGTAGATCACGAGGTCAGGAGTTCAAGACCAGCCTGGCCAACGTGGTGAAACCCCATCTGTACTAAAAATACAAACATTAGCCAGGCATGGTGGCACGCACCTGTAATTTCAGCTACTCGGGAGGCTGAGGCAGGAGAATCGCTTGAACCCGGGAGGCGGAGGTTGCAGTGAGCCGAGACCGCACCATTGCACTCCAGCCTGGGCGATGAAGCAAGACTCTGCCTCAAAAAAAAAACAAGTCTCTGCTTTCCTATCCAAGTACAGGCGTACTCCCTCTCATCCCCTCGCCATATGACATATTTTTCCCTAGACATACATATATATGTGTCTCTTGTTGCCCAGGCTGGAGTGCAATGGCGCAATCTTGGCTCACTGCAACCTCCGCCTCCCGGGTTCAAGCAATTATCCTGCCTCAGCCTCCCAAGTAGCATGCACCACGAAGCCCAGCTAATTTTGTATTTTTTTCAGTAGAGATGGGGTTTCTCCATGTTGTCCAGGCTGGTCTTGAACTCCGACCTCAGGTGATCCACCCACCTCAGCCTCCCACAGTACTGGGATTGTAGGCGGGAGCCACCATGTCTGGCCTTTTGTTTGTTTGTTTGTTTTTGGTTTTTTTTGTTTGTTTTTTGAGACACCAGGATCTGGCTCTGTTGCCCAGGCTGGAGTGCAGTGGCCCAATCATTGCTCACCACACCCTCAATTTCCCAGGCTAAAGTGATCCTTCTGCCTCAGCCTCCCATGTAGCTGGTACCATAGGCATATACCACCACACCTGGCTAGTTTTTAAATTTTTAATAGAGACTAGGTCTCACTGTGTTGCCCAGGCTGGTCTCAAATTCCTGGGCTCAAATGATCCTCTCACCTCAGCCTCCCAAAGTGCTGAGATTTCAAGAATGAGCCACTTCACCTGGCCTATGTCTTACCTGGCATTAATGTCATTAGGACACTAGGCCAGTTGTCTTATAAAATGTCCCACAATCTTGTACCTCTGCCTTTTTAATGACTACACAGCAATCCACTGGATGGGCGATTTATGACTTATTCAACAGTAGCCATTGAGGACAGACAGACATTTTGTCTTTTTTTGTTTTCTTTAACAATATTATTTTACGCACACACTTGCACACTTGTGGTGCTTGTATCCCCTGCTGCAGTGGGAGTAGGCAGATGCTGCTTTCTTTCACAGGCCTCTAGGAGGAGGTCCCAGTTGGCAGTTAGTTTTTCTTTTTATTGAGGTAAGGGCCACATAACATATAGTTAACCACTTTAAAATGTGCAATCCATGACATTTAATGGATTCACAGTATTGTGCAGCCACTTCTCTCTAGCTTTGAAACATTTTCATTGCCCTAGAATAACATCCCTTAACTAATCACCCCCTCTTCTCTCTTCCCCACCCACTAGGAATCCTTTATCTGCTTTCTGCGTCTATGGATTTGCCTCTTTTGGACATATCATATAAAAGGAATCATATCATATCTGACCTTACACACTCAGTTTTGTGCCCTTGTGCTTGCACAGCTGTGAGAAACTGGATCAAATGCATGCACAGGCCTAGGGCTTCAAGGGTTAATCCTAAAGAAAGGCTTTTTCTTTTTTTTAGAGACAGGGTTTCACCACATTGCCCAAGCTGGTCTGGAATTTGTGAGCTCAAGCGATCCTTCTGCCTCAGCCTCCCAAAGTGCTAGGATTACAGGCGTGAGCCACCATGCCTGGCCAACAAAGGCTTTTTCATTTGAAGCTATCAAAGACTTAATTGTAGCTAGAATTTGTTATTCTGGAGGGTGAAAAGATCTTAATTATAAACTTACTGACTTTTCCTCCAAGAAATTCAGACTTTTAAAAAAATAACTCGACTGGGCACGGTGGCTCAAGCCTGTAATCCCAGCACTTTGGGAGGCCGAGACGGGCAGATCACGAGGTCAGGAGATCGAGACCATCCTGGCTAACACGGTGAAACCCCGTCTCTACTAAAAAATACAAAAAAAAAAAACTAGCCGGGCGAGGTGGCGGGCGCCTGTAGTCCCAGCTACTCCAGAGGCTGAGGCAGGAGAATAGCGTGAACCCGGGAGGCGGAGCTTGCAGTGAGCTGAGATCCAGCCACTGCACTCCAGCCTGGGCGACAGAGCAAGACTCCGTCTCAAAAAAAATAAATAAAAAAAAAATAACAATGGCCGGGCACAGTGTCTCATGCCTGTAATCCCAGCACGTTGGGAGGCCGAGGCAGGTGGATCACAAGGTCAGGAGATCGAGACCATTCTGGCTAACACGGTGAAACCCCGTCTCTACTAAAAATACAAAAACATTAGCCAGACGTGGTGGCAGATGCCTGTAGTCCCAGCTTACTCAGGAGGCTGAGGCAGGAGAATGGCGTGAACCCAGGAGGCGGAGGCGGAGCTTGCAGTGAGCCAAGATTACGCTACTGCACACCAGCCTGGGCGACAGAGCGAGACTCCCACTCAAAAAAAAAAACCTCAAGAAGAACAAGAAGTTTTGAAACACTTTGCCCAAAGACCTAGCCTCATTCAGTAGATTAAATTAACCCAAGATAACTTTCTGAGGCAAGAATTATGTCATTCCCTGTTTTCCTGGGCAGAAGATCTCCTTACCAGTTAATATAATAGCGGTTTTTCTGGGGTTCTGGTTTCCAGGGACCTCATGTCTTGGATCAATGGAATACGGGGGTTGGTGTCCTCAGACGAGCTAGCCAAGGATGTCACCGGAGCTGAGGCATTGCTGGAGCGACACCAGGTGCGTGGACCTGCCTGCTGAGTAGCAAAGACATGACTGCTCTGCAGGGCCCTGGAGGCCTCATTCCCTCCTTTTGTGGTGAGTCGATGGTTGACATCAGAGTGGGCATCTGCTGCCAGTTACCTAATCCCTTCCCTCCTTTTGGCAGGAACACCGGACAGAAATCGATGCCAGGGCTGGCACTTTCCAGGCATTTGAGCAGTTTGGACAGCAGCTGTTGGCTCATGGACACTATGCCAGCCCTGAGATCAAGCAGAAACTTGATATTCTTGACCAGGAGCGTGCAGACCTGGAGAAGGCCTGGGTTCAGCGCAGGATGATGCTGGATCAGTGCCTTGAATTGCAGGTATGTGTGCTCCTGCTTTCTGACCAAGTGTTTCCTTGCTGAAGAGCCTCATTTTCTCACCTGCCTCTTGCCCTCTTTAGCTGTTCCATCGGGACTGTGAGCAAGCTGAGAACTGGATGGCTGCCCGGGAGGCTTTCTTGAATACCGAAGACAAAGGAGACTCACTGGACAGCGTAGAGGCTCTGATCAAAAAACATGAAGACTTTGACAAAGCAATTAATGTCCAGGTGAGGCCTCTGGGCCGTGGAGTCGGAGTCTGGTTTTTCCTCATTGACATCTGTTTCTTGGCTTATAGAGTCACTGTTATATCTCCAAGGAATACCTGCATTGTCTGAGAAAAATATGTACATAAATAATCTTTAAAACTTTATAGATTCTGGTATTTCTGAGATTTTAATAGTGGGGGTGCCACAGGAAAAAAAATTTTATTATCAAAGGGAGGAAAAACAAATGTGTAGGTGGGTAAGAGAATACATGAGCAAACAACAAGGAAGATGTAAGACTCTTTGATTTATAAGTCACTTTGCTATAAATCTGATAGCATTTTCCTATTATTAAGCTTAATTTTGTTCTGTGCTGATATTCTAACACCTGCCCCACCTGAGTGACCTGGAGACTTCTTGAGTTAAACTATACTCTAGTAATGACTGAAATCAACCTTGCTTTCGGCATTTTACACTCTTGCTTCTAAAGTGTCAGTGTATTCTGATCCTGCCACCAGCTAGTTCTCAGTCACCCAAAATAACTGTCCTTTTCTCAAGACCGGCAATCCAGGCAGGGCCCAGCTGCAGGCCCACCTTGACCTCACACCTTTGTTTTCTGACAGGAGGAGAAGATTGCTGCTCTGCAGGCCTTTGCCGACCAGCTCATCGCTGCTGGCCATTATGCCAAGGGAGACATTTCTAGCCGGCGCAATGAGGTCTTGGACAGGTGGGTGTCCTGTGGCACTGACATAGTCACCAGCCCTGAGAGAATGCATCCCCTCATATGAAGGCCCAGTCCTGTTCTATCTCCCCACTTCCTTCTCCACGGTAAGATCTGTTCTTGTTGGATATCATGGTTTCACTCTTTCAGGTGGCGACGTCTGAAAGCCCAAATGATTGAGAAAAGGTCAAAGCTAGGAGAATCTCAAACCCTCCAACAGTTCAGCCGGGATGTGGATGAGATTGAGGCTTGGATCAGTGAAAAATTGCAGACAGCGAGTGATGAGTCATACAAGGATCCCACCAACATCCAGGTAAGCTGAAGTGACTGGGTGTTGGTCTTGATGTAGCCTTATGTTATTGAGTAGATTTTATTAAAGCATTTATAAAACAAACTCCTTGCACCCATGGGAAGTCAGTGAAAAATGTTTTAGTAAGTCAAGCCAGTGGGAAAGCCCTACTCAAGTTTCAGAGCCATTTAAAAGTCGCCTTCCTCATTTGTCTCCATTAAAACCATTTCTGCTGTAATAAAAGTCTATAGAATCCCCCTTCTATTACTATTCCCAAATGCTGAGCTTCCCGGGGGAAGTATGACAAAATGAGTTTCTATTTAATAGCTGATATGTGTGTCCACATCAATGTACTGAACTCTTATTCTTTTAATCTATTTTTGTAGCTTTCCAAGCTGCTGGTAAGTTTTTAATTTTTTTAAGAGTTGTAGTTAAATGAGCTCCAGTATTTGTGTTCCTCTGCATAGATTATTGTTATTGTGGTCACACAGTCTGCTGGTGTCTCTTCATCCTTTTCATTTCTAATCATCCATTACACTCCATTCAAGTGTCCCTGTGGGATGTGGCTTTCTCTGTTGTAATTAGCCTGCAACGCCTTACTCCCCCCTTTCTCCCCCAGTTTATCACTTAGGCAAATTCTGTACAGTGTTTGATTTGCGGGGCAGTAGTTGACCACTTTCTTTCAAGGAGTGCTTCCTTTTGAAGATGGAATATCAGCTTCAGCTTTTTCTGTGTAGACATTGGCTGAGACTTGCTGTGAGCTCATGGTGTTCAGTGGCCCAGGCGAGGGAGGCCAGTCGGGTGTGAGGGTTTTAATGCATAGCCACTCAGGCATCCAGAGGTGCCAGTCAGGACAGGAACAGCTAGAGAACTGTAGAGTGACGTATGATCTATTAATACCTACAAATCTTCAAGGAACACAAATGAGAAGTTAAGATAAAATCAGACTTTACTCAACAGGTAGTGAAAGGAGACTTCTCAGTTAACGTGTACCTCAAAGTTGCTTAAGCGGGTGGAAAAAATGAAGATAGAGAAGAGAATAAATGGGATTTGAATCAAAGAGTGATCAGAACAAGGAACAGAAGAAGAAAGGAATGGGACTTTTGTCAGGATATCTGAGTGTTTGAGACCCTTTTTGTTCTTGCCTTTGGGATCAGGCAGTGAGAGAACGTAACAAGGACATTTCATCTTACTGTTGAATTGAGCCAGATGGTTCCATCCTTTGACAGTTGCTGCCTCTGAAATGAAACATTTGATGCAGAATTCCCCAACACTGCTGCCTTTTGGTTGTTGTTTTTTTTTTCCCCCAAATAACACTCTCCCCTGAGACCCTGCATTTCTCACCCAGCCAATTGTTTTTTCCCAGAATTGTGGCACAGCTGCTATGTCCTTGCAATTGTCTCTTGTAGCATTTCAGTACCTTCTGTTTCTTTTTTTTTTTTTTTTTTTTTTTTTTGAGACGGAGTCTCGCTCTGTCGCCCAGGCTGGAGTGCAGTGGCCGGATCTCAGCTCACTGCAAGCTCCGCCTCCCGGGTTTACGCCATTCTCCTGCTTCAGCCTCCCGCGTAGCTGGGACTACAGGCGCCCGCCACCTCGCCCGGCTAGTTTTTGTATTTTTTGGTAGAGACGGGGTTTCACCGTGTTAGCCAGGATGGTCTCGATCTCCTGACCTCGTGATCCGCCCGTCTCGGCCTCCCAAAGTGCTGGAATCACAGGCTTGAGCCACCGCGCCCGGCCAGTACCTTCTGTTTCTTTATGGATTCATAAAAACCGTATCAGGCACCCAGGATCAGGAGCCCATCCTTCTCGTAGCCCTTTCGTTTCCCAGAAAATAAATTCCTTCTTGCAGTCAAGCCTGGGTTCTGACAGTATCCCAGTGTTTTACTAATGACAGCCACCAAAAGATAAACCAACAAAGCCGATGTCTGCAGTAGCTGTAGATTCCTCCTCTGCCAACAGAGGGGTAAGACTGACCATCAAATACTGTTTTGCTAGTTAATACAATTTATGTTATGAATTTTGCCGAATGGTGATTTCTGCTTTAGATGATGAAACGTCCATATGTATCTCATTCATTAGAGCCTGTCTCCAATAAGGAGAAAGCCATGGATGGAAATTGATGTACAAACAGATTCAAAACTGAAGTTGGCCATTGCCATCTTCTGGAAAGTGTTAGAAAGTGTTTAATTCTAGGGCTTCACTCCCAAATAGCTAGCATAGCTACTTCAAGAATTGATTTTTTGGCCGGGCTTGGTGGCTCATGCTTGTAATCCCAGAACTTGGGGAGGCCAGCACGGCTCAATTGCTTGAGCTCAGGAAACCCCATCTCTACAAAAAATAGAAAAATTAGCCGGGTGTGGTGGCATGCACCCATGAGGCTGAGGTAGGAGGATTGCTTGAGCTCAAGAGGTTGAAGCTGCAGTGAGCTGAGACTGCGCCATTGCACTCCAGCCTGGGCAACTGAGAAGACCCTGGCTCAAAAATAAGGACTTCCGACTCATCTACTCCTGAGCTAGTATATTTCCTTTCTCCTTTGTTAACTCCCCAAGAGATGAACCCTAAAATATTTCATACAAATTCCAATTGCCTTCGGTAAAAAACGTTGGCATTTGCCCCAGTTCTTTATGTTTGCTGCCACTCCCTCCCTCTGAGAACCCCTTCCTCCTGAAAAGACATAACCTAGCAGGAACTGGTTTGGAAAAAAAATTTTTTGGTATTTTTAGAGCAAGCACCAGAAGCACCAGGCTTTTGAAGCAGAGCTGCATGCCAATGCTGACCGGATCCGTGGGGTTATCGACATGGGCAACTCCCTCATTGAACGCGGAGCCTGTGCCGGCAGTGAGGATGCTGTCAAGGTATGGCCCACCAGCTCCCAGTGCCCAGGGAAGAACATGAGCAACGTCAGTATCAACGTG
The DNA here is from genome assembly GCF_007565055.1 of Rhinopithecus roxellana. Lineage (NCBI taxonomy): Eukaryota > Metazoa > Chordata > Mammalia > Primates > Cercopithecidae > Rhinopithecus > Rhinopithecus roxellana. Next base: position 17,905,624 of record NC_044564.1, read on the forward strand.
ATATAATAACTTGGATATACAGTCTTAAGAAATTAAATAGATTAGAAGACTTTAGGCTGAATTACAGATGGGGAATGCTAGTGAGAATGGCCCCTGTGAGTGTTTTCCACTCTCCTCTCTTAGAAGTTCTCAAATTGAGCTTTAGGAGAGGGAGGATTCTTCATAGATTTCATCTTCTTTTTGGCTCCCTTCTGTTCCCCAGGCCCGCCTGGCTGCCTTAGCTGACCAGTGGCAGTTCTTGGTGCAGAAGTCAGCTGAAAAGAGCCAGAAACTGAAAGAAGCCAACAAGCAGCAGAACTTCAACACAGGGATCAAGGACTTTGACTTCTGGCTGTCTGAGGTAACACTGAGTGGTTTCTCTTCCCACCAGTGGGGAATTTCTAGTCATTTGGGACAATGGGTTCATCAGTGAGCCCAAAACCATGAAAAGGCAGGGCTCACCAGACACCCCTTTTGACAGAAACCTTTATTACATATGAGTTGCATGCTGTAAGGGATTGATGTGCAAAGGGAGTGAATATTTAGAGAAGAGAGCTGACTGGGAGTGGCACTTGGACTGCAGATCACTCATGTCCATAGGGAAGGCAAATAGAAAGAGATTATGGATAGTTACACAGCGTGCAACTCTAACAAGCCTATGCCAGGATAGAAACCAAGATAGTAGCATCTAGGAAACCAGAGTCAGTCATGTATTCTCCTTGGAGAATGTTTGGAAAGCACAGACTATAAAAATATGACAGAGGTTTTAGCCAGGTGCGGTGGCTCACGTCTGTAATCCCAGCACTTCGGGAGGCCGAGGCAGGCGGATCACTTGAGATCAGGAGTTCGAGACCAGCCTGACCAACATAGTGAAACCTCGTCTCTACTAAAAATAGAAAAATTAGCCAGGCATGGTGGTGTGCTCCTGTAATCCCAGCTACTCAGGAGGCTGAGCAGGAGAATCGCTTGAACTCAGGAGGTGGAGTTTGCAGTGAGCCGAGATCACACCATTGCATTCCAGCCTGGGCTACAGAGCAAGACTTCATCTCAAAAAAAAAATTTTTTTTTGAATAATTGTGTAAGTTTATCATAGAGCCATGCCATAATTTAACTGTTCCCATATTGTTGGACATTCAGGTGTTCCCAGCCTTTTGGTGTATATATTTAGCTGCAGTGAATACCTTTGAATGTTAATGTTTACCCACACTGCTGATTCTTTCCTAGGGGAGTTTCCTTGAACTAGGATTGCTGTGCATTTTGCTTTTAGCTGTAGTATTTACTATGAATGGACTCTGGAGTCTAGGTTTGACTGACTGAGTGGAGAGAGTGTCTCAGGCTGGGCAGGCTGATCAAGGTGACTAGGAATCACAGTAACACATTGTGATGGAGAAGTATTCAACTGTCCAAACAAGGACCTGGAATAACCACTGGGCATCCTGAACTTTCCAGAATGATGAGTATACACCACACAGTAGCCTTTCCTTTTTATGTTTTCACTGCCAGGTGGAGGCCCTGCTGGCATCCGAAGATTACGGCAAAGACCTGGCTTCTGTGAACAACCTGCTGAAAAAGCATCAACTGCTGGAAGCAGATATATCTGCCCATGAGGTAAGCAAAGGGAGGCAGGCCAGGCCCAAGTGACTGGGACACGGCTGTGCCTGACTCCTAAGGAAAACTAGCATGTTTGAGAAAAGAGAGTGACTTTTTTCACTTAAAGCAGCCATTCTCAAAGGTTGTGGCCTCAGGATCATTATACACTTGACAGTTATTGAGGCTCGTAAGAGATTTTTATTATGTAGATTTTATCTATCAGTATTCACCATTATCAAAAGTTAAATAAATTTTAAGGCCTGGTGCAGTGGCTTACGGCTATAATCCCAGCACTTTGGGAGGCCCAGACATGCGGATCACCTGAGGTCAGGAGTTTGAGACCACCCTGGCCAACGTGGTGAAACCCTGTCTCTACTAAAAATACAAAAATTAGCCGGGCATGGTGGCGGGTGCCTGTAATCCCAGGTACTCGGGCGGCTGAGGCAGGAGAATCGCTTGAGCCCAGGAGGCAAGAGGTTGCAGTGAGCCACGGCACTCCAGCCTCGGCAGCAGAGCAAGACTCCATCTCAAAAAAAGTAAATAAATAAAATGCTGAATTTAGGTTGTCGTGTTTTGTATTGGATGAAAATTCAGCTTTGAACAGGTAGGTAGATAGAAAAGGCAGGAATATTTTGATTCGGATAAGTGTGAATAATTTTCTTTGATACTATACCAAAGTCGTCGTTTCTTAAAGCTTAGCTGTGGTCAGGCACAGTGGCTCACACCTGTAATCCCAGCATTTTGGGAGGCTGAGGCAGGCAGATCATGTGAGCCCAGGAGTTCAAGACCAGCCTGGGCAACATGATGAGACTGTACAAAAAAATACAAAAATTAGGCTGGGCATGGTGGGTCATGCCTGTAATCCTAGCACTTTGGGAGGCCGAGGTGGGCGGATTGCCTGAGCTCAGGAGTTTGAGACCAGCCTGGGCAACACAGTGAAACCCCGTTTCTACTAAAATATAAAAAATTAGCCAGGTGTGGTGGCGTGTGCTTGTAAATCCCAGCTACTTGGGAGGCTGAGGCAGGAGAATTGCTTGAACCGCTGAGATCGTGTAACTGCACTCCAGCCTGGGCGACAGAGTGAGACTACATCTCAAAAAAAAAAAAAAACACACACAAAAATTAACTGGATGTTGGGGCACGCACCTATAGTCCCAGTTACTTGGAGGCTGAGGCAGGAGGTCAAGGCTGCAGTGAATCGTGATCACACCACCGCACTCCTGGATGACAGCAAGAAAAAAAAGTTGTCTCAAAAAAACCTGTTTTTTTGAGTTGCAAAGTGGCCCCTCAAACCTTGTCAGTAAATTTTTTATACTGGCTTATATTAAAACCCACTGGTCCATCTTGGTAGCTCTTACCTATGCATGATTTTGTAACATCATGCATGGCTCATTTGGTAAATATTGCTTCACTGAGCAATATTATGCCTGTTGTTTCTATATTTTGACATATGTGATTATATGATATCAAAACATTGCTGTTAATACCACCACCAATTTCATCAGAAAAATCTTCACATATTAGGAAGCCATCAGGCTTCTGGTGGTGGATGTTTTAAGTTTTCTAAAATTCTAACTTTCTCATAAAAGTTTGAATTTTATCATTAGTAACAAACTGTATTACTTGAAGTGACAAGCTCACTTTATTTGTTTTGGGCCACGTATCTGTGAGATACCAAGTCTGAATGACCATAGTTTGTCTGTTGGTTGGTCTTTCAAGTACAAAAGAATGGCTACTCGCCGGGCGCGGTGGCTCACGCCTGTAATCCCAGCACTTTGGGAGGCCGAGGCAGGCGGATCACAAGGTCAGGAGATCGAGACCACGGTGAAACCCCGTCTCTACTAAAAACACAAAAAATTAGCCAGGCAATGTGGCGGGTGCCTGTAGTCCCAGCTAGTAGGGAGGCTGAGGCAGGAGAATGGCGTGAACCCGGTAGGCGGAGCTTGCAGTGAGCCGAGATCGCACCGCTGCACTCCAGCCTGGGGGACAGAGGGAGACTCCGTCTCAAAAAAAAAAGAATGGCTACTCAGTAAAAGCAACTTTCACTGCCTTTTTAAGGACATTCTTAAGTGAAAAAGCAATTTTTTTTTTTTTACTGTGAGTGGGTGGCAGTGAAGAATCCACTTCTGCTAGTAATTTGCCACTGCCTTGATTTGAGCTAAAGCACCAGCATGTCCCCTCCTTCCCCATTGCTTTTGTACTATCAGTGCAAATGTCCACACAGTAAAAAAGGCAAATAATGTCTTATAATGTTACGAAAATAGTTTGAGTTCATAAAATGCCAGAGGTCTACATAACATACTTTGAGAATATCAACATTCCACATCTCAGTAAAGAATTCCTGAGTTCTTATGTTCAAGCAGATAGTTGTAGGAGACCCAGTTTCTGACCCTCTTATGTCCTCTGCCCCAGGATCGCCTGAAGGACCTGAACAGCCAGGCAGACAGCCTGATGACCAGCAGTGCCTTCGACACCTCCCAAGTAAAGGACAAGAGGGACACCATCAACGGGCGCTTCCAGAAGATCAAGAGCATGGCAGCCTCCCGGCGAGCCAAGCTGAATGAATCCCATCGCCTGCACCAGTTCTTCCGGGACATGGATGACGAGGAGTCCTGGATCAAGTATGTGTTCTCGGCCCTCTAGAAGGCCCCTTATGCCTGTAATAGTAGGCAGCAGAAACCACAGGCTGACTATTGAGGCAGAAGGTTTCTATCTCCTGGCTGTAGTGGTGAGGCTGGAAACCCTGCTGGACTGGGATCCCAGCTTGGCCACACACTTGTGGGATGCCTCAGTGTTTTCTGCTTTCCGGGTTTACAGTGATGATAATTGGCGGTGGTGGTGATCCACGCTGGTTACATAGGCCCTGTCTAGACCCTGCCCTTTAGATTCCCGTGAAAGTTAGTGAGTTTGTGTCTGACCTCCTGGAGAAGATCACTTCTCCAAGGAAGGAGCTGTTTTTTTTCTTATTCTCTATCTGCCCCCAAAAATGTCAGTCTACTGATTCCAGTTGACGTAGCATGTAAACAAACATTTTTTTTTTTTGAGACGGAGTCTCGCTCTGTGGCCCAGGCTGGAGTGCAGTGACCAGATCCCAGCTCACTGCAAGCTCCGCCTCCCGGGTTTATGCCATTCTCCTGCCTCAGCCTCCCGAGTAGCTGGGACTACAGGTGCCCACCACCTCGCCCGGCTAATTTTTTGTATGTTTTTTAGTAGAAACGGGGTTTCACCATGTTAGCCAGGATGGTCTCGATCTCCTGACCTTGTGATCCGCCCGTCTCGGCCTCCCAAAGTGCTGGGATTACAGACTCGAGCCACCGTGCCCAGCCGGATTTTTTTTTTTTTTTTTTTTTGAGACGGAGTCTCGCTCTGTCGCCCAGGCTGGAGTGCAGTGGCCAGATCTCAGCTCACTGCAAGCTCCGCCTCCCAGGTTCACGCCATTCTCCTGCCTCAGCCTCCCGAGTAGCTGGGACTACAGGCGCCCGCCGCCTCGTCCGGCTAGTTTTTTGTATTTTTTAGTAGAGACGGGGTTTCACTGTGTTTTTTTTTTTTTTTTTTTTTTTTTTTTTTTTTTTTTTTGAGACGGAGTCTCGCTCTGTCGCCCAGGCTGGAGTGCAGTGGCCGGATCTCAACTCACTGCAAGCTCCGCCTCCCGGGTTCACGCCATTCTCCTGCCTCAGCCTCCCGAGTAGCTGGGACTACAGGCGCCCACCACCTCGCCCGGCTAATTTTTTGTATATTTTAGTAGAGACGGGGTTTCACCGTGTTAGCCAGGAGGGTCTCAATCTCCTGACCTCGTGATCCGCCCGTCTCGGCCTCCCAAAGTGCTGGGATTACAGGCTTGAGCCACCGCGCCCGGCCGAGACGGGGTTTCACTGTGTTAGCCAGGATGGTTTCGATCTCCTGACCTCGTGATCCGCCTGTCTCGGCCTCCCAAAGTGCTGGGATTACAGGCTTGAGCCACCGCGCCTGGCCTTGGATTTTGTTCTTTTTTTTTTTTTTTTTTTTTTTGAGACGGAGTCTCGCTCTGTCACCCAGGCTGGAGTGCAGTGGCCGGTTCTCAGCTCACTGCAAGCTCCACCTCCCGGGTTTATGCCATTCTCCTGCCTCAGCCTCCCAAGTAGCTGGGACTACATTAACTGGGACTACAGGTGCCCGCCACCTCGCCCGGCTAGTTTTTTGTATTTTTTAGTAGAGACGGGGTTTCACCGTGTTAGCCAGGATGGTCTTGATCTCCTGACCTTGTGATCCGCCCGTCTCGGCCTCCCAAAGTGCTGGGATTACAGGCTTGAGCCACCGCGCCTGGCCGGGATTTTGTTCTTAAAAGACATTTCTGGCCGGGCGCAGTGGCTCACGCTTGTGATCACAGTGCTTTGGGAGGCCGAGGCGGGCAGATCACTTGAGGTCAGAAGTTCAAGACAAGCCTGCCAACATGGTGAAACCCCTTCTCTACTAAATATACAAAAATTAGCCAGGTGTGGTGGCGGGCACCTGTGGTCCCAGCTACTTGGGAGGCTAAGGCAGGAGAATGACTTGAACCCGGGAAGTGGAGGTTTCAGTGAGCCGAGATCATGCCACTGTACTCCAGAGCAAGACTCCGTCTCAGAAAAATTAAAAATAAAAATACAAAAATTAGCCAGGCATGGTGACGCATGCCTGTAATCCCAGCTTCTCAGGAGGCTGAGGCAGGAGAATGACTTGAACCCGGGAAGTGGAGGTTTCAGTGAGCCAAGATCATGCCACTGCCCTCCATCCTGGGAGACAGAGCAAGACTTTGTCTCTAAAAATATGTATATTATATAGCTGGGCGTGGTGGCTCACGCCTATAATCCCAACACTTTCGAAGGCCAAGGTGGGAAGATCGCTTGAGTCCAAGAGTTTGAGACCAGCCTGGGCAACGTGAAAACTCGTATCTACCAAAAATAGAAAAAATAAGCCAGGTGGAGTGGCGCACACCTGTGGTCCCAGCTACTCGGGAGGCTGAGGTGGGAGGATCACTCGAACCAGGTAGGCGGAGGTTGCAGTGAGCAGAGATCATGCCATTGCAGTGTACCCTGAGCAACAGAATGAGACTCTGTTTCAAAAAATATATATGGGTTTATGTATGTGTATATAGGAATAAATATCTTCATATATTTACATATTTACAGACATATATTGATACATATTTAGTATACATGATTGATATATATTGATATAATTTGATAGGGCTTCTCAGGGCAGCAGTAGTGGTGCCTCCCATCCTCTAGTGCATCCCCAACCCTCTAGAATGTGGACACACAGCAGGGCTCATAGATGCGTAGATGGACAGAGGTTCTTGGTCACTACTCACTGGGGAAATAGAGGCTTTTGTTTTCCAGAAAACTGGCAAGGATTTTCACAGAAAGATTAGTAGATGTCTGTGAGGTCCACAGTTGACCTGATGTCCCCGCTTGAAAGCAGGGAGGTGCAGAGACTGACTGTGCTGTTCCCCATCTCTCATTCAGGGAGAAGAAGCTGCTGGTGGGCTCTGAGGACTACGGCCGGGACCTCACCGGCGTGCAGAACCTGAGGAAGAAGCACAAGCGGCTGGAGGCAGAACTGGCCGCACATGAGCCAGCTATTCAGGTAGGGGGCCGCCTTCTGCCAAGAGGGCAGAGGTGTTTGAGTGGGCCCTAGGGGACAGACAAACCCCTTGTGCTTATTTCACTGAGGTCCCTAAAGTGTTCATGACCCCTCAGTCCACACCTGGAGAAGTCCCAAACTTGACGTTGAGGACTTTTCCTGGGAGCCTCAAGACAGAGGCACCAGCAGAGCTACCTGCTGTTAACCTCATCGTCCTTACCTGTCAGGGTGTCCTGGACACTGGCAAGAAGCTGTCCGATGATAACACCATCGGGAAAGAGGAGATCCAGCAGCGGCTGGCGCAGTTTGTGGAGCACTGGAAAGAGTTGAAGCAGCTGGCATCTGCCCGGTGAGTAGTCAGAGGCAGGAGCTCCCGGGAACAAGTGGAAGGCCAGCACCCAAGGGCAGACTCTGAGCTGTGGGGTCCACTGGGCCCTCCTACCATCTCCTGGACCTTTGGCCTCACATGTGCCATAGTCGTTTTGCTCCAGAGCCACCTCCCACAGGCCATGCTAAGGTGGTCTCATTCTGTTAATCTGGAGTCCAGAATCACACATGATTCTCCAGAAATCAAGACATGAGAGGCTAGAATAACGGAATGGGTGATTCCTGGTGTTCCATGGACAGACTGACTGTGAGGGCCCACCTTTTTTGTGAATTTTTTTTTTTTTTTTTTTGGTTGAGACGGAGTCTCTCTCTGTCACCGAGGCTGGAGTGCAGTGGTGCAATCTCGGCTCACTGCAGGCTCCGCCTCCCGGGTTCACACCATTGTCCTACCTCAGCCTCCCGAGTAGCTGGGACTACAGGTGCCTGCCACCACGGGCTAATTTTTTTGTATTTTTAGTAGAGACGGGGTTTCACCATGTTAGCCAGGATGGTCTCGATCTCCTGACCTCGTGATCCACCCGCCTGGACCTCCGAAAGTACTGGGATTACAGGCCTGAGCCACTGCGCCTGGCTTTTGTGAATGTTTTTAAGCATATGTTAACTATCACAATCAAAGCTGGAGGAGATTATGGCTGATTTTCTTCCTGTCTCCTATAATTAGGGGTCAGCGGCTTGAAGAGTCCTTGGAATATCAGCAGTTTGTAGCCAATGTGGAAGAGGAGGAAGCCTGGATCAATGAGAAAATGACCCTGGTGGCCAGTGAAGATTATGGAGACACTCTTGCCGCCATCCAGGTGAGACAGAAACCAAAGGTGTCACCTGCTTTCTCTCTTGGCAACTGCCTGCTGGTCATCATTTCCCTGTTGGTTTGTTAAAGAGCCCTGCTCTTAATAGGAGAGCACACAGGGCCCCCAGCCAAGGCCTCAGTAGTTGGTTTTAACCCTCAAGATCTCACACTAGGGGACATCACCCTTCAGTAGACACAATTGGTGTGGCTTTGTCAGTCTCGGTTCCCGGGCCCTGTCATTCGTCAGGCAGCGGTGGGCTTGGGTCTTCGTATTAGTTTCCTGGGGCCTCCATAAATAAGTACCACAGGCAGAGTACCACAGACGGAGTTCCACAGACGGAGTGGCACAGATGGAATGGCACAGAGTGGCTGTAGGACAACAGAGGTTTATTGCTTCTCAGTTCTGGAGGCCAGAAGTCCGAAATCAAGATGCAGGCAGGACCGTGTTCTCCAAACCTGTAGGGGAGGATCCTTCCTTGCCTCTTCCAGTTTTTGTTGGCACCAGGTGCCCTTGGCATGTGGCATCATCACTCTAGTCTCTGCCTGTCTTCACATGGCCATCTTCCCTCTGTGTCTGTCTTCACTTGGCATCACTGTGTGTCTATTCACATTTCTGTGTTCTGTTGTAAGGATATCAAGTGTATTGGATTAGGGTCCACCCTAATGACTTCATCTTACCTTTGCAGAGTACGTTTACAAAGATCCCCTTTCCACATTCATGGGTACCAGAAGTTAGGACTTCATCATCTCTTGAGGCAGACACAGTTCAGCCCATCACATACTCCCTAAATTGGTTAACATAACAACCTGCCTAAATGTAGTGGTTGAAAGCAATTGCTACATAACAACCTGCCTAAATGTAGTGGTTGAAAGCAGCACCCATTTCTTATTTTAAGAATAAGATCCACAGATCCATGGGAAATGGATCCATTTCCCATGGATCTGTGGATCAGTGGCATCTGCAGCTGTCACTGGAGGTCCCTCATGCTCCTGCATTCAGGCAGAGCGTGGCTGGGCTGAGAGATCAGTCACACACTGGCAGCTGAGCCTGAGTGTCACCCAGCCTGGACATCTCTGTTCCCCTCCACATGGCCTGTTGTCCTCCAGCTGGCTAGACCAGCCTCTTTCAGCAGCACTCAGACAGGCAAAGGCAGGAGCTGCAAGGTGTCTGCAGCCTCACACATCACTGCCTTCTGGCCAAAGCAAGTCCCAAGACAGCCCAGAGGCATAGATGGATAGATTCATCTCTGGAAAGGAGATGCTGCAAAATATCGTGGTCAGATATGTCTAAATTCCTGTCCCCAGATGTGGAAGCAGGAGTATGCACTCCCAGGAATCGAGTTAGCTCTGAGTCACCTTCCTCACCGTAGGAAGCATCTTCCGCTAGTCAGGGTGATTCAGGTAGAATTTAGATGGTCAGTCATTTCCCATCCTCTGCATAGTTGAGTTCCCTGGAAGCAACGAAAAAAGCATTGTCTGCAGTGCTTAAACTGTACTAAAGAAAAGACCTGGGGCCGGGCATGGTGGCTCATGCCTGTAATCCCAGCACTTTGGGAGGCTGAGGCGGGCAGATCACCTGAGGTCAGGAGTTGGAGACCAACCTGGCCAACATGGTGAAACCCCATCTGTACTAAAAAATATAAAAATTAGCTGAATGTGGTAGTGCATGCCTGTAATCCCAGCTACTTGGGTGCCTGAGGCAGGAGAATCACTTGAACCTGGGAGGCAGAGGTTGCAGTGAGCCGAGATCACACTGCTGCACTCCAGCTTGGGCAACAGAGCAAGACTCTGTCTCAAAAAGAAAAAGACATGACTTGGAAGGCCTTTTCTGAGATGTGTTCAAGTTAAACCTTAAAAGTGTGTCATTTTTGTTTGGGTGTGTATCTTTAGCTTGGTTTGTGTCATTCTTGTGGTCCTCTTGGGGGAGAGACCGTAAGACACTGTTGATGGATGACAAAGGGTTTGACCCTTCCTAAAGGTCCAAAGACTGTCTCTGCCAAGGCCTGTCCCAACACCGCTGGTTACTCTCACTGCCTCCTGTTTTTCTTCCTTTTATGATTCTCTGTTTATTAATGTTCCTCTTTATTGTCCTCTTCCCCAGCTAGACTGTAATGTGTGCATGGACAGGGACCATAGCGGTTTTGTCACTCTCTGTCCCCGGGGCCTAACCCACAACACATAGCAGGCTCTCAATAATGGGCCTTGGCTGCTTCTACTCCAGGGCTTACTGAAGAAACATGAAGCTTTTGAGACAGACTTCACCGTCCATAAGGATCGCGTGAATGACGTCTGCACCAATGGACAAGACCTCATTAAGAAGGTGAGTCCAGCCCATCGGTAAGACCTCCGTCACCCACTGGGATACCCACATGTTGGTACCACAGAAGTCCCCCAAAGTTCACTTCCTGGGATGTTCAAACCAAGGTCTGCGTGGAAACCAGTAGCAATTTCATTCCTGTGTTTCGTGACAAGTTGGATATTTCCCCCTTTTTAAAGCCAGTAAAGTTATTCTGCAGTGCTTATTTTTTCTGCATTAAGCAACAGAGACACTGGCACTCCCAAATGCTGCTCTTAGTTTATTTCTCAAGCAATGCAATCTCTTTATAGGGACAGTAGAAAATGCAAATAAGCAAAGCATAAAATAAAAATTACCCATAAAGCCCCACCCAGAGACTACACATTAGATCTTTGTGTCTTACCTGCCAGACCTTTTCTCTCCACAGGTATAGAGCTACCAACTAGATCAAACAGCCACAGAGATTCCCGTTTAATAGGATCTTATCACTCCATAAATTATCAAAAACCTGGAGCCTGTACAGGGCATTTTAGAAATGAATCTACTTCATTCACGGCCCTTTTGGGAGAAAACAAAATAAAGGGACTTGGTGCTTTCCCAGCAACAGTGAAGCCACATCCCTCCCACATGGAAGCTCTAGACTGAAGGCTGTGCATCCATGGGTCTGGAATTCACCAGCAGTCACTCAGGTGCAGTGGCGTACCTGGAGTGCCTCAGGACAGAGGTGTTTTTGTTTTGTTTTTGTTTTTTTGAGACGGAGTCTTGCTGAGTAGCCCAGGCTGGAGTGCAGTGGCAGGATCTCAGCTCACTGCAAGCTCCGCCTCCTGGGTTCACGCCATTCTTCTGCCCCAGCCTCCCAAGTAGCTGGGACTACAGGCACCCGCCACCACACCCAGCTAATTTTTTGTGTGTTTTTAGTAGAGATGGGGTTTCAGTGTGTTACCCAGGATGGTCTCGATCTCCTGACCTTGTGATCCACCCGCCTCAGCCTCCCAAAGTGCTTGGATTACAGGCATGAGCCACCACATCGGGCCAAGGACAGAGGTTTTAACAGCTTTGGTCTTCTGTCACACATCATGAGAAAGATTTCTCATCACAGAGGTTGCACTCAGCAGTCATGGCCTTGACACTAGGGTTTGATCCATAGGCAGCAACAATGTAGCTAAAATCCATTTCACTGGAGAGCTTTTTTTCCTTGCTCTGATCTGCAAATAAACTAGCACGAAACTAATTTCAGATACATGTATAGATGTAGACGTGGCTCCTGCACACTTAACCCCCCAACACACACCCAGACAACATTCCCTGTTCTTCAAGCTAGGAGATCACCGGTGTGAGTGGCCTTCAGCCTTCTAGCAATGAGCCGGCTGCTTTTTTTTTGAGACGGAGTTTTGCTCTTGTTGCCCAGGCTAGAGTGCAGTGGCGCAATCTTGGCTCACCACAACCTCCGCCTCCTAGGTTCAAGCGATTCTCCTGCCTCCGCCTCCCTAGTAGCTGGGATTACAGGCATGTGCCACCACGCCCGGCTAATTTTGTATTTTTAGTAGAGACGGAGTTTCTCCATGTTGCTCAGGCTGGTCTCAAACTCCCGACCTCAGGTGATCTGTCCACCTCGGCCTCCCAAAGTGCTGGGATTACAGGTGTGAGCCACCGTGTCTGGCCAGCAAGCCAGCTGCTTTGTCCTCAGCAACAGCCTGTTTCCTCCTTGAATTTCTCTTTCAATTCTTTTTTCTTTTTCTTTTTCCTCTTTTCACAGGTGTTAAAGAATTTCTCTTTAAATTCAGTGTGACTTGTAGTATTTTTATTTTAATTAATTAATTTTTTTTTAGACAGAGTCTCACTCTGTCGCCCAGGCTGGAGTGCACTGGTGCAATCTCGCCTCACTGCCACCGCCACCTCCTGGGTTCAAGTGACTCCTGCCTCAGCCTCCTGAGTAGCTGGGGTTACAGGCACGTGCCACCACTCCCGGCTAATTTTTGTATTTTTATTAGGGACAGAGTTTCACCATGTTGGTTAGGCTGGTCTCGAATTCCTGATCTCATAATCCGCCTGCCTCGACCTCTCAAAGTGCTGAGATTACAGGTGTGAGCTACCGCACCCAACCAATTTTTTTATTTTTATTTTCTGAGATGGAGTCTCGAGAGCTCTTGTCACCCAGGCTGGAGTGTAATGACGTGATCATGGCTCACTGCAGCCTCTGCCTCCCAGGTTTCAGCAGTTCTCCCACCTGAGCCTCCCTAGTTAGCTGGGACCACAGGTGGGTGCCACCACACCTGGCTTCTTTTCTTTTCTTTTCTTTCTTTCTTTTTTTTTTTTTTTTTAGATTGGGTCTCACTGTGTTGCCCAGGCTGGTCTCCAACTCCTGGGCTCAAGCGATTCTCTTGCCTCGTGCTGAGATCACAGGAGTGAGCCACTGCGCCCAGCCCTATATGTGTAGTATTTTAAGTGATAATATTCAATTTTTTTCTATCAAAAATAATACTAGTGAATATATCATCGTAACTTCAAATTTCAGCCCATTCCTTTTTTTTTGTTTGAAACAGTCTTGCTTTGTTGCCCAGGCTGGGTACAGGGGCATAGTCTCGGCTCACTGCAGTCTCCGCCTCCCAGGTTCATGCAGTTCTTATCCCTCAGCCTCCTGGGTTGCTGGAATTACAGATGCGTGCCACCATACCTGCCTTTTTTTTCTTTTTTTCTTTTTTTCTTTTTTTTTTTTGTATTTTTTAGAAGAGACAGGGTTTCACCATATTGGCCAGGCTGGTCTTGAACTCCTGGCCTCAAGTGATCTGCGTACCTCAGTCTCCCAGAGTGCTAGGATTACAGGTGTTAGCCACTGTGCCTGGCCCATATTTCTTTAGAATTAATTCCTAGGACTGGCTGGGCACTGTGGCTCACACCTGTAATCCCAGCCCTTTGGGAGGCCGAGGTGGGCAGATCACCTGAGGTCAGGAGTTCGAGACCGGCCTGGCCAACGTGAAACCCCATCTCTACTAAAAATAAAAATTAGCTGGGCATGGTGGTGTTCTGTAGTCCCAGCTACTCGGGAGGCTGAGGCAGGAGAATCTCTTGAACCCGGGAGGCGGAGGTTGCAGTGAGCCGAGATCATGTCACTGCACTCCAGCCTGGGCGACAGAGTGAAACTCCGTGTCAAGAAACAAAAAAAGAATTCCTAAAAGTAGAATTGCCAGTACAGTGTATTCATCTGAAGCCTTTGACCGTGTAGCTCTTACAAAAGCCTCACCTATCATTGTTTACCCAGCAGTGGACAAGGGAGCAAGTGGCCCATTTTATAGAAGTTTAGAGCCTTTCCAGGGAGGGCATAGTCAGGTAACCACAGCAGGTGAGGCTGACCAGTGTGTGCCTCTCTCCATGGCCTAGAACAATCACCATGAGGAGAACATATCTTCAAAGATGAAGGGCCTGAATGGGAAAGTGTCAGACCTGGAGAAAGCTGCAGCCCAGAGGAAGGCGAAGCTGGATGAGAACTCAGCCTTCCTTCAGTTCAACTGGAAGGCGGATGTGGTGGAGTCCTGGATCGGTGAGCACTGTCGGAAAGGCCCAGAAGAGCCTTCCCAGAGCTGCTCTTTGTCTCCTTCCACGTCATTGGTTTTCTTCTTCAGAGAAGAAATTGATCAATTGTGGGCATGGCAGAGAACCTACTACCAGGGTAGACCACTGACTGCCAGCTAGGAGGAGACAGTGTCCTGAGGCCGGAGCTGGGCTGGCACCAGGGTTAATAAAAGCCTGTAAATGCTGCTGCAAGCAGAGATGGCATAATGTGATGTCATGACATGAACAAAGTGGGCACAGCAAAGGCACCACTAGCTGCCCTGGTCGGGCACCACCCAGCTCCTGGGTGAGGGGAAACTGGGTCCTGATATCGGGGTCCCGTGTCCTGGGTAGTCCTGGGTTGTAGTAATAGCGAGTGAACTAGAGGACAGGTTGCAAGGAGCTCCTCATGGCACAGATGGAGGCCAGGCCTGGGTGCAGGGAGGGGCCCGCTAATGTGGGTTCTGAGGCTGCGGTTAGGAATATTGGAATTTATGTGTACACAAAAAATAGTTTGTCTGGGTTTTGGTTTTTTTCTTTTGTAATCCATCTCACTCCACTGAGGAGGGCGGTATATTTTCCACACTTGGTTTTCTAGGTGAAAAGGAGAACAGCTTGAAGACAGATGACTATGGCCGAGACCTGTCTTCTGTGCAGACGCTCCTCACCAAACAGGTCTGCCCTGCCCCTTCATTGGTTGAAATTTATGCAAATAGCATCTCCTGCGAGATGACTGGTGACGTCTTTCACTGATGCATTTAACTATCTTCTGTTAGCCCCTGGGGATCAGCAGGATAAAGATCCTGCCCTGGTCCTCAGAGAGCTTCCAGACTAACTGGGGAAGCAAACACAGAACCAGGCATCTCTGCAGCAGCCTGCTGGGTGCTGATGGGATGGGCACTGCAGGGGCACTCAGTTCTCAGCAGGCGAGGGTTGAACGGGCAAGCCCTCCTAAGCGAAATCATGAGGGGTGAATGAAAATGGTCACCGAGAGAGGCAGGGCGAGTGTTCTAGGCAGAGCTGGCAGGGATCCCTGGGGCAGAAGAGCTGAAGGCTGGGGTCAGGGAGGTGGGAGGAGGCTGCCGCAGTGATCTGCGGGCTGAACGAGAGCAGGAAAGGGGGCGTGTGTGACGAAGTATCAGCAGTGTCCAGGCAGACAGTTTGGCTTGGGCATCTGGGGGACATGCTGGCGCCATCTGAGTCGAGGCACTTAGGAAGAGCTAGTTCCAGTCCTGTGGAGTCACCACAAATTGGCTTGTCACTCCTTATTCAGGAAACTTTTGATGCTGGCCTGCAGGCCTTCCAGCAGGAAGGCATTGCCAACATCACTGCCCTCAAAGATCAACTTCTCGCCGCCAAGCATGTTCAGTCCAAGGCCATCGAGGCCCGGCACGCCTCCCTCATGAAAAGGTGGAGCCAGCTTCTGGCCAACTCAGCCACCCGCAAGAAGAAGCTTCTGGAGGCTCAGAGTCACTTCCGCAAGGTGAGGATGGGGCCACGTGAAGCTTAGCTGGCCCACAGCTCAGGGAAGGAAGCCCACCTTCTGTCTGCCCAACTCTGCCACTCCCCCGTGAGGAAGCTGTGAGCTCAGTGCAGAGCTTTCGAACATGGGTGTGGCGTCAATTAAAACCAAGGTAAATGAGAGGGCCATGTGAGATCACCATTCGGAAGCATGCAGGACAGACTGAAGACAAGGGCAAAGGGTAGGAAGGGAAAAAAGGCTGGTGAAGACTTGAAGAAGGGGGAGCAGGAGACAGGAGCAGAGGGGAGCTAAGCTCCCAACAGGCTATGTGCACCTCTGATTCCCAGGAGCTACCCCGCACCCCACCTCCTTCACTGGGTCGGCATGTCCAGCCCTGCCGACTCCGCTAACTCGGTCACTTCTGCTTCCAGGTGGAGGACCTCTTCCTGACCTTTGCCAAAAAGGCTTCTGCCTTCAACAGCTGGTTTGAAAATGCAGAGGAGGACTTAACAGACCCTGTGCGCTGCAACTCCTTGGAAGAAATCAAAGCTTTGCGTGAGGCCCACGACGCCTTCCGCTCCTCCCTCAGCTCTGCCCAGGCCGACTTCAATCAGTTGGCCGAGCTGGACCGCCAGATCAAGAGCTTCCGTGTAGCCTCCAACCCCTACACCTGGTTCACCATGGAGGCCCTGGAGGAGACCTGGAGGAACCTACAGAAAATCATCAAGGTACACCTCCCGCTGCCCTCAGGAGCTGCCCGGCCTCCTAGAGCCCTTGCTGGGCCCTGCTCAGAGCCCACACTTACTGAGTAACGACAGGACAGGGCAGGAGGAAGGAGCATGGTTTCATCAGAAGTTTCCATTTCTTTTTGTTTTCTTGAGACAGGGTCTCTGTCACCTAGACTGCAGTGCAGTGATGCCAACATGGCTCCCTGTAGCCTCAACCTCCCAGGCTCAGGTGGTCCTCTTTCCTGAGCCTCTTAAATAACTGGGACTACAAGCACATGCCACCACGCCTGGCTAATTATTTTAATTTTTGTAGACAGGGTGTTGCTATGTTGCCCAGGCTGGTCTTGAACTTCTGGCCTCAAGCAGTCCTGCCGGGGCCTCCCAAAGTGCTGGGATTACAGGTATGAGCCACTGTACCCAGCCAGAAGTTTCCAGTTTCCATTTCTTTTTTTTTGAGACGGGAGTCTCAAAGGCTGGAGTGCAGTGGCCGGATCTTGACTCACTGCAAGTGCCGCCTCCCGGGTTTATGCCATTCTCCTGCCTCAGCCTCCCGAGTAGCTGGGACTACAGGTGCCCACCACCTCGCCTGGCTAGTATTTTTTTATTTTTTAGTAGAGACAGGGTTTCACCGTGTTAGCCAGGATGGTCTCGATCTCCTGACCTCGTGATCCGCCCATCTTGGCCTCCCAAAGTGCTGGGATTACAGGCTTGAGCCACCGCGCCCGGCCAGAAGTTTCCATTTCTGACAGTCCAGCAATTCCCTGCTTGACCGACCAGTCGCTTCCCTGCCAGGTCCACCTCTTCCTGAAGCACCTGGGGGGTGGGAACAGAGAAAGAACTACCGAGTGCTCTGAGCCGGCCTCATGTCTCCCAGCCTCCTTCCCCTCTCATCTTTGGGGAGGTTCCTTGCAGGGAGGCCACCTCCATCCTGAGCCCATCTGTGAAGGAGGGGCTGGTGTCACTGCCACAGCAGTACATAGCTTCTGCCCCTCTTTGGCCCTCAGGAGAGGGAGCTGGAGCTGCAGAAGGAACAGCGGCGGCAGGAGGAGAACGACAAGCTGCGCCAGGAGTTTGCCCAGCACGCCAATGCCTTCCACCAGTGGATCCAAGAGACCAGGTGCCAGCCCTCTGGGGCCAGGGGCAGCAGCATGTCCCTGCTGTGCTTAAGCCCTGGGGAGCCTCCAGCCCCAAGGAGGTGGGGGTGCTTTGTGTAAAACCAGAGGCAGCCTGGGAATAAAGCTGGGCTGGCAATGCCTGGTCATGTTTGGAGCCGGGAGTGGGAGCATAGGTAGAGCAGCCTCCCAGTGCTTCATGTCCCAGAGACCAAGTTGCTGGAGCTCCTGGACTGAGTGGGGCCACGCAGGGTGTGTGGTCAGCCCCAGCAGTGACTTGGCGACAGACGATGCAGGGTCTATGCATTGAGTACTGATGTTCTTGCTTTTGTTTTCCTTCCTTTCTTTTGTCTTCTCTCTGTCCCCCACCTCCCGATTGCTGCTGTTGTCCGGATACCACCTTGTCTCCTGGCTGCTTGGATCTGCTCTCCACAGGACATACCTCCTCGATGGGTTAATATTGTTTTCTTCCTTCTCCGGGCTTGTCGTGTGGGGTCTCGTGCGCTTGCCCCTCTGCCCTTGTCCTGTAGCCTGGCTTGTGGAGGATCCCGGGATGGGCCTTCCTGCCCAGGGCAGGCTGCACTTCCCCTCCCACCTTGCCTGTCACCTGACGAGAAGCGTGTTTCTTGCCCCATAGCCCATGGTCCCGGGTCCCGATAGAGCCTTCCAGCCAGGGGGAGCTACCCTTACCTCACTGAGCAATTCCCAGGGCTCACTTTGGGCAGGGAAGGTGATGAAGCACGAAGGCCAGAGCTGGGGTCCGGGGCCCTGAGAACCCCTGCGCCTGTCCAGCCACCGGGCGCTGTTGGGCTCTCACCGCTGTTTCCATAGCGTGTCCAACAGTGGTCAGTGGGCATGAAGCAGATGGCAATGTTGGGGGCTCAGGCAGGGCACAGTAAGTTCACAGCTGAGAAGGGCTGGGCACTGACACCTCCCGAGTAGCTGAGGCTGCCACTTTACTTTCCTGGGGTCAGGGAGGGTAAGAACTGTCCGCCCTAATAGAAGGCAAAAATGCCCCCATTATGATGTGATAGACAGGACGTGGGAGGAGCCCCAGGGAGGAGCAGAGCTGTCCCACCCAGTCCTGGCGGGGGCTTCTCTGCTCGGCCTGGGGCCTCTCCCTGGGCGGGTCACCTTTGTGATCTGCCAAGCCCGCTGTGAAAGCCAGGGCTGGTGGGACTGGAGTGGCTTAGCCTGCACTTCTGAGGCTCAGCACACAGGCCTGTCAAGCCTGTATAGGCAGCCAGGGGAAAAATAGACCCCTCCAGCCGGGCCACACATTCTGATGGCAGAGCAGCTGGGGACGTAGGGATCGCAGTTTCCGGCCTGTGCCCGTAGGACACCCTGGCCACCTGACTCCCCTCCCTGCCCCATGGCTGTGTCTGCTGGTCTTGTTCTTGTCTCCATGAGGTCATGAGGTGCCACGCTTCCCTCACCTTATGGCTTCTCCCAAGCCCTGCCCTTCTTGCCCATTCCTAGTGTGAGCTGCCTGGGGTGAGCCATTGGGCCTGCTGCCTCCAGGTACCCGCCGGGCACCAGGTTGCCCTTGCCTGCACCCTGCCAGCTTGGGCCTTGTGTGTGTCTGTTGCAGTGTGCTCTTGCCTCCCCTCCCTTTGGTGTATTCATTTGGTTTCTTTTCTTTGACTAGCATAGCATATCGTCGGGTCATTCGTGTCTATCAGTATGAAGTTGGGGATGATCTGTCTGGAAGGTTTTTCTCCTTATTTCTCTTCTTACCTCACTGTGGCTTTACTGATGCACTCTTGACATCCCCAGGCGGCTCCACCCTGACTAACCTGCCGCCCTCGGCTGCTTGGGAAGGAGGGGTCTGTCCTCCCACTGCACCGGCACCCAGCCTCCTGCCCCCAGGTCCTGGGGGGCATTTTCCCTGGGGGGACATGGCGTGACTGTGAGTCTGACCTGCTGGGGTAGGAGGAAGCCTGGTGCCTTGCCTTGCTAGAGCACTTTGAACTTGGGGAGATTGCAGAGCTAACCCTGGCTCGCTGGGTTTTAAAAGGGTAGGCTGGGGCGAATGTGGGTACAGGGGAGCTTGGGCTAAAACCCCACCAAGGCCATACACCCCGTGTGACTCTGTCCCTGCATGTCCCTAACTTGTTTGTCATCTTTGTTTACTGGTAGCCTCTGTGACCTGGCACTGTGTTCTCTTGGGAAGGAGGTTCCCCAAAGCCCATCTGCTCTCAGAACTTGATCCTAGAGAGGAGGCTGCCTCCCTGGCTGTGTCTAGAGGATGGAACCGGGATCTGGGGCTTAGTCACAGCCATCCCTCCTTTTGGCACAGTTGGTCGTGATCTCCCAGCACTCCACTTGTGTCCTTTGTCTGCAGGGTCGTGCTCTCATTCCCCCTAGAATGGGGCTCCCTTCTCAGGAACCTTGCCAGGACACTCCAGGGTTTCTATGGGGAGGCTGTCAGGTTCTCAGCCTCCCCTCTGCCCTGAGGTCTCCCATCTGTCAGGTGTCAGGGTGTCCCATCCCCTCCATGGCTGCAGAGAGGATGCTCAGACAGGCTTGCAGCTGCCCTGCACCCATGGGGAAATTTAAACTCCATTCCTGAGTCATCCTGGCCCTGGGAGCAAGACGAGTGGGCCAGCCCTAGCCCACGCCAACGTAACAGCTTCCCATCTCTAAAGCGGGAGAAATGCTCCCTGCCCTCCCTGGATTCCTGGGGCCCATTAGGTAAAGATGGCCAATTGCAGTTAGGTTGAGTTCCCTTAAAAGGAATGTGAGGTTGCCAGGCACTGCTCTCTCTCAGAGAAGGTTCATTCTGAGTTCTTGGCCAGCTGGGAGCAGGCCCTTTTCCTTACTGCCCTTCTGTGTCTAGGTCCTGCATGGTGGAAGAGTCGGGGACCCTCGAATCCCAGCTTGAAGCTACCAAAGTAAGTGCCCATGGGGCTATGGCCCAGCAGAGACCCCTCACCCAGCCACCCCCCAGGCTACCCCTTCCCTTCCTGGTTTAAAGTCAGGAACCAGATGTGTTACTGTTCTCTTTTCCCTTGGCCTAAAGCAGTCTAGGGCTCTTCACTCTCTCTCTTTCTTTTCTTTTTTCTTTTTCTTCATGGAGTCTCATTCTGCCGCCCAGGCTGGAGTGCAGTGGTGTGATCTTGACTCACTGCAACCTCCACCTCCTGGGTTCAAGCGATTCTCCTGCCTCAGCCTCTCCCAAACAGCTGGACTACAGATGTGCCACCACGCCCAGCGAATTTTTCTTTTTAATTATCTTTTGAGATGGAGTTTCACTCTTGTTGCCCAGGCTGGAGCGCAGTGGGCATGGTCTTGGCTCATTGCAACCTCCACCTCCTGGGTTCAAGTGATGCTCCTGCCTCAACCTCCCAAGTAGCTGGGATTACAGGCGCCCACCACACCTGGGTCGTTTTTGTATTTTTTGTAGAGACAGGGTTTCATCATGTTGGCCAGGCAGACTGGTCTGGAACTCCTGACCTCAGGTGATCTATCCGCCTCAGCTTCCCAAAGTGCTGGAATTATAAGCGTGAGCCACACCTGGCCTAATTTTTATGTTTTTAGTAGAGACAGTGTTTTGCCATATTGGCCAGGATGGAGTTGCCATCCAACTCCTGATCTCCAGTGATCTGTCCGCCTCGGCCTCCCAAAGTGCTGGGATTATAGGTGTGAGCTACCGCTCCCTACCGAGGGCTCTTCACTTTAAAGAAAGTCTGGGGCTGGGTGTGGTGACTCACCCCTGTAATCCCAGCACTTTGGGAAGCTGAGGCGGGTGGATTGCTTGAAGTCAGGAGTTCGAGACCAGCTTGGGCAACATGGTGAAACCCCATCTCTACTGAAAATACAAAATATTAGCTGGGTGTGGTGGCAGGCACCTGTAATCCCAGCTACTGGGGAGGCTAAGGTAAGAGAATCACTTGATTCTGGGATGCAGAGGTTGCAGTGACCTGAGATCAGGCCATTGCACTCCAACCTGGGTGACAAGAGCGAAACTCCATCTGAAAAAAAATTAAGTCTTTGGGCACGGTGGCCCACACCTGCCCAAAGTCCAGCACGGGCAATGTAGCAAGACCTTGTCTGAAAAATAAGGCTGGGTGCAGTGGCTCATGCCTGTAATCCCAGAACTTTGGGAGGCCAAGACAGGCGGATCCCTTGAGCCTAGGAGTTCAAGACCAGCCTGGTCAATGTAGTGAAACTTCACTTCTACTAAAAATACAAAAATTAGGTGGGTGTGGTGGTGGGCGCCTGTAATTCCAGCTACTCAGGAGACTGAGGCAGGAGAATCACTTGGACCTGGGAGGTTGCAGTGAGCTGAGATTGCGCCACTGCACTCTAGCCTAGGTGACAAGAGTGAGACTCCATCTCAAAACAAAATTAAAAAAATCTTTGGCCATTGCTTCCTGGAGTCCTCACCGCACTTACCCTCAGTGTGCACTGCCCACCCTCACATTGAAAGTCTCTCCTCCTGCTGAGGTGGTTGGGATTTCTTCAGCTTCACCCCATCCCACTATTCCTATTCTAAAATGTTCTTGTTTTAAGAGGTCTCAGGCCAGGCCTGGAGCCGGAACCAGAGGGCAGTAAGTGGCTCCTGGGCTGGTGACTGAGCTGAGGGCCCCTGTCTGAGCATCTGTGCTCCCCTCTCCTGCAGCGCAAGCACCAGGAAATCCGAGCCATGAGAAGTCAGCTCAAAAAGATTGAGGACCTGGGGGCCGCCATGGAGGAGGCCCTCATCCTGGACAACAAGTACACGGAGCACAGCACCGTGGGCCTGGCCCAGCAGTGGGACCAGCTGGACCAGCTGGGCATGCGCATGCAGCACAACCTGGAGCAGCAGATCCAGGCCAGGTACCCAGGAGGGCTGTGGGCCAGGCTCAGCCCGGAGCCCAGGGAGGAAAAGACACGGTCACCTGCCATGTGGAGGGTCTGCTCCCTAATTTCTGTGTTTCTTCCAGGAATACAACAGGTGTGACTGAGGAGGCCCTCAAAGAATTCAGCATGATGTTTAAGTGAGTTCAGCCCTACTCGCCCTGGCTGGGTGGGGGGGTGTTCGGCAGCAGGGCTGCGTGCTGAGCTGCCCTCGGCTTTGTGCTGCAGACACTTTGACAAGGACAAGTCTGGCAGGCTGAACCATCAGGAGTTCAAATCTTGCCTGCGCTCCCTGGGCTATGACCTGCCCATGGTGGAGGAAGGGGAACCTGACCCTGAGTTCGAGGCAATCCTGGACACGGTGGATCCCAACAGGTAAGCCTTAGGCCGGGTGCTGTGAGCCTCCACCCTGAGCACCCACCTGCCCTCCCTGCTCAGGCTCTTGCTCCTCCCCTCCTAGAGATGGCCACGTCTCCCTGCAAGAATACATGGCTTTCATGATCAGCCGTGAAACCGAGAACGTCAAGTCCAGCGAGGAGATCGAGAGCGCCTTCCGGGCCCTCAGCTCAGAGGGAAAGCCTTATGTGACCAAGGAGGAACTCTACCAGGTATGGGCCTCAGGAGGTGGGTGAAGAGGTGTCCTTTGGAAAACTAAAGCCACATTTGTGGCAGAGCCGAGTCTGGGGCAACAGGCCGTGCGCTGGGTACAGGAGTTTTCTCCCCATTTACAAAGCAAACTCAGTATAGACTGAAGTCCTGGATCTGCTCGTAGCAGCAGCTCTGAGACCTGGGAGGTCAGGTTTGAAGTGGGTGCAGCTGGCTCAGACACCAGGTGCGGTCTCTTACCCCACAGAACCTGACCCGGGAACAAGCCGACTACTGCGTCTCCCACATGAAGCCCTACGTGGACGGCAAGGGCCGGGAGCTCCCCACTGCGTTCGACTACGTGGAGTTCACCCGCTCGCTCTTTGTGAACTGAGCCGCTCCCTGGGTCACCCGCCCCTCGCTGCCTGCCCCGCGTCGCCTTGCTGCATGTCTGCTCCTCTGTGCTCTCACTTTCCACTGTAACCTTAAGCCTGCTTAGCTTGGAATAAGACTTAGTAGAAAATGGTGCTTCACTAACCCGCTTCCGGTCCAGTCACAATCACTATGTCACTGTGGGGACCCAGATCCACGTCTTGAAGCAGCTGCCCTCATTCCGACTTCAGAAAATCAAAGCAGCTGGCTCTTCCCCTTGTTCTCCCGCCCTCCCCCAAATCTGTTTCATGTGAAAGACAAATAAACGATGACTTCCCCCAAAACTTTGCTTTTCTTCATTCAGCTTGTTGTCAGAAACATAAGGCTCGGCACAGCGAAGGCTTGCACCCGCCTCCCGGGACCCCTCAGGTGGCCACTTCTGCTGCCAGGCGGTCCAGGTCCTCAGCTTCCCGGGGCCCTTGTTCTGTGAACTCTGTGCTCAGCTGCCACACCTTTACTGTGCCCTGGGCATCGCCCGCAGCCAAGAGCTGAGTCTGCTGGCTGTTGAACTCCAGACAGTAGACAGGGCTTTCATCCTGGGTTTGCTTGATCAAAACTGTAGGTTTCTGGGAGCTTTTCTGGAGATCAAACAGCTGCACGTCACCTGCAAAGACAGATAGGTGGAGTAAGAGAAACTAGAGACCAACCACAGGGCAGGAGGAGGCTGACGCCTGGGTTCAATCCTGTTGTGTGCAGCCACGGTTGCTGAGTTGGGTTGCTGGAGGGAAGCTGTCCTTACCCCCACGTGCAGTCTTTCCCCAACCCAGAACCCCAGGTACAAGCAGGGGCCAGATCACCCACCCCTTAAAGAGATCCAGGCCTGGCGGCCCCTTCCTACCTTCACCAGAGGCAGCTGCAAAAACCAAGGGCCGCACTGGGGACCAGCGCACAGCAAACAGATACTTGAGGGAGAGCTGCAGCGAGATCAGGGGAGGGGCCTGCAGCATGGAGTACAGGTGGACATGCCCGTCGGTCCCAGCGCTCAGGAAGAGATTCCTAGATAGGATGCAGGAGGCCAGGCAAGGGAATCAGTGCTGGGGTCTGGGTGGTGCTGGCCCCCAACACCAGATCCCTCCTGGGCTACCAAGCTCATGAAGAGCCTCCCGGGTCCCTGAGCCTGGAGCTGGTCCTCTCATTAGAGGGATGATGCCTGGGCCAACCACCAAAGACCTGCAGAAGGCAAGCACTTGAAGCAGTTCATCATGAGGCTTGGCAGGCTAGACACCTGCAGGGCAGGGATGCCCTGGCCCCACTATGCCCCGGGCCCAGGCCTCCCCTGCCTACCTGTGGAAGGGGGAACAGCTCACAGCATAGATGGGACCACCGTGGGGGGAGAAGGTCAACTGTGCCGGGGCCCGCAGGGGCACAGAGCTGGGCATCCGCGTGAGGGCTGCCTCTCCAGCTGCCAGGGAACACTTGAGCGGGAAGCCACCTTCCGTGCCCAGAATGAACAGCCTCGGGTCAAAGCTGGAGAATGCCACTGCCGTGGCGCCCACCTCGGTCTCCCCCCGGGGATGCTGTGGAGAAACGGCGGCAGCAGCAGGGTCAGAGCCAAGGGCATCAGATGGCACTGTCCCAGCAGAGCCAGAGAACAGGAGCGACGACCACAGCAAGTTGGGCCCACTGGCCACACCTTCCCGCCCCCAAGGCGGGAAGCCCACTCTTCGGCGCAGCCAAGGCAGTTTCCGGGTGCCCGCGTACCTTCTTCAGCTTGGTGCTCCGTGGCAGTTGCTGCATGACCAGGGCGAAGCCCTCCGTGAGCTGCAGCTGGCCCGCCCCGACGCCACGCCAGAGCAGCACCTTCCCGTCGGTGGCTACACTCAGCACCTGGAAGCGGTGGCTGTGCCCGGGCTCGGGCAGCCACACCACCTGAGATGACAGTGTGCAGGGCCAGGATGGAGACAAGGGACACCTGGCCCAGGTGTTACACTCCACCCCTACCCTCCCTCTCTTCCAGGAAAAAAAGAATTATCAGGGAGGCCCGAGAGCCAGGCTCACCCACCAGGGGGCAGGCCCAGAGGGTTCCCAGGGCCCTCTCCAGTCCCAGAATCCCAGTGCTGCTCACTCGGTGCCTGCAGAGGAGGCTGGGAATGGCCACAGGGCCCTGGGAGTGGCTCCTGAGCGGGGTGACTCATGCTGTGGGAGCTCTGAGAATGCAGGAGGCAACTGTCCAATTGCCAACGCCCGGGTGACCTTCCTAGGAGAGTGGGTGCCCTCTCCCCAGCTCTGCCTCAGGGGCCACCCCGCCCAGCAGCCCCTGCCCTGACCTGAGACACAGGGTCTGTGTGGGTGTCATCCGTCAGGCCTGTGCGCCACAGCAGCGGGTCCTCAGGACGGCTCAGGTCCCACACCAGCACCTCGCCACTGTACAGCCCTCCTGCAGGGACAGTGGGCCTGGGCAGAGGCTCAGCCCCACCCTCAGCCTGGCTTCCTGGCCAAGCACCCGCCCTGGCCCACCCACAGGGCCAGGGAGCAGAGCCACTTGGCTGGAAGTCATCCCCGCAGAGGCAGAGTCCTAGCCCCCAGCTCCCCTGCTGTACCCCAGGGAGCTTTGCCAGACACCCCTGCCCTGCACCTGGCAGCTCCCTCCAGCATTGCCTGCCCCTTACCACTGATGGCTTCCCAAGGGCACCTGCCTCTTCTGGCCTCTCCACAGCCCCCTGGCCCCGACCGTGGACTCCTTCCAGACTCCTCATCCGAGTTCCACCCCCTCAGGCCTCACCACAGACCTTCACCTGGGCTCCAGGCTGAGGGGGGTCAGGGCCTTTCTGTCTCCGGGCCAAAGGGCCCATGAAAAGCTCCCTTGTGTGCCTCTGCAGGGTGGGAAACTGAGTCCTGAGAGGAGAGGAGGCAGAGGCAGCAGGTAGCTCACCTGCAACATGGGAGGGCTGCGTGGGGTGGAAAGCCAGACACAGGACAGCGCTGGGGACCTCCACCACGGCCGATGGCTGCCGGGGACTCAGGCCTCGCCGGTCCACGTTCCAGGCACACACGAAGGACTTAAGTGTGCTCCAGTCCCCATGGTCCAGCCTGCACACGGACACGCCTGAGCCGGCTGTGCCCCTGGGTGGGGCTCCTATCACCCACCCCACCTCTCTCCCCACTAGCCCCCGACACATTCGCTGTGTCCTTGTCACCACTAGACACTACTCTGGATACTGAAGTGGCCCACGCTCCACTCTAGCACCCCAAGGACATGACATGCTCTGGAAAACGGTCCCCAGGCACCAAGGATGGTCCATGCCATGCAGGATGGGGAAGCAGCGAGGCAGGTAGGCCCAGGGCCGCCGGGCAGGGGGGAGGGCGGTCCTGGCACTCAGCCCCACTGCCTGCTGTTCTCCTGCCACTTGTCAACCCTGCCCAGGAAGCCTTAAGAAGAGACTCCCAGGACGGCCAAGCTCTTAGAACCAACTCTTCCCTGTGCAGCTACAGAGACAAGGCCCAGCGAGGGTCCTGGAGTGGCACGCTGCCCTCACCTGCCCCACTGCCACTCACCTGCCGTAGGCACAGGCCACCACAGAGCCAGTGGAGTTCCAGGAGATGCCGGTCACATGCAGACCCTGCGCTTGGGCTGGGGGGTAGCCCAGGGTATACAGACAAGACACCTGCAGAGACATCCCCAACCCTGAGTCCCAAAGCCACCAGCAGAGGGCCTCGTGAGTGCCTAACCAAAAACCCCACCTAGGCCAGGCCACATTGGCCCTAGAGGCCCTCAAGTCCATCGGCCAGGCCTAGAGGAGTGGAGCGTTCATCCCCACATCTGTCCCAGCAGGATGCTTCCAACAGTCCAGAAGGCATGGCCTGAGAAGCAAGGCCGACCAGGCTCCTGCCCAGAGCGGCAGCTGCCCTCACAGGCGCACTCGTTTCCAAGCCTCAGGGGCTGTAGCAGGAAGGTAGGGATGGCTGCCAGCAGCATAAAAATGCCCAACATGGCCGAGTGGGACACTCGACAAGGGGTCAAGCAAACCATCCAACGTCACATTGTGCTACATGCACATGATTTTGTGGTGGTGGTTAGTCGGTTGGTTTTCTTTTTTGAGACAGAGACTCACTCTGTGGTCCAGGCTGGAGCACAATGGTGCAATCTCCGCTCACTGCAACCTCCACCTCCCAGGTTCAAGTGATCCTCATGCCTCAGCCTCCCAAGTAGTTGGGACTACAGGGACGCATCACCACACCCGGCTAATTTGTGTGTGTGTGTGTGTGTGTATGTGTGTGTGTGTATATATATATGTATTTTTTAAGAGACGGAGTCTTGCTCTGTCGCCCAGGCTGGAGTGTAGTGGTACGGTCTCTGCTCACTGCAACCTCCGTCTCCTGGGTTCCTGCCACTCTCCTGCCTCAGCCTCTGGAGTAGCTGGGACTACAGGCGCCCGCCACCTCGCCTGGCTAATTTTTTGTATTTTTAGTAGAGACGGGGCTTCACTGTGTTAGCCAGGATGGTCTCGATCTCCTGACCTCGTGATCCACCCGCCTCAGCCTCCCAAAGTGCTGGGATTACAGGAGTGAACCACTGCACCCAGCCTAATTTTTGTATTTTTAGCAAAGATGGGGTTTCACCATGTTGCCCAGGTTAGTCTCGAACTCCTGACCTCAGGTGATCCGCCTGCCTCGGTCTCCCAAAGTGCTGGGATGACAGGCGTGAGCCAGTGCCCAGCTGCACACAATTTTTTGTCTAGCTCTGGCATCTCGCTTTCAGTTCCCAGCCGGCCACAGCCACATGTGAGGAGGCTGACAACCAGTCTAGCCAGGGGTAGGCACCAGCTGCCCAGGAAGTAGTGTGTGCCAGGAATCCAAACAGCCTCCCAGATCCTCTGACGTTTCAGATCTGTTGACCTCATGATTCTACATAAAGAAACTATCCACTGCAGGCTGGGCGCAATGGCTCCTGTAATTTCAGCACTCTGGGAGGCTGAGACAGGAGGATAGCTTGAGCTCAGGAGTTCAAGACCAGCGTAGGCAAGATGGTGAAACCCCGTCTCTACCAAAAATACAAAAATTAGCTGGACATGGGGGCCAGAGCCTGTAATCCCAGCTACTCAGGAAGTTGAGGTGGGAGGATCACTTGAACCCAGGAGACAGAGGTTGCACTGCTGCTCTCCAGCCTAAGCAACAGAGCAAGACCGTGTCTCAGAAAAAAAAAAAAAAAAAAAAAAAAAGGCCGGGCCTGATGGCTCAACACCTGTAATCCCAGCACTTTGGGAGGCTGAGGCAGGCCGATCACGAAGTCAGGAGTTCGAGACCATCCTGGCCAACATGGTGAAACCCCATCTCTACTAAAAATACAAAACAATGAGCCAGGCGTGGTGGCGGGCACCTGTGGTCCCAGCTACTTGGGAAGCTGAGGCAGGAGAAGAGCTTGAACCTGGGAGGTGGAGGTTGCAGTGAGCTGAGATCGCGCCACTGCACTCCAGCCTGGCAAGAGTGAGACTCCAACTCAAAAAAAAAAAAAAAAAACAAACAAACTCATTTTGTAAAAAAAAAAACAGAAACTATCCACTGGAAAGACTCCCCACTCCACAGCCACACCCCGGGCACTGCTGGAGCATGTGCAAGAGGTGCCTCTGCTGTGGAGAACAAGCTGGCAGGAGACCAAGACTAGCAACTCCACTCCTAGGTTTAGACCCAAGAGAAATGAAAACTCACTGTCCACCGGACACAGGAACATGACTCACAATACCCAAAAAGGGGAACAGCCCAAATGTCCGTCAGCTGATGAGTGGCTAAATCAATGTGGTCTGTCGATGGAGCACTATGCAGCTGTGAAAAGGAACGCGGCACCAATCCAAGCCACCACGTGCATGAACCTATTATTTTCAAACAAGGCTATACAGTGGGCTAGGAGGTGGAAGGAAGCTCTTGCAGGCCTGGTCACGTTCACTTTGTTGATCTGTGTTCTGGTTCAAGAAATGTTTACACTTTGTAAAAAATCATCTCAGGAGGCTGAGGCAGGAGCATCTCAAGCCCATCTGAAGTGCAGCCTGGGCAACATAGGAAGACCCTAACTCTAAAAAAATTTTTTGGCCAGGTGCGGTGGCTCACGCCTGTCATCACAGTACTTTGGGAGGCTGAGGCAGGCGGATCACCTGAGGTCAGTAGTTCGAAACCAGCCTGCCCAGCATGGTGAAATCCTGTCTCCACCAAAAATACAAAATTAGCCAGGTGTGGTGGCGGGTGCCTGTAATCCCAGCTACTCAGGAAGCTGAGACAGGAGAATTGCTTGGACCTGGGAGGTGGAGGTTGCAGTGAGCCAAGATCATGCCATTGCACTGATCTTGCACTGGGTGACAGAGCAAGACTCCATCTCAAAAAAAAGAAAAAGACACAAGCTCCCTCATCTCAAACTCAATGCTGTCTGCCCAACTGCCCATCAGTGTTTACAGGGTCATGACTCTGGACTGTATCCAGAGGGCAGATGACCTGGAGCATGGTAGTGAAACCAGAGAGACTGGGGTTCAAGTTCTGGCTCAGCCCTTGAGCTGAGCTTTGAGCTGTGTGGCCCTGGACAAGTCACTTAGCTTCTCTCAGCCTCATCTATAAACTGAAGATTATAATAGCACTACCTCATACAGTTGTTTTTGTTTGTTTGTCTTTTTTTGAGATGGAGTCTTGCTCTGTTGCCCAGGCAGGAGTGCAGTGGTATAGTCTCAGCTCACTGCAACCTCCGCCTCCCGGGTTAAAGCAATTCTTCTGCCTCAGCCTCCTGAGTAGCTGGAACTACAGGCGTGTGCCACCACGCCTGGCTAATTTTTCTATTTTTAGCAGAGATGGGGTTTCACTATGTTGGCCAGGCTGGTCTGGAACTCCGGACCTCAAGTGATCCACCCACCTTGGCCTCCCAAGTGCTGCGATGACAGGCATGAGCCACCGCGCCTGGCCTCATACAGTTGTTTTGAGGAGTGAATAAGATACCACAGGAGACATTCTTAAATTGGGCCTGGCCCAAAGAAGGCCCTCGCTGCACCATACATGGGGAAGCAGAACAGCCGGGCCACCCGGGCTCCAGCCTCTGCCTCCACTGCTCACCCGCTCAGTTTTACCCTGGACGTTACTTCCACATAGGACGTCCATCTCCCTAACCATAAAGTGGACAGAACAACACCTACCTCAAGGTCAGCAGTGAAGACTCACTGACTTATTCTTAGGGAACCTAGCCTAGTACCAGGCAGGACGTTAGAGCCTGGTGACTGCTGACTGTGACGATGACTGGCACGGCTGTTATTTGTGGGAAGGAAAACAAGGGGAGACAGAAGTGGGGCAGGGGCTCCACCCGAGGCTGCACCAGCCCATCCCCTACCATCTGCTGCTCCTCGGTCCAGTTCACCTCGAAGCCATCAAACGCGTGGCTCTGCCAGTTCTTGTTCAGCTCTCGGATGACCATGGCCTCCACTCTCCGAAGAAAGGCTGCGAGCCGAGGCACGTTGTACTGGGACAGGGGCTGCACGCTGACGGGCACAGGGGCCTCCGTCTGCACCTGGGCGTCCACATGATTCCGGGCCTGGGCGGACGCGTTGGCAGTGGCAATGCTGACCGTCTGGCAGCTTTTCTGGGGGGAGGGTGAAAACAAGCATCACCACCCAGCTGCCCCCGCCCAGCCCCCGCCCAGCCCGACTGCCCCTCCTGCTTGACCTCCTCCCAGGTGCGATGGTTCCCCGGCTAGGGGCCTCTCTCAGTGAGGTCTGGGTTGGAGATGGCCCCTCGACTCTCCTATGTCCCACAGTCAATCAATGCCAGCCAACCAGAGCACTGTGTCCGCACCCCAGCCCCAGGGACCAATTCAGGGCTGGCCAAGGGACCCACACAGGCCAGTGAGACCCTGCCCCAGACTTTTGGTACAACAATTCGGAGGAGCCAGAGGGCTCCATTTCTGAAGACGCGGAGGGCAGGCAGAACCACGTCGGCTCACACCAGCACCCTGGCAGACACATGGTCTGATGCCCATGAACACCCCAGCTTCGCACCACCCCAGCTGCCTCCCTCAGCAGGCAGCCCTCCCAAACCTGGGCGAGCAACAGCAGCTCCGGCATCCACTATGAGCTGCTGGGTAGGAGGCAGAGCACCGCCCCCAAAGGCCTTGCTCTCCACCCTGCCACCACGCCTACTATTCCTGGTCCCCTACTTAGCTGTACCTGGCACAGGTACAAACATCAGAACAGGGAAGGAGAAGCCTCCTTATCTTACAGAAATACCCGATCGTCACCAAACGAAGGCTCTCTGGGCGGAAGCAATGTTGCTGCTTGAGGGGCTTTCCCCAGGTGGCCAAGGGACAATGACAAGGCCCTGGACTGCCACACTCCCTCCTTCCCATCTCAGGCAGGATTCGAGCTGGGCCAGGAGGCAAGATCGGAGGAAGGAAGGGGGCCGGACTCACCAGGACAGTTCTCTTCTGAACAGAGAGGCCTCAGCACTGGTACCCACCCTCACCTCCACAGGCCACTCAATTCTCTCTGCTTGTCTGTGTCCTAGTGAACCCTAAGTCCCCCAGCATAAGACTCTGATCTTTGAATCCCCAGCACTTTGCACGGTATTTGGCACAAAGCAGATGTTCATTTATACACATACACACACACACACACACACACACACACACACACACAAAACGCTGGCGCAGTGGCTCAGGCCTATATAATCCCAGCACTTTGGGAGGCCGAGGTGGGCGGGCGGGTAGATCACAAGATCTGGAGATCAAGACCATCCTGGCTAACATGGTGAAACCCGATCTGCACTAAAAATACAAAAAATTAGCAGGGCGTGGTGGTGAGCACCTGTAGTCCCAGCTACTCAGGAAGCAGAGGCAGGAGAATGGTGTGAACCCAGGAGGCGGAGCTTGCAGTGAGCCGAGATCGCACCATTGCACTCTAGCCTGGGCAACAGAGGGAGACTCCATCTCAAAAAAGAAAAAAAAAATTAGACAGGTGTGGTGGCGCATGCCTGTAATCCTAGCTACTCAGGAGGCTGAGGCAGGAGAATCACTTGAACCTGGGAGGCAGAGGTTGCAGTGAGCCAAGATCACGCCACTGCACTCCAGCCTGGGGTGTGGAGGGAGACTCGGTCTCAAAAAAAAAATAAAATAAAATTATTGAGGCCAGGCACGGTGGCTCACGTCTGTAATCCCAGCACTTTGGGAGCCCGAGGTGGGCGGATCACCAGGTCAGGAGATCGAGACCACCCTGACTAATATGGTGAAACCCTGTCTCTACCAAAAATACAAAAAAATTAGCTGGGTGTGGTGGCGGGTGCCTGTAGTCCCAGCTACTCGGGAAGGCTGAGGCAGGAGAATGGCGTGAACCCAGGAGGCAGAACTTGCAGTGAGCCGAGATCGCGCCACTGCACTACAACCTGGGAGACAGAGCGAGACTCTGTCTCAAAAAAAAAAAAAAAAAAAATTACTTAGTGAGCATCTACTTGCCAGGCATTGTCTGGGTAATGAAGATACAGCAGAAAAGAAAATGTGCAAGATTCTTGTGCCCCAGGTGCTTACACAGGGGTGGGGAGAGATGCAAAATACCAAATCCACGGGCGCAGTGGCTCAAGCCTGTAATCCCAGCACTTTGGGAGGCCGAGGCGGGCGGATCACGAGGTCAGGAGATCGAGACCATCCTGGCTAACATGGTGAAACCCCATCTCTACTAAAAAAATATACAAAAAACTAGCCGGGCGAGGTGGCGGGCGCCTGTAGTCCCAGCTACTGGGGAGGCTGAGGCAAGAGAATGGCGTAAACCCGGGAGGCGGAGCTTACAGTGAGCTGAGATCCGGCCACCGCACTCCAGCCCGGGCGACAGAGGGTGACTCCGTCTCAAAAAAAAAAAAAAAAAAAAAAAAACCAAATCCACACAGCACTGAGCACATCCAGAGGCACGAGAACAGAAGCAAACAGCCAGGGAGGCTGTCTGGATGGGACAACGAGGGTGGCCTCTTAGAGAGAAGGTATTTGAGCTGAGAGGTGAAGGACATGAAGGAGTCGGCCAAGTGGAAAGCTTCAGGAAGGAGTGTCGTGGGCCAAAATAAAATGTTATAGAGGAAAATTGCCTGAGCGCAGTGGCACACACCTGTAATCCGAGTACTTTGGGAGGCCGAGGCAAGAGGATCACTTGAGTCCAGGAGTTTGAGACCAGCCTGGGCAACAGAGAGAAACCCCGTACCTACAAAACAATTAAAAATTTGCCAGAAGCTGGGCGCGGTGGCTCACGCCTGTAATCCCAGCACTTTCGGAGGCCAAGGCAGGTGGATCACAAGGTCAGGAGTTCAAGACCAGCCTGGCCAAGATGGTGAAACCCCGTCTCCACTAAAAATACAAAATTGGCCGGGCACAGTGGCAGGCACCTGTAATCCCAATTACTCGGGAGGCTGAGGCAGGAGAATCACTTGAACCTGGGGGGGCGAAGGTTGCAGTGAGCCAAGATCGTGCCACTGTACTCCAGCCTGGGTGACAGAGGGAGACTCCATCTCAAAAAAAAAAAAAAAAATTGCCAGGCATGGTGGCACATCCTGTAGTCCCCAGCTACTCAGAAGGCTAAAGTGGGAAGACTGTTTGAGCCCAGGAAGTGGAGGCTGCAGTAAGCCGTTGATTGTGCCACTGCACTCTAGCCTGGGCAACAGAGCAAGTAAAGCCCAAGACTCTGTTGGACTCTGGGAATCATGGAAAGAAGGGAATCCAGGGTGACCCTGGGATCTGCACTGAGAACCCGTGGACAGAGCATCCCCAGATGTGAGGTCACACTCAGGCAGAGAACACAGGGCAGTTCTGTGGGGCCTGCTTTGGACTCAGATGCCTCAGCCACCCACAGGGAGGCATCAAGTATTCCCAGGGGAGGTTATGAAGCTCTGGAGAGTTTCTGACCAGACATGTGACTTGAAGCCAGAGAGCTGGAGGAGGCTGCCCAGGGAGCATACACATCAAGGAATGAATGAATGGGCCAGGGGATCAGAAAGTGCACGTGCCAAGTCAAGGGGACTAAGGGATAATCTCAAACTCCGTGAAAGCCACAATTCTGACCACAGTGCCACTTGGTAAGAGCTCACTTCCAGGTACTGTGCCAAGAGCTTCACCCACATCACCTCATTCCTCCTCACAACCACCCTACGAAGTAAATCCTATCTTCATATTATTAATGTTGGCACTGGGGCACAGAGAAACTGAGGAACTCACCCAAGGTCACACAGCAAAAGGTGATAGACTTGAACCCAGGCGGCCTTGGTTTTTTTTTTTTTTTTTGAGACAGGGTCTCACTCTGTTGCCCAGGCTGGAGTGCAATGGAGCAGTCATAGCTCATTGCAATCTACCTCTGCCTCCTGGGCTCAGGCAATCCTCCCACCTCAGACTCCCAAGTAGCTGGGACTACAGGTACAAAACTACACCTGGCTGATTTTTTAAAAGAATTTTTTCGTAGAGACAGGGTCTCACCATATTATCTAGGCTTGTCTCCAACTCCTGGGCTCAAATGATCCTCCCTCCTTGGCCTCCCAAAGTACTGGGATTATAGGTGTGAGCCACTGCGCCCAGCCAACCTGACTTGCCACTAGACTGACCTCACCACAGTAAACTGCATCCCAGCCATGGTGCTCTCCCACACACGCGCGAGGCTGGGACGACCACGTGTCGCTGCACTCCGCTTCAGACGCTTGGCAGATACAGCACTCCTCACAAACTGAAGAATCATGGTGCCCTGCACTGCACTGCACAAGCCTATCGGGCCATTTTCCCTACAGCATGCACTTAGTTCATGCCTCTGCCACATTTGGGCAATTCTCACAATATTTCAAACTTATTCATTCTTATATCTG
The DNA here is from genome assembly GCF_007565055.1 of Rhinopithecus roxellana. Classification (NCBI taxonomy): domain Eukaryota; kingdom Metazoa; phylum Chordata; class Mammalia; order Primates; family Cercopithecidae; genus Rhinopithecus; species Rhinopithecus roxellana. Next base: position 17,940,758 of record NC_044564.1, read on the forward strand.
TTATACTGATTTGTGATCAGTGATCTTTGATGTTACTACAGTAACTTTTGCAGCACCACAAATTGTACCCACGAGAGACAGTGAACTTCATCGATAAATGTTGTGTGTGATTTGACTGCTCTACTGACCAGCTGTTCCCTGTCTCTCTCTCTCCTTGGGCCTCCCTATTCCCTGAGACAAAACAACACTGAAAGTAAGCCAATTAGGCCAGGTATGGTGGTTCATGCCTGTAATCCCAGCACTTTGGGAGGCCAAGGCGGGCAGATCACCTGAGGTCAGGAGTTCAAGACCAGCCTGCCCAATGTGGTGAAACCCCATCTCTACTAAAAAAATACAAAAATTGGCCGGGCATAGTGGCTCATGCCAATAATCCCAGCACTCTGGGAGGCCAAGGCGGGTGGATCACCTGAGGTCAGGAGTTCGAGACCAGCCTGGCGAACACAGCGAAACCCCATCTCTACTAAAAATACATAAATTAGCTGGGCGTGGTGGTGTGCACCTGCAACCCCAGCTACTCAGGAGGCTGAGGCAGGAGAATCGCTTGAACCCAGCCTGGGCAACAAGAGTGATACTCTGTCTCAAAAAAAAAAAAAAAAAAAATTACCCAGGCGTGGTAGCAGGTGCCTGTAGTCCCAACTACTTGGAAGGCTGAGCCAGGAGAATCACTTAAACCCAAGAAGCGGAGGTTGCAATGAGCCGAGATCATGCCACTGCACTCTGGCCTGGGCATCAAAGTGAGACTCCATGTCAAAAAAAAAAAAAAAAAAAAAAGGTAAGCCAATTAATATCCCTACAGGGGCCTCTAAATGTTCAAGGGAAAGGAATAGCTGCAGGTCTCTTAATTCAAAAGCTAGACATGATTAAGCTTAGTGAAGAGGGCATGTTGAAAGCTGAGACAGGCTGAAGCCAGGCCTCTTGCACCAAACAGCCAAGTTGTGAACGCAAAGTTCTTGAAGGAAATTAAAAGTGCTACTCCAGGGAACACACAAATTATAAGGAAGTGAAACAGCATATTGCTGATAGGGATAAAGTTTAGTGGCGTGGATAGAAAATCAATCCAGCCACATTTCCTTAAGACACACCAAAACCCAGAGCAAGGCCCTGACTCTCTTCAACTCCATGAAGGCTGAGAGCGGTGAGGAAGCTGCAGAAGAAAAGCGTGAAGCCAGCAGAGGTTGGCTCATGAGCTTTAAGGCAAGCAGCCATCTCCATAATGTGCAAATACAAGATGAAGCAGCAAGTGCTGCTGGAGAAGCCACAGCAAGTTCTCCAGAACATCTAGCTCAGATTATTGATGAAGGTGGCCGCACTAAACAGATTTTCTTTTTTTTTTTTTTGAGACAGAGTCTCACTCTGTCACCCAGGCTAGAGTACAGTGGTGTGATCTCGGCATCCTTCGCCTCCTGGGTTCTAGCAATTCTCCTGCCTCAGCCTCCCGAGTAGCTGGAATTACAGGTGCCCGCCACCATGCCTGGCTAATGTTTGCAATTTTTTTTTAATTTTTTTTTTGAGACGGACTCTCGCTCTGTCGCCCAGGCTGGAGTGCAGTGGCCGGATCTCAGCTCACTGCAAGCTCCGCCTCCTGGGTTCACACCATTCTCCTGCCTCAGCCTCCTGAGTAGCTGGGACTACAGGCGCCCACCACCTCGCCCAGCTAGTTTTTTTGTATTTTTTAGTAGAGATGGGGTTTCACCGTGTTAGCCACGATGGTCTCGATCTCCTGACCTCATGATCTACCCATCTCGGCCTCCCAAAGTGCTGGGATTACAGACTTGAGCCACCGCACCTGGCCATGTTTGTATTTTTTTTTTTTTTTTTTTTTTTTTGAGACGGAGTCTTGCTCTGTCGCCCAGGCTGGAGTGCAGTGGCCGGATCTCAGCTCACTGCAAGCTCCGCCTCCCGGGTTCCCGCCATTCTCCTGCCTCAGCCTCCCAAGCAGCTGGGACTACAGGCGCCCGCCACCTCGCCCGGCTAGTTTTTTGTATTTTTTAGTAGAGACGGGGTTTCCCCGTGTTAGCCAGGATGGTCTCGATCTCCTGACCTCATGATCCGCCTGTCTCGGCCTCCCAAAGTGCTGGGATTACAGGCTTGAGCCACCGCGCCCGGCTAGTTTTTTTTTTGCATTTTTTAGTAGAGACGGGGTTTCACTGTGTTAACCAAGATGGTCTCGATCTCCTGACCTCGTGATCCGCCCGTCTCGGCCTCCCAAAGTGCTGGGATTACAGGCTTGAGCCACCGCGCCCGGCCCATGTTTGTATTTTTAATAGAGATGGGGATTCACCATGTCAGCCAGGCTGGTCTCAAACTCCTGAACTCAGGTGATCAGCCCACCTGGGCCTCCCAAAGTGCTGGGATTACAGGCATGAGCCACCACACCTGGCCCAGATTTTCAAAATAGATGAAACATTGGAAGGACATGCCATCTAGGAATTTGGAAACTAGAAAGAAGTCAATGCCTGGCTTCAAAGCTTCAAAAGACAGGCTGACTCTCTTGTTAGGGGATAATGCAGCTGATGACTTCAAGTTAAAGCCAAAGTTCATTTATATCCAGAAAATCCTAGGGCCCTAACAAATAATGCTAAGCCAGGCACAGTGGCTCATGTCTGTAATCCCAGCACTTTGGGAGGCCAAGGAAGGTGGATTATTTTTGAGTCCAAGAGTTTGTGACCAGCCTAGGCAACATGGGGAAACCCAGTCTCTACAAAAAATGTAAACATTAGCCAGGTCAGCTGGGCACAGTGGCTCACGCCTGTAATCCCAGCAATTTGGGAAGTCAAGGTGGGCTGATCACGAGGACAGGAGTTCGAGACCAACTTGACCAACACAGTGAAACCCCATCTCTACTAAAAATACAAAAATCAGCCAGGCGTGGTGGAGCGCACCTGTAATCCCAGCTATTTGGGAGGCTGAGGCAGAAGAATCACTTGAACCCAGGAGGCAGAGGTTGCGGTGAGCTGAGATCGCACCATCATACTCCAGCCTAGGCAACAAGAGCGAAACTCTGTCTCAAAAAACAAACATTAATATGGCACCTGCAAATTTCCTGTGAATTGGTAAGAAGCCACCATTACTCTTTGTGCTCCGGGACACCTAAGTCAGCTTCCCATGGTTTGAGATCCCTTTAGGGATGAGGCCCAAGTCCATACCCTGCCACCATGCCAGGCAGTGTGTGACTGGCAAGAGGGTAAGGCTCCAATAAGAAGCCCCCAGGAAGGAGTCACAGAAAGAAATGAGGCATGGGAGTCAGGATCCTCGCTTCCTAGGTCACTCTCAGAGGAGAGTGTTGAGGAAGCTGGGCCCCGAGCCAGCCTCCCACACCTAGAAAGTGTATCCAGGGACCAGGCACTATGGCTCACGCCTGTAATCCCAGCACTTTGGGAGGCCAAGGTGGGTGGATCACGAGGTCAGGAGATCAAGACCATCCTGGCCAACGTGGTGAAACCCTGTCTCTACTAAAAATACAAAAAATTAGCCAGGCGTGGTGGCGCACGCCTGTAATCCCAGGTACTCGGGAGGCTTAGGCAGAATTGCTTGAACCTGGGAGGTGGAGGTTGCAGTGAGCTGAGATCACACCACTGCACTCCAGCCCGGGCAACAGAGCGAGACTGTCAAAAAAAAAAAAAAAGGCCGGGCGCGGTGGCTCAAGCCTGTAATCCCAGCACTTTGGGAGGCCAAGACGGGCGGATCACGAGGTCAGGAGATCGAGACCATCCTGGCTAACACGGTGAAACCCCGTCTCTACTAAAAAATACGAAAAACTAGCCGGGTGAGGTGGTGGACGCCTGTAGTCCCAGCTACTCAGGAGGCTGAGGCAGGAGAATGGCGTAAACCCGGGAGGCGGAGCTTGCAGTGAGCTGAGATCCGGCCACTGCACTCCAGCCTGGGCAACAGGGCGAGACTGTCTCAAAAAAAAAAAAAAAAAAAAAAAAAGGTGTGTTCAGGGGAGTACAAAGGGCTGGGCCAGACTTTACGTAATCACACCAGGACGTCCTCGGAAGGAATCAGAGAACAGTAACTACCAAAGCAAGACCAGCAGGGTCCACCCTCTTGAGAGTCTGAGGCCCCAGGGACCCTCTGCAGCCTGAAGGCCAATTCTTCCCCAAGACAGCCTGCAGCCATGGAGAAGCCCAGAACATCAGCACTCCTGCCTCTCAGAGGAAGGAAGCTGAGGACCAGAAAGGTGAGGAGATGCCTCCTGCAAAGTCCACCTGCCCCACAGGACCCCTTTTCTTGGAAAACCTCCTACCCAAGCCAAAAGCTAGGCCCCAAGCCCGACTTCTCTGACTGAATGAAAACTGAACACTGGCCGCGCACAGTGGCTCACACCTGTAATCCCAGCACTTTGGGAGGTCGAGGCAGAAGGATCACTTGAGGCCAAGAGTTCGAGACCATCCTGGCCAACATGGCAAAACCCCACCTCTACTAAAAATACAAAAATTAGTCGGGCGTGGTGGCACACACCTGTAATCTCAGGTATCGGGCAGATTGAGGCAGGAGAATCACTTGAACCAGTAAGGCGGAGGTTGCAGTGAGCTGAGATCGCACCATCACACTCCAGCCTGGGCAACAGAGCCAGACTCCGTCTCAAACAAGCCCACTCCAGCAGGGGGTGCCATATGCTAGAGAATCTCCTGGGCCAGGCCAGGTCACGCCAAGCCAGGCCCAGCCAAGCCAAGCGGGCAGGGCCAGGCATGATGGCTCAGGCCTGTAATCCTAGCCCTTTGGGAGGCTAAGGCAGGCAGATCATTTGAGACCAGGAGTTCGAGACCAGCCTGACCAAAATGGTGAAGTCCTCTCTCTACAAAAAATACAAAAAAAAAAAAAGAAGAAAGAAAGAAAAATTAGCCAAGTCTGTTGGCAGGCGACCGTAATCACAGCTACTAGGGAGGCTGAGGTGGAAAGATCGCTTGAACCTAGGAGGTGTAGGTTGCAGTAAGCCAAGATTGTGCCACTGCACTACAGCCTGGGTGACAGAGGGAGACTCCGTTTCAAAAAAAAAAAAAAAAAAAAGAGAGAGAGAATCTGCTGGGCCGGAAGCTACAGCCAGTCCAGAAAAGGCACTCACTTAGAGCCCCAGAGGTAGGCAGCTAGGTGAATTCAGAAGAGGGATGCAGCAGAGGCCTGCCAGGGGGTGAAAGCACACAAGAAACCATTCAATTCAGCATTTCCTAGGCACCTCTGGGACATGGAAAACTACAGGAGACTCACCCCTGCCCTCAAGGAGCTAAATCAAGGGAGACAAACCTGAATGTTAAAAATGCACCCCACTGGGAAACAGTTCAACAGATCGCAGTGAGGATTGCGCACTGGAATTATGCTTGATGCCTCTGAACTGCACGCTTTTAAAAATGCTTAAAACGGCCCAGACGTGGTGGTTCACAGCTTTAATTTCAGCACTTTGGGAGGCTGAGTGGGAGGCTCACGTGAGGCCAGGAGTTCAATACCAGCTGTGTAACAAAGCAAGACCTCTGACTCTACAGAAATTTTCCAGATTAGCCAGGTGTGATGGTGTGCACCTGTAATTCTATCTACTCAGGAGACAGAGGTGGGAGGATTGCTTAAGCTCAAGAGTTTGAGGCTGCAGTGAGCTTTGATCACATCATTGCATTCCAGGCTGGGAGACAGAACTAGACCACCAGCACTTTGGGAGGCCGAGGTGGGAAGATCATTTCAGGTCAGGAGTTCGAGACCAGCCTGGCCAACAAGGTGAAACCCCATCTCTACTAAAAATACAAAAAATAGCCAGGCCTAGTGGGACACGCCTCTAATTTCAGCTACTGGGGAGGCTGAGGTGGGAGAATTGCTTGAACTCAGAAGGCAGAGACTGCAGTGAGCCGAGATTGCACCACTGCACTCCAGCCTAGGGAAGACAGTGAGATTCCATCTCAAAAAAAAAAAAAAAAAAAAAAACTGGGCCAGTGCAGTGGCTCACACCTGTAATCCCAGTACTTTGGGAGGCTGAGGCGGGCGGATCACAAGGTCAGGAGTTCGAGACCAGCCTGACCAACATGGTGAAACCCCATCTCTACTAAAACTACAAAAATTAGCTGGGCGTGGTGGTATGTGCCTGTAGTCCCAGCTACTCAGAAGGCTGAGGCAGAAGAATTGCTTGAACCTGGGAGATAGAGGTTGCAGTGAGCTGAGATTATACCATTGCATTCCAGCCTGGATGACAGAGTGAGACTCTGTCTCAAAAATAAATAAATAATTTTTTTTTTAAAGTAACTCTACTGGAAAGCAGCTGGATTAAACTAGTGGTTCTCAAACTTTGCTATGCATTAGAATCATTTAGGGAGATTTTATAAAACCAGATTCCCGGCCGGGCGCGGTGGCTCAAGCCTGTAATCCCAGCACTTTGGGAGGCCGAGACGGGCGGATCACGAGGTCAGGAGATCGAGACCATCCTGGCTAACCCGGTGAAACCCCGTCTCTACTAAAAAATACAAAAAACTAGCCGGGCGAGGTCGCGGGCGCCTGTAGTCCCAGCTACACGGGAGGCTGAGGCAGGAGAATGGCATAAACCCGGGAGGCGGAGCTTGCAGTGAGCTGAGATCCGGCCACTGCACTCCAGCCCAGGCGACAGAGTTCCCAGGTCATACCACATGCAAAGTTAGCCACAGTAACTGCAAGCAGAACCCAGGAGTTCACATTTTTCTTTTTTTTTTTTTTTTTTTTTTTTTTGAGACAGAGTCTCACTCTGTAGCCCAGGCTGAAGTGCAGTGACGTGATCTCCGCTCACTGCAAGCTCCGCCTCCCAGGTTTACGCCATTCTCCTGCCTCAGCCTCCCAAGTAGCTGGGACTACAGGCGCCTGTCATCTCGCCCGGCTAGTTTTTTTGTATTTTTTAATAGAGACGGAGTTTCACCGTGTAGGCCACGATGGTCTCGATCTCCTGACCTCGTGATCCACCAGTCTCGGCCTCCCAAAGTGCTGGGATTACAGGCTTGAGCCACCGCGCCCGGCCGGAGTTCACATTTTTCAACACTTTCCAGGGCATTCCACTGTTGACTACCTTTGAGAAGAGGGATGAGGTACCCCTCAGCTGAGACAGCGGGACCAGTCACTGACACTCAGAAACTCCACGCGAACAGCACTGGCTTTCACTTGGCTTTCTGGTCAACAGTCCCATTCAATCCCATAAGAAGTATCCTAACAATTGCACTTCACAGAAGAGAGACTGCATTACTAGTCCAGGGCCAAGCCACTAATAAAAAGGATCTGCACCCTCAAACTCAGATCGAAAATTAAGGTCCAGGACACCATCCCTCTAAACAGATAGGGATGTGGCAAGAAAAGTTAAGTCAGGCCAAAAACTACATATATATAAAAATATATATATATAATATATACATAAATATTATATTATATATAATTATATATATATATATATATATATATTTTTAAGACAGGGTCTCACTCTGTCACTCAGGCTGGAATGCAGTGCCGTGATTTTGGCTCACCGCAACTTTCACCTCCTGGGTTCAAGCGATTCTCCTGCCTCAGCCTCCCGAGTAGCCACCACGCCCGGCTAATTTTGTATTTTTAGTAGAGACGGGGTTTCTCCATGTTGGTCAGGCTGGTCTTCAACTACCAGTCAACCTCAGGTGATCTGCCCACCTCGGCCTCACAAACTGCTGGGATTATAGGCGTGAACCACCGCGTCCAGTCCCATTTTTGTATTTTTAGTAGAGATGGGGTTTCACCATGTTGACCAGGCTGGTCTCGAACTCCTGACCTCAGGTGATCCACCCGCCTCAGCCTCTCAAAGTGCTGGGATTACAGGAACCACGCCAGCCCATAGATTACTTCCACAAAGAAGAAAAAGTTAACTCAAAAAGCACCAGGCGGCAGTGGCGCAGTGGTCACCATGACAGCTGAGGGGCTGGGCGTGGTTCTGCCAGGCTAGGAGCACACCCAGCACCCAGAATCTCAGTGGTCGCTGCTTCAGCACAGCCTGTGCCATGGTCACCTCTGCCCCCTCCTCGGAGCATGTCGGGAAGCTGCATGAGATCTTTCACGGTCTCCAGGAAGGCCTACAAGGGGTGCCCAAGTGGCTGCTGGATGCAGTGGGGACCAAAGAGAAGCTGATCAGAGATGTTGATGAAAAGTAACAGGAAGGAAATAAAAAGCTGGCAGAGGTGGAGGAGGAACTACATTATGCACCTCTATCTTTCCATAACCCTATGATGTCTAAGCTTCAAAACTACCAGAAGGGCCGGGGGTAGTAGCTGACACCTGTAATCCCAGCACTTTAGGAGGCTGAGGTGGGCAGATCACTTGAGGTCAGGAGTTCAAGACCAGCTTGACCAACATGGTGAAACCCCGTCTCTACTGAAAATACAAACATGAACCAGCCGTTGTGGCACGCAGCTGTAGTTTCAGCTTCTCAGGAGGCTGAGGCAGGAGGATCACTTGAAACCAGGAGGTGGAGGTTGCAGTGAGCTGAGATCGCACCACTGCACTTCAGCCTGGGCAACAGAGCGAGACTCCATCTCAAACACACAAAAAGAAAGTACCAAGAGTAGCCCAGGCGAGGTGGTTCAGGCTTGTAATATCTATACCTTGGGAGGCCGAGGCAGGGGGATGACTTGAGGCCAGGAGTTTGAGACCAGCCTGGCCAACATGGTGAAAGGTCAGGAGTTCAAAACCAACCTGGCCAATATGGCGAAACCCCATCCCTACTAAAAATAAAAATAAAAAAATGGGCTGAGCACAGTGGCTAACACCTGTAATCCCAGCACTTTGGGTGGCTGAGGCAGGCTGATCACTAGGTCAGGAAATCAAGACTATCCTGGCTAACACGGTGAAACCCCACCTCTACTAAAAAAAACAAAAAATTAGCCAGGCGTGCTGGCATGCACCTATAGTTCCAGCTACTTGGGAGCCTGAGGCAGGAGAATCACTTGAACTCGGGAGGGAGAGGTTGCAGTGAGCCAAGATCATGCCACTGCACTCCAGCCTGGGCAACAGAGTGAGACTCTGTCTCAAAAAAAAAAAAAAAAAAAAAAATTAGCCATGCATAGTGGCTCATGCCTATAACCCCAGCCACTCGGGAGGCTGAGGCAGGAGAACTGCTTGAAGTCAGGAGGCAGAAGTTGCAGTGAGCTGAGATCACGCCATTGCACTCCAGCCTAGGCCACAGAGTGAGACTGTGTCTCAAAAAAAAGGCCAGGCGGGGCACGGTGGCTCACGCCTATAATCCCAGCACTTTGGGAGGCCGAGGCAGGCGGATCACGAGGTCAGGAGATCGAGAGCATCCTGGCCAACATGGTGAAACCCCGTCTCTACTAAAAATATAAAAAATTAGCCGGCCATGGTGGTAGGCACCTGTAGTCCCAGCTACTTCGGAGGCTGAGGCAGGAGAATGGCACGCACCCGGGAGGCAGAGCTTGCAGTGAGCCGAGACTGCGCCACTGCACTCCAGCCTGGGCAACAGAGTGAAACTATGCCTCAAAAAAAAAAAAAAAAAAAAAAAACGGCTGGGCGTGATGGTTCATGCCTGTACTCCCACCACTCTGGGCCGAGGCGGGCCGATCACGAGGTTAGATCACGAGGTCCGGAGTTCAAGACTCGCCTGGCCAACATAGTGAAACCCCATCTCTACTAAAAATACAAAGATTAGCTGGGCATGGTGGCACGTGCCTGTAGTCCCAGCTACTCTGGAGGCTGAGGCAGAAGAATCACTTGAACCCAGGAGGCGGAGGTTGTGTGGAGCCGAGATCGTGCCACTGTACTCCAGCCTGGGCAACAGAGCAAGACTCGATCTCAAAAAAAAAAAAAAAAAAAAGCAAAAATTAGCTGGGTGTGGTGGTACATGCCTGTAGTCCCAGCTCAGGACTGAGGCTGAGGCAGGAGAATCGCTTGAACCCAGGAGGCGGAGGCTGCAGTGAGCCGAGATGGCGCCACTGCACTCCAGCCTGGCAACAGCCTCCATCTCACAAAAACAAAAAATTTAAAAATTAGCTGGGCAGTGGTATGTGTCTGTAATCCCTGCTACACAGGAGGCTGAGGCAAGAGGATGGCTTGAGCCTGGAAGTTGGAGGTTGCAGTGAGCCAAGATGACACTACTGCACTCCTACCTGGGAGACAGAGCAAGACCCTGTGGTTGGATGGACGGATGGATGGATGGAAGGAAGGAAGGAAGGAAGGGAGGGAGGAAAGGAGGGAGAGAGGGGAAGGGAAGAGAAGAGTGGGAAGGGGACAACAGAAAGGGAAGGGATGAAAAAAGTAACTTACCTTCTTCTGGTCCTTGAAACATTCTTACAATATAAAAGAATCTCCTTAGGTAAGAGAGCTGGCTGTGTTTCAAGTGAACCATCCTCACAGATGAAAGCCTTCACACCCAAGTATTAGAATCATTTTCTTGGAATGCTACAGGTTAAAGCTATCTACAAGAAAATTAACCAGACTCAATCTCATTCTATTAGAAAAAAAAAAAAAAGTATTAAACTGAATCAACGATTCCTAACCTAGAGTCTACTTTTGTATTTTTATTATTATTTTTTATATACAGAGTCTGTCACCCAGGCTGGAGTGCAGTGGCACAATCTCGGCTCACTGCAACCTTCGCCTCCCAGGTTCAAGCAGTTCTCCCACCTCAGCCTCCAGAGGAGCTGGGATTACAGGCGGGCACCACCACATCCGGCTAATTTTTGGTACTTTCAGTAGAGATGGGGTTTCACCATGTTGGCCAGGCTGGTCTCCAACTCCTGACCTCAGGTGACCCACCAGCCTCAGCCTCCCAAAGTGCCGGGATTACAGGTGTGAGACATCACGCCCAGTTCCAACCTAGAGTCTTCTAAAAATGTTCAGCAAGGCCGGGCGCGGTGGCTCACGCCTGTAATCCCAGCACTTTGGGAGGCTGAGGTGGGCGGATCACAAGGTCAGAAGATCAAGACCATCCGGGCCGGCCGGGTGCGGTGGCTCAAGCCTGTAATCCCAGCACTTTGGGAGGCCGAGACGGGCGGATCACGAGGTCAGGAGATCGAGACCATCCTGGCTAACACTGTGAAAACCCGTCTCTACTAAAAAATACAAAAAACTAGCCGGGCGAGGTGGCGGGTACCTGTAGTCCCAGCTACTCGGGAGGCTGAGGCAGGAGAATGGCGTAAACCCGGGAGGCGGAGCTTGCAGTGAGCCCTGAGATCGGGCCACTGCACTCCAGCCCCAGCCCCGGGCGACAGAGCGCGACTCGTCTCAAAAAAAAAAAAAAAAAAAAAAAAAAAGACCACCGGGCCAACACGTGAAACCCATGTCTCAAAATACAAATTGGCCAGGCGTCGGTGCTCTGAGCTACTTAGGCAAGAATGACGTGAACCACAGGATGCGTGAGCAGAGATCCCCCAGCCTCCAGCTGGGGACAAGACTCCGTTCAAAAAAAAAAACAAAAACAAAACAAAAGTGCAGCGGCTATTTGAGGCTAAAATCTGGCCTGTCCTCAAGCTGTAATCCCAGCACTTTGGGAGGCCAGACGGCGCGATCACGAGGTCAGGAGATCGAGACATCCTGAAACACAGTGAAACCCCGTCTCTATAAAATACAAAAAAAAACTAGCGGGGAGTGAGGGAGGATCCGCCTGTATCACCCAGCTACTCGGACAGGACTGAGGCGGGAGAAGGCGCAAACCCGGGAGCGGAGCTTGCAGTGAGCTGAGATCCGGCCACTGCACTCCATCCGGGCGACAGCAGCAGACTATCGCTGAGACTGCTTAAAAAAAAAAAAAAAAAAAAAAAAAAAATCCAGTGCATCTGAATCATCAGCTGACCTGCGATAAGGATAGACACTTAACTAAACCACCCAGTGCCCTGGCTTTCCCTAAGAACTGTTCCCATGCAGCACAGCAAAGTGGGGAATGCTTGCAAGCCAGATCAGATCCTGGCTTCAGCTGTGCAGACTTGTAGGCCTAAGGTAAGAAATCTGTCCTCAAGATAAGACTTCATGGAAACCTCACTGGCCTTGGGGAAGATCTGGGCTCTCTGCAGGTTCATGCAGCAAGCTAAGCCTCAGTATTCTCTTCTGGGACATGTGCAGCACCCAATGCTGCTCATCTTCAGAGGAAAAGCATAAGTCCTTACAATACTCTGAGAGGCCCCACCTGACCTGACTTTCCTCATATTATCCTCTCTGACCTCACCTGGGACCACTCTTCCCAATCCTTCACTCCTCTCCAGGACCATCTGCCTCCTCAAACAGATTTGTCCTAGGGCCTCTGCACTGACCTTTTTTCCCCCTATAGAGTCAGGGTCTCTCACTGTGTTACCCAGGCTGGAACACAGTGGTGCAATCATAGCTCACTGTACCTTTGAACTCCTGGGCTCAAGGGATCCTCCCGCCTCAGCTGCTCAAGTAGCTGGGACTACAGCCACAATGCCACGGCACCCTACTTTGCACTTGACTTTTCATCTCCCTTGATGACTACCCCAGGTATCCACTTAGCCCAAGCTCACTCCTCCAAATCTTTGCTAAAATGTCACCCTCTCACTGTAGTCCACCCGGCAAACCACCCTCTCAATCCCCAACCCAGTCCTTCCGATCTCTCAGCTTTTTCCTTTTGTCCACGGCACTATTCATCTTCTAACACACTGCATAATGTACTTATTAAATATACTATTAATGTTACAGCCCCTGCCACTGCCCATGTAAGCTCCAGGAGGGACAGATGTCTGTCTTCTTTTCTGATGAGTCCCCAACCCTTGAACAGCTCCTGGCACACGGCAGGTACTGAAAGTCCGCAAGGACACCTTGGGAGAGGCCTTGAGCACGCAGCAGCCCCGCCCTTCATCTCATCAGAGCACTTCCTTTTGTGCGCGTTTGATTAAACACCTGGAAAACTGGCTTATCTAGAATTTACCATGCAGTTTGCTCATTTAAAAGTTAGCCTGGGCCGGGCGCGGTGGCTCACGCCTGTAATCCCAGCACTTTGGGAGGCCGAAGCGGGCGGATTACGAGGTCAGGAGATCGAGACCATCCAGACTAACACGGTGAAACCCCGTCTCTACTAAAAAATAGAAAAAAAAATTAGCCGGGCGTGCTGGCGAGCGCCTGTAGTCCCAGCTACTTGGGAGGCTGGGGCAGGTGAATGGCGTAAACCCGGGAGGCGGAGTTTGCAGCGAGCCGAGATAGGGACAGCTTAAGCCCAGGAGTTGGAGACCAGCCAGGGAAACACAGGGAGACCCCATCTCTATAATAAATAAACAAACAGCCGCCGTGGTGGCGCGCGCCTTAAGTCTCAGCTACTCTGGATGCGCAGGTGGGAGGATCGCTTGTGCACCGGAGGCTGAGACTGCCGTGAGCCGAGATCGCACCACTGCACTCCAGCCTAGGCGACAGAGCGAGACCCTGTCTCAAAAAAAAGAAACAAAACTTAAAAAAAGTTGTTTTAAATGCTTAAAAACTGCACTTCACACAAAATCCTTCAAAACCTGAGTTCCTTGGAGGTGTTTGTTTTTCCACTTTTTGTTGTTAAAAAATGAGCCAAGAGCATCCTCCGGGTCAGTTTATGCGGAATAAACTGTAAAGCAAACGGGACGCCCGAACCCGCCCAGTGGCCGCGCTGCGTCCGCGCCTTCCCGCCCGCGTCTCTCCGCGCTGGGCCCGCGCCCTCACCGTCTCCTCGCGGATGCCCTGGACGGCCCTCCACTGCGAGGGCACGGACGCCACACCCAGGGTCTCGTCCTGCAGTGGCCCTGGCCGCCCCGGCCCCGGGCTGCTCGCAACCCCGCCCGTCGCCAGCACCGCAACTCCCGCGCTTCCAGTCGGCTCCAGTAGCCCGGACTGCGCACGGGTTGCCCTGGAGACGGTTCCGCCCTCTCGTGCCGACGCACTCAGGCGCGACCTCCACCCCTACGCAGACTTGAGCGGAAAACGGGGAACGTGAGGCTGGCGGCGCCATGTTTGAATTGGTCGCAGCGCCACCTGCAAGGCCTGGAAGAAAGAAAAGTAATGATTCTTCTCCGCCAGAGAAAGAAGCATGACCGGTTTTGCATACCCTGTCCCTAGAAAAAGTAGGCTCGAGGAAGGCCTGACTACTCCTAGGCGAGGAAAACTGCGGAAGATGAGGCCTTGGTGCCAGGTTCAAAGATGGCGCTGAGCGGCCAAGCGCAGAGGCCAGGCGAGGGCGGGAGCCTGCGGCCGTGGCGGGCCCGCGAGTTCTGGGCCTTGGGGGCGCAGATCTGGCTGAGCAACTGATGCTTCCAGAAGATCCGAGAACCGCGCCACTCGAACAGGCTGTTACCTCGAAGCCAAGTGGTCTCCCTTTGATCCTGTCTCTGTCTCAATAGATTGATGATGAAGAATATCCCTACGGAGATTAAATGTGGTTGAAAAGCTGGGAGATCCATGCCGGGCGCGGTGGCTCACACCTGTAATCCCAGCACTTTGGGAAGCCGAGGCGGGCGGATCACGAGGTCAGGAGATCGAGACCAGCCTGACCAACAACATGATGAAACCGCGTCTCTACTAAAAATACAAAAATTAGACGGGTGTGGTGATGCAGGCCTGTAATCCCAGCTACTCGAGAGAGGAAAGCAGGAGAATCGCTTGAACCCAGGAGGCGGAGGTTGCGGTGAGCCGGATCGCCCCACTGCAGTCCAGCCTGGGCAACGGAGTGAGACGTCGCCTCAAAAAAAAAGAAAAAAAAGAGGCCGGGCGCGGTGGCTCAAGCCTGTAATCCCAGCACTTTGGGAGGCCGAGACGGGCGGATCACGAGGTCAGGAGATCGAGACCATCCTGGCTAACACTGTGAAACCCCGTCTCTACTTAAAAATACAAAAAACTAGCCGGGCGAGGTGGCGGGCGCCTGTAGTCCCAGCTACTGGGGAGGCTGAGGCAGGAGAATGGTGGGAACCCGGGAGGCGGAGCTTGCAGTGAGCTGAGATCCGGCCACTACACTCCAGCCCCGGCGACAGAGTGAGACTCCGTCTCAAAAAAATAAAAAAAGAAAAGAAAAGAAAAGCTGGGAGGCCCAAATGAGGTCTTCTACAGAAAAATGCTTATTAAATCGAAATTAAAAGCAAATAACTAAATAATGTGCCTATTGTATGTCGGGCAAAAAGTCCAGAACGTCTCATTAAATTCTCACCCTGAGGAAGGAATTACTTTTTTTTTTTTGTATTTTTTAGTAGAGACGGGGTTTCACCATGTTAGCCAGGATGGTCTCGATCTCCTGACCTCGTGATTCACCTACCTCAGCCTCCCAAAGTGCTGGGATTACAGGCGTGAGTCACCGGGCCCGGCCAGGAATTGCTTTTGATACAGTATTAGGTCGTTCTGCCATTCCCCACGCCCCACCGCAATTAAAAAACACTGGAGATTCTGACCTGAGGACTAAAACAATAAAAATAAATAATAGGCCGGGCGCGGTGGCTCAAACCTGTAATCCCAGCACTTTGGGAGGCCGAGACGGGCGGATCACAAGGTCAGGAGATCGAGACCATCCTGGCTAACACGGTGAAACCCCGTCTCTACTAAAAATACAAAAAACTAGCAGGGCGAGGTGGCGGCGCCTGTAGTCCCAGCTACTCGGGAGGCTGAGGCAGGAGAATGGCATGAACCCGGGAGGCGGAGCTTGCAGTGAACTGAGATCTGGCCACTGCACTCCAGCCTGGGTGACAGAGCGAGACTCCGTCTCAAAAAAAATAAATAAATAAAAATAAATAAATAAATAAATAATAAACAAATAGACTGGGTGCGGTGGTTCACACTTGTAATCCCGGTACTTAGAGAGGCCAAGGCAGGAGGATCGCTTGAAGCCAGGGGTTCGAAACCACCCCAAGCAACATAGTGAGAGCCCGACTCTACCAAAAAAAAGTTTCAAAACTTAGCTGGGCATGGTGGCACATGCCTGTAGTCCCACCTACTCGGCAGGCTGAGGTGTAAGGATCCCTCGAGTCCAGGAGTTTGAGGCTGTGGTGAGCTATGATTACACCACTACATTACAGCCTGAGAGATAGAGCAAGACCCTATCTCTAAAAAAATAATAATAAGCCAAACGAGATGGCCAGCACTTTGGAAGGCCAAGGCAAGAGGATCACTTGAGCCCAGCAGTTTGAGAACTGCCTGGGCAACATAGCAAGACTCCGTATCTACAAAAAATTTAAAAATTAGCCAGGCATGGTGGCACACACCTGTAGTCCCAGCTGCTCCGGAGGCCAGGGTGAGAGGATCCCTGGAGTCAGGGAAGTTGAGGCTGCAGAGAGCCCTGATTGAACCACACACAGTGTGCTTCAGCCTGGACAAGAGAGTGAGACACTGTCTCAAAATAATAATAATAATAACAAAATAATAAAATTTTAAAAATTCTAAAAAATTATCTGGAAAGATAAATGCTTTTTCTTTTTCTTTTTTCTTTTTTTTTTTTTTTTTTTTTGACACAGAGCCTCATTTTGTCGCCCAAGCCGGAGTGCAGTGGTGTGATCTCGGCTCACAGCAACCTCCACTCCCCAGTTCAAGCGATTCTCATGCCTCAGCCTCCCAAGTAGCTGGGATTACAGGCACATGCCACCACACCAGGCTAATTTTTGTAGTTTTAATAGAGAAGGTCTGGAACTCCTGACCTCAAATGATCTGCCCGCCTTGGCCTGCCAAAGTGCTGGGATTACAGGCATGAGCCACTGCGCCCAGCCTGTTTGGTTTTTTTGCGACAGTCTTGCTTTGTCGTCCAGGCTGGCGTGCAGTGGCACTATCTCGGCTCATTACAACCTCCGCCTCCCAGGCTCATGTGATTTTCCTGCCTCAGCCTCTCTAGTAGCTGGGATTACAGGCACCCACCACAGCGCCTGGTCAATTTTTTGTATTTTTAGTCGAGATGGGGTTTCACCATGTTGGCCATGCTGCTTTGAAACTCCTGATCTCAGGTGAGCCACCTCACCTGGCCTGATTTTTTTTTTTTTTTTTTTTTTTTTGAAACAGGGTCTGGCTCTGTCACCCAGGCTGGAGTAGTGGTATGATCATGGCTCACTGCAGCCTCAACCTCTCTGGGCTCAGGCCATCCTCCCACCTCAGCTTCCTAAGCAGCTGGGACTACAGGCGTGCACTACCATCCCCAGCTAATTTTTGTGTTTTGTAGAAAAAGGACTGTCTCAAAAAAAAAAAAAAAAAAAAGAGCCTGAAACCTGAAGGGGGCTCAATCAATGGTAGCCATAATGAAAGTGCCATCTGCCCATGAGCTGTATGTTGGGAGGCTAGGTGTGCCCTACAGATGGATACCAGACGTAAAGCAGCAGGATATTCATAATTTCAAAACACAAGTGTTACAATCTTGGGTGTTTTGTTTTGTTTTGTTTGAAATGGAGTTTTGTTCTTGTTGCCCAGGCTGGAGTGCAATGGTGCGATCTTGGCTCACTGCAACCTACTTCCCAGGTTCAAGCAATTCTCCCTGCCTCAGCCTCTCGAGTAGCTGGGATTACAGGCACCCACTACCATTCATGGCTAATTTTTTTTTTTTTTTTCAGGCAGTCTCACTCTATCCCCCAGGCTGGAGTGCAATGGCGCAATACTGGCTCACTGCAACCTTCACCTCCTAGATTCAAGCAATTCTCCTGCGTCAGTCTACCGAGCAGCTGGGATTACAGACAACTACCATCATGCTAATTTTTGTATTTTTAGTACAGATGGGGTTTCACCATGTTAGCCAGGCTGGTCTCGAACTCCTGACCTCAGGTGATCCACGTGTCTTAGCCTCCCAAAGTGCTGGGACTACAGTTGTGAGCCACCGCACCCGGCCTTTTTTTTTTCTTTTGAGATGGAGTCTCTGTCTCACAGGTTCAAGCAATTCTCGTGTCTCAGTCTCCTGAGTAACTGGGACTACAGGTGTGGGCCACCACACCTGGCTAATTTTTGTATATTTAGTAGAGATGGAGTTTGGCCAGGCTGGTCTCAAACTCCTGACCTCAGGTGATCCGCTTGCCTCAGCCTCCCAAAGAGCTGGGATTACAGGCGTGATCCACCACGCCTGGCCCACCAATTCATTATTATTGTTATTATTATTTTTTGAGACAGAGTTTTGTTATTGTTGCCCAGGCCAGAGTTCAATGGCACAATCTTAGCTCACTGCAACCTCCCCATCCTGGGCTCAAGCGATTCTCCTGCCTCAGCCTCCCGAGTAGCCAGGATTACAGGCATTGGCCACCATATCTGGCTAATTTTGTATTTTTAGTAGAGTTGGGGTTTCACCATATTGGCCAGGCTGGTCTCAAACTCCTGACCTCAGGTGATCCGCCCACCTCAGCCTCCAAAGTGCTGGGATTACAGGCATGAGCCACCAGTCCTGGACAATTCATTCTTCCCTTTTTTTTTTTTTTTTTTTTGAGACGGAGTCTTACTCTGTCGCCGGAGCTGGAGTGCATGGAGTGCAGTGGCCGGATCTCAGCTCACTACAAGCTCCGCCTCCCAGGTTTTACGCCATTCTCCTGCCTCAGCCTCCGGAGTAGCTGGGACTACAGGCGCCCGCCACCTCGCCTGGCTAGGTTTTTTTTTTTTTGTATTTTTAGTAGAGACGGGGTTTCACCGTGTTAGCCAGGATGTTCTCGATCTCCTGACCTCGTGATCCGCCCGTCTCGGCCTCCCAAAGTGCTGGGATTACAGGCTTGAGCCACCGCGCCCGGCTCATTCTTTCTTTCTTTATTTTTTTTGAGACAGAGTCTCGCTCTGTCGCCCAGGCTGGAGTGCAGTGGCGCCATCTCAGCTGACGGCAAGCTCCACCTCCCAGGTTCATGCCATTCTCCTGCCTCAGCCTCCTGAGTAGCTGGGACTACAGGTGCCCACCAACACGCCAGGCTAATTTTTTTGTATTTTTAGTAGAGACAGTGTTTCACCGAGTTAGCCAGAATGGTCTCAATCTCCTGACCTCGTGATCCGCCTGCCTTGGCCTCCCAAAGGGCTAGGATTACAGGCGTGAGCCACCACGCCTGGCCCCAATTCATTCTTTTTTTTTTTTTTTTTTGAGAGGGAGTCTTGCTCTGCCGCCCAGGCTGGAGTGCAGTGGCCGGATCTCAGCTCACTGCAAGCTCCGCCTCCCGGGTTCACGCCATTCTCCTGTCTCAGCCTCCCGAGTAGCTGGGACTACAGGCGCCCGCCTCGTCGCCCGGCTAGTTTTTTGTATTTTTTAGTAGAGACGGGGTTTCACTGTATTAGCCAGGATGGTCTCGATCTCCTGACCTCGTGATCCGCCCGTCTCGGCCTCCCAAAGTGCTGGGATTACAGGCTTGAGCCACCGCGCCCGGCCCCCAATTCATTCTTAATGATCCAGATTAAAGCTCTCTGATTTCTGCCAGTGGATTATTTATTTATTTATCTATTCCGGAAAATACGGTTTTTTTTTTTTTAATTCTAGTAACTACAAATAGGAAACTAGAGGGGGAGCCCCAGGCTGGGACAAACAATGGCTGCCCCCTCCTTGACATTACAGTGGAACAACGTGGCCCTTACATCCTTTATGGTCAATTCAGGCCCCACTCCTTCTTCTTCTGCTGCTGCAGTGTAGGGACCTCAAACTCCTCCTGCTTTGTTTCCTGTACCCCAAACGGGACTGTTGGATCTAGTGCAGGGACTAGGGAAGGAGAGGAAGGAAGAAAAGTGGGTGTGAACTCCATGGAGTGACAAAGACACAGGCTGGCTGGGAACATTTTTGAGGCCAAGCACCCCCGCAGATGGCCGTACCTGCTGCTGCCAGGACAGTGGTGGAGTAGGGTGTGCTAGAATGAGATGGGGCTTGGGCTCCTTTTAACCTGGAAGTAGATGTATTTGTTCCATTTTCTGTAATCCAATAAAGTTTTGTTCATATCTATTACGGTTTTTTTTTTTTTTTTTTCTGAGACAGGGTCTTACTCTGTCGCCCAAGCTAGAATGCAGTGGCACCATCATGGCACACTGCAGCCTCAACATCCAGTGCTCAAGCGATCTCCCAGCTCAGCCTCCCTAGTAGCTGGGACTACAGGTACACGCCACTATGCCCAGTTAATTTTTTGTGTTTTTTGTATAGACTGAGTTTCGCCATGTGGCCAAGGCTGTCTTGAACTCCTGGGCTCAAGCCATTCATCTGCCTCGGCCTTTCAAAAACCTGGAATTACAAGTGTTAGCTACTGCACCCAGCCCTTTTTTTTTTTTTTTTTTTTTTTTTTTGAGTTTTGCTTTTCTTGCACAGGCTGGAGTGCAATGGTGTGGTCTTAGCTCACTGCAACCTCCACCTCCCCAGTACAAGTGATTCTCCTGCCTCAGCCTCCTGAATAGCTGGCATTCTAGGTGCCCGTCACCACGCCTGGCTAATTTTTTCTTGTATTTTTAGTAGAAACAGGGTTTCACCGTGTTGGCTAGGTTTGTCTTGAACTCCTGACCTCAGGTGATCAGACTTCCAAAGTTCTGGGATTACAGGCATGAGCCACCAGGCCCAGCCTGTTTAGCATATTCTTCCCCTGACCATCACAATGCCTCCTCCCCAAGCCCTTGATGTCTCCATTCAAAAGCCAACTCATTAGGGAAGTATTACCTTATTTTGTGTATTTTACTCAAAGCACTGATTACAATCACTGTTGCCTCACATATATTAGACACTCTATAAGTATTGTTTAAAAGAATGAATATGGTTCTGTGTAGGCAATTGTTCTAAATATGTCAATTCCAGTATTTCATTTTTCTTTTTTTTAGACAGAGTCTTACTCTGTCGCCCATGCTGAGGTGAAATGTCGCGATTCTGGCTCACTTCAACCTCCGCCTTGTGGGTTCAAGCAATTCTCCAGTCTCAGCCTCCCAAATAGCTCGCTTTACAGGCGCCTGCCACCATACCCAACTAATTTTTGTATTATTAGCAGAGACGGGGTTTTACCATGTTAGCCAGGCTGGTCATGAACTCCTGACCTCAGGTGATCCACCCACCTCAGCCTCCCAATGTGCTGGGATTACAAGCGTGAGCCACCGCACCCCATCAGTATTTCATTTTTCAACATTATACATGCAGCAGCAATTCTGTTGAAAAAACATTAGCCAGGTGAGGTGGCTCACACCTGTAATCCCAGCACTTTGGAAGGCCAAGGGTGGAGGATCACTTGAGCTCAGGAGTTTGAGATCAGCCTGGGCAACATAGCAAGATCCCATTTTTTTTAACAAAAATAAAAATTAAAACAAGAAAATATAACACATAAACAGTTATTTGGGTAAAATTATAACTGTGAAATTCTTTTTTTTTTTCTTTTTCTATTTTTTTTTTTTGGAGATAGAATGTCTCTCTGTCACCCAGTCTGGAGTGCATTGGTGCAATCTGGCTTCACTGCAACCTCTGCCTCCCGGGTTTAAACAATTATCCTGCCTCAGCCTCCTGAGTAGCTGGGATTACAGGCGCCCGCCACCATGATCAGCTAATTTGTGAATTTTTAGTAGAGACGGGATTTCACCATGTTGGTCAGGCTAGTCTCAACCTCCTGACTGCCCTCCTCGGCTTCCCAAAGTGCTAGGAATACAGGCATGAGCCACCATGCCGGCCCGGCCAAATCTGTGAATTTCAAAGTTACTCAGCTAGAGATGGGTCATGTTAATCTCACCGTTATATTTACCATGACCTTAAACTAGGGCTTTCTCTTAAAAAGTACTTAACATGTATTGAATAAAACAAATGTATTGGGGCCAGGAGCAGTGGTTCCCGCCTGTAATCCCAGTACATTAGGAGGCTGAGGCAGGTGGATCACCAGAGGTCAGGAGTTCAAGACCAGCCTGACCAATATGGTGAAACCTCGTCTCTACTAAAAATACAAACATTAGCCAGGCATGGTGGCACAAGCCCATAATCCCACCTACTTGGGAGGCTAAGGCAGGAAAATCGCTTGAACTCGGGAGGCAGAGGTTGCAGTGAGCCGAGATTGCACCACTACACTCCAGCCTGGGCGACAGAGTGAGACTCTGTGTCCAAAAAAAAAAAAAAAAGGCTGGGCCCCGTGGCTCACGCCTGTAATTCCAGCACTTTGGGAGGTCGAGGCAGGTGGATCATGAGATCAGGAGTTCGAGACCAGCCTGACCAACAGGGGGAAACCGTCTCTACTAAAAATACAAAACTTAGCCAGGCATGGTGGTGCGTGCCTGTAATCCCAGCTACTCAGGAGGCTGAGGCAGGAGAATCGCTTGAACCCAGGAGGTGGAGGTTGCAGTGAGCCTTGATGTTGCCACTGCACTCCAGCCTGGGAGACAGAGCAAGACTCCATCTCAAAAAAAATAGAAAAAAAAAAAAATGTGTTGGATCAATTGACAAATATTTCGGAAAAATAACTTTGGGAGCCTAAGGTGGGCAGATCACTTGAGGGTCAGCAGTTCGAGACCTGCCTGGCCAACATGGAGAAAACCCATCTCTACTAAAAATACAAAAGTTAGCTGGGCGTGGGCGTGGTGGCGGGCACCTGCAATTCCATCTATCTAGGAGGCTGAGGCATAAGAATCGCTTGAACCTGGGAGGTGGAGGTTGTAGTGAACCAAGATTGTGCCACTGCACTCCAGCCTTGGTGATAGAGTGAGACCCTGTCTCAGAAAAAAAAAAAAAAAAAAAAAAAAAAAAAAAAAGCCAAAATACATCCACACGTCATACTACAAAATTAATTCAGGTTGTTTATAAACTGGAATGCTAAAAATGAAGGCAATGCCGGGCGTGGTGGCCCACGCCTGTAATCCCAGCACTTTGGGAGGCTAAGGTGGGCGGATCACTTGAGGTCAAGAGTTCAAGACTAGACTGACCAACATGATGAAACTCCATCTCTACAAAAAAACACAAAAATTAGCTGGGTGTGGTGAGTGACTATAATCCCAGCTACTCCGGAGGCTGAGGCAGGAGAATCTCTTGACCCCAGGAGGCGGAGGTTACAGTGACCTGAGATTGCACCACTGCATTCCAGCCTGGGCGACAGAGCAATACTCCATCTCAAAAAAAAAAAAAAAAAAAAAAAAAAAAAACAAGATAAGGGCTGGCATGGTGACTCATGCCTGTTATAATCCTAGCACTTTCGGGAGCTAAGGTGGATAGATCACTTGAGCCCAGAAGTTCAAGACCAGCCTGAGCAAAATGGCAAAAACCCTGTTGCTACGAAAATCAAAAATTAGGCCAGGCGCAGAGACTCACTCCTGTAATCCCAGCACTTTGGGAGGCAGAAGAGCGTGGATCATGAAGTCAGGAATTTGAGACCAGCCTGGCCAACACTGTGAAACCCCGTCTCTATGAAAAATACAAAAATTGGCCGGGCGCGGTGGCTCAAGCCTGTAATCCCAGCACTTTGGGAGGCCGAGACGGGCGGATCACGAGGTCAGGAGATCGAGACCATCCTGGCTAACACGGTGAAACCCTGTTTCTACTAAAAAAAATACAAAAAACTAGCCGGGCGAGGTGGCGGGCGCCTGTAGTCCCAGCTACTCCGGAGGCTGAGGCAGGAGAATGGCGTGAACCCGGGAGGCGGAGCTTGCAGTGAGCTGAGATCCGGCCACAGCACTCCAGCCTGGGTGACAGAGCGAGACTCCGTCTCAAAAAAAAAAAATTAACTAGGAGTGGTGACATGTGCCTTTACTGCCAGCTACTAGGCTAAGGTGGGAGGATAACCTGAGCCCTAGGAGGTCGAGGCTGCAGTAAACTGATTATTTATTTTTATTTTTTATTGAGATGCAGTCTCACACTGTCGCCTGGGATGGTGTGCAGTGGCGCAATCTCAGCTTGCTGCAACCTGTGCCTCCCGGTTTCAAGCGATTCTCCTGCCTCAGCCTCCCGAGTAGCTGGGACTACAGGCACGTGACACCACACCCGGCTAATTTTTGTATTTTTAGAAGAGACAGGGTTTCATTATGTTGGCCAGGCTGGTCTTGAACTCCTGACCTTGTGATCCGCCTGCCTCAATCCTCTTTTTTTTTTTTTTTTTGAGACAGAGCCTTGCTCTGACGCCAGGCTGGAGTGCAATGGCTTCATCTCAGCTCACTGCAACCTCCGCCTCCCTAATTCAAGCGATTCTCCTGCCTCAGTTTCCCGAGTTACTGGGATTACAGGCATTCGCCACCACGCCCAGCTAATTTTTTTTTTCTTTCTTTCTTTTTTTTTTTTTTGAGAGGGAGTCTCACTGTTGCCAGGCTGGAGTGCAGTGGCCGGATCTTGGTTCACTGCAACCTGCAACCTCCGCCTTCTGGGTTCAAGCGATTCTCCTGCCTTGGCCTCCCGAGTAGATGGGACTACAGGTGTGCACCACCATGCCCAGCCAATTTTTGTATTTGTAACAGAGAGGCGGTTTAACCATGTTGGCCAGGATGGTCTCCATCTCTTGACCTTGTAATCTGCCCGCCTCAGCCTCCCAAAGTGCTGGGATTACAGGTGTGAGCCACTGTGTCTGGCCACAACGCCCAGCTAATTTTTGCATTTTTAGTAGAGACGGGTTTCACAATTTTGGCCAGGATGGTCTCCATCTCCTGACCTTGTGATCCGCCCACCTTGGCATGAGCCACTGCATTTGGTTGTTAAGTCATGATTATTGTGCCATCGCACTCTAGCCCCAGCCTGGCTAACAGAGTGAGACCATTTAAAAAAAAAAAAGGCTGGGTGCGGTGGCTCACATCTGTAATCCCAGCACTTTAGGAGGCTGAGATGGGCGGATCATAAGGTCAGGAGTTTGAGACCAGCCTGGCCAACATGGCGAAATCCCATCTCTACTAAAAATACAAAAATTAGCAGGGCATGGTGGCATGCGCCTGTAATCCCAGCTACTCGGGAGGCTGAGGCAGGAGAATCACTTGAACCGGAGAGGCAGAGGTTGTAGTGAGCTGAGATTGTGCCATTGCATTCTAGCTTGGGTGACAAGAATGAAAATCTGTCTCAAAAAAAAACAAATGGATTCCCAGGAAACCCCGTCTCTACTGAAAAATACAAAAAACTAGCCGGGCGAGGTGGCGGGCGCCTGTAGTCCCAGCTACTGGGGAGGCTGAGGCAGGAGAATGGCGTGAACCTGGGAGGTGGAGCTTGCAGTGAGCTGAGATCCGGCCACTGCACTCCAGCCTGGGCGACAGAGCGAGACTCCATCTCAAAAAAAAAAAAAAATTTAAAAAGAAGGTGCAGTGTGGTGGCTCACGCTTGCAGTCACAGCACTTCAGGAGGCTGAGGCGATCAGCTCACCTGAGGTCGGGAGTTCAAGACCCGCATGAGCAACATGGAGAAACCCCGTCTCTACTAAAAATACAAAATTAGCCGGACGTGGTGGCACATGCCTCTAATCCCAGTTACTTGGGAGGCTGAGGTAGGAGAATCGCTTGAACTTAGGAGGCGTAGGTTGCAGTGAACCCACATTGCACTATTGCACACCATTCTGGGCAACAAAAGCGTAACTTCATCTCAAAGAGAAAACAAAACAAAAAAAAGGAAGAAAAAGAAAAAAAGGCTGGACACAGAGGATCATGCCTGTAATCCCAGCACTTTGGGAGGCCAAGGCAGGTGGATCACTTGAGGTCAGGAGTTTAAGACCAGCCTGGGCAGCATAGTGAAACCCCATTTCTACTAAAAATACAAAAATGTGTTTGTTTGTTTGTTTGAGATGGAGTCTCACTGTGTTGCCTAGGCTGGAGATAAGTGGTGCAAACTTGTCTTATTGCAACCTCTGCCCCCCAGGTTCAAGGGATTCTCCTGCCTCAGCCTCCCTAGTAGCTGCAACTACAGGTGTGTGCCACCATGCACGGTTATATTTTTTGTATTTTTAGTAGAGACAGAGTTTCACTATGTTGCCCAGCCAGATCTTGAAATCCTCACCTTGTGATTCACCTGTCTTGGCCTCCCACAGTACTGAAATTTCAGGCATGAGCCACTGCACCTGGCCTAAAAATACAAAAATTGACTTGGCGTGGTGGTGGACATCTGTAATCCCAGTTACTTGGGAGTCTGAGGCATGAAAATTGCTTTGACTGAGGAGGCAGAGATTGCACTAAGCCAAGATCCTGCCACCGTACTGCAGCACGGGTGACAGAGCGAGACTCTGTCTCAAAGGAAAAAACGAGGCTGGACACCTCCAGTGGGTCACACCTGTAATCCCAGCACTTTGGGAGCCCAAGGGGCGGATCACCGGAGGTCAGGAGTTTGGGACCAGCCTGGCCAACATGGTGAAACTCTGTCTCTATTAAAAATACTAAAAGTAGGCCGGGCGCGGTGGCTCACGCCTGTAATCCCAGCACTTGGGAGGCTGAGGTGGGCGGATCATCTAAGGTCGAGAGTTTGAGACCAGCCAAGCCAACATGGAGAAACCCCGTCTCCAAGAAAAATACAAAAAAATAGTTGGGTGTGGTGGTGCATGCCTGTAAGCCCAGCTACTCGGGAGGCTGAGGCAGAAGAATTGCTTGAACCTGGGAGGCAGAGATTGCAGTGAGCTGAGATAGTGCCATATCACCACAGCCTGGGCAACAAGAGTGAAACTCCATCTTAGAAAAAAAAAAAGAGGGGCCGGCCACGGTGGCTCACACCTATAATCCCAGAACTTTGGGAGGCTGAGGTGGGCAGATCACGAGGTCAAGAGATCGAGACCATCCTGGCCAACATGGTGAAACCCCATCTCTACTAAAAATACAAAAATTAGCTGGGTGTGGTGGCCCATGCCTGTACTCCCAGCTATTCAGAAAGCTGAAGCAGGAGAATTGCTTGAACCTGGGAGGAGGAGGTTGCAGTGAGCCGAGATCACACCACTGCACTCCAGCCTGGCAACAGAGTGAGACTCCATCTCAAACAAAAACAACAAAAAAAAAAAAAAAAAAAAAGAGAGAGAGAGAGAAAAACACGGCTGGGTGTGGTGGCTCAGTCCTGTAATCCCAGCACTTTGGGAGGCCGAGGCAGTGGATCACCCGAGGTCAGGAGTTGGAGACCAGCCAGCCTGAGCAACATGGTGAAACCCCGTCTCTACTAAAAATACAAAATTAGAGAGGCGTGGTGGCACATGCCTGTAATCCCAGCTACTTCGGAGGCTGAGGCAGGAGAATCGCTTGAACCTGGGAGGCAGAGGTTGCAGTGAGCCAAAACTGCACCATTGTACTCCAACCTGGGCAACAAAAGTGAAACTCCATCTCAAAAAAAAAAAAAGAAACACTCCAAGAAAAAATTGTGCAAATTGACATGAATGGGCAGTTTACAAAAGCAGTAGCATCATCAGTCAAGAAGCACATGAAGAACTTCGGCTGGGCATAGTGAGGAGCACCTGTCCCAGCTACCAGAGAGGCTGAGGTCGGAGGGTCACTTGAGCCCAGGAGATCAAGACTACAGGGAGCTGTGATCCTGCACTCCCGCTTGGGCAATAGAGTGGGACCCTCTCTCTCTCTCTCTCTCTTTTTTTTTTTTTTTTTTTTTTTTTACGATAGAGTCTTCTTCTGTCACCCAAGCTGGAGTGAAGTGACTTGATCTCAGTTCACTGCAACCTCCGCCTCCTGGGTTTAAGCAATTCTCCTGCCTCAGCCTCCTGAGTAGTTGGGATTACAGGCACATGCACCAGGCCTGGCTAATTTTCTTTTTTCAAGACGGAATCTTGCTCTGTCACCAGGCCGGAGGGCAGTGGCTGATCTCGACTCACTGTAACCTCTGCCTCCCAGGTTGAAGTAATTCTCCTGCCTCAGCTTCCCAAGTAGCTGGGGCTACAGGTGCACGCCACCTCGCCCAACTAATTTTTGTATTTTTAGTAGAGACAGGGTTTCACCACGTTGGCCAGGATGGTCTTGATCTCTCGACCTTGTGATTCTCCAGGCCTGGCTAATTTTTATAGTTTCAGTAGAGACAGGGTTTAGCCATGTTGGCCAGGCTAGTCTCATACTCCTGACCTCAGGTGATGTGCCCCACCTCAACCTCCCAAAATGCTGGGATTATAGTTGTGAGCTACTGCACGCAGCCTAAGATCCTGTCTCTAAAAAAAAAAAAAATGCCTGGCGTGGTGGCTCACACCTGTAATCCCAACACTTTGGGAGGCCAAGGCAGGCGGATCACGAGGTCAGGAGATCGTGATTTGAAGCTTGCAGTGAGCCGAAATGGGGCCCACTCCAGCCTGGGCGACAGAGCGAGACTCCGTCTCAAAAAAAAAACAAAAGTTTAATCTCATCAATAATACCTGCTGTGAGATAAAATTTTCCACCTACCAGGAGTGTCTATTCAGGGCAATTTAAATCTATGCTTCTGGGGAGAAAAAAAAAAGGAAAAATATTTCCACCTGCCAAAATGGAAAGAAGCCAGGTTTAATGAAATATATTGAAATATACACAGACACTACCCAAGAGCAACTGGACAATTTGGGAACATGTTAAAAACCCTTTTTATTGGCCAGGCGTGGTGGCTCACGCCTGTAATCCCAGCACTTTGGGAGGCTGAGGCAGGCAGATCACGAGGTCAGGAGATGGAGACCATCCTGGCTAACATGGTGAAACCCCGTCCCTACTAAAAATACAAAAAATGAGTTGGGCGTGGTGGCGGGCACCTGTAGTCCCAGCTACTCGGGAGGCTAAGGCAGGAGAATGGCGTGAACCTGGGAGGTGGAGCTTGCAGTGAGCTGAGATCGCACCACTGCACTCCAGCTTGGGCTACAGAGCAAGACTCTGTTTAAAAAAAAAAAAAAAAACTTTTTATTTTACATACTTTTTCACTTAACAATTGTAGTTCTAGCAACATACTCTAAGGAAACAAGCATGTATATGTGTCAGGACTAAGCTGCTCAGCTTTTATCACAGAGTTGCTTATAATGATCAAACAGTAGTAGCAGCTTAAATTTTCATCTTTGAGGCTTAAATAAATTATAGCACATTTACCCAACAAAA
This sequence comes from Rhinopithecus roxellana, assembly GCF_007565055.1. Classification (NCBI taxonomy): domain Eukaryota; kingdom Metazoa; phylum Chordata; class Mammalia; order Primates; family Cercopithecidae; genus Rhinopithecus; species Rhinopithecus roxellana. The sequence goes on from NC_044564.1 coordinate 17,969,522, forward strand.
ATAAGCCAGGATTAAAAAATGCTGTCAATAATAAAATGTTCTTATTTATACATAATGGCAAAAAGTTGTCAAAAAATTTGTTAATGGTTAAAAAATACAGTAAGAAAGTTGTTTTGTTTTTTGTTTGTTTTCGAGGAGTCTCACTCTGTTGCCCAGTCTGGAGTGCAGTGGTGCAATCTGGGCTTACTGCAACTTCTGCCTCCAGGACTCAAGGGATCCTCCCTCCTCAGCCTCCTGAATAGCTGAGACCACAGGTGCACGCCACCTCACTGGCTAATTTTTCTTTTTTTTTTCCGAGACGGAGTCTCGCTCTGTCACCCAGGCTGGAGTGCAGTGGTACGATCTCGGCTCACTGCAAGCTCCACCTCCCAGGTTCACACCATTCTCCTGACTCAGCCTCCCGAGTAGCTGGGACTATAGGCGCCCGCCACCAAGCCTGGCTAATTTTTTTGTATTTTTAGTAGAGACGGGGTTTCACCATGTTAGCAAGGATGGTCTCCATCTCCTGACCTTGTGGTCCGCCCGCCTCAGCCTCCCAAAGTGCTGGGATTACAAGCATGAACTACCGTGCCCAGCTGTGTTTTGTTTTCTTTTTAGAGATGGAGTTTCACTCTTGTTGCCCAGACTGGAGTGCAATGGCTCAATCTCGGCTCACCGCAACCTCTGTCTCCCAGGTTCAAGTAATTCTCCTGCCTCAGCCTCCTGAGTAGCTGGGATTACAGGCATGCGCCAGCCGCCTGGCTAATTTTTGTATTTTTAGTAGAAACGGGGTTTCTTCATGTTGGTCAGGCTGGTCTCGAACTCCCAACCTCAGGTTATCCACCCACCTCACCCTCCCAAAGTGCTGGTATTATAGGCATGAGCCACCACACCTGGTCATCGCTAGCTAATTTTTTTGCTTTGTTTTTTTTTTTGAGATGGAGTCTTGCTCTGCTGCCCAGGCTGGAGTGCAGGGGCACGATCTCGGCTCACTGCAAGCTGTTCCTCCCGGGTTCACGCCATTCTCCTGCCTCAGCCTCCTGAGTTGCTGGGACTATAGGCGCCCACCACCATACCCGGCTAATTTTTTGTATTTTTAGTAGAGATGGAGGTTTCACCATGTTAGCCAGGATGGTCTTGATCTCCTGACCTCGTGATCTGCCTGCCTCAGCCTCCTAAAGTGCAGAGATTACAGGTGTGAGTTAACTAATTAAAAACACCTGGCCGTCACTAGGTAATTAAAAAAAAAATTTTTGTCCTGGCGTGGTGGCTCACGCCTGTAATCCCACCACTTTGGGAGGCCAAGGCCAGTGGATCATAAGGTTAGGAGTTCAAGACTAGCTTGGCCAATATGGTGACACCCTTGTCTCTACTAAAAATACAAAAATTAGCTGGACGTGGTGGCACATGCCTGTAGTCACAGCTACTTGGGAGGCTGAGGCAGGAGAATTGCGTGAACCCAGGAGGCGGGGGTTGCAGTGAGCCGAGATCGCACCACTGTACTCCAGCCTGAGAGATAGATCGAGACTCCATCTAAAAAAAAAAATAAAAAATTTCTAGGCATGGAGTTAACCATGTTGTGCAGGCTGTTCTCAAACTCCTGGACTCAAGTAATCTGCCCGTCTCAGCCTCCTAACGTGCTGGGATCCAGGTGTGGGCCACCACGCCCAGCCAAAAACTTTTTAAGGAATACTGAGGAGCCAGAGCTCAGTGTGAGCGGCAAGGAAAGATAAATCTCTATGGTAGAGAAACTCTACCCAGGAGATTCCTGGGGCCCTGTCAGAGCTAGTCTCCCAGGGGACTCAGAGACCAACCTTGCTTCACTGTCAGCCTTCCTGAGCACTCTGTTGTCATGACACTAAGGCTATGTTGGTACAGGGAAGCCAGAAAGACAGGGGTTGGAATCTTGACCCTTCTACTCCTTGCCCTTTGATTTTAGGGCAAGTTATGTCTTTGAATCTTTATTATTTATTTATTTATTTATTTTTGAGATGGGGTATTGCTTTTCCAAGCCAGGGTGGAATGCAGTGGTGCGATCTCGGCTCACTGCAACCTCCACCTCCTGGGTTCCAGCGATTCTCCTGCTGCAGCCTCCCAAGTAGCTGGAATTATAGGCACGAGCCACCAAGCCTGGCGGAGCCTTGATTCTCCATTTGGTTTGATTCTCCCAACTGTAAATTAAGGGCATAATACTATCCTATCAAGATGGATGGGAGGATTCAAAAGGGTAATGCTTTGTCAGCGCCACATGTAGGTTCAGCTGATTCTCCACAAATGGTAGCTATCTACAGCCATCCTGAGCAGACAGGCGAACAGATAATGAAACAATACAATGTTTTGGAAACTTCTGGTTCCCAGAGGGAGCCTGGCCTCAGGGTTATGGAACATCTGGTACTCCCTGAGCCTGTCAACTTTTGGGTGGAGGGGAGGGACGACTTTTGCTTTGCCCCCAGCTGCCCTGTAGCCCCATTCTAGAACCAGGAAGACTTGCCACATTTGTCTAGTAACGCCCCTGGGCGTCCAGAAAGCTCAAACTTTAGAAGCTGGAGAGGAAAGGAAAGGTGGGCCAGGTCCAGCTCCCCTGGAGGCTGAAGCAGGAGGATCACTTGAGTCTAGGAGTTCGAGACCAGTGTGGGAAATATAGCAAGACCCTGTCTCTACAAAAAAATACAAAAATTAACTGATTTGCTGGAGCACGCCTGTAGTCCTAGCTACTCAGGAGGCTGAGGAGGGAGGATCACTTAGAGCCTGGGAGGTGGAGGCTGCAGTAAGCTACGATCACACCACCGCATTCCAGCGTGGACGATAAACCGAGACCCTGTATCAATTTAAAAATAAAGAAAAAATATTAAAAAACAAATGAGGCCAGGCGCGGTGGCTCACGCCTGTAATCCCAGCACTTTGGGAGGCTGAGGCAGGCGAATTACAAGGTCAGGAGATCGAGACCATCCTGGCTAACTTGGTGAAACCCCGTCTCTACTAAAAATACAAAAAATTAACCAGGTGTGGTGGCGGGCGCCTGTAGTCCCAGCTACTTGGGAGGCTGAGGCAGGAGAATGGCGTGAACCCGGGAGGCGGAGCTTGCAGTGAGCCAAGATCGCGCCACCGCACTCCAGCCTGCGCGACAGAGCCAGACTCTGTCTCAAAAAAAAAAAAAACAAAAAACAAATGAACAGGCCAGGCACGGTGGCTCATGCCTGTGATCCCAGCATTTGGGAGGCCGAGGTGGGTGGATCACCTGAGGTCAGGAGTTCAAGATCGACCTGGCCAACATGGTGAAACCTCGTCTCTACTAAAAATACAATAAGTATCTGGGCATGCTAGTGGGTTCCTGTAATCCCAGCTACTCAGGAGGCTGAGGCAGGAGAATCGCTTGAATCTAGGAGGCGGAGGTTGCAGTGAGCCGAGATCCTGCCATTACACTCCAACCTGGGTGACAGAGGGAGACTCAGTCCAAACAAACAAACAAACAAACAGGAAAAGTGAGGTCTTATGTGTTTGAATTTTTTTTTTTTTGAGATGGAATCTTGCTCTGTCACCCAGGCTGGAGTACAGTGGTGGTGTGATCTCGGCTCACTGCTACCTCTGCCTCCTGGGTTCAAGTGATTCTCCTACCTTAGCCTCCAGAGCAGCTGGGACTACAGGTACCTGTCACCACGCCAGGCTAATTTTTGTATTTTTTAGTAGAGATAAGGTTTTGCCATGTTGGCCAGGCTGATCTCAAACTCCTGACTTCAAGTAATCTGCCTGCCTCAGCCTCCCCAAGTGCTGGGATTACAGGCCTAAGCCACTATGGTTGGCCCCAGCTGTTTTTTTGTTTGTTTGTTTGTTTGTTTGTTTGAGATGCAGTCTAGCTCTTTTTTGCTCAGGCTGGAATGCAGTGGCACGATCTTGGCACTCACTGCAAGCTCCGCCCCCCCTGGATTCACGCCATTCTCCTGCCTCAAGCTCCCAAGTAGCTGGTACTACAGGCGCCCGCCACCATCCCCAGCTAATTTTTTGCATTTTTAGTAGAGATGGGGTTTCACCGTGTTAGCCAGGATGGTCTCAATCTCCTGACCTCGTGATCCGCCCACCTTGACCTCCCAAAGTGCTGGGATTACAGGCGTGAGCCACCGCGCCCAGCCAGTTTTATTTTTTTATTTATTTATTTATTTTTGAGACGGAGTCTTGCTCTGTCGCCCAGGCTGGAGTGCAGTGGCCAGATCTCAGCTCACTGCAAGCTCTGCCTCCTGGGTTTACGCCATTCTCCTGCCTCAGCCTCCCGAGTAGCTGGGACTACAGGTGACCGCCACCTTGCCCGGCTAGTTTTTTGTATTTTTTTTAGTAGAGACGGGGTTTCACCGTGTTAGCCAGGATGGTCTCAATCGCTTGACCTCGTGATCCGCCCATCTCGGCCTCCCAAAGTGCTGGGATTACAGGCTTGAGCCACCGCGCCTGGCCCAGTTTTATTTTTCATGTCATATGTTCACAAAGGGCCAGATGCCATAGCTCACTTCTATGACTCTGTCTCGGAAAAAAAAAAAAAAAAAAGTTCATAAGGCTCCAAATTCAAAATGCAGAGCAGAACTGGAGACCAGCTTGTCCAACATAGTGAAACTCTGTCTCTACTAAAAATACAATAAATTAGCCAGGCGTGGTGGCTTGTGCCTATATTCCCAGTTACTCGGGAGGCTGAGACACGAGAATTGCTTGAACTCAGGAGGCAGAGGTTGCAGTGAGCTGAGATCGCTCCACTGCACTCTAACCTAGGTAACAGAATGAGACTGTCTCCAAAGCAAAAACAAGAAAACAAAATGCACAGGCTAGGCACGGTGGCTCACACCTGTAATCCCCAGCACTTTGGGTATGCCGAGGTGGGTGGATCACCTGAGGTCTGGAGTTCAAAACCAGCCTGGCCAATATGGCGAAACCCCATCTCTACTAGAAAAAAAAAAGGCCAGGCGCGGTGGCTCACGCCTGTAATCTCAGCACTTTGGGAGGCCAAGGTGGGCAGATCATGAAGTCAGAAGATCGAGACTATCCTGGCTAACATGGTGAAACCCCGTCTCTACTAAAAATACAAAAAACTAGCCGGGCGACCTGGCGGGCGCCTGTAGTCCCAGCTACTCGGGAGGCTGAGGCAGGAGAATGGCGTGAACCCGGGAGGCGGAGCTTGCAGTGAGCTGAGATCCGGCCACTGCACTCCAGCCTGGGCGACAGAGCGAGACCCCGTCTCAAAAAAAAAAAAATACAAAAAATTAGCCAGGCATGGTGGCGGGCACCTGTAGTCCCAGCTGCTCGGGAGGCTGAGGCAGGAGAATGGTGTAAACCCGGGAGGCGGAGCTTGCAGTGAGCCGAGATCGCGCCACTGCATTCCAGCCTGGGTGACAGAGCCAGACTCCATCTCAAAAAAAAAAAAAAAAAAAGGATACAAAAATTAGCTTGGCGTGGTGGCAGGCACCTGTAATTCCAGCTACTCGCAAGGCTAAGACAGGAAAATCGGTTGAACCTGGGAGGCAGAAGGTTGCAGTGAGCCAAGAACATGTCGCTGCACTCCATCCAGCCTGGGCTACAAGAGGGAAACTCCATCTCAAAAAAATAAAATAAATGCACGGCAGGGTAGAGTAACACTTCTACCGCCTATCTTTGTCCTCTCACCTCTGACCACCGAGTCCTTTCCCCGGGGACAGCCATGGATTTGTTTCTTGGGAATCCTTCAACAGCTGTGTTAAAGGTATACTGGCCAAGTGTTTTTATCTACCCCTCTTTTATACAAATGGTAACATACTAACCACGTGGGTTTGGACTTTGCTTTTTTCCCTTTGCCTTAGCTGCAGTTTTCTCTTTTTCTTTCTTTTTTTTTTGAGACGGAGTTGTGCTCTTGTTGCCCAGGCTGCAGTGCAGTGGTGCAATCTTGGCTCACTGCAACCTCTGCCTCATGGGTTCAAGCGATTCTCCTGCCTAAGCCTCCCGAGTAGCTAGGATTACAGGCATGTGCACCACGCCTGGCCAATTTTGTATTTTTAGTAGAGATGGGGTTTCTCCATGTTGGTCAGGCTGGTCTCGAACTCCCGACCTCAGGTGATCTGCCCACCTCGGCCTCCCAAAGTGCTGCAATTACAGGTGTGAGCCACCACGCCCAGACTATTTTTTTTTTAAGAGGCCAGGTGCAAAAAAATTAATTTTTCATTTTCAATGCTCATGTGTGGAGACCACAGGTAATTTTTTTTTTTTTTTTTTTTTTTTTTGAGACGGAGTCTTGATCTTATTGCCCAGGTTGGAGTGCAGTGGTACGGTCTTTGCTCATTGCAGCTTCCGCCACCCAGGTTCAAGCAATTCTCCTGCCTCAGCTTCCTGAGTAGCTGGGATTATGAGTGCCCACCACCACACCCAGTTAATTTTTGTAATTTTAGTAGAGATGGGGTCTCACCATGTTGGCCAGACTGGCCTCAAACTCCTGACCTCAAGTGATTCACCTGCCTCAGCCTCCCAGAGTGCTGGGATTACAGGTGTGAGCCACCGCGCCCTGCCAGGTAATCTTATAATAAAACAAAGAGGGCCGGGCGCGGTGGCTCACGCCTGTAATCCCAGCACTTTGGGAGGCCGAGGCCGGTGGATTACGAGGTGAGGAGATCAAGACCATTCTGGCTAACATGGTGAAACTCTGTCTCTACTAAAAATACAAAAAATTAGCCAGGTGTGGTGGTGGGCGCCTGTAGTCCCAGCTACTCCGGAGGTTGAGGCAGGAGAATGGCGTGAACCCGGGAGGCAGAGCTTGCAGTGAGCCAAGATTGTGTCACTGCACTGCAGCCTGGGGGACAGAGCAAGACTCCATCTCAAAAAAATTAAAAAAAATTAAAAAAAATAAATAAATAAAACAAAGAGGCAGGTATTATTATCCATTTTACAAATGTATACACTGAGACTTAGGCTTGATAGCAAGCACATCCCTGTGATGAGGTGATCCTCGGATCTGGTTCTCAATGGAACTTGGTTATTCTTTTCATGATCTTAGGCAAATCACTTCTCTCAGGCTCAGCTTGCCCTTTGTAAAATCAAGACACCTTGTGACTTTCAAAAATGCATTAGAAGGAGCCCAGAAGCACCTCAAAAAGAAGAAAGGGAATCAATGAGGGACATGGGTGGTGATGGCACATCCTCCACCTTTTCTTCCACCAGAGAAAGCTCAGCTTTTTTAAGTATTGAGGTCATTGACTTATGACTAAGATTTATTTAGTTAAATTAAAGTACTTAATTAATTAATTTTTGAGGCAGGGTCTTTCTCTGTTTACCCGGTTGGAGTGCAGTAGAGCAATCATAACTCACAGTAGCCTCTACCTCCTGGGCTCAAGCCATCCTCCTTCCTCAGCCTCCTGAGTGGCTGGGACTAAAGTCACATGCCTTTATGTTTGGCTAAGTTTTTGGTTTTTTTGTGTATGTGTGTGTGTGTGAGAGATGGAGCCTTGCTCTGTCGCCCAGGCCGGAGTGCAGCGGCACGATCTTGGCTCACTGCGGCCTCTGCCTCCCGGTTTCCAGCGACTCTCCTGCCTCAGCCTAAGTAGTAGTAAAGGCTGCAGTGAGCCATGATGGCACCACTGCATTCCAGCCTGGGCAACAGGGAGGGAGACCCTATCTCAAAAAATAGATACACAGACACACATATATAAAATCTGGCAAACCTAAGATTCATGAATGAAATAACACTGGTGTAGCAAGCCCCATCCAGAAACTCAGCATTACCAGGAAACTAGAGTCCCCTAATGTCTCTTCCACATACCCTTATACCACAAGACTGTGAGCTTCTAATAGTACATACTAATTTGGCCTGTTTTAGTACTTTATTTCTTTCTCTTTTCTTTTTTTTGAGATGGAGTTTCGCTCTTGTTGCCCAGGCTGCAGTGCAATGGTGCGATTTCAGCTCACCACAAGTTCTGCCTCCCGGGTTCAAGCGATTTTCGTGCCTCAGCCTCCCCAGTAGCTGGGATTACAGGCATGCACCACCACACCCAGCTAATTTTTGTATTTTTAATAGAGACGGGGTTTTGTCATGTTGGCCAAACTGGTCTGAAACTCCTGAACTCATGTGATCCTCCTGCCTTGGCCTCCCAAAGTGCTCAGATTACAGGCGTGAGCCACGGTGCCAGGTCATTTATTATTATTATTATTATTATTATTATTATTATTACTATTATTATTTTGAGATGGAGTCTTGCTCTGTCACCCAGGCTGGAGTGCAGTGGCGCAATCTCGACTCACTGCAAGCTGCAAGCTCCGCCTCCTGGGTTCACGCCATTCTCCTGCTTCAGCCTCCCGAGTAGCTGGGACTACAGGCGCCCGCCACCACGCCTGGCTAATTTTTTGTATTTTTAGTAGAGATGGGGTTTCACCGTGTTAGCCAGAATGGTCTTAATGTCCTGACCTTGTGATCTGCCCGCCTCGGCCTCCCAAAGTTCTGGGATTACAGGCGTGAGTCACCATGCCTGGCCTATTATGATTATTTTTGAGACAGGGTCTCACTGTCACCCAGGCCGGTATGCAGTGGGGCAATCTCGGCTCACTGCAACCTCAGCCTCCTGGGTTCAAGCAATTCTCCTGCCTCAGCCTCCTGAGTAGCCGGGACTACAGGTGTGTGCCACCACTCCCGGTTAATTTTTGTATTTTTAGTAGAGACGGGGTTTCACCATGTTGGCCAGGCTAGTCTTAAACTCCTGACCTCAGGTGATCCACCTGCCTCGGCCTCCCAAAGTGCTGGGATTACAGGCGTGAGCCTCCACATCTGGCCCATTTACTTTCATTTCTTTGTAACATTCCTTTCCTTGAATGTCTCACAATGTATTCATTCCACCTTGTACAGACATTTGCATTGTTTCCAGTTTGTCTATTATGAACCTTGCTGCTGTGAACATTCTTGTACCAATATGTTATGTGTATGTGTTGGAGATGTAGCGAGGAGTACCATTGCTGGGTCACAAAGCATGCACACATTCAGCTTGGGTAGTCTTGGTATGCAGTTTTCCGCTGCAGTTGTACCAATCTACCTTCTGTTAGCACAACCTGCTGTTGTGCTTTTGTTTTTTGCCTTACTCATTTTTATGCCCTGACAGACCCCCAATGACAGTGGCCTTTGCCACCCCCAGACAAGTGGCTTTCTAAAAATTCTTCTGGGTTGGGCGCGGTGGCTCACACCTGTAATCCCAGTACTTTGGAGGCTGAAACAGGCAGATCACTTGAGGTCAGGGGTTCAACAACATGGTGAAACCCCATCTCTACTTAAAATACAAAAATCAGTCACGCGTGGTGGCAGGCACCTGTAACCCCAGCTACTCAGGAGGCTGAGGCAAGAGAACAGCTTGGGCCGGGCGCGGTGGCTCAAGCCTGTAATCCCAGCACTTTGGGAGGCCGAGACGGGCGGATCACGGGGTCAGGAGATCGAGACCATCCTGGCTTACCCGGTGAAACCCCGTCTCTACTAAAAAATACAAAAAAAACTAGCCGGGCGAGGTGGCGGGCGCCTGTAGTCCCAGCTACTCGGGAGGCTGAGGCAGGGGAATGGCGTGAACCCGGGAGGCGGAGCTTGCAGTGAGCTGAGATCTGGCCACTGCACTCCAGCCTGGGCGACAGAGGGAGACTCCGTCTCAAAAAAAAAAAAAAAAAAGAGAACAGCTTGAACCTGGGAGGTGGAGGATGTGGTGAGCCAAGGATCATGGCACTGCACTCCAGCCTGGACGACAGAGTGAGACTCTTTCTATAAATAAATAAATAGTAAAAATTCTTGTGGTCTGGTGTGGTGGCTCGTGCTTGTAATACCAGCACTTTGGGAGGTTGAGGTGGGCAGTTGGCTTGGGACCAGGAGTTGGAGATCAGCCTGGGCAACGTGGCCAAACCCTGTGCCTACTAAAAATACAAAAAATTAGCCAGGCACAGGACATGTATAGTCCCAGCTACTCAGGAGGCTGAGGTGGGAGGAACACCTGAGCCTGGGAAGTTGAGGCTGCAGTGAGCCATGATCACTAACGTATTTGAGCCTCGGTGACAGGATGGGACCTTGCCTTAAAAAAAAAAGTCTTGGCCGGGCGCGGTGGCTCAAGCCTGTAATCCCAGCACTTTGGGAGGCCGAGATGGGCGGATCACGAGGTCAGGAGATCGAGACCATCCTGGCTAACATGGTGAAACCCCGTCTCTACTAAAAATACAAAAAACTAGCCGGGCGAGATGGCGGGCGCCTGTAGTCCCAGCTGCTCCGGAGGCTGAGGTGGAGCTTGCAGTGAGCTGAGATCTGGCCACTGCACTCCAGCCCCATCTCAAAAAAAAAAAAAAAAAAAAAAGTCTTTTTTTTGAGACAGGGTCCCGCTCTGTCGCCTAGGCTGGAGTGCAGTGGCACGATCTCGGCTCACTACAACCTCCGCTTCCCAGGTTCAAGTGATTTTCCTGCTTCAGCCTCCCCAGTAGCTGGGATTCCAGGTGCCCGCCACCAAGCCCAGCTAAAATAAACCTCTTCTAATTCTTAACTTGTATCCCTTTCTGAAATAAGTGAAGAGTGAATAAATACTCCAAGCCTCCAAAGATTCCTGCTTTTCCCTCTTCCTTTATAATTCTTTCTTTTTTCTTTTTTTTCTTTTTCTTTTTTTTTTTTTAATGCAGGCATCTAATTCCTTTGTAATTCTTGATTGGGAAAACTTTTTTTCAACATTAATCTATCCCTTCAAGCAGAGACAAGGGAGGTCAGGAAGGAGTTAGCTAGACCGGGCAGTGGGGGTATGGTTTACTGAGGAATGTTCCAAGCTTAGGTGAGGCAACAGCACGTGTTTAAATCTTCTGGAGGCCAAAGGGAAAAAAAAAAAAGAGGATAAGTTCTCAGTAGGGGACAGGCCTGTCTACCTGGGGGTTTGGGAACGAACTGGGGGATAGGCTGCAGGGGTTTCACATGAAACCAGGAGGTATAGAAAGCACAGGGCTGCTCTCAAGGAAGAACTTGCCCCCTCCCCCAAAGCCAAGAGTGCCCCTGCAGAGCGAGGCAGAGAGCAACTAAAAGAAATTTCTCCTGATTGGAGGGTGGGTGGGATGAGGCTGGGGGAGGGGGCTGGGGTGTGTGTCCCACTGTCATGTAAATATCCCTTCCAGGCAGGGCGGCTCCAGTGCAGATTTAAACCGCTGGCACCTGGGGCAGTCTCAGTGTTCAGCCTGCTTCCGGACGGGTGAGGAGACTCGTGGTCTGGTTCTAGGACTTCCCTAACAGCATGGCCCCTAAACGCCAGTCTCCACTCCTGCCTCAAAAGAAGAAACCAAGACCACCGCCTGCTCTGGGACCGGAGGAGACATCGGCCTCTGCAGGCTTGCCGAAGAAGGGAGGTATGTTTCTGCGCTAAGTTTTATTGGAGATTTAAGGGATTTGCAAGGATTGACTCTCTGATTTTTTCCCCCCCAATCCCTCTTGAGATGTGACCCCTAAGCGCCCCTGAAGGGTTTTAAGCCTGGGATGGTGGATTAAGTTTACGTGAAGAACCAGAAGAGACTAGACTGGGAGAACGGGAGTGCACGGGAGCTCATCCCTGCCCCCAAGTCAACACTGACCCCTGAGCTTGTCTCCCCAGCCTCCAAACTTCCTCCTCTGGGACTCCCTTTCTTGGCAAGGGGCACTGCCAGCCAGCCTGAGGCCCCTCCTTCACCCCCCACATCCAGTCAAATCCCCGATTCCTGGTGGTTCTACCTCAGTATCTCTCAGATCTGTCCACCTCTCTCTCTGTTCTTGCTGCCGACGGCGGCCCATAACTCTGGCCTGAATCTCTGCCACCTCCTCATCTTGGCTTCCAGCTTCCTCCTCCTCCCCTTCAGCCTGAGCATAGCCAATCACGTGGCCCACTCCCCGGCTTAAACCCCTCCCTTGCCCCCCCACATCCTCCAGGTGCTCAGAAACTTCTGGGGCCCGCCCACCCAGTCCCCACCGACCTCTCTGGGTTCACACTCCTGAGACTCCCCACCTGGAGGCCTCCCTCAAGGTGGTACCCTTCACCTTGACCTCCTGGGACTCTCTACCCTCTGACCTCGGGGCCTAGATACCCACATATCCTTTCCTCTCCTTACCTGTGTACCACCTCCAGCTCTCTGCTAGAAAGTCACTTCCTGCGGGCATTGTGTGAGCCTCAGCACTTGGGAGTTAGGAGTCCCAGAGTCACGCCGCCCCACCCTCTTGTCATTACATCGTAACCAGCAGTTTCATGCGTGCCCTGCTCCCCTTTAAACTCAGAGGTGAGGGCTGCATTTTGGGACACATAGCTGGAGCTGGATACACAGTTGACTGTTCTGGTGATCAGGTCTGGCTCCTAGGGGAGGGTTGTGGTGGAGCCTTCGTGGGCTGGGTGTGGATAGGCCCAGGGCCTGCAAGCAAGCGGGAAGCTTTGATTGGCTGAGGGCAGGCGACTCTTATGGAAGAAGCACTGATGAAGAGTCCTACCTCAGGGCTCACTGTGGACCCTTTTCTTCCACATGGGATGCAGAGACCTCCTGCCCAGCTTGAAACCTACCTTGCTGGGTGAGTCACATAAAACAACCTGTGCTTGTTTTCTCTTCTGTAAAATGGGATCCACAGTACCAATCTCCAGGCTTGCCGTGATTTGAAATCTAAGGGAAGCACTAGACAGCGCCTAGCACATCATCAGTGCTCTAGAGCGCACTTGTGCGCAGCAAAATGTGGATGAGTCTTCCTAGTCTCCTTCCAGTGAGCTTCCTGGGAGCATTAACAGGACTGGAAGGGATGGAAAGGTGTGAGGGGGTTCATCTAAACCCAAATAACAGCTCCTGCTGCTTAGTAGGCACTGATGGTGTGCCAGGAGCTGTGCCAAGCACTTCTCTATCCTGACAGCCGTATGCTGTGGACATCCCAATTTTACAGATCAGAACAGGAGGCTCAAAGAGATGTGTGTGTTGTAGGGGGAGATGTTCCAGGCTCTGGAGATTTGTTGGTCTGTGCCTGGGACACTGCAGCGCTGTGGGGAATGCCAGCCTCTCTCTGTTCCAGCGTTTCTGGCGGTGGGGTTCTGTCCTCTTCAAAGGGAGCTGGGGGCCAGGCGCGGTGGCTCATGCTGTAATCCCAGCACTTTGGGAGGCTGAGGTGGGCAGATCACCTGAGGGCAGAAGTTTGAGACCAGCCTGGCCAACAATGGCTAAACCCTATTTCTACCAAAGACAGTTAGCCAGGCGTGATGGTGCACGCCTGTAATCCCAGCTACTTGGGGGGCTGAGGCAGGAGAATTGCTTGAACTCCGGAGTGAGCAGTGAGCCGAGTTCGTGCCATTGCACTCCAGCCTGGGCGACAAGAACAACAACAACAAAAGAAAACAACCAGAGGGGCCAGGAAGGGGAGGAGAGAGGAGAGGGAGGAATTCTGAGTGAGGGGAGAGGCCAAGGAGAGAGAATGCAGAGCTACTGGCATTGGAGACGGGGAGAGAGCAGAGTCCTAAGAGTGGATGAATAACCTCTCAGTGTGCCCCCAGCTCGTCCGTGTTTACAGACACCCCTGGCCCTTTTGCTTTCTCTTTCTCTTCAACTTCCTAGTGTGCTCCTCACATTTATCTTGAGAAGCACTGTGTGGGGAAGGGCAGGAAAAGAGGGGCAGGGAGGGTTGGGAGGCTAGAAAGGGAAACTGAAAGCCCACTCCCCCGTCAGAAGGCATTACAGGGTTCCCTGGGACCCCTGCAGGTGCTTGGGAAACAGGCAGATCAGGCACTCAGGAGATGTTGTGGGTCAGGAGTGACCCTGTGGGTCAGGCTTTGAGGATGGAAGCAGCAGCCCTTGGCATAGTGTTCTCAGACAGACTCAGCCCAGGAGTGGGTCGTGAAATCACTTTGGTGGGGTGTGCCCTGCATTTTAAATAGGAAATTAGAATCACACTACCCTTGGTAAGGGTAAGTTTTGGTTTGTGTGTGCTAGGTCATGATGTCAAAAGTACTTCTAACTGTTGGTCACTTTAAAAAGAATTGAGGCGGGGTGCAATGGCTCACTCTTGTAATCCCAGAGCTCTGGGAGGCTGAGGCTGAAGGATGGTTTGAGCTCAGGAGTTTGAGACCAGCCCGGGCAACATGGTGATACCTCGTCTGCACAAAAGAAAATAAAAAATTAGCCAGGCAAGGTGGCAGTGGCACTTGCCTGTGGTCCCAGCTACTCAGAAGGCTGAGGTGGAAGGATACCCAGAGCCCAGGAGGTCAAGGCTGCAGTGAGCCAAGGTTCTGGGCGACAGAGAGAGAGACCCTGTCTCATAATAATAATAATAATAATAATAATAATAATAATAATAATAATAAAATAAACATAGAAAAACTGGGCCAGGCGCGGTGGCTCAAGCCTGTAATCCCAGCACTTTGGGAGGCCGAGACGGGCGGATCACGAGGTCAGGAGATCGAGACCATCCTGGCTAACACACTGAAACCCCGTCTCTACTAAAAAATACGAAAAACTAGCCGGGCGAGGTGGCAGGCCTCTGTAGTCCCAGCTACCCCGGAGGCTGAGGCAGGAGAATGGCGTGAACCCGGGAGGCGGAGCTTGCAGTGAGCTGAGATCCAGCCACTGCACTCCAGCCTGGGCGACAGAGCGAGACTCCGTCTCAAAAAAAAAAAAAAAAATAGAAAAACTGTTTGAAGGTAAGGGCTTTGTCCTTTGCTACTTGGTTTAGAATCGTGGTTCTGTCACTTGCAACAAAGTTTAGTTTATGCTGGGCACAGTGGGTGGCTCATGCCTGTAGTCCCAGCACTTTGGGAGGCTGAGGTGGGCAGATCACCTGAGGTCAGGAGTTTGAGACCAGCCTGGCCAACATGGTGAAACCCTGTCTCTACTAAAAAATACAAAAATTAGTTTGGTGTTGTAGTGGGCGCCTGTAATCCCAGATACTCAGGGGGCTAAGGCCCTCACTTAGCCTCCTGTCTAAGACATGCACTGTCTTGAACATAAAAGATGTTGCTTGAACTTTAAGAGCTGATAGTGGGCTGGGCGCAGTGGCTCATGCCTGTAATCCCAGCACTTTGGGAGGCAGAGGCAGGCAGATCACCTGAGGTCAGGAGTTTGAGACCAGCCTGGCCAACATGGTGAAAACCTCTCTACCAAAAATACAAAAATTAGCAGAGTGTGGTGACACACATCTGTAATCCCAGCAACTCAGGAGGCTGAGGCAGGAGAATCACTTGAACCCGGGAGGTGGAGGTTGCAGTGAGCTGAGATGGCGCCACTGCACTCCAGCCTGGAAGACAGAGTGAGTCTCAAAAAAAAAAAAAGAGCCAATAGTAAAGTCTGAGTCTGGAAGGCAGAATTCCAACACCACGTTCTGGTTAAAAATGTCCAAAGAGAGATTTCAGGTATTTTTTGTTTTTGTTTTAGAGACAAGGTCTTGCTCTGTCACTCAGGCTTCAGTGCAGTGGCTGCATTGGGGCTCCCTGAAGACTAGTACTCCTGGGCCCAACGATATTCCTGCCTTGGTCCCTCAAAGTGTTGGGATAACAGGAGTGAGCCACTGCGTGGCCAGGATTTGAAACTGGTCAGCGTATCACTAAAATCAACAAATGGTGCTGGCCGGGAGCAGTGGCTCACGCCTGCAATCCCAGCACTTTGGGAGGGCGAGGTGGGTGGATCACCTCAGGTCAGTAGACCAGCGTGGCCAAGGTGGTGAAAATCCGTCTCTACTAAAAATACAAAAATTAGCCGGTCGTGGTGGCATGTGCCTGTGGCCCCGGTTACTCGGGAGGCCGAGGCAGGAGAATTGCTTGAACCCGGGAGGCGGAGCTTGCAGTGAGCCGAGATTGCGCCACTGCACTCCAGCCTGGGGGACAGAGCAAGACTACTACCATCTCAAAACAAACAAATGCTACTAATCAGGGTTTTTCAGGCTTTTTATGGTTCATGTCTTGGGGCGTTGGAGGGACAGAGTGCGGGGCATCCGCAATACTTGAAAAGTATTATTTAAACAAAATGCTTCAGCCCTCCTTAGTGGTTCAGAGCTTTGCCTCTCAAGTAGACCTTGTTGGCCCCTTTTATCTCTGGGAACAGAATACCGCCTATCGCATGGGGCTGTTGTGGGGCCTCGGTGAGATAACCATGCCAGGCGCTGCTGAAAGTGGCACTTAACGCTGTGATTCTTGCAGGCACTGGGCACTGCGGAATAATGTGGTACGCCCTGCCTTCACAGGACTTCGAGTTTAATGTGGCTTCGGTGTCGCAACGTTTATCATTTCATAACAGAAACGGGTTCAGAGAGGAAGGGTGACTTGCTCAAGGGTACAAGCTTGCTGGGCAGGGCTTGGACTAAAACCCAGGAATGGCCCTGCGCGCGGACTGCATAGCCTGGGGCTTCGCACACGAGCCCGAGTTTGAGTCCACTCGGCAGTTCCCCATCTGGCATCCAGGATGGGGTGCCCCCTGCTTTCTCCACGAAGTGGAAGGCGCCAAGAGGCCGGGCGGAATTCAGAGCCCCCACGCGAGGCCGGGCCTGTACTTTCGGGGTGGTGGGCGCCCCGCTGCCGGTGCCCAGCGGAGCAGAGAAGCCGCTCGCTCACCACGTGACGCGCGGGCCGCGGCACCCGCGCCTCCGCGCGAGGCCCCGCCCCCCGGCCCGCCGCGCGCCAGTGTCCTGGGTCGGGCCTGAGAGGGGAGAGCGGGGGAGGGGAAGCGGCGCGGGGGGCGGCCGTGCGTCGCCGCGCGCCTTCCTCCCGCCTCTCGCCCGGCCCTGTGTCTCCGCGCCGCAACTCCGCCCCCTCATCCCGCCGCCCAGGCCAATGGCGCCGCGGCGCGAGCCTCCCCGGCCGGAGGCGGAGCATTCGCGCGGGGCCTGGCGCGCCTGCGCCCTGCGCCCTCCCCTCGCCGTAGGAGGAGGTGGAGGAGGAGGCGGCTCGGGAGAGCTAGCAGCGAGCTGGCTGGGGCGCCGAGCGCGAGTGAGGGAGCCGAGCCGCCCGCCGCCGCCTCCGCCTCCCCTCCGCTAACAGGAGCCCGGGCCGGGGCCCGGCACGCCGCCCCAGCCCGTCCCTCGGCGTCAGGCCGCGAGGGCAGCGCGCGCGAGCGAGCGAGGGGGAGGGAGAGCGAGCGAGCGCCGGGAGGAGGCGGCCGGACCGAGCGGGCGCCCGCGCGTGTGGCGTGAGGGGAAGCCGCCTGCCCGCCCCCTTCGCCTTCCCTTCTCTCCCCCTCCCCGCTCCCCCCCCGACCGCGGAGCAGCACCATGTCGGCGCCGGCGGCCAAAGTCAGTAAAAAGGAGCTCAACTCCAACCACGACGGGGCCGACGAGACCTCAGGTGAGAGCAGCGAGCCCGGGGGCCGGCCCGCGCCGCCATCTTCGCCGCCCGCCCCGGCCGCAGGCCGCCGGCGGGGCCCGGGGGGCGCCGGGGGGGGCCGCGGCGCGGCCGGCTGGGGCCCGCGGACTCGGCGCCCTTTTTTGTGCGCGGCCGGGCCGGGGGCCTGGGTGGCGCCGCGGCGGCGGCCGGCGCTGCGAGGCGGGGGCGCTGCGGCCTGCTCGGCGCGGGCGGAGGAGACCCCCCCTTCCTCTCCCCCCTCCCTCGCTCTCCTCCCCCTCCCTCCCTCCCGAGAAGCCTCTCTTTATTGTGCTCCGCCATGATGCCTCGCTCCCATCAGCCGCCGCCGCCGCCACATGGTGCGGCCGGACGCGGCCCCGCGCCCGACCTCCCGCGCGGTTCCGCTTCGCGCCCGGCCCGCGGCGGCGCCCCCGGCACCCCCTCCCAGAGGCTGGCCCCGGCGGGGCTTCTGCCTGGAGCTGGGGCTGGGTGGGGGCGCGGGGAGCACGCGGCCGGCCGCGCGCTGGGCCTTGGCCGGCCGGGAGGATGCTCTGGCCGGCCTGGGCGCACTCCCCACGTGGGGCGGCCGCCCCGTCGCACCAGCGTGCGGAGAAACCTGGCGCCGCGACCAGTGTATCGGGGGGCTTGGAAATGGCTAAGAAAGCTGGTCTCTGCCAAGGAGGCTCTCGGCAGGGGGGCTGCCAATCCCGGGATGGTTACCGGAAATGAACCGCGCGATCTGGCCCTTTCACACCCACTTAGCTTTGTAGGGGGGTTATAGTCTTTACAGGACAAAAGGGCACGTATTCCAGAGCACTCCCCCTTTTTTTCCTCTCCCTTCTGTGCCTCACTGCTTTCTGATCTAATGTTTGCTCCCAGTAAGTGCTCCAAAGTCGTGTGGGGCCGTATCTGAGGTCCGCCCGCCTGAATTGGGTTGGAGGGGTTCCTGCTCTGAGAAGGTGAGGGCCAGTGTGTAGGATGGTGCCCGGTGCCTTTCCAGTCTTTGTAGGCGTGTCTGGTGTCTTCATTGTAATAGCAGAGTCGTCAACTTTCTATGAAAGGTAGTTTTACCTTGATAGGTGGTAGTCGTGGCCTAATTTGTATCATTGTCATGGCTTTAGTTTACATATTCTAGTTAGCAGCTGAGCTGCTACTGTTCTCTTGCAAGTGTATAATGTGAAATAATAAACGTGAAGGCTTCTGAATAAGGTTATTCTGTATCTTTCATAGTAGAAACCTTAATGATTGGTCTGTTGTAGTGAAACTCTTTAAAAAGGCGCTATAGAAAACCAATTTCTGAGTAACCCAGCAGACAGCATGACTTGTGAATGGTCTTTTAATTAAATAGAAATTTGTCAGCTACAAGCATGAACATGTGGAACACTTACCTTTGTAGTAGGCGTTTTTGTTTTTGTTTTAATGGCTTTTAGAATATTATAGTATTGACATCTGGAAAACTAGGTGAATTTATCGTAGAATTAAGTTTTTTGCTCCTTTTTTTGCAGAAAAAGAACAGCAAGAAGCAATTGAACACATTGATGAAGTACAAAATGAAATAGACAGGTAACATTTTTCTTAATATACTTTGGATAAATTTTCTGAGATGTGTCTAATGGCCCCGTAATCATTGAAGCTGTGGTCAAATCTATCCACTGTCAAAGGGGAAATGATTCTAACTTGGTTGGAAATACTTACGTAGATTCAGTGTTTTTTGGTGAAGTGATTGTACGAAGTGTTTGATGAAAGTACATTGACCTTACAAAATTTGGGTTTGCTTTCAAAGACTAAAAATTGTGTGAATTGCAGTGTAGGTCTTCTGATAGTTTAGCAGTGTGGCATCAGTGGTTGCTCTAACTTGCCTTACAACTTTGTTACAGAATTAGCCACTTTATTTAGAAATTGTGCTTGAGGGAAACAATTGAAATGGGACTGGAAATAGAGTGGGTGAAGTAAATACACGCAATGTTACCAGAGTGTTGAGTTTGGGCACTCTTAATAGTTATTACTGAGTGTTTATTGATAAATCAGACAAAATTGCCATCTTAGTTTTGATTTGAGTGTCTAAACTACGTGATAATGGTTATTGTAATTCGGTATTATGCATGATTCCAAAGCTAGTAAGTAAATATACACATCTGTAATCTGAAGCAATTTTTTAATTTGTTAAATACTATCATTATCAACATCTCTTTTCATTTGCTTCAGACTTAATGAACAAGCCAGTGAGGAGATTTTGAAAGTAGAACAGAAATATAACAAACTCCGCCAACCATTTTTTCAGAAGAGGTCAGAATTGATCGCCAAAATCCCAAATTTTTGGGTAACAACATTTGTCAACCATCCACAAGGTATGTTTTGGACAGGGCATTATTAAAGGATAAATAGTGTTTGTTAGAATGGAGGAAGCTTGGTGAAGACTTAATCCAACATGCTGGGTCGCATGCAACAAAGACAGGCTGTGTGCAGTGGCTCACACCTGTAATCCCAGCACTTTGGGAGGCTGAGGTGGGCGGATCACTTGAGGTCAGGTTGGAAACCAGCTTGGCCAACACGGATGAAACCCTGTCTCTACTAAAAATACAAAAAAATATGTTGGGCGTGGTAGCGCACACCTGTAATCCCAACTACTCGATACTTGGGAGGCTGAGACAGGAGAATCGCTTGAACCCAGGAGGGGGAGGTTGCAGTGAGCCAAGATTGTGCGCCATTGCAGCTCCAGCCAGGGTGACAAGAGCCCCAGACAGTGTCTCAAAAAAAGAAAAAAAAAAAAACCTCAAAGACGGGAAAAGACTTGCAGCTACTGCTTTCTATTCTGTTTAGGAGAAGCTATATTCTAATTGCTTGATGAAAGATAGTGACAGTCTGACATTGAGCAATTGCACCAAAGATGCTAAGTTTGGAAAATTTTTAAAGGGATCAGTTAAATTGTTGTTAGTGTATACCTGTTGAAAATTCAACTGACCTGTAATTTTCTGGCCTAGTGTCTGCACTGCTTGGGGAGGAAGACGAAGAGGCACTGCATTATTTGACCAGAGTTGAAGTGACAGAATTTGAAGATATTAAATCAGGTTACAGAATAGATTTTGTAAGTATCTAACTTAATCTTGTTTGCCACTGTGGAATTTAATGTGAGCTTTGGTTGGACCTGTTCATATTTTCTGATCTTTCAATTTCAGTATTTTGATGAAAATCCTTACTTTGAAAATAAAGTTCTCTCCAAAGAATTTCATCTGAATGAGAGTGGTGATCCATCTTCAAAGTCCACCGAAATCAAATGGAAATCTGGAAAGGTATGCTTTGAGGAGTTATTTGACAAAAATGGCATTTTACCTATTTCACTTTAGTTTAAACCGCTTACAAGTGCTTGATACGTTGGTAATGTGGCTAAATAGAAAACCTTAAAATAAAAACGTTCCAGTGTGCTAAAGCCAAATATTAAAATAGTTTAGAGTTCTCATTAGATGTTACAGATGTAGGCAGGAAGATCTTGAGCCTAGGAGTTTACCTGGGCAACATAGACCCTTATCTTCAAAAAACAAACAACAAAAAAGAGAAAATCTAGCCCAAGTTTAAGAATTGAGAACTGGGGCCGGGCGTGGTGACTTATGCCTATAATCCCAGCACTTTGGGAGGCTTAGGTGGGCAGATCACGAGGTCAGGAGATAGAGACCATCCTGGCTAACCCGGTGAAACATGGTCTCTACTAAACATGGTCTCTACTAACATGGTCTCTACTAAAAGTACAAAAAAGTAGCTGGGCGTGGTGGCGAGCACCTGTAGTCCCAGCAACTCAGGAGGCTGAGGCAGGAGAATGGTGTGAACCTGGGAGGCGGAGCTTGCAGTGAGCTGAGATTGCGCCACTGCACTCCAGCCTGGGCAACAGCAAGACTGTGTCTCAAAAAAAAAAAAAAAGAGAACTGGCACTAAATTTTTTGTTGTTGTTTCTGCAATGGTGACTGAGCTCTTCAAATGGCTTGCCATTTCTCAAAATCATTTACATCCGTATTTAGGTAGTAAGACATAATTTAGATATTTGCACTGTGTTGTGCTAGTGGCTGTTATACAGTGGAACAAATTTTATGGAAAGCCAAATTTAGTTGATATTATCTCTACCTGCTGTACAGTTCTATAATTGCTCTTAGGTAATAATAGTGTATATAGTATACTGCTTTTTTTTTTTGCTTAGCTTTCGGGGAAAATTTATTTTTTAAATTATAGGGAGTTTTGGTGTTATAGAGAGATTGTATCAAAAGCTCTTTCCGGTATTCATTTAGGATTTGACGAAACGTTCAAGTCAAACGCAGAATAAAGCCAGCAGGAAGAGGCAGCATGAGGAACCAGAGAGCTTCTTTACCTGGTTTACTGACCATTCTGATGCAGGTGCTGATGAGTTAGGAGAGGTCATCAAAGATGATATTTGGCCAAACCCATTACAGTACTACTTGGTGAGTTGAAATACTCATTTATTCAAAGTTGGACTTGTCTCAGTTGTTTAAAAATGAGTCCTTACAAGTCCTTACACTGTGTTGTTTTTTTAAGGTTCCTGATATGGATGATGAAGAAGGAGAAGGAGAAGAAGATGATGATGATGATGAAGAGGAGGAAGGATTAGAAGATATTGATGAAGAAGGGGATGAGGATGAAGGTGAAGAAGATGAAGATGATGATGAAGGGGAGGAAGGAGAGGTAAAAGAAAATTTGGTTAACCCCGCAAAGACAACCTTTAAAGAATTCATCATGTTATTTTGGGGGTTGTATATATAGTGTGGTAGAACTGAGCAGAACTGATTGTGGAAAAAATAAGCCATTTTGTTGTTCAAGAATTAAGGAAATGTTTGATAATCATGTGGTACTAGTGTTTAACTAGTTGGGTTTTCTTTGGTTTTTTGTTTCTCTTTTTGGTTAGGCTTATGACCACCCAACTTGTTTTTCCCTAACCAGTACTTAAGCAGTATAGGCAGTGTAGCTGGCCAAATTCTGACATCTCTGAAATAAAGCTTCACATATTTTCGACAAATTGCACAATTGCTGAATAGTCAAATTAGGATAGGTTGGTTTTATTTTGGATTATTTTATCTGAAATGTGCCTGATTTGGTTAGAACTGAAAAGTTACTAATAAGCAACATCAACACGGGTGTTTCCTTCGAACGGATGCAGCTGACTTACAGGTTTAGAAACTGGAGTGCCCCCAGGGCATATGTTCTGTGGGGTCCATTGTGGTCCATATGAAAGGAAGTCTCAGCATTAATTGTGAAGATTAACTGCCCACTTTTTCTTTCAGGAGGATGAAGGAGAAGACGACTAATAGAACACTGATGGATTCCAACCTTCCTTTTTTTAAATTTTCTCGAGTCCCTGGGAGCAAGTTGCAGTCTTTTTTTTTTTTTTTTTTTTTTTTTTTTTTTCCTCTTGTGCTCAGTCACCCTGTTCTTGAGGTCTCTTTTCTCTACTCCATGGTTCTCAACTTATTTGGGGGGAAATACCTTGAGCAGAATACAATGGGAAAAGAGTCTCTACCCCTTTCTGTTTGAAGTTCATTTTTATCCCTTCCTGTCTCAACAAAAACTGTATGGAATCAACACCACCGAGCTCTGTGGGAAAAAAGAAAACCCTGCTCCCTTCGCTCTGCTGGAAGCTGGAGGGTGCTAGGCCCCTGTGTAGTAGTGCATAGAATTCTAGCTTTTTTCCTCCTTTCTCTGTATATTGGGCTCAGAGAGTACACTGTGTCTCTATGTGAATATGGACAGTTAGCATTTACCAACATGTATCTGTCTACTTTCTCTTGTTTAAAAAAAGAAAAAAAACTTAAAAAAATGGGGTTATAGAAGGTCAGCAAAGGGTGGGTTTGAGATGTTTGGGTGGGTTAAGTGGGCATTTTGACAACATGGCTTCTCCTTTGGCATGTTTAATTGTGATATTTGACAGACATCCTTGCAGTTTAAGATGACACTTTTAAAAATAAATTCTCTCCTAATGATGACTTGAGCCCTGCCACTCAATGGGAGAATCAGCAGAACCTGTAGGATCTTATTTGGAATTGACATTCTCTATTGTAATTTTGTTTCTGTTTATTTTTAAATTTTCTTTTTGTTTCACTGGAAAGGAAAGATGATGCTCAGTTTTAAACGTTAAAAGTGTACAAGTTGCTTTGTTACAATAAAACTAAATGTGTACACAAAGGATTTGATGCTTTTCTCTCAGCATAGGTATGCTTACTATGACCTTCCAGGTTTGACTTGTATAACATCACTGTCAAACTTTGTCACCCTAACTTCGTATTTTTTGATACGCACTTTGCAGGATGACCTCAGGGCTATGTGGATTGAGTAATGGGATTTGAATCAATGTATTAATATCTCCATAGCTGGGAAACGTGGGTTCAATTTACCATTGGTTTCTGAAAGTGTTCACATCATTTGGGATACCAGATTGCTCAATACTTTTCTGGGTATACTGTGCCCTTGATTTTTATCTCCAAGTGGCAGTTTTTAAAATTGGCCTTTTACCTGGATATAAAATAATAGTGCCTGCCACCACCATCCAACAGACCTGGTGCTCTAATGCAAAGTTATACATGGGACAGTTGCTGGCATGTCTTCATTGGCTATATACAATGTGGCCAAGAAGATAGGCTCTCAAGAGTAAGAAGTCTGTGATGGTTAGCAGTAACTGTCCCTGCTCTCTGGTATAAAGCTCTCAAATGTGACTGTGAATCTGGGTGGGATAAGGGACTCGGCTCTGTCTGCTCAATGCCATTGTGCAGAGAAGCACCCTAATGCATAAGCTTTTTAATGCTGTAAAATATAGTTGCTGAAATTAAATGCCACTTTTTCAGAGGTGAATTAATGGACAGTCTGGTGAAATTCAAAAGCTTTTTGATGTATAAAACTTGATAAATGGAACTATTCCATCAATAGGCAAAAGTGTAACAACCTATCTAGATGGATAGTATGTAATTTCTGCACAGGTCTCTGTTTAGTAAATACATCACTGTATACCGATCAGGAATCTTGCTCCAATAAAGGAACATAAAGATTTTTTTTGGACTGGGGTCATTCTCCGTGTTTTGTAGAGGAATGTTACTTGCTATTGGATTTAGAAATTGTATTTTTTTTGTCTTCACATCATTAGTGACTGGGGAAGCATGGGTTAGCGCTAATGGTATAACATTGGTTTAGAAAGCTTTGAGCTGGTCGGTGTACAAGTAAAGGATAAATTCAAATACCTTACTTGGATACAGTTTCTGAGAGCGAGTATAGCATTTTCATTTTGAAGTCTCAAAAGGAATTCTTCACTGGGAAGAAAATCCAGTAAGGTGGGTCCTGTTACCGCAGCTTGAGCTACACATGGTCAGCTGCAGTTCAGATATTTTGAGACTATACATTTACACGTGAATGTATACAGTTACAGTATGTAATAGTTGTCAAAATGGTCCTATACTGTTAACCTCTTAACTGCTTAATTTGGAAGTTAAGTTTTAGAGGCATGTGTAGGAAAAACTGTATGGGGTTTGGTACTCCTGTGGTTTCAGGCCGCCACTGGGGCATCTTAGAATGTATCTCCTTTGGGTAAGTGGGGCTATTGTAGTCATTTGAATCAGTATCCACAAGCCTGTGATACTTTTTCACAAACTTAACAGTGAAACTTCAACTAGTGGTTTTACATGCTGGTGAGATTCTAGGGCTGTCAGGTTATAGGTCACAAATAATGTTTCTTTATTTTGGGGAATGTCAAAAATTGGGAGCCCTTTTAAGGTAGTAGTTCACTCAACTACTGTTATCTCCTGAGGTGCTCCTAATGTCTATGAATCTGTAAGAGAACTAGGCTGTGAGAAAGTAAAATGGCAACCTTAATGTACCACAAAATTTACTACACAGTAGCCGGCATGCCTTGTGTCCAATTGCAAGACAAATTCTTGGGCTGGTCTTTAGTGTGTATTAGAACGGGCTCAGCTCCTTTTCTCAAGGACATTTCAAAATAGAAGCTGGGTACAGTGGCGCATACCTGTAATCGCAGTACTTTGGGAGGCCCAGGCTGAAGCATCGTGTAAGTCCAGGAGCTCTAGGCCAACCTGGATGCCAGGGACATCCCATCACTACCATAAAAAAAAAAGTGTGGTGGCACTAGGCTAATTCTAGCTACTTGAGAAGTGGGGGCAGGAGGATTGCCTTAGCCCAGGAGTTTGAGGCTGCACTGAGCTATGACTTTGCCACCGTGCTTCAGCCTGGGTCGCAGAGCAGCAGCAGTTTACTTTTTAATAGGCCTGAGGCAAAGGGCTGCAGAATAGCAAGGACTTTTAAAGTGGAGGGTGTGGGCCAACTGTAGTTGGTGACATTGTGTGCTCAGATTCTACCCAGACAAACCAAGATAAAAATGGACTGGTTGTAGGGCCAGGTGTGCTGTCTCACGCCTGTAATCCCAGCACTTTGGGAGGCCGAGGTGGGGGGATCACAAGGTCAGAAGTTCGAGACCAGCCTGGCCAACATGGTGAAACCCCATCTCTACTAAAAGTACAAAAATTAGCCAGGCATGGTGGCATGAGCCTGTAATCCCAGCCACTTGGGAGACTGAGGTAGGAGAATTGTTTGAACCCAGGAGGTGGAGGTTGCAGTGAGCTGAGATCACGCCACTGCACTCCAGCCTGGGCGATAGATTGAGATGGTGTCTCAGAAAAAAACAAAAATTGACTGGTTGCAACACTGAGAAGGAAAAAGTTGTATGCGTGGAAGGGGGAAAATGTTTCCTCATGCAGTCTGTTGACAAGTTTTAGGTTCCTTTCAGTTGAGTTACAATTTTTTGTTGTTTTTTGAGACAGAGTTTTGCTCTTGTTGCCCAAGCTGGAGTGCAATGGCGTGATCTCGGCTCACAGCACCCTCTGCCTCCCCGGTTCAAACGATTCTGCCTCAACCTCCCGAGTAGCTGGGATTACGGGCATGCGCCACCACGCCAGGCTAATTTTGTATTTTTAGTAAAGACAGGGTTTCTCCATGTTGGTCAGGCTAGTCTTGAACTCCCGACCTCTGGTGATCCACCCGCCTCAGCCTCCCAAAGTGCTGGGATTACAGGCGTGAGCTGCCGCGCCCGGCAAGTTATAGTCTTTTAAAGGCCAACTGGCTAGAAAGTTGGTTTGCACTATTCACAGTCCACTGAATGCTGAACACTAATTTCCTAATTCCAGTCTTATGAAGTATTATCACCATCAGAAGTAAGATGCAGCTACCTGGTCAGACTCACCCAACAGTCCAGGACTTGGCTTCCCTGTGTAAACACTCCCCTGTGAAACACTACCCTGTGAAAAACACTCCCCAGGTTGGGCTTGGTGGACCACACCTGTAATCCCAGCACTTTGGGAGGCTGAGGCAGGTGCATCACGTGAGGTCCGGAGTTAGAGACTAGCCTGGCCAACAAGGTGAACCCCATCTCTACTAAAAATATAAAAAATTAGCTGGGTGTGGTGGCACGTGCCTATAGTCCCAGCTACTCAGGAGGCTGAGGCATGAGAATCGCTTGGACCTGGGAGGTGGAGGTTGCAGTGAGCCAAAATTGGCACCACTGCACTCCAGCCTGGGTGACAGAGCAAGACTCTGTCTCAAAAAAAACAAAACCAAAACCAAAAAGCCACTTTCCAACCAAACTTGGAAAACCATCGAATGCAGCTTCCTGCCTGCACTGAGTGGATAAATGAGCCGGGAGTTGAGATGTGAGCACCCTCCTACGGAGAGTTAGATTACTCTTGGCTTCCAGAAGTAACATTTAGCCATCACGGCAAATACACTTTTTTTTTTTTTTTTTTTTTGAGACGGAGTCTCGCTCTGTCGTCCCAGCTGTAGTGCAGTTTCACGATCTCCACTCACTGCAAGCTCCGCCCCCCGGGTTCACACCATTCTCCTGCCTCAGCCTCCCGAGTAGCTGGGACTACAGGCGCCCGCCACCGCGCCCGGCTAATGTTTTGTATTTTTAGTAGAGACGGGGTTTCACTGTGAGCCAGGATGGTCTCGATCTCCTGACCTCGTGATCCGCCCGTCTCGGCCTCCCAAAGTGCTGGGATTACAGGTGTGGGCCACCGCGCCTGGCCACAAATACACATTTTAAAGGGTTAATTAGCTGGCTGGACTGACTGCACCACTGGATAATTCCTAAAAGGTGGGGAAGCCTTGTTAGTTTGATTCCTGGGTTTTTGATCAGCTGAGGTGAGAAGCTGAGGGCTTTTTTACTCCTTTATTTTACTTTTTTAAGAGATGGTGTCTCACTATGTTAGCCAGGTTGGTCTTGCACTCTTAGGCCTCAAGCAATCCTCCTGCCTTATCAGCCTCCCAGAGTTCTAGGATTACAGGCATAAGCCACTGGGCTTGATCAACCTTCTTGCTTCTAAATGATGGATAATAGCATTTCTTTGACCCCCCATTTTATTTTATTTTATTTATTTTTCTCAAGACAGAATCTTGCTCTGTTGCCCAGGCTGGAGTGTAGTGGTGTGATCTTAGCTCGCTGCAACCTCTGCCTCCCAGGTTCAGGCGATTTGCCTGCCTCAGCCTCCCAAGTAGCTGGGACTACAGGTGTGTGCTACCAGCTACCACACCCAGCTAGTCTTTGTAATTTTTTATTTTTTATTTATTATTATTATTATTATTTTGAGATGGAGTTTCGCTCGTTGCCCAGGCTGGAGTGCAATGGCGCGATCTCGGCTCACAGCAACCTCTGCCTCCCAGGTTCAAGCCATTCTCCTGCCTCAGCCTCCAGAGTAGCTGGGATTACAGGCATGTGTCACCACGCCCGGCTAATTTTGAATTTTTAGTAGAGACGGGGATTTCTCCATGTTGGTCAGGCTGGTCTCGAACTCCGGACCTCAGGTGATCCACCCGCCTCGGCCTCCCAAAGTCCTGGGATTACAGGTGTGAGCTACCGCGCCCAGCTGTAATTTTTTATTTTATTCTTTTTTTGTTGTTGTTGAGATGGAGTTTTGTTCTTGTCACCCAGGCTGGAGTGTAGTGGCGTGACTGGCCCACTGCAACCTCCACCTCCCGGGTTCAAGCGATTCTCCTGCCTCAGCCTCCCTAGTAGCTGGAATTACAGGTGCCCACCACCACACCTAGCTATTTTTTTTTTTTTTTTTTTGTATTTTTAGTAGAGACGGGGCTTCACCATGTTGGCCAGGCTGGTCTTGAACTCCTGACCTTGTGATCTGCCTGCCTCAGCCTCCCAAAGTACTGGGATTACAGGCGTGAGCCACTGCGCCCAGCTAGCCTTTTAATTTTTTTAGTAGAGACAGGGTTTCATCATGTTGGCCAGGCTGGTCTTGAACTCCTGACCTTACGTGATCTGCTGTCCTCGGCTTCCCAAAGTGCTGGGATTACAGGCAAGAGCCACCAATGCCCAGCCAACCCCCATGTTAAAGAACCTACTATGTGCCAGGTGCTTGTGTTAATATCTAGACCTCAACAATTCTAATGTGTAAATGTCACGTTTGGCCTCTGATTATTAAATCTGGGCATGTTTCACAGAGCCAAGTTGCCTTTGCTTATATGTCAATGCCACTTGGTTGATTTCGCATAGCAGGACAACCCAGCATTGTCCATGGCTCAACCCATTTCACTTTTTTTCCAGTCCATTGTGAGGGAATTGATTAGTGCAAAGCACAACATGTGGCTTCCTTCAGTAAGAGCACCGGAGCCTGTCTGTTCCAAGTCACTGTCAGTACTTGACCCTTCATCACCTTTCCACCTCCTGGAGGACGCTCTTCCACAAAGTCCTGGCACAACCTCCCATAAACGCAGGATGCCAGGACGGGCTGAATGGCCTGCTATAGACTAGGCAGTGACCAGCACACCTCCCTTGGGCTGAGATAATGGCGGCTATTTCACCAGCTGTGTCTTTTCTAGCATGTGGATGGATGGGTTTTTTAGGGTAAAGCCCTAAAAAGTGGCACAGGCTGAACCAGCAAGCTCAGTCTGATTAAGAGATGGGCCCGGCCGGGCGCGGTGGCTCAAGCCTGTAATCCCAGCACTTTGGGAGGCCGAGACGGGCGGATCACGAGGTCAGGAGATCGAGACCATCCTGGCTAACACAGTGAACCCCCGTCTCTACTAAAAAAAATACAAAAACACTAGCCGGGCGAGGTAGCAGGCGCCTGTAGTCCCAGCTACTCGGGAGGCTGAGGCAGGAGAATGGCGTAAATCCGGGAGGCGGAGCTTGCGGTGAGCTGAGATCTGGCCACTGCACTCCAGCCTGGGCGACAGAGCGAGACTCCGTCTCAAAAAAAAAAAAAAAAAAAAAAAGAGATGGGCCAGAGAGGTCTGGTTCATTCATCTGTAATTTGTAATTTATCATAATTTTGGGTGAGGATTTACTTTTTCCACAAGTATACGTGTTTTTTTTGGTTGTTTGTTTGTTTGGTGGGTTTTTTTGTTTGTTTGTTTTTTGAGACCGAGTTTCGCTCTTGTTGCCCAGGCTGGAGTGCAACCGCATGCTCTCAGCTCACCGCAACCTCTGCCTCCCACGTTCAAGCGATTCTCCTGCCTCAGCCTCCTGAGTAGCTGGGATTACAGGCATGCGCCACGACGACCGACTCATTTTTTGTATTTTTAGTAGAGATGGGGTTTCTCTGTGTTGTTCAAGCTGGTCTTGAACTCCCGACCACAGGTGATCCGCCCGCCTCAGCCTCCCAAACTTTTGGGATTACAGGCGTGAGCCACCGCGCCCGGCAGACGTTCTTTCTTTTTTAAAGCTTTTTTCTTTTTGAGATGGAGTCTCGGAGTCTCGCTCTGTCGCCCAGACTGGAGTGTAGTGGCAGGATCTCGGCTCACTGCAACCTCCGCTTACCGGGTACAAGCGATTCTCCTGCCTCAGCCTCCTGAGTAGCTGGGATTACAGGCGCCCGCCACCACGCCAGGCTAATTTTTGTATTTTTAGTAGAGACGGGGTTTCACCATGTTGGCCAGGCTGGCTTGAACTCCTGACCGTCCGCCTCGGCCTCCCAAACTGCTGGGATTACAGGCGTGAGCCACTGCGCCTGGCCTAGTATACGTTCTTGTAATGACTAAAATCTCCTCTGGGCCACCCACTCCGAGAAGGGCAATTTTGGATTAGCCCACATTACACTAACAACATGCGAGACAAAGAGAGACTTGAAGGGCTTGGTCGAGGAGGCCCTGCGCGTTAGAGGCGGGAGCTAGGTCGTGGAGGGGCTCAAAATTAGAGGCGGCGGCCAGCTCTAAGGGCTGAACCCGGCTGGGCGACCCGGCGACCTTCAGGGGGCGCTGTCCCCCCCCATCCCAGTCCCCAACTGGCCGGCTCCTGCCGGCGTGCGGCGGGGAAGGCCAGAGGACTGGGCGCCGGCGATGAACCTCCCGCGCGTCCAACCCGGGGGTGCGGCGCGGTCACGCCCAGCGGGAACTGCGGACGCCGAAGCCCGGGTGCTGGACCCGGAATCCTATGGAATTTTGGATCCGAGGGAGGCGCTGGAGCGCGGGACCTCGGGCGTGGGGTCCGGGGCGCTGGACCGGCGCGGACGGGAGGCGGCGCTGGACCGGCGTGGACGGGAGGCGGTGCTGGCCCCGCGGGCCAGCGGGTCTCGGGAGGGGGCGCCCGATCCCGCGTCTCCAGCGCCGCTTCCCGGGAAGTTTCAAGTTTGAAAGTCCTGGCGGAGGGGCTGCGGCTTCCGGGACCGGAGTGGCGGAGAGGAGGGCCCCAAGCGGCCGGAGCGGCGCCATGGAGGAGGGGGCGCCGCGGCAGGTGAACGGCGCGGTAGGGGCCCGAGGGGCTGGTGGGGTGCGGGTAAGCCTCGGTCATCGCCCCGGAGCCCCGAACCGAGGCCACGTCCCCCAACCCGCCCCTCACCCGCGCCCCTTCCCTGCCCTTTCCCTGGCCCCGGCCCCGCGACGCCCTTGCAGAGCAGACCTGAGCTCCGGGTTCGGTTGTTCCTGGACCCTGCAGCGTCTCCAAATTAGCCCCCGGCTGAGCCGGAGCTTGTACCTCAACCAGCCCGTGAACGAGGACGGGCTGAGTCCGCAGTGTGCCCCACGAGGGTGGTCCCCAGAGTGTCCTTAAGTCGGTTCTCCGCGGTGGGGCTCCAAGGCCAACTGGAATTAGCCGGGATAGGAAAGGGGGACCACATGGGCCTGGGGGGATTAGAATGTGCGCGCAACGCGGGGCGCAGTCTGTGCGCGCTTGGCAGTGGCGGGAGTCCCTCTCGCAGCACACGAGGCGCGAGGGGAGCGTGGATGAGAGGGGAGCGGCCTCCCCCGCCCCGGGGCGGGAACCTTTCGGTACGTATAGTGGGTTCTAGAACGTGGAGGGGGCCGGGTTTCCTGCCAGAGCTGGCAGTAGGTGCTGGTGCGCGTGGGCCCGGAGGACCGAGGCCGTGTCTGTCTGCTACTGGGGAAGGAGAAGTGGTGTCCTGCCCCGGAGCCAGTGGTGGGGAGGGGGGCATTTGCGGACAGGAGTGCGTCCCCGCAAAGAGCAGAAAGGAGGTGGCGTGTGTGTGTCCATGTTGGAGTTCCAACCCGGGGCAGACAGGACCATGGGGGTGTTTGGGGGTTCGTGTAGACTCCTTGAGTGCCCAAGCCAGTTGCTTAAGCCGCCTTCAGGATTGGGGCTTGGTCTGCCCCTTCCCACCCCCTTCCTCTGGAGGTCCCTCCGCCTGTTCCAGACGTAGCTTGTACACATTTTCCGATTTCCTGCGGGGCTCCGCCCTGCAGCGGCAGCTGGGTGACTCAGGACCCCGGTGGCCGGGCCCCCAGCTCCATGGGACCTTTGTTTGCTCCAGTCTTTGGCTCTGGCCCTGTGGCCTAGGGCGGTCAGAGGATTTCCTGAGCCTCGCCCTTGCCCTCTGACAGCTGGGCCAGCAGGCCCCGGCTGAGGTCTGGGGCGGGAGGAGGGGGGGTGGTCCCTGAGTCTGGGGTTGCGGCCCCTTCCACTGGGCTCAGGAGAAGATGGAACACAGAGAGGTAAGATGGGGTCCCTGCAAGAACCCGTGTTGCGGGGCATCGTGGTTTACCCTGGCCTGAGGTCACCTTTGGCACCGGTTGGTTTGAAATGCTGGCGGCTGGAAAGGAGGTGTTCCTGTTCCTGGCTCCAACCTGGGTGAAGCCGTGAGAAAGCTTTCTACTTCCTCCCAGGAGCTGAGCAGTGGCTGGGCACCCGGAGATCTCCCCAGTCCCTCTCTGTGCCTCCGCTTTGCTACCTGTGGCATTGGGACATTAGGGGAACAAGCCCTGGCTCCCAGGCCCCTGGCTGCTTTCTCATGTGGCTTTGTGTGAACCCCTACTCCGCGTTGAGCTTTTCTGGCTCCTGGACTCTACTTTGGATCCCAGACATAGAGCAACCTGATTACCCAGGGCTGCCAGGGACAGCTGGGGTCTGAGAGGTGGTGGTCTCTCCTCTGTGTCTTGACTGTGGGCAAGTTACTTCACCTCTCTGGGCCTCAGTTTCCTCACTAGAAAACAGAGGTAATAGGCCATGCATGGTGGCTCACACCTGTAATCCCAGCACTTTGGGAGGCTGAGGCGGGCAGATCACCTGAGGTTGGGAGTTCGAGACCAGCCTGACCAACATGGAGAAACCCCGTCTCTACTAAAAATACAAAGTTAGCCAGGGGTGGTGGCGTGTGCATGTAATCCCAGCTGCTCAGGAGGCTGAGGCAGGAGAATCGCTTGAACCCAGGAGGCAGAGGTTGTGGTGAACTGAGATGGTGCCACCGCACTCCATTCTGGGCAACAAGAACAAAACTCTGTCTCAAAAAAAAAAAAAAAAGAAAAGAAAAGAAAAAGAAAAGAAAATGGGGGTAATGACCGCTGCTACCGGGTGGGGTTGCTGGGAGATGTGATGTGGTAATCTATACAAAGCTCTTAGAATAGAACCTGGCACCCGTTTACTGTGTGAACTATCCCCCCTGCCCCACCCTTCTCTAACGGGCAGAGAACAGGAGCTTGGCCTAGATGAGTGGCCTCGGAGTTTCCATCTGGCTCAGGCCTGAGCTCTAAAGGGAGAGAGGCTTCCCAAACCCTGTGCTTGTCAGTCCTGGGTGCCGTCCCTTCCTCCGCCTCCATCTGCAGTGAGCAGAGGCTGCTGGTGGCTGCTGCACCCCATGATTGCTTTCCACCCTCTGCTTTCCACCGGCCCTGCAGCCTGGGCCGAGCCAGTGGCCCCCAGAGGATGAGAAAGAGGCGATCCGGCGGGCCATCCAGAAGGAGCTGAAGATCAAGGAGGGGGTGGAGAACCTGCGGCGCGTGGCCACAGACCGCCGCCACTTGGGCCATGTGCAGCAGCTGCTGCAGTCCTCCAACCGCCGCCTGGAGCAGCTGCATGGAGAGCTGAGGGAGCTGCATGCCCGAATCCTGCTGCCCGGCCCTGGGCCTGACCCGGCTGGTGAGTGAGGAGCCAAGACCCCTCTGGACAGAAGGCTCCAGGCCGATATGGCCCCTGGCCTTGGCCCTGGCCACTGTGGCGAGACCACCTCATTTCCTGCCCATAGATCAGTCGGGGAAGGAGGAGAGGCCACAGTGGGGGTATCGGCCCTGAGTGAGGGACTTAGGTGCTCGATACCCCCGTGCACAGAGCCTGTGGCCTCAGGACCCCGGCCGTGGGCAGAGCAGCTCAGGGCTCGGCACCTAGAGGCTCTCCGGAGGCAGCTGCATGTGGAGCTGAAGGTGAAGCAGGGGGCTGAGAACATGACCCACACGTGTGCCAGTGGCACCCCCAAGGTAAGGCCCCACAGTTTGATGGCAGGGACACCCTGGCCCCTGGTCCGACAGGGAAATGCAACTCAGCCATTGAGCCTGTAAGGAGACACCATCCCAGCCTGCAGTCTGATGGGGAAAATATGACCCCAAACCCCAGCTGGGTGAGGAAGGCATGGCTGTAACCCCTAGTGTGACAGAGAAGGCCTTGCCCTGGTCTAATGGGATCCTATCTCAGCCCCAGTCCCAGCTCCCAGCATGATGTCAGGAACTGGGCCTCAGTATTTGTCTGACCAGAAGGCTTGGCTGTGGCCCTGATATGATGAGGGAGGCAGGACCTTAGCCTTAATCTAATGGGGGAGGCTTAGCTTAGCCCCTGCCCTGATCTAGTGGGAAAGGCATAGCTTAGCACCAGCCCTGATCTAATGGGAGAGGCTTAGCCCCTGCCCTGATCTGATGGGGGAGGCTTAGCTTAGCCCCTGCCCTGATCTGATGGGGGAGGCTTAGCTTAGCCCCTGCCCTGATCTAATGGGGAAGAGTTAGCACCAGCCCTGATCTGATGGGAGAGGCATGACCCCATCCCTGATACGAAAGGGGAAGCTTGACCGCAGCCCTTGTTGGTTTGATGAAAAAGCCTCCCCTGACCCACCAACTAGTCCAACAAAGGAGGTTTGACTCTAGTGTTTGGCCTACTGAGCGAGGTTTGACTTTAACCCTGTTCTGATGGGGGAGACCAGGCTTTGACTTTAACCCTGGTCTGATGGGGAAAGCTATGGCCCAGGCCTGCTCTGATGGGCTTGTGCCACGGCTCCATAGGAGAGGAAGCTCCTGGCAGCTGCCCAGCAGATGCTGCGGGACAGCCAGCTGAAGGTGGCCCTGCTGCGGATGAAGATCAGCAGCCTGGAGGCCAGTGGGTCCCCGGAGCCAGGTGAGGCCTTGAGATACAGGGAGGGCGGAGCAGGGCAGAGCAGGGCCTGAGAGCTGCCCTCCTTCCCACAGGGCCTGAGCTGCTGGCGGAGGAGCTACAGCATCGACTGCACGTTGAGGCATCCGTGGCTGAGGGCGCCAAGAACGTGGTGAAACTGCTCAGTAGCCGGAGAACACAGGACCGCAAGGCGCTGGCCGAGGTCAGGTCCCAGCCCTGGCCTTCTCCTAGGGCCAGCTTCTTCCCATACCACCCTCCGCAGGGGCGTGAAGGGAGGGTGGCCGTGTAGAAGGAGGACTTCTCTGTCGAGACTTCATGCGGAAGGTGACTCTGGGTGACCTGGGCTGCTGCCCCCTGCCATATAACCCACAAACCTGGCTCTACCTTGTCCCCTCTGCAGGCCCAGGCCCAGCTACAGGAGTCCTCCCAGAAACTGGACCTCCTGCGGCTGGCCTTGGAGCAGCTGCTGGAGCAGCTCCCTCCTGCCCACCCTTTGCGCAGCAGAGTGGCCCGAGAGCTGCGAACTGCAGTGCCTGGATACCCCCAGCCTTCAGGGACACCTGTGAAGCCCACCGCCCTGACAGGTAGCCAGAAGTTCCTCCCACTTCAGAGCTCTCTTTCTTTTTTGGGGGAGACCCAGAAGCACAAATAACTTTGGGGAAGAGTTCAAGAGTTTCAGTCCTGCCCCACCAGCCACTAGCAGCATGACCTTGGGAAACTGACATTCCTTCTTCAAACCTCAGTTTATCCATCTGTAAAATAGGGATGATATAGCACCTACCTCATAGGGTTACTGTGTTGCACGTGATGTGCTAAGCACAGTGCCTAGCAGAGTCAGCACTCAGACAGTGTAGCTTGTATTTACATAAATAAGCAGAATAGTGCTTAAAGCACTGGTGTCAGGAAGCTCGCAGCCCTGCAAAGCTTGATACCCAGCACTGGGCAGCTTGGACTCTTAGAAAGTTTTCTAGGCTGGGCGCGGTGGCTTATACCGGTAATTCCAGCACTTTGGGAGGCCAAGGTGGGTGGATCATGAGGTCAGGAGTTCAAGACCAGCCTGGTCAAGATGGTGAAACACTGTCTCTACTAAAAATACAAAAATTAGCCAGGTGTGGTGGTGGGCTCCTGTAATCCTGGCTGCTTGGGAGGCTGAGGCAGAGACTTGCTTGAACCCCAGAGGCAGAGGTTGCAGTGAGCTGAGATTGCGCCACTGCACTCCACCCTGGGCGACAGGGCATGCCCTGTCGTGACGCTCCACCTCCCAGGTTCACACCATTCTCTAGCCTCAGCCTCCCGTGTAGCTGGGACTACAGGCGCCCGCCACCATGCCCGGCTAATTTTTTGTTTTTGTATTTTTAGTAGAGACGGGGTTTCACCGTGTTAGCCAGGATGGTCTCCATCACCTGACCTTGTGATCTGCCCGCCTCTGCCTCCCGAAGTTCTGGGACAGGCGTGAGCCACCGCGCCCGGCCAAAAAAGTTAATTTTCTTATCTTGTACCGAGATCTGTCTCCTTGTAGCAGCAGCCAAATTGTAATCAGCAAATAATCTGACAGCATGGGCTTTGAAGCTGTATCCACCGAGATACAGTGTGAGCTGGAAAGGTCAGCGCCTACCTGCACAGAGCACTGCTACAGGGCCGACTGACCCCATTCTGTTGTGAGCAGAGCTGAGAAGAGGAAACGCAGGCTCTGGATGGAGCCCTCTCACCTGGCCTTGGGGAATCCAGGAATGTTTTCTTTTCTTTTTTTTGAGATGGAGTCTCGCACTGTCACCCAGACTGGAGTGCAGTGGTGTGATATCAGCTCACTGCATCCTCCGCCTCCTGGGTTCCAGCAATTCTCCTGCCTCAACTTCCCAAGTAGCTGGGATTACAGGCCTGCGCCACCATGTCTGGCTAATTTTTGTATTATTAGTAGAGACAGAGTTTCACCATGTTGGCCAGGCTGGTCTCGAACTCCTGACCTCCTGTGATCCACCTGCCTCGGCCTCCCAAAGTGCTGGGATTACAGGCGTGAGCCACCACACCCGGCCCAAGGAGTGTTTTCTAGAGGAGGTGGTCTCTTGGCCTTGAAGGACTTACACAGGAGTACTTATGGCCAAGTAGACAAGTTCAGAAATGCAGAAGAAATAGCTTGTTAAAAGGCCTAGAATTCAACTACTCAAGGCCACCCCATATCCTGTCTCCTGGCTAAACACCCCAGTTACTTGAGTTGTCCTTTTTTTTTTTTTTTTTGAGACAGAGTTTTGCTCTTATTGCCCAGGCTGGAGTGCAGTGGCGTGATCTTGGCTCACCACAACCTCTGCCTCCCAGGTTCAAGCGATTCTCCTGCCTCAGCCTCTCAAATAGCTGGGATTACAGGCATGCGCCACCACGCCTGGCTAATTTTTATATTTTTAGTAGAGATGGGATTTCTCCATGTCGGTCAGTCTGGTCTCGAACTTCTGACCTCAGGTGATCCTCCACCCACCTCAACCTCCCAATGTGCTAGGATTACAGGCGTGAGCCACCTCGCCCAGCCTCTTTTTTTTCTTTTTTTTTTTTTTTTTTGAGACAGAGTCTTACTTTGTCACCCAGGCTGGAGTGCAGTGGCATGATTTCAGCTCACTGCAAGCTCTGCCTCCCGAGTTCACGCCATTCTCCTGCCTCAGCCTCCCAAGTAGCTGGGACTACAGGCATCTGCCACTGCACCCGGCTAATTTTTTTGTATTTTTAGTAGAGACAGGGTTTCACCGTGGTCTCGATCTCCTGACCTCGTGATCCGCCCACCTCGACCTCCCAAAGTGCTGGGATTACAGGTGTGAGCCACCATGCCTGGCCTTTTTTTTTTTTTTTTTTTTTTTTTTTTAATTAAAGACAGAGTCTTGCTTTGTCGCCCAGGCTGGAGCGCAGAGGCATGATCTTGACTCACTGCAACCTCTGCCTCCCAGGTTTACGCCATTCTTCTGCCTCAGCCTCCCGAATAGCTGGGACTATAAGCACCCGCCACCGCACCCAGCTAATGTTTTGTATTTTTAGTAGAGACAAGGTTTCACCGTGGTCTTGATCTCCTTTTTTTTTTGAGGCAGAGTCTCGCTCTGTCGCCCAGGCTGTAAGTAGTGCAGTGGTGTGATCTCGGCTCACTGCAAGCTCCGCCTCCCAGGTTCACACCATTCTCCTGCCTCAGCCTCCCGAGTAGCTGGGACTACAGGCACCCGCCGCCATGCCCGGCTAATTTTTTATATTTTTAGTAGAGACGGGATTTCACCATGTTAGTCAGGATGATCTCGATCTTCTGACCTCGTGATTCACCTGCCTCGGCCTCCCCAAGTACTGGGATTACAGGCGTAAGCCACCGCGCCCGGTGGTCTTCATCTCCTGACTTCGTGATCTGCCCACCTCGGCCTCCCAAAGTGCTGGGATTACAGGTGTGAGCCACCATACTGGGCCTTTTTTTTTTTTTTTTTTTTTTTTTTTTTTGAGATGGAGTCTTGCTTTGTCACCCAGGCTGGAGTGCAGTGGCATGATCTTGACTCACTGCAACCTCTGCCTCCCAGGTTCAAGCAATTCTCCTGCCTCAGCCTCCCAAGTAGTTGGGATAACAGGCGCCCACCACCACGCCTGGCTAATTGTATTTTTAGTAGAGATGGGGTTTCACCGTGTTGGCCAGGCTGGTCTCGAACTCCTGACCTCAGGTGATCCGCCTGCCTCAACCTCTCAAAGTGCTGGGATTACAGGTGTGAGCCACCGCACCTGGCCTCAAGTTTTTGTTTTTGTTTTGAGACAGTCTTGCTCTGTCACCCAGGCTGGAGTACAATGGCACAATATCAGCTCACTACCACCTCCGCCTCCTGGGTTCAAGCGATTCTCCTGCCTCAGCCACCCAGGTAGTTGGAATTACAGGTGCCCAACACCAGGCCTGGCTGATTTTTGTATTTTTAGTTAGGACGGGGTTTTGCCATGTTGGTCACGCTGGTCTTGAACTCCTGATCCCAGGTGATCTGCCCGCCTTGGCCTCCCAAAGTGTTGGGATTACAGGTGTGAGCCATCACGCCCGGCCGAGCTGTTCTTTCTAAGCTGATCTTTCTACCCTGGACCCCTGCCTTTGTTTACAAGTTCTCTCTGTCTGTAACCCCCAGGCCCAGACTCTTCCTAAATGATACTCTTGGGCCTACTTTGTGTCCTCAAAAGCTGCTAGATCCCCACTGCTTTCTCTGCCTTTTGAGAGACAAACCTCTAGTGACGTGACACATGAACTTACTCCGTTGACAAAACACGTTTCATATCCATTGAGGGAGGTGGGGCAGAGCTGGGACTCACCTCCACTGTTCAGATGGGGAAACTGAGGCCCAGGTAGCTGGTGGGTCCGGACAGGAAGCCAGGCTTCCCGCTCCCTGTCCCAAGCTCTTGTCCTTGCCACAGTGCTCTCCAGGCCCCAGCTCTGGGCAGCATCTCGTCATGTGCTGTGTCTCTGTGCAGCCTGGCTGAGGTCTGAGGTCTGAGGTCTGAGCCTATGTCCCTGCCGCTCCAGCCTATGGACGGGAGAGCCAGTTGCTCTGCCCTGGAAAGAGGTGGCTGCCACAGAGAAGCGTGCAGTCTGGGACAAGGTGGCTCCTCCCCTGGGAGTGGCCGGGTTGGAGGCCTCCCAGGGTGTCGTCAGGGTCCAAGGGCACCCTTCAGGGGCTCATGGTGCTTGGAAGCTGCAGGGCAGTCAGCAGGCTCCTGTCCAGGCACTCTAGGCTGCCACACTGAGTGAGGTTTCTCGGGTAGCTGCCCTGGCCTCAGGTGGGTAGGGTCTGGGTTCAGCCACCTCCTGGAGAGGGTGGCCTTCCTGGGGTCCCAGGACACCTTGGTGGTAGCAGTGGGAAGATGGCATCTGACAACACCCCCCGCCCACCCTCACCACAGGGACACTGCAGGTCCGTCTCCTGGGCTGTGAACAGTTGCTGGCAGCCGTGCCTGGACGCTCCCCGGCGGCTGCACTGGCTGGCAGCCCCTCCGAGGGCTGGCTTCGGACTAGAGCCAAGCAGCAGCGTGGCCGAGGCGAGCTTGCCAGTGAGTAGGGAAGGAGCTTCGGGGAGGGCAGGAGAGCCCTGCTTCAGGCCTGCCCTGAGCCCCAGCTCTGGCCCTGCAGGCGAGGTGCTGGCTGTGCTGAAGGTGGACAACCGCGTTGTGGGGCAGACGGGCTGGGGGCAGGTGGCGGAACAGTCCTGGGACCAGACCTTTGTCATCCCACTGGAGCGAGTAAGGCTGGCCTTTGTGTGGTCAGGGGTGACCTTGGGCTGCGGGGTGGAAGGCTGCCCAGGTCGGGGCTCGTTCTGCATCCCACCCTTCAGCCTGGCCTCCCCAATACAGGCCCGTGAGCTGGAGATTGGGGTGCATTGGCGGGACTGGCGGCAGCTATGTGGCGTGGCCTTCCTGAGACTTGAGGACTTCCTGGATAATGCCTGTCACCAGCTGTCCCTCAGCCTGGTACCACAGGGGCTGCTTTTTGCCCAGGTGCTCACCACCTCCGCCCTCTGACTTGGTGGGCCCTGGGGGCGTCAGGGCCGGGAAGGCCTTCAAGACTGATGCACTGCGTGTAGGTGCAGAGATTGAGGACCAGAGAGGAGGTCTCTAAGACTAAGGACTCCTAGCCGCTCTCTCAGGGCTGCATCTGGAGGCCTGGGTCCTTGTCCTGACTGCCCTGCCTCAGGTGTGATCCTGGAAAAGTGCCTGTCCTCCCTGGGCCTCTGTTTCTCCACTAGTCTCAATGAGGACATTGAATCTGTTTCTCTGGGTCCTTCTGGCTCTTGCATCTGTTGACCCTGGGGGCTTGGGCTGTCATCCCAAGGGCAGAGGAGACGCCATGGCAGGTGAGATGGGAGGCGACTGGTCCACAGCCCTGCCCCTACCCCTGCAGGTGACCTTCTGCGATCCTGTCATTGAGAGGCGGCCCCGGCTGCAGAGGCAGGAACGCATCTTCTCTAAACGCAGAGGTGTGGAGGGAATGGGGGCTATGTGTGAGGGAGCAGGGCTGGGGCCCCGGGACTAAGGTCCCCTTTTCTCCCAGGCCAGGACTTCCTGAGGGCTTCGCAGATGAACCTCAGCATGGCGGCCTGGGGGCGCCTCGTCATGAACCTGCTGCCCCCCTGCAGCTCCCCGAGCACGATCAGCCCCCACAAAGGGTGTCCTCGGACCCCAACAACATCACGAGAGGCCTCTGACCCTGCCACTCCCAGGTGAGGAGCCCCGTCGCCCTAGACTGCACCCTCCTCTGTGGCAGCTGCGGGGCTCCAGATCCAGGCAGTGTCTGTCTGTCTGTCTGTCCACATTGCTCAGCCCCCAACCCTCTGTCCATCTCACTTCAGGTTGGTGTGTCCATCCTGCCAGCTCTTGCATCTGCCAGTGCTGGGCACTGTGTCTATTTTCTCCCTACAGTAATTTCTTGCCCAAGAAGACCCCCTTGGGTGAAGAGATGACACCCCCACCCAAGCCCCCGCGCCTCTACCTCCCCCAGGAGCCAACATTCGAGGAGATTCCGGTGAGGGGCTGGAGGGACTAGGGGCTCCTGGGGCCGGCTGGGCTTGGCGGGGTCACCCAGCTGTGGGGTGGCAGGCCTAAAGGGAAAAGAGAAGGAAGCCCAGCCCTGCCCTGAGCTCTTCTGTCCTCACAGCGCACCAAACGCCCCCATATGGAGCCTAGGACTCGACGTGGGCCGTCTCCACCAGCCTCCCCCACCAGGTACCCCCATCCTGCGCACCTTCGTGTTTGAGATGTTCGTCTGCTTGCTTGAACATTCGTGTATCCGTTCATACATTACTCCCTGGCTCCCTGGCACATGCACTGGCTGGCTCTTGGGGTCTGATTTGCTAAACCCACATTATTGAGCTCCAGCTCTATGACAGCTTCTAGGAGACCTTCCTGCAGGGGTTTCTCGAGCCCATAGGTTGAGACAGCCCAGGACTGGGCATGGGAGGCTTGGGACGGCTCTGGGTAGGGACCCAGCCCTTGCCGTAGGGGACTCCCTATACCCTCTCTTTCTTTGCAGGAAACCCCCTCGGCTTCAGGACTTCCGCTGCTTAGCCGTGCTGGGCCGGGGACACTTTGGGAAGGTAGTGGGCTGAAGGGGGTGGTATGGGACAGGATTGGGGGCCTCATCACGTGAGCCGGGAGAAGCCGATCTGTGTGGGTGGTAAAGGCTCCCTGGTGCGGCCCACCTGGACCCCAACCTCTCTCTGGCCCCAGGTCCTCCTGGTCCAGTTCAAGGGGACGGGGAAATACTATGCCATCAAAGCGCTGAAGAAGCAGGAGGTGCTCAGCCGGGACGAGATAGACAGGTGTGTGAGGGCGCCACAGGGCACCCAGGATGGCTGGCCTGGGCTGTGGCATCCAGAGGGCAGCTGAAGTTTCCTGGGGTTTTGGAGAGGTGACCCCATGGGGCCAGTCAACCTGCATTCTCTTTTGACACCTGCAGTTGTTAACTGTGTTTCCTTGGGCAGGTCCCTTCTTCTCTCTGTCAGTTTGCTCTACTGTAAAATGGGGGCATTGGTGACTGTGCACATTCAGAGCCCCTTGTGAGCCCCTGACATATAGAAACCTTCACTCTATGGCCAGGCATGGGAGTTCACTCCTGTAATCCCAGCACTTTGGAAGGCCGAGGCAGGCGGATCATGAGGTCAGGAGATCGAGACCATCCTGGCTAACACGGTGAAACCCTGTTTCTACTAAAAATACAAAAAATTAGCTGGGCATGGTGGCGGGCACCTGTAGTCCCAGCTACTCAGGAAGCTGAGGCAGGAGAATGGCGTTAACCCAGGAGGCAGAGCTTGCAGTGAGCCGAGATCGGGCCACTGCACTCCAGCCTGGGCGACAGTGCGAGACTCCATCTGAAAAAAAAAAAAAAAAAAGTGGGGGACCTGGGCACAGTGGCTCATGCCTGTAATCCCGGCACTTCAGGAGGCCAAGGTGGGAGGATTGCTTGAGCCCAGGAGTTAGAGGCCAGCCTGGGCAACATGGCGAAACCCCCTCTCTACAAAAAATACAAAAATTAGCTGGGCATGATGGTGCACACGCAGCTACTTGTGAGGCTGTGGTGGGAGGATCACTGGAACCCCAGTGGCGGAGGTTGCAGTGAGCTGAGATCGTACCACATCACTCCAGCCTGGGCAACAAAGTGAGACCCTGTCTCAAAAAAAATAAAAAAAAGACTAGGCTCACTGGCTCACGCTTGTAATCCCAGCATTCTGGAAGGCCGAAGCAGGTGGATAACTTGAGGCCAAGAGGTAGAGACTAGCCTGGGCAACACGGCAAAACCCTGTGTCTACTAAAAATACAAAAATCAGCTGGGCATGGTGGCACACTCTTATAATCCCAGTTACTCAGGAGGCTGAGGCACGAAAATCACTTGAACCCAGGAGGCGGAGGTTGCAGTGAGCTGAGATCACACCACTGCACTCCAGACCAGGTGACAGCAAGACTCTGTCTCAAAAACAAACAAAAAAACGAAAAGAAACCATCAGTCTACCAGTCTACACGCCTGGCACTTTGGCTGAGGGCCCAGTGAGCCAGGGGTGTTGTGCAAGGCGCAGGGCACAGCCCAGGGGAAGTTTTCCTTCCCTCTAATACTCTTGCTCTCTCCTGCAGCCTGTACTGCGAGAAGCGGATCCTGGAGGCCGTGGGCCGCACAGGGCACCCCTTCCTGCTCTCCCTCCTTGCCTGCTTCCAGACCTCCAGCCATGCCTGCTTTGTGACTGAGTTTGTGCCTGGTGGCGACCTCATGATGCAGATCCACGAGGATGTCTTCCCAGAGCCCCAGGCTCGGTGGGTTCCATCCCTCCTGCCTGCCTCTTCCAGCAAACTTTGCCTGTTTCCCTACACCCACTCTCTACATCCTGCTTTCCCCAAGTGCCCAACAGCAGAGGAGCAGGAGTCAGAGGCCTTGGTTTACATCCTGGCACCAACTGACAGCATTTATGACCCTGGGCATCAGCTTATGAAGCTGTGCATTAGTTTTTTTTTTTTTTTTGGAGATGGAGTTTCGCTCTTGTTGCCCAGGCTGGAGTGCAATGGCACGATCTCACCTCACTGCAACCTCTGCCTCCCTGGTTCAAGCGATTCTCCTGCCTCAGCCTCTCAAGTAGCTGGGATTACAGGCATTCGCCACCATGCCTGTCTAATTTTGTATTTTTAGTAGAGATGGGGTTTCTCCATGTTGGTCAGGCTGGTCTGTAACTCCTGACCTCAGGTGATCTGCCCATCTCAGCCTCCCAAAGTGCTGAGATTACAGGCGTGAGCCACCACACCTGGCGAGTCTAAGATCTTTATTTGAAAAATAGGCACGATTGGCCAGGCTCCTGTAATCCCAGCACTTTGGGAGGCTGAGGAGGGTGGATCACCTGAGGTCAGGAGTTCATGACCAGCCTGACCAACATGGTAAAATCTTGTCTCTACTAAAAACACAAAAAATAGCTGGGCATGGTGGCACGTGCCTGTAATCCCAACTACTCGAGAGGCTGAGGCAG
This sequence comes from Rhinopithecus roxellana, assembly GCF_007565055.1. Lineage (NCBI taxonomy): Eukaryota > Metazoa > Chordata > Mammalia > Primates > Cercopithecidae > Rhinopithecus > Rhinopithecus roxellana. The sequence continues at coordinate 18,013,828 of NC_044564.1, forward strand.
GAGAATCGCTTGAATCCAGGAGGTGGAGGTTGCAGTGAGCTGAGATCCTGCCACTTTACTGCAGTCTGGCGATGGCAAGACTCTGTCTAAAAAAAAAAAAAAAAGGCCGGGCATGGTGGCTCGCGCCTGTAATCCCAGCACTTTGGGAGGTTGAGGCAGATGGATCACGAGGTCAACAGATCGAGACCATTCTGGACAACATGGTGAAACCCCGTCTCTACGAAAACTGAAAAAAAAAAAGAAAAGAAAATAGCTGGGTGTGGTGGCACGTGCCTGTAGTCCCAGCTACTTGGGAGGCTGAGGCAGGAGAATCGCTTGAACCCAGGAGGTGGAGGTTGCAGTGAGCCAAGATTGTGCCACTGCACTCCACCCTGGGTGACAGACTGAGACTCCATCTAAAAAAAAAAAAAAAAAAAAAAGGCATGATGAGTATCAACTGCAGGGACCAACACTTGGTCCCTGGCACCATTTAAGGGCCCAGGAAGCTGGAAATTGAGGTGACCTTGGGACTGTTAGAGCAGCCCCACTCTCAGCATGATGCTTGTCCCAGTCTCACTCATCTCTGACTGGCTGGGACATCCGGGATCCCCCAGCCATGGCCAGCCTGGTGCCTCCCTGCCCTGCCTCCGTGGTCTTGGGCCTGAGTTCTCCCATAACCACCCCTGCAGCTTCTACGTGGCTTGTGTTGTCCTGGGGCTGCAGTTCTTACATGAGAAGAAGATTATTTACAGGTGACTTTTGGCCCAGGGATGCCTGGGGGTGGGGGTGGGGTGGGTGAGGACACAGACGCTGCCTCCCTCCTGCCTGGGCTGCTCCGGGGGCGGTTGCTGTTTCCTGGGTCTAAGCCCCCCTCATTCCCTTTGATCTGCACCCTTGCCCTCAGGGACCTGAAGTTGGATAACCTTCTGCTGGATGCCCAGGGATTCCTGAAGATCGCAGACTTTGGACTCTGCAAGGAAGGTGGGGGCTGCCCATTGGGATCCATAGCTCCAGCCTTGTTTACCCAGCCTGGCCAATAGGATGATGGGCACATGGCATCTCCCAGGAAATCTCACCCACGGATGCCCTGGTTCCACTGCTCCAGACCTCATTCCAGGGGACAGCTGGGCACACTGGCCCTTTCTTCCCAGCCCTAGAGGCTCGTATAGAGCCCCAGCCTGCACCTGGCCCGAGGGAGAGCCTATGGTCAGGGCTGGGAGAGGAGACTGAGTTCTGCCTCTTGTTTTTTTCTTTCTTTATTTTTTATCTTTTTTTTTTTTTTTTTTTTTTTTTGAGATGGAGTCTTGCTGTGCCGCCCAGGCTGGAGTGCAGTGGTGCAATCTCGGCTCACTGCAACCTCTACCTACTGGGTTCAAGCAATTCTCCTGCCTCAGCCTCCCAAGTAGCTGGGACTACAAGCGTGTGCCATCACGCTTGGCTAATTTTTGTATTTTTTTAGTAGAGATGGGGTTTCACTGTGTTAGCCAGGATGGTCTCGATCTGCTGATCTCATGATCCGCCCACTTTGGCCTCCCAAAGTGCTGAGATTACAGGCGTGAGCCACTGCACCTGGCTTCTTTTTGTTTTTTTGAGACGAAGTCTTGCCCTGTTGCCCAGGCTGGAGTGCAATGGCACGATCTCGGCTCACTACCACCTCTGCCTCCAGGGTTCAAGAGATTCTCCCGCCTCAGCTTTCCAAGTAGCTGCAATTATAGGCACATGCCACCATGCCCCAGCTTATTTGCTGTATCTTTAGTTGAGACGGGGTTTTACCATGTTGGCCAGGCTGATCTCGAACTCCTGACCTCATGATCTGCCCGCCTCAGCCTCCCAAAGTGCTGGGATTACAGGTGTGAGCCACCATACCCGGCCGAGTTCTGCCTTCTGTGACCTTAGCTTGTGAGCTTGGCTCCGCATGCAGTCAAATGGCGTCATAACCATTCCGACCTCCTTGGGTACAGGGCAGGGCTTGGCACAGGCTCAGCTCCCTGGCTGAGGCTTGGCTGTTAAGGTTATTGTGAATAGGCCACACCAATCTGCTTTTGGTGTGCCTGTTGATTTGTAGGGATCGGCTTCGGGGACCGGACTAGCACCTTCTGCGGTACCCCAGAGTTCCTGGCTCCCGAGGTGCTGACCCAGGAGGCGTACACACGGGCTGTGGACTGGTGGGGGCTGGGCGTGCTGCTCTATGAGATGCTGGTGGGTGAGGTGAGTGCTGGAGTGTGCTGTCTGGGCCTCTGGGTTGGAGTGGGGTGGCCCGTGCATCCTGCTGAGCCCCCATCTCCATAGTGCCCTTTCCCAGGGGACACGGAGGAAGAGGTGTTTGACTGCATCGTTAACATGGACGCTCCCTACCCCGGCTTTCTGTCGGTGCAAGGGCTTGAGCTTATTCAGAAGGTAAGCACTGCAGGGTCTGGGTCTGGGCTGGATGGCTGCTCAAGGCCCATGTGCCCTCCATCATGGGAAAGCAGACCCCTGCCACCCATCCGTAGAGCGCTCTGGGCCAGCGTGCTTGGGGCCTGTGGATGATGGCAGTGCCTGGGGCTGAATGACCTAAGTGAGCGCCTGTCCTATTGCCCAGCTCCTCCAGAAGTGCCCTGAGAAGCGCCTCGGGGCGGGTGAGCAGGATGCTGAGGAGATCAAGGTCCAGCCGTTCTTCAGGGTGAGTGGCTGGGGTGGTGGTGGTTCCCTGTGCCTGGCAGGGTAGGTGACATGGAGTGACTCATGGAGCTGCTGTTCCTGCCATCTCAGGCGCCTCTCCTTTTCCCCCAGACCACCAACTGGCAAGCCCTGCTCGCCCGCACCATCCAGCCCCCCTTCGTGCCCACCCTCTGTGGCCCTGCGGACCTGCGCTACTTTGAGGGCGAGTTCACAGGGCTGCCGCCTGCCCTGACCCCACCTGCACCCCACAGCCTCCTCACAGCCCGCCAACAGGCCGCCTTCCGGGACTTTGACTTTGTGTCAGAGCGATTCCTGGAGCCCTGAGGGCATCTCCTGGCACCTCTGTCCCCTTCCCCCACAGACTGCTAGAGCCTCTGCTTGCCCACCTGTGTGCCCTGCCTGGAGGTCCAGGCCTTGCCGGGTACTTATGAGCCCTTGGGACGCGAGGTGGCAGCCATGGGGCCACCGTTGTGGGCTTTGCTCAGTGTCACTGGGCAAAGTGTGTCCCCTCCCCCTCCAGCTCGCCCTCCTCTGCCTCCCAGTGAGACCTGGCCCAGAAAGGGTGCCGCAGCAAGGAGTGATGTGGTTTGTCTTTTTAAGACTGGACTTGCTTTATAGACTATTAAATTTGTAAAAGTGTGCACTGGCAGTAGCCTGGGTGGGGCTGGGGTGGAGCCCGGGGTCTGCTTGGGCCTGAGCTGCCCACAGTTCCTTTTTTTCCCCTTTCTTCCTTGGAAGGCAGAACTGCCCACCGAGGCAGGGATCTGTCTGTCTTGAAGTTCAGTTCTGGGGCCTGGGAGGAGTGGGCAGAAGTGAGCGACCCCAGGCCCTCCAAGGACTGACCCTAGCTGGGGACAGGTCCTGTGATTTTCAGGCACAAGATAGTAGCCCAGCCTCCAGCAACCCTAAACAGCTGGGCTGCTGCCCTCCTCCTCCTCCTCAGCCCAGAGGGTCTCCCAGGACCCCGAGGGCCACCCACAGAAGAAGTGGGCCAGGTTGCGGGTCAGGCCTCGGTCGAAGGGGTTGCCGGGACGCTGGCGGAGATAGGCGATGCGGTGTGAGGAGATGAATTCCCAGGTGGTGGTGTTGCTGGCCACCAGGTAGAGGTGCGAGGCGAGGAGCAGACTGGCCACCAACGAGAAGAGGGACAGCAGCAGGAAGGTGGTGAACAGGAGCCCGCTGGATCGCAGCCACAGTCCCCAGGGCTGGAAGAACTGGAGGCCTGACCTGCAGTGCAGGGGACAGGGGCCTGGTGCTGGGGGAGGGCAGGGGAGCCCTTCCCTCCCTGTGCTGGATCCCTGGGAGTCCTGGCTCTGTCCACCCCGTGGGAGCATACATCCCACCCTCCCCCTATGCCCGGGCAGCAGCACCCACCATGCCAGGTACAGGCCCCAGAGAAGCACCACCAGCTGCAGTGCCAGGTAGACCACAAAGAGTGGGTGGTTGCGCTCCCCCACACAGTTCTCCATCCAGGGGCAGTGGTGGTCGTAGCGGCGGACGCAACGGCGGCACTCACGGCAGTGCCGAGCCCTCAGGGGCTGCTGTGGGCATGGAGGAGAGTGGAGGCTCAGTGCCAGCCCTGCTGTGAGCCCACCACTGAGGGGAGGAATCAGGGCCTGATGATGGAAGGCCTTCTTGGAGGAGGGGTGAGGCCCAGGCACTGGGGCAGGAGGAGGTCGAGGAGTCTCAGCTTTGGCCCAACCTCTCCCAAGTGAGTGTCCCTGCATCACTCACCAGCACCAGGCAGTATCTGCAGCGCCGAAGAGGGATGGCTGGAGGAACCATGGCTGTCTGCTCCTCTTTGAGCTCCTCCTGGAATGAGACAGGTGGCATTGGCGGGCAGCTCCCCTAGGGGCCGGCTTAGCTCTGGTTGTGGAGTTTAGGACCCATCCTGTGCAGAATGGAGGTGTGGGGTGTGGCGGAGCACCCTGGACTGAGGGTGGCTGTGTGATGTTTGCAAGTCTCTTCCTTCTCTGGGCCCCAGCAGTTTCCTCACTACTGTAGGATGGGGCTCTAGGGCTGGCAAGAGGATTCACTGAGCTGCCCCTACAAGAGCCTGCAGCACAGAGCCTGGCATGGAGACGTGCTGGCTGTTGAGTCCCTGTTGGTGAGAGTAGGGGCCCCTGGTTACCTGAGGCTGGGGCTGCACATTCACGTAGCCGGGGTCCATGAGTGACACAGCGAGGTAGAGCAGTAGGGAGCCCAGCACCAGGAGCAGGAAGGTGAGGGGCAGGAGCAGCTCCCCCTGCTCCTCCCATTGCCGCAGCTCTGGAGAGGCCGGGAGAGTACAGTGAGGCTGGGCCGGGTAGAACAGGAGTGAGTGGGGCTGGGTTGCAGTTGGAGGTGGGGAAGTGTGTTCCTGGCCGAGCAAAGACCTGGAGATGTTGGTTCCGTGAGTGGTTGTGTGTGGCCAGCAGTTCTTCTGAACTTTATCTGGAGGGTCAGAGGGAACCATGGAAGGTTATAAGGCCAGATCTGTTTTGGAAAACCTCATTGCTAGAGAAATGGATCAGGAGAAGCCTAGGGGCAGAGAATCTGGCCAGGAGGAAGAAGAGGGGAGCTGCAAAGGCCTGGCAGGAAGTGAGAGAGGAAGGAATGGACAGAGGGGGCTGCTGGGTGAAGGGAGCCAGACCTGACTGGATGTGGGAGAGAGGGAGGAGGGGTCCTGTGTCTCTGGCTCTGCAATGGTGAGAGACTGGCCAGGTCTGAAATGCCTGAGAGAGATATGGGAGGGACGGTGCAGCTGGCAGGCTCAGATGCTGCAGAGGGGCATAAGAAAGGGTCCAGTGGCTTCAGCCCATGGTGGTGACAGGATTTTGGGGAGGTAGGGTGCAGGGCAAGGAATGAGGGGGCATGAGACCACCAGACAGCAGAGTGTAGACAAATCCCGCGTCCCTTGGTTGTAAGGGGGAGCAGAGAAGAAAGGGTGGCTTTTGAGGGGGGTTGTTTTCTGATAGGGAGACCTGAGCAAGTTTTTAGGCTAAAGGGTGAAGGTGGTGGAGGAGGTCTGAAGTCTTGGGAGGAAAACCAGCAGGGGCCCCAGTCCAGAAACTGAGGCTGGACCACCATGGGAGGGCTGGGGGCTGCCGTGGATGACAGTGAGGGAGGCTGCCTGTGGCAGGTGAGGTGCTGGGTAGGGGGCTACTGAGGGGAATGAGGGAAATGGAGGTGGGTAGGTGGGTGTATCTGTGGGAAGATGGGAGACAGGCCTCACCCCGTGGGGTGTTCTCTTGCTTGAGGGGTTGCCTGGACTTGGGCAGCTAGTGACCATGGGGGTGTGGAGGGTGTGGGTGTGGACAGAATGCCAATCCTTGCATCTAGTTGAGCCTCCTAATCGTACGGATGGGAAGATTTGGGGTCAGTTCCTGGGAAGGAACTAGTGGGTCCCAGGATCAAGGGACATGGGGCTCAAGTCGGTCCTTGGATCTGGTGGGCACCGGCTGGGTCCTGGGATGGACAGGGCATTTGGCAAGGATCAGGAAGATGCTGGGATTAATCAGGAATCAACGGGGTATCAGGCGGAGAGCGGGTGGCTATTGGAATGATAGATGGGGAGGGGGCTTCAGGAGATGGCGGAGATCGGGCCAATCCCAGGATCTCCAGGGATTAGGCGGGAGACCCAGTGAGACCCGAAAGTCTGGGGAACCACGCGGGATCGGGTGGGTCCGGGGTCGCTCGGGGTCCGGCTCACCGGTATCGTGCAGGAAGAGCACCAGCGTGATCCCCCAGGTCAGCACGGTGTGCCCGGTCCGCACCAGGACCCCAGGGCTGAGGAGCGCCCAGGGGGCCATCGCCTCGGCCAGGGGCCCCACCCGGAAGAAGCGCCCAGAAGGGCGGGCCCTCCGAGGGAGGGGAACGCGGTCGCCCGGGGATTGGTGGATCTGGGCGCTGGGCCGGGCCGGACTGGATCAGGGAGTCTGCCTATTGGATGGCAGCTGCGGCCGAGTGGACCCTCAAGCCAACAGGTGCCTGAAGAGGCTGAGGGCGGGGCCGGCGCGCGCGCAGCTGGTAACTCCCCTAACTTCAGCCCCACCCGCCAGGTAACTTTTGAAAGACCAGGCGAGCGCGCGCACCTCCCCCGCGGTCCCCTGTGCCCGCCCTCGCAGCCTCGCGCATGCGCGTAGCTCCCTGGGCGCTTAAAAGATCCAGCGGTTTGCTGTGAGTCCGAGAGGCAAAATTGTGCCCATTTCGAAGATGTGATGACTAAGGTCTCCAGAGGGCCAGGGCTCGCCCAAGATTGGTCTGTGGTGACAGCTTTACCTCCCTGCTATTTATTCTCAGATATTGCAAACGGAGAGAAAAGTGGAGGTATGTGGTGCAGATTCTGACTATGGGTGATCCAACTTAGGCGGGAGTCAGAAATCCCAGCACTGCCCCTTCCTACCTGTGTGACCCTGGGCGAGTTACTGAGCCCTTCTGAGCTGTTTTCTGTCTCTATAAGGGGGATGACAATAGCGTCTCCATCCTAAGGTGTTTGGGAGAATTAAATAATGGAAGCGCCTTGTCTAGCACGGGGCTGTCTTGCCTCTCCTGCTGTGAGCCACCACCTACAGGCGGACTTTCCCTGCCAGAGGCTTTAGGCTGTCCTCCTTCCCTGTGTCCCCAGGGCCTTCCCCACTCAGCCCTGCCTTTCCACAGCACCTCCCACTGATACCAGCATCCTCCTCCGCCTCCATCTGATTGGCCCCATCCCAGCTCCTCCAGGATACTCCTCTGACATCTGTTGTTCTTCTCAGCTCAACATCCTTTTTTTGATTGGGGAATCGACTTCCCATCCCATGTGACTGGAGGGACTGCCCCTCACCCCATAGGATGGCGAGCGGCAGGCTGTGGGCGTTCGACTCTGCAGAACCAATCACAGGCCTTCCGTGAGATTACTGTCTAGATGCTGAGAGGAAGGGGCATTCTTTTGGATCTCAAGCCTAAGGAATGGGATATAAGGCAACTGAGAGCCATCTTTACGCTGTGCGGAGAGGGCCTGCCCTGTCTGTGGCTGGAGAAAATGAGACCAACTTATAAAGACACATAGAGATGGATAAGCAGCACTAAAGGAGGGAGCAAGAGATTGTCTGAACAACATTGTCTGAGCCCTCCAGATTCAGCTGTCCCTGAAGCTGATACTAACTGCATCCCCTGGTTGCAAGTCAATTAATTCCCACCTTTTTTTTTTTTTTTTTTTTTTTTCAGACAGAGCCTCACTCTGTTGCCTAGGCTGGAGTGCAGTGGCACGATCTGGGCTCACTGCAAACTCCGCCTCCCAGGTTCAAGCGATTCTCCTGCCTCAGCCTCCCAAGTAGCTGGGACTACAGGCGACCGCCACCACATCTCGCTAATTTTTTGTATTTTTAGTAGAGACTGGGTTTCACCGAGTTAGCCAGGATGGTCTCGATCTCCTGACCTCGTGATCCACCCACCTCGGCCTCCCAAAGTGCTGGGATTACAGGCGTGAGCCACCGCACCCGGCCTGTTTTCTGCTTTCTTGAGATGGGTTCTCGCTATGTTGCCCAGGATGGCCTCAAACTCCTGAGCTGAGGCAATCTTCCCCCTCAGCCTCCAGAATAGTTGGGACTGCAGGCGTGCACGACCATGTCTGGCTTAAAGGGAGAATGAGGGAGTGGAGGGAAATGGTGAGGGCTTCAGTAGAGTAAGGGAAATGAAAAATTCCGAAGGGTTGGTCATGGTAAATGTGATTAGGCAGCTCTGTGTGCTCGCTGGCAATTATGAAAGTTAGGACTCTGTTCTCCCGCAGAGACTAGGAGACAGAGGCTCCAATCTTCCTGATATTACACTTCAATGGAATGGCCTTCAGGTCCTTGAAAAAACACTCCTGAATTGTGAGATACACACACATCTCAAATGGACAGGAAGGATCACAATTTTAAGTTCCCATCCCACCACACCTTTTTTTTTTTTTTTTTTTTTTTTTTTGAGATGGAGTTTTGCTCTTGTTGCCCAGGCTGGAGTGCAACGGCGCAATCTCAGCTCACTGCAACATCTGCCTCCCAGGTTCAAGCGATTTTCCTGCCTCAGCCTCCCAAGTAGCTGGGATTACAGGCATGTGCCACCACGCCCGGCTAATTTTGTATTTTTAGTAGAGACAGGGATTCTCCATATTGATCAGGCTGGTCTCGAACTCCCGACCTCAGGTGATCCACCCGCCTTGGCCCCCTAGAGTGCTAGGATTGCAGGTGTGAGCCACTGCCTTTTTTTTTTTTTTTTTGAGACAGAGTTTCATATTGTCTGCCTGGTGTGATCTCGGCTCACTGCAAACTCCGCCTCCTGTGTTCAAGTGATTCTCTTGCCTTAGCTTCTCAAGTAGCTGGGATTACAGGCATGCGCCACCATGCCCGGCTAATTTTTTTTAAATTCTTAGTAGAGACAGGATTTCACCATGTTGGCCAGGGTACCCTTGAACTCCTTGTGATCCGCCGGCCTCGGCCTCCTAAAGTGCTGAGATTACAGGCGTGAGCCACTGCACCCGGCCAGAGGTCACATTTCTTAGGGAGACTCAGTAAAATGACTTTATGATTTAGACATCAGTCTGCTTTTGGAGAGGTAGGTCATGTTTGAAGGTGCTGAGTGGCAAAATATAGTTTCTTTTTTTTTCTCTCCAACTTTCATTTTAAGCTCAGGGGTACATGTGTAGGATGTGCAGCCTTGTTACATAGGTAAACATGTACCACGGTGGTTTGCTGCACAGCTCATCCCGTCACCTAGGTGTTTTGTTTTGTTTTTGAAATGGAGTCTTGCTCTGTCACCTGGGCTAGAGTGCAATGGCACGATCTCAGCTCACTGCAAACTCTGCCTCCTGGGTTCAAGCAATTCTCCTGCCTCAGCCTCCTGAGTAGCTGGGATTACAGGTGCGTGCCACCATACCCAGCTAATTTTTGTGTTTTTAGTAGAGACGGGGTTTCACCATTTTGGCCAGGCTAGTCTCAAACTCCTGACCTCAAGGGATCCACCCGCCCTGGCCTCCCAAAGTCCTGAGATTACAGGCGTGAGCGACTGCACCCAGCCTGGCCACAAGTTTCTAAAAGGAGAGCCCTCGATGTGCCAGGTTTTGTGCTGGGCTACAGCAGAGCCTTTTTTTTTTTTTTTTTTTTTTGAGGCGGAGTCTCGCTCTGTCGCCCGGACTGGAGTGCAGTGGCCAGATCTCAGCTCACTGCAAGCTCCGCCTCCCAGGTTTACGCCATTCTCCTGCCTCAGCCTCCCGAGTAGCTGGGACTACAGGCGCCCGCCACCTCGCCCAGCTAGTTTTTTTTTGTATTTTTAGTAGAGACGGGGTTTCACCGTGTTAGCCAGGATGGTCTCGATCTCCTGACCTCGTGATCCGCCCGTCTCGGCCTCCCAAAGTGCTGGGATTACAGGCTTGAGCCACCGCGCCCGGCAACAGCAGAGCCTTGATGTGGCTTGCTGTTCACAGTCCAATGGGGGAGACGAGATAAAGCAACTTCAGCCCCGTGAGATAAGTAGATGCTGTGATGGGATGAGCAGGAACTACAGTGTTCCTGACACAGGAAATGGCAGGTACCAGGCCACGGAGCTAGAGGAGGAGCACCTAGCACCTCTGAGGACCTTATTTTCCCTCCTTTACTGTAGCAACCTTGAGGAAATAAGTCATTTCAGGCCAGGTATGGTGGCATATGCCTGTAATCTCAACACTGTGGGAGGCTGAAGTGGGAAGACTGCTTGAGCCTGGGAGTTTGAGACCAGACTGGGCAACACAGTGAGACCCCATTTCTACAAAAAAACAAAAATTAGAAATGCATGGGGTGCACATTTGTTGTCCCAGCTACTTGGGAGGCTGAGGTGCAAGGATTGCTTGAGCCCAGGAGGTCGAGGCTGCAGTGAGCTGTGATGGTGCCATTGCACTCAGCCTGGGCAACAGTGAGACCTTGTCTCAAAAAAATAAAAAATAAAATCACTTCACCTCTCTGAGCCTCAGTGTCCTTGTCTGAAAATAGATTATTGCCAGGGTTCTGAGGAAGCGGAAGGTACATGAAGCACTTAGCCCGGGGCCTGGCACACAGAAGAAGGTTCAGCAGTGTTGGCTGCTGCTGGCAGGCACTGCCCTCATTCCCTCCGAGGCACCGACGACCCACCAGGGTTCTGAGAGAAAATACTCGAGGCTCTTCCTGCCCAGGTCCTGTGGGTGGCCAGTGGCAGGGCGCTCTCGGCCAGGGGAGAGAGAGAAAGGCCAGATCCAGGCCCTGCAGCAGGTGGAGAAGAGGGGACCTCGGCTTCACAGAGGCTGTGGGAGGAGTCAGTGCTCAGCTTCCAGAAACGCTTAATTGAGTCCTGATGCCCAGGCTTAAAGCCTCACATAGAGGGTGAAATCCACACACTCACAGTGGTCTATAAAGGGTGTGACCGTATCATTTCTTTTTTGTTTTTAGAGACAGAGTCTCGCTCTGTCGCCCGGGCTGGAGTGCGGTGGTGTCATCTGGGCTCACTGCAAGCTCCGCCTCCCAGGTTCATGCCATTCTCCTGCCTCAGCCTCTCGAGTAGCTGGGACTACAAGTGCCCGCCACCACGCCCGGCTAATTTTTTCGTATTTTTCAGTAGAGACGAGGTTTCACCGTGTGAGCCAGGATGGTCTCGATCTCCTGACCTCGTGATCCGCCCGCCTGGGCCTCCCAGAGTGCTGGGATTACAGGCGTGAGCCACTGTGCCCGGCTGACCATATAATTTCTTATTCCAACCAGGCAGCTCTTGAGGATGACAAGGCACTGTCGATAGAGCTGCGGGGACCACAGGTGTCAGCCAGGACGGCCCTGGGCCATGCTAGAGTCTGGGCACCTCACAATTTGGCCCCAGCGACTTCTTGGTCCCGTCCCATTCCACCCTTGTTCCTCACACTGCCAGAGCCACATGGGGCTGCTTCTCTGTCCACCCTGGCAGGACCCTCTGCTGAGAATGCACTTTTCCTCCACCCCTCGGGCCAGTCCTGGGCAGCCTCCGTCTTTTCTCTGGGTTTGGCTCCACTCCGCCTCTTGTGAGAAGCCTCCTAGACACATGGGGACACCATGCTGGCTCCTTCCCCTCTCCCTAAAGCACTGTGGCCCAGCAGACTCCAGGCTTCCCTGACCTGCCTGCCCACTCCCATCCACTGGCAGGAGGCACCTCCTCCGCTGCCTTCTCCCCGCTGGTGGCACAGAGTCCTAATCTTCTATTTGCCATCTGTCTCCCCCATCAGGCTGAGCCATCCTGGGCAGGCACCCTGTTGGTCTGGTTGCCAGCTGTGTCCTCAGTGGGCACAGGGATGTGAAGAGAACACATAGGAAACAGGTACTCCAGCTCAGTCCCCTGCCACCTGTCCCCAGCCTGCAGCCCTTTAACCTACCAAACACACCCCTCCCTACCACAGAACTACCCACACTGCAGTCCCCGTGCCGGGGGTGGCTCAAGTCCTGCTCCAGAGCCTGGAAGCCAGGCTAGCAATCCTCTCCACAAAAAAAGACGCTCTGTTCTCCATTTTGCACAAAAATGTATTTCTGTGACATCCCAAAGTACAGACATTTCCCCAGGCCCCAGGGGGTAAAGCAATGAGGTGTGAACTCTGCCAGGGTCTGGCCGGGGCCGCTGAGCGTGGGATGGAAGGGAGCGCTGCATGCAGCCCATCTGCCAAGCTGGGGGAACACAGGGCTGCCGCCCACTTCCCAGGACAGGGAGGGAGAGGCTCCAGGAGAAAAAGGCCAGGTGTCTCTCCCAAAGCTCCTCACCCATCCCGTCCTGCCTGGAGGCGGAAATGCTAGGAACACCTGAAAACAGGCCCGCAGAGGGAAGAGGGAAGAAAAAGCCATCACCCAAAGGCTGCCTCCAGGGTTAGCGCTGCTCCCCAGGCCCCTGTGATCCACAAGTGTCCGATGAGAAGCAAGGCAGCGTCCACCGAGGAAGGAGCGCAAGAGAGCCGTCGCCTCTCAGGCTTCCAAGGTAAAGCTGAGGGCAGGGTGGGACTGCCAGGGAGGCCCAAGCAGCCACTGCAGGGCAGTCCGAGTGCTGGTCTGGAGGCGGCTGTGTGGCCGCTGTGGGTCAAAGGCTGGCGTGGGACCTCTGCCTCTGAGAGGCGTGGGGTCCTCTGGGCAGCGGGGCAGGCTGGGATGAGGAGGCAGGCTCAGTTCTGCTGGTGGGAGCGTCTGGGCAGTTGAAGACTGTGGAGCAAGGAAGCAAGCCCCTGACCCCAGAAGATGCTGGCTTCCAGGGCAGGGGGCAGGTTCTGGATGTGTTTTGGCAGAAGGGGCAGTGGAATCTGCCCTTGAGTTCTGACCATCCCTGGGCTGGGGCTTTCCACAGCCTGGGACCTGGTGGGAGACTAGGAGGCAGCCTCCATAGCAGCGTGGCCTCAGGCAGGCCTGGCCGGACAGCAGCAGGGCCACTGGGCGCCCTGCTCCTGGAAGGTCTTCAGGGGCAGGGCTGCCTGGACCTTAGCCTAGGAACAGCTCACTTTCTTGCCCCAGATGGCCCACAGCTGGGAGCACCAAGGCTTTTGGGAGAGCCAGTGGGGTAAGTTCTAATCCCCAAACCCCATCAGCTGTGCCCGGCAGCCGAGATGGAGTTCTCAGGCATGGGCAGTGGGTCAGGATGCTGGATGCGCTGTCCAAGGCCTGCTCCTCTCATGAAAGGAAGCCAGACTGGGGTCTGAGTTTCCTGGACAAGGACTGGACACTCACAGCGTGATAGGCATTTAGTGTGGTTGGGGTAGGAGTGAGTGTGTCGGCGATGAAGGCTGAGTGGGTGTGAGAATGGCCAAGGAAGCTGCGAGGACTCAGGAGTGTTGCTTTCGTTTTTGTACAGAAATCATACACACAAAACTTCACACTCCCTAACAAAAAATATATATAATATATATATCTCACTAATGTTAAGGAAAAGCGTCGGTTGTGCCAAAGTCCCCCATGTCTCTTCACTCTGTGGGGGGGCTCCCTCGGAAGGGGCCTGCCCGCTGGGCTGCTTGAGCACGCTTCCTCTCCGCCTGTGGTCCAGAGCGGTGGTGGCCATGGGGGTGGAGGCCTCTATCTGGATGTGTCCATGTTTTCCTCTTTAAAGTTACTGCAGTGCTCAATCACCTTGCTGAAGACAATGAGGGAGACAGGATTGGAGGGTGGGCTTGGTTAGGGTAAGCCCAGTCCCTCCGAGGTCATCAGGCAGCTGGGTAAACACGTGTTCACAGTGATGGTGATGCTGACTGAATGATGTGGACGGAGGGGTTGGCAGAGTGCCTGGCATGTGCAGGGGACTCAGGGAATGGCACCTGTGGCCGGGAATGCCATCACCAGCCGTCCTCCACTTGCTTCCTCCCCACCACCCCCAGTCCCAGGGCATCTGTGGATAGGGGTCCCCAAATCAGCTCAGGCCTGACCTCCAGAACCCTTTGGAACTTTCTTTAGTGACCTCTTCCTTCTTCATTTTCCCTGCACACCAGACCCTTCTCTTTCCAGAAGTCCACCAGTGGTCCCCAAACTGACTGCACATCAGATTCGCCCAGAGGCCCGGATCCAGTGGCAGGTCCAGGGTGGGGTGAGGGCAGCTATGTTCGCACAAGGGCCCCCACTACCCGGTGGCAGCCGGGGCCCAGCACTCCAGCTCAGATTTCAAGTCTCACCCGCCCCAGCCTGACCCCTGCCACCCATTACTGTCAGTTGTCACCTTGGACCCTGGACAGCTTGCCCATTCCACATCAAGCCTGTGGGTTGGGGGCTTCACTGCAGCCTCTGTGTGTTAAAGGGGTGCCCCAATACCTTTTAGGAAGCAAATTCCCAGAGTGGGAGAGGGGCCAGTGGACAGGGGCCGAGGGCCTTCTCCTAAGCATTGTCCAGGGTCATTTACTCCTTGCTGTCAGATAGGCCAGTATCTCAGACTCCCATCACAGGCCTTGGACACGTTCAAAGTGACTGTGGTAGGTAACTGGTCAATCTTACCCAGTGCTTCTCAAATTTCCCGGGAATCCCTGTTAACCAAGAAAATTCCAGGGCCACCTCCCACCTCCCAGATGCACTGGAAAAGAAAACCTAGGGGTGGGCCCTGTCCGTTTATTTTTAAATTTTATTTTTTTGAGACAGAGTCTCGCTCTGTTGACCAGGCTGAAGTGCAGTGGCACCATCTCGGCTCACTGCAACCTCCGCCTCCTGGGTTCAAGTGATTCTCCTGCCTCAGCCTCCCAAGTGGCTAGGATTACAGGTGCGCACTACTACACCCAGCTAATTTCGTATTTTTAGTAGAGATGGGGTTTTACCATGTTAGCCAGGTCTCGAACTCCTGACCTCAAGTGATCCACCCACCTCAGCCTCCCAGAGTGCTAGGATTACAGGTGTGAGCCTGTGCCTGGCCAGCAGTGCCTTTGGTCAGATATAATAGAACCAGGTGACACTTCCCTGCCCTGGCCCAGGAAGTGGCTGTCTGAGGAGCCTCTGAGTTCCAGACCCCTCCTCCATGTGACCTTTGGCTCTATACAGAGCCATGAAAAAGTGTGCTGGGGTCAGCTTGACCATTGTCCCTTCTAGAATGAATCCTGGAGAAAACACGGTCGTTCCTGACGATTTCAACATGTCGCATCCCTGAGAGTCTCTCCTGTCCTGATCGACTTGAGAACTGGAGGGAGTGGCATTTTAGACACTGCAGTGAAAGCCACGCAGCCACAGAAGGCCGGGACTCTACCATGTTTGTGGCCTTCACATTGAGCAAGCTCACTTGCACTCCTCCGCCTCGTCTCATCTCTAGAATGTATTTTACCATATCATGTCCTTTCTTTAGTGGGAGCGTCTGTGGTCAAACATAATGAGAAGTTCTGACCTGACTTGCTAATACCCAGTGATAAAAGGATGGAGTTTGTTGGGAATAAAAGAAAACTAAGCTTACAAACGAGGGCCCTGATGCTCCGTTCAGATCTTGGTCATCTAGTTTCCAGCCATACTGTGGTCAGGATGACATTTGGAGAGGCCCCAGCTGGACATCAATACGCTGTCAACCTCTATACTCAACCCCAAGCTGCCCCTGGGAATTTCAGTCATTCCTAACCTCCAGAGGGCGCCCGCTATGCCCTTACTCCCCCAGATCAAGGTTCCAGGCAGAAACACACTGCTAGTCTCTTACCGGGCCATTTCCTTGGTCTCCTGCCGTGCGGTCGCCATCTTAATTATGTCCCTCAGAAGGGGCAACCCCCCTTCTTTGATCAGCAGAGGGCAGTACTTGTCCGCTGTGGGATAGGAGCAGACAGCAGAGGATCAGGATGGGTCTTCTTATCAGCCCGAGGCCCAGAAACCCACCCTGTCTGTGAGGACTATCCTGGTGTTGGGGGTGTGAAGCCACAGGCCTTGGTGGGGGCAAGACATGTGTGCCCAGCCCCATGGGTGGGAGTTCTGCATCCATGTAGGGGAAGCAAGAGGTGACTCCTTGGTTTGAAGTTGCTGTATTTATTTCCAGAGCTCATTCTCTTTTTTAAAAAAAAAAATTTTTATATATATAAAATCTTAAAATATATATATATTATATATATACTTTTGGAGACAGAGTCTCACTCTGTCACCCAGGCTGGAGTACAGTGGTGTGATCTGAGTTCATTGTAACCTCTGCCTCCTGGGTTCAAATGATTCTCCTGTCTCAGCCTCCCTAGTAACTGGGATTATAGGCACATGCCACCAAGCCCAGCTAATTTTTATATTTTTAGTAGAGGTAGGGTTTCACTATGTTGGCCAGGGTGGTCTCAAACTCTTGGCCTCAAATGATCCACTCACCTCGGCCTCCCAATGTGCTAGGATTACAGGCGTGAGCCACTGCACCCATACTAATTTTTTTTTTTTTTTTTTTTTTTAAGTAGAGACAGGGTCGCACCATGTTGCGTATGTTGGTCTCAACCTCTTGGGCTCAAGCAATCCTCCACCTCAGCCTCCCAAAGGGCTGGGATTACAGGCGTGAGCCACTATGCCTGGCTTCCAGCGCTCATTCTATGGAAAATGTCACCCAAACCAGTGAGACCAGTGGCTCCTAAAGATGGTGATCCTTTGAGAAGTTTCTATAAAAATATAGATTTCTAAGCCCTGCCACTCAATATTCTTTTTCAATAAATCCAAGGACCAAGATTTATCTGTATTTTCACCAGGTGATTCTGCTGACCCACCAGGTTGGAACCAGCTGGTGGTATGGTTGTTGTTTTTCATGCAGAAAGCATGGAGACTTCTATTTTATTTCTGGAGATGGGGGTCTCGCTATGTTGCCCAGGCTGGAGTGCAATGGTTATTCACAGGCATGATCATAGCTCAGTACAGCTGGAAACTCCAGACCTCAGGCAATTCTCCTGTCTCAACCTCCTGAATAGCTGTGTGCACCACTGAGCCCAGCAGGCATGGAGATTTTGGACTGTTCCTGCACATGGAAACGGGAAGCATTAAGAAAGCTGTCTGGGAACTCTGCACAGGTATTTCGCCTGCTAGGCCTGCTTCTGGTGAGGAGGCAGGAGTGGGCCGTTAAGCTGGGTGTCTCACAAATGCTGGAAAGTAGAGGGTTCTGCTCTGAGGCACAAAAGCGGCAGCAGCAATTAATGCTCCTCCCTGGGCTACAAACTCCCTGAGGGCACATCTGCTTTCAGCTGGATGAGTGTCTGAACCCAGGACCAGTCAGCACTCACGGTAGACAGACACGAGGTTATACAGGGCCCAGGTTGCCCAGTGCTGGCTGACAGGAGAGATTCCCTGGGGAAGGAGGCGGAGAATTGGTTCAAATGACCTGCAGGAAAAGAAATCAAGGTCACTGTGGATACTGGGGGTGAGGAGTGTGTCTTTTCTTGTCTGAGGTTTCCTCCCACTGGGGAATCCTAGTGACCAACCATGACAGGCTGGCAGGATGCCAGGGAGAAGGGACAGCTGGCCCTGCATCCCACTGGCAGGCTGCACAAGGAGGCTCCCTTGGAGAGAGGATAAAGGCACAAGCACATGAGGGAGGCAGAAGGGACCCAGATTAGGAGGAGCAGAAAGCTGGAGACCTCAGCAAGGAGCAGAGACCCAGCCTGGGGGAGAAGGGGAGAGGCACCCTGGGAACAGAAGCACATGTGACTGTTTTTTTTTTTTTTGAGACGGAGTTTTGCTCTGTCGCCCAGGCTAGAATGCAGTGGAGCGATCTCCACTCATTGCAACCTCTGCCTCCTGGATTCAAGCAATTCTCCTGCCTCAGCCTCCTGAGTAGCTGGGACTACAGTCATGTGCCACCACACCCAGCTAATTTTTTTTTTTCTTTTGAGACAGAGTCTTGCTCTGTTGCCCAGGCTGGAATGCAGTGGAGCGATCTCAGCTCACTGCAAGCTCCACCTCCTGGGTTCACATCATTCTCCTGCCTCAGCCTCCAGAGTAGCTGGGACTACAGGCACCTGCCACCACACTCGGCTAATTTTTTCGTATTTTTAGTAGAGACGGGGTTTCACCGTGTTAGTCAGGATGGTCTCGATCTCCTGACCTCGTGATCCGCCCGCCTCAGCCTCCCAAAGTGCTGGGATTACAGGCATGTACCACCGTGCCTGGGCTAATTTTTGTATTTTTAGTAGAGACAGAGTTTCAGTATGTTGGCCAGATTGGTCTCAAACTCTTGACCTCAACTGATCCACCTGCCTCAGCTTCCGAAAGTGCTGGGATTATAGGCATGAACCATCGCGCATGCCACCATGCCCAGCTAATTTTGGGTTAGAGCATCATTTTGCTGTTGGCCAGGCTGGTCTTGAACCCCTGATCACCTGTCTCAGCCTCCCAAAGTGCTAGGATTACAGGCCACTGTGAGCCACTGCACCCAGACTGATTTTTTTTTTTTAGCCACTGTGCCCGAACTTTTTTTTTTTTTGAGAAAGGGTCTCGCTCTGCTGCCTAGGCTGGAGTGCAGTGGCATGATCAGAGCTCACTGCAGCCTTGACCTTCCAGGCCATGCAAGTGCTCCTCCCACCTCAGCCGCCTGAGGAGCTGGGACTACAGGTGTGAGCCACCATGACTGAATAATAAAAAACAAAATTTTTTTGGCCGGGCGCAGTGGCTTACGCCTGTAATCCTACCACTTTGGGAGGCTGAGGCGGGTGGATTGCCTGAGCTCAGGAGTTTGAGACCAGCGTGGGCAACACAGTGAAACCCCGTCTCTACTAAAGTACAAAAAATAAGTTGGGCATGGCAGCGTGCACCTATAATCCCAGCTACTTGGGAGGCAGGAGAATCGCTCGAACCCGGGAGGTGGGGGTTGCAGTGAGCCAAGATCGCACCATTGCACTCCAGTCTGGGTGACAGTGTGAGACTCTGTCTCAAAAAAATAAATTTTTTTGTAGAGGTGAGGGCTCAGGCTGGTTTCAAACTCCTGAGCTCAAGTGATCCTCCTGCCTCGGCCTCCCAAAGTGGCTGGGATTCTAGCCATGAGCCATTGCATCCGGCCTATGACTGCTCTTCTGACAAGGGCCTTCTGTGGGCCAGCATGGAGTCATGGTCCAAAAGCCTGAAACACGTGTGTGCAGAACTCCTGGGCCAGCGATTCTGCTTCCTTTCTCCCCAAGAACTATAGTACTTCGCGCGTTGGCAAAGCTGTCGATGTCAGCCTGTTCCTCCCAGTATGGGTTTTCAACTGAAATGTTCATCTGTACAGGATGGTACAAAGAGAGTGACTCCGTCCTAAAATGATGAGGGAGATCCTTGGCTGGTGATTGGCCATTCAGTCACAAAACAGTAGGCATTGATGCCAGCTTGACTTAAAGGAATGAAATCTGTGCATAGAAACACTGCTGGAAGAAGAGATACCAAAATGTCAACAGGGGTTCCCTTTCAGGGAGTGAGATTATGAACAATTCCTGTGTTCTTCTTCTTCTTTTTTTTTTTTTTGAGATGGAGTATCACTCTATTGTTGCCCAGGCTGGAGTGCAGTGGTGAGTTCTTGGCTCACTGCAACCTCTGCCTTCTGGGTTCAAGTGATTCTCATGCCTCAGCCTCCCAAGTAGCTGGGATTACAGGGGCCCGCCAACATGCCTGGCTAATTTTTGTATTTTTAGCAGAGATGGGGTTTCACTGTGTTGGTCAGGCTGGTTTCGAACTCCTGACCTCAGGTGATCCGCCTGCCTTGGCCTCCCAAAGTGCTGGGATTAAAGGCGTGAGTCTCTGTGCCTGGTCCTGTTTTGTTTTCTTGTTTTTTATTTTATTTATTTATTTTGTTGTTGTTGCTTTTTAAAGAAATGGGAGTCTCATTCTGTCTCCCAGGCTGGAGTGCAGTAGCGTAATGTTGGCTCACTACAGCCTCGACCACCTGGGCTCAAGTGATTCTCCTGCCTCAGCCTCCCCAGTAGGTGGGACTACGGGCGTGCACCATCATGCCCAGCTGATTTTTTTTTTTTTTTTTTTGAGACAGTCTTGGTCTGTCGCCCAGGCTGGAGTACAGTGGCAACATCTCGGTTCACTGCAACCTCCACCTCTCAGGTTCAAGCGATTCTCCTGCCTCAGCCTCCTGAGTAGCTGGGATTATGGGTATGCACCACCACGCCAGGTTTTCGTATTTTTAGTAGAGATGGAGTTTCACCATGTTGGGCAGGCTGGTCTCGAACTCCTGACCTCATGATGTGCCCACCTCAGCCTCCTAAAGTTCTGTGATTACAGGCGTGAGCCACTGCACCCGGCCTGAATTTTAAAAATTTTTTAGTTCACTACAAGCTCCGCCTCCCGGGTTCACACCATTCTCCTGCCTCAGCCTTCCGAGTAGCTGGGACTACAGGCACCCGTCACCATGCCCGGCTAATTTTTGTATTTTTAGTAGAGACGGGGTTTCGCTGTGTTAGCCAGGATGGTCTCAATCTCCTAACCTCATGATCCGCCCGCCTTGGCCTCCCAAAGTGCTGGGATTACAGGCGTGAGCTACCGCGCCCAGCCTAAATTTTTAGTAAAGAGGAAGTCTCACAATGTTGCCCAAGGTGGTCTTGAAATCTTGGGCTCAGCCGGGCGCGGTGGCTCACACCTATAATCCCAGCACTCTGGGAGGCCAAGGCAGGCAGATCACGAGGTCAGGAGATTGAGACCAACCTGGCTAACACGGTGAAACCCCGTCTCTACTAAAAATACAAAAAAATTAGCTGGGCGTGGTGGTGGGCACCTGTAGTTCCAGCTACTTGGGAGGCTGAGGCAGGAGAATGGTGTGAACCCGGGAGGCGGAGCTTGCAGTGAGTTGGACTGCACCACTGCACTCTAGCCTGGGTGACAGAGCAAGACTCCATCTCAAAAAAAAAAAAAAAAGAAAGAAAGAAATCTCGGGCTCAAATGATACTCCTGTCTCGACTTCCCAAAGTGCTGGGATTATAGGCAAGAGCTATTGTGCCCGGCCCATCTGTATGGTTTTCTGTTGTGTCTCTATTTTCTCCCCACCTTTTCCCCACAAATCAGTAGGTATCAGTAGTTTGCAAAGAGCAGGCTTTGGGTACATGCAGATGTTGGCATGTATGACAAATGCTCCAGGCTGCATGGGTGAGATCGTGCCCTTATGTATGCTCTGTGCTGTGTGCAGCTACGCATCAGTGAGGGAAAGCAGAACCCCACAGAGGACCAGAAGAAAGGCGGGAGCTCTGAGCAGACTTTTTTTTTTTTTTTTTTTTTGGAGACGGAGTCTCGCTCTGTCGCCCAGGCTGGCGTGCAGTGGCCAGATCTCAGCTCACTGCAAGCTCCGCCTCCCGGGTTTACGCCATTCTCCTGCCTCAGCCTCCCGAGTAGCTGGGACCACAGGTGCCCACCACCTCGCCCAGCTAGTTTTTTGTATTTTTTAGTAAAGACGGGGTTTCACCGTGTTAGCCAGGATGGTCTCGATCTCCTGACCTCGTGATCCACCCATCTCGGCCTCCCAAAGTGCTGGGATTACAGGCTTGAGCCACCACGCACGGCCCTGAGCAGACCTTAATAGCATGAGCGTCCTGCCCAGCACTTACTCCATATTCCACACTGCATCCCTGTTCCCCACCCTGCCCGCACCTGTAATTGATGTTTCTCCGAGAGTTGATGTCCCAGCTCTGGATGGCGGCCCACATGCGTTCCTCTACCTCCTCGCGCTGGGGCTCACAGACGCCCCAGGCCTCGGGTCCATCAAACATGATGTGGGAGAGGACGCCGCAGGCATTGTAGGAAACCTCGATCCCATCGGCCTTGCTCTCCAACAGGTTGCTGCCAGGAGAAAGACAGAAAAATGGAGTCCCACTCCCCGAGTTTCTCTTCAGATACCAGCTGCAGGACACCAACTTAAAACAAGAAGCAAGAGGTGCTACTTATTTCTTTCTTTCTTTTTTTTTTTTTTGAGGCGGAGTCTCGCTCTGTTCGCAGGGACTGGAGTGCAGTGGCCGGATCTCAGCTCACTGCAAGCTCCGCCTCCCGGGTTTACGCCATTCTCCTGCCTCAGCCTCCCGAGTAGCCGAGACTACAGGCGCCCGCCACCTCGCCCGGCTAGTTTTTGTATTTTTAGTAGAGACGGGGTTTCACTGTGTTAGCCAGGATGGTCTCGATCTCCTGACCTCGTGATCCGCCCGTGTCGGCCTCCCAAAGTGCTGGGATTACAGGCTTGAGCCACTGCGCCCGGCCACTACTTATTTCTTTATCACATATTGTCTATATACCTAGACTACTTCTAAAGGGATTTGAGGTCATTTAAGATATAATTACAGGCGGAGCGCGGTGGCTCACGCCTGTAATCCCAGCATTTTGGGAGGCTGAGGCAGGCAGATCACGAGGTCAGGAGTTTGAGACCATCCTAGCTAACACAGTGAAACCCCGTCTCTACTAAAAAATACAAAAAAATTAGCTGGACATGGTGGCGGGCCCCTGTAGTCCCAGCTACTTGGTAGGCTGAAGCAGGAGAATGGCGTGAACCCAGGAGGCGGAGCTTGCAGTTAGCCTAGATTGCACCACTGCACTTCAGCCTGGGTGACAGAGCAAGACTCTGTCTCAAAAAAAAAAAAAAAGATATATAGTTACAAAAGGGCCACTTATGAAGGATTGAATGAATAAGAAACCATATTATCGAGGGAAAACAACATTTATAGCAAACCTAGGCAAAGAGCAGTTGTGCAACCGAGCAGACACTAGAGCTCTGAGCATCCTGGCAGCCAAGGCAAAAAGGGAAAAGATTAAAAGTACCAACCTGAAGACGCTGATAAACTGGGAAGTCATTAGTTGAGGCCGCAGCTCCTTCACTTCTGCCACATTCCCCAAGAGTCCTAGCATATTCCTATGCAGTTCCTGCTTCTCTGGGAATTCCTGGGAAAATGAGAGCCAATGGGCCATATCAATTAGTACTTAATGACTTAGTATCTGGTATTGTTAACCAAAAAGCTTCATGGGCATCTGGCCATGCCAACTAGATAAAGAGGGGGCATATAGGCTACCCTCCTACCCTCCAATGCACCTAGGTCAGTGCAGGGTACACACACTAAGGGATTAAAGGGGTGGGACTCCTTGCCACAAAGGCAAAGGCTGATTAGAGATCTGACCTATGGCACAGACGTGGTTCTGTTCACCAAAGCTCAAAATATTAGTTTAAGGGACCCTCCTAGAAATTACAGCAGGAAAACAGAGCATGTGTTTAAGGATGAACAGACCTGCTATCTAGCTCGTAGCATAGTGGGCTCTGGTCAGCTGTGGGCAGGCTGAGAATGACTGCTGAGGAGACAGGGAGGGGCTTTCCCTTGGAGTGGGGGCTCTCAGGAGGCCCCACCAGGCCATCTGCGTCTGGAGCTTCTGTCAGCAGCAAAATCTGGGTGGGTGGGCCTGAGTCTGTCCCCACTGCCCTTCTCCAGGAAGCATGGGTGAGGGGTGCTACGGATTTGGTTGCTGGGAAGCCTAGGGACAGAAGAGGGGCCATGTGGGCAGCTGAGGCAGCTGCTGCTGCAGGAGGCGGACACTACCTTCAGGCAGTCCAGGAAGAGCTTCATGCCGTTGAAATTGAGGAACATCTCGCAGTTGTCAGGAGTTTCATCTGTGATGTTCCACAGGGCGCTCCAGGAGAACTCCATGACCTGGTCACACTGTGAGGGCAGCACAGGGCTCAGCCAAGGCTCCTGGTACCCAGGGAGGGGGGCCCCTGACAAAACATGGACCTCCCCCAGGGGCAGCCCAGGTCCCTTGCGGGCTGGGGAAAGGGCAGCGCGGCTTCATGAAGACTTGACTTACTATCTTGTCCAGCAGCTTCTTCTGAATCAGCTTCAGCATAGTCTGCAGGCAGGGACAAGAGTCTGCTAGAGTGCTGGGGCTCAAGAACTCCCACCCCCATGAACCCAAGATGGAGGGCAGGCTCAGCATGGCTAGTTCAGGAGTCTTGACAGGAGTCTTGAGGCTCACCATGCCTAGTTCAGGAGTCTTGACAAGGTCAAGTCTCCATATCTTTGGGGGAGGCTATTTGAAGGCACCCACTCCTCAGCCCCTTGGTATTGGCATCAGGAGGCCCGGGTGCCATTCCTGGCCCTCGGGGGACTCCCCTGTGACTTTGGGCACAGCCCTTCCCGCTGGGGCTTGAGCTTCCCTAACCATCAAATGAGACCAGAAGCTCTTGAGCTCCTTTGTCATTCTTTCCTTCCTTTCACCAGTGATATTTATCACCTCCCCACTGGCCTCCAGGGCCCATGCCAAGAAGTGCTGGGGACACAATGACAGAAAGACAACATGGCATCTTTCCCTATGGAGCCTATGAAAGCAGGATGAGTGCAGGGACTGGGAGAGGATGACAGTATGCTGTAGGTGGAAGAAATCTATGAAGCCACCAGCAACGTTCAGCATTAAGAAATTCTTCCTTTGGTCTAGCCTAAATCCCTCATGCTTCAGCATACTCTCCCTCTCCAACTCCCAGTCCCAGGCCCTTCTCTGAGACTCTCGCTCAGGGTAGAGGAGTGGTGGGGGAGAGTAGTGAGGCTCAGGAGGAAGGGGGCATCCCCCCACACGTACCACGACAAAGCCCATCTTGCCCACAGCCTCCTTGTGGTCGTTGTCCACCTGGCAGACCAGGGCGTTGCACAAGTGCACGGCGATCCGCTGGATGGACTCGTCCTGCCGCGTAGGGTTGAGGATGCTGAGCAGGAGCTCGTTGACCCGGCGGTACTGGAATTCCAGCTCCTCGGGGATGCTGAAGTTGCAGAGCGTCAGGCAGCAGTTCCGCTGCACCTGGGCCAGGACAGGACACAAGTGGGGCACATTCAGGGTCAGACTCAGGAGCAGGGCTCTAGAGGTATGAGAGCATCCAGTCCAGCCCGGTTTTCTGGAAGAGGAGGCTATACAAGTGTTCTCTTAAAAATGTTTTATTGGGCCGGGCGCGGTGGCTCAAGCCTGTAATCCCAGCACTTTGGGAGGCCGAGACGGGCGGATCACGAGGTCAGGAGATGGAGACCATCCTGGCTAACACGGTGAAACCCCGTCTCTACTAAAAAATACAAAAAAACTAGCCGGGCGAGGTGGCGGGCGCCTGTAGTCTCGGCTACTCGGGAGGCTGAGGCAGGAGAATGGCGTAAACCCGGGAGGCGGAGCTTGCAGTGAGCTGAGATCCGGCCACTGCACTCCAGCCTGGGCGACAGAGCGAGACTCCGTCTCAAAAAAAAAAAAAAAATGTTTTATTGGCCGGGCGCGGTGGCTCACGCCTGTAATCCCAGCACTTTGGGAGGCTGTGGCAGGCAGATCACGAGGTCAGGAGATTGAGACCATCCTGGCTAACACAGTGAAACCCCGTCTCTACTAAAAATGCAAAAATTAGCCAGGCGTGGCGGCGGGCGCCTGTAGTTCCAGCTACTCGGGAGGCTGAGGCAGAAGAATGGCGTGAACCCGAAGGCGGAGCTTGCAGTGAGCCGAGATCGCGCGCCACTGCACTCCAACCTGGGTGACTGAGCGAGACTGTCTCAAAAAAAAAAAAAGTTTTATTAAAATATGAAATATTCGGGCCGGGCGCGGTGGCTCAAGCCTGTAATCCCAGCACTTTGGGAGGCCGAGACCATCCTGGCTAACACGGTGAAACCCCGTCTCTACTAAAAAATACAAAAAACTAGCCGGGCGAGGTGGCGGTCGCCTGTAGTCCCAGCTACTTGGGAGGCTGAGGCAGGAGAATGGCGTAAACCCGGGAGGTGGAGCTTGCAGTGAGCTGAGATCCCGCCACTGCACTCCAGCCTGGGCGACAGAGCGAGACTCCGCCTCAAAAAGAAAAAAAAAAAAAAAATTCATACAGAAGAATGCATAAAAGACAAATGTGGCTGGGCGCGGTGGCGCACGCCTATAATCCCAGCACTTTGGAAGGCCAAGGCGGGCGGATCACGAGGTCAGGAGATCGAAACCATCCTGGATAACATGGTTCAACCCCGTCTCTACTACAAATACACAAAATTAGCCGGGTGTGGTGGCAGGTGCCTGTAGTCCCAGCTACTCGGGAGGCTGAGGCAGGAGAATGGCATGAACCTAGGAGGCGGAGCTTGTAGTGAGCCCAGATCACGCCACTGCACTCTAGCCAGGGCGACAGAGCAAGACTCCGTTTCAAAAAAAAAACAAAAAACAAAAAACCACAGATGTATAGTTTTATAAATAACATAAAGTGAACTCAATGTAACCATCACCTGGGTCAAGAAACAGAACACTGTCAGCACCCAGAAGTCCCCACTGTCCCTTCTTGATCATAAGCCCCTTAGCCCTTCCACCCCCCCTAGAAAGAACCACTACAATATCCCTGCTTTTCTTTTTCATTTCTTTTTTTTTGAGATGGAGTCTTGCTCTGTTGCCCAGGCTGGAGTGCAGTGGACCTATCTTGGCTCACTGCAACCTCCACCTCCCTGGTTCAAACAATTCTCCTTTCTCAGCCTCCTGAGTAGCTGGGATTACAGGCATGCCACCATGCCTGGCTAATTTTTGTATTTTTAGTGGAGATGGGGTTTCCCCATGCTGGCCAGGTTGGTCTCGTACTCCTAGCCTCAAGTGATCTGCCTGCCTCGGCCTCCCAAAGTGTTTGGATTACAGGTGTGAGCCACTGCACCCAGCTTTCTTTTATTTTTATTTTTTGAGACAGGGTCTTGCGCTGCTCTGCTACTCAGGCTGGAGAGTAGTGGCACCATCATGGTGCAGCCTCAACCTCTGGGGCTCAAGCGATCCTCCCTCCTCAGCATCCTGAGTAGCCAGTACTACAGCTGTGTGCCACCATGCCCAGCTACTATTTTGTGTTTTGTAGAGATGGGGTCTCACTATGTTGTCCAGGCTGGCCTCTACCTCCTGGGCTCAAGAGATCTTCTTACCTCAGCCTCCCAGAGTTCTGGGATTCTAGGCATGAGCAACTGCACCTGGCCCCTGCTTTATTTTTTGAGACAGGGTCTCACTCTGTCACCCAGGCTGGAGTGTGGAGGCGCAATCTCAGCTCACTGCAACCTCTCCATCCTGGGCTCAAGTGATCCTCCCACCTCAGCCTCACTAGTAGCTGGGATTACAGGTGTATCCAATGGCCCCTGCTGTTTTTATTATTATTATTTTTTTTGAGATGCAGTCTCATTCTGTTGCCCAGGCTGGAGTGCAGTGGCATGATCTTGGCTCACTGCAACCTCTGCCTCCAGTGTTCAAGTAATTTTCTGCCTCAGCCGCCTGAGTAGATACGATTACAGGCACCCGCCACCACACCCAGCTAACTTTTTGTATTTTTAGTAGAGATGGTGTTTCACCATTTTGGCCAGGGTGGTCTTGAGCTTCTAACCTTGTGATCCACCCACCCCGACCTCCTGAAGTGCTGGGATTACAGGCATGAGCCACCACGCCTGGCATTTTGTGCAGTGGTGCAGTCTTGGCTCACTGCAACCTCCGCTTTGCAGGTTCAAGTGAATCTCTTGCCTCAGCCTCCCAAGTAGCTGGGATTATAGACGTGTGCCACCACGCTCAGCTAATTTTTTTGCATGTTTTGTAGAGACAGGGTTTCACCATGTTGGTCAGGATGCTCTTGATCTCTTGACTTTGTGATCCACCAGCCTTGGCCTCCCAAAGTGCTGGGATTACAGATGAAAGTCACCATGCCCGGCCTTTTTTTTTTTTTTTTGAGATGGAGTTTCACTCTTATTGCCAAGGCTGGAATGCAATGGCGCGATCTCAGCTCACTGCAACTTCTGCCTCCCAGGTTCAAGTGATTCTCCTGCCTCAGTCTCCCAAGTAGCTGGGATTACAGGCTCCCACCACCATGCCAAGCTAATTTTTGTATTTTTAGTAGAGATGGGGTTTCGTCATGTTGGCCAGGCTGGTCTGGAACTCCTGACCTCAGGTGATGCACCTGCCTCAGCCTCCCAAAGTGCTGGGATTACAGGCATGAGCCACCACACCTGGCTGGCCCCTGCTTTTCATAGATATTCTATAGGTTTGCAAGATTAACAGTTGTTATACATAGCTGAAATGCATTGATTTTTCATTACAGTATAGTATTCCATCATGACACCCCAATTTATTCATCCATTCTACAGCTGATGGATGTCTGGGTGACTCTAAGAGTTGGCTACTGTGAACCATGTATTATACTTGCATCCCGGTGACCATAAGCATGGGTTTCTTTAGGGCACACATGCCTGATGTGACTTCTGGGTCACAAGGAGTGCATGTCTTCAACCTTATTAGGTAACACTAGACTGTTTTCCGCAGTGGCTTTAGCAGTTTACACTCCTATCAGCGGGGCAGGAGCTCCTCAGTTGCTCTATATCCTCAGTTTTCTTTGTACTGTCTGCAGGTTTATTTGCTTATTGATTTGTTTGGGGTGTTTTTTTGAGACAGTGTCTCATTCTGTTGCTCAGGCTAGAGTGCAGTGGTGCGACCATAGCTCACTGCAGCCTCAAACTCCTGGGCTGAAACAATCCTCTTGCTTCAGCCTCCTGAGTAGCTGGAACTACAGGAGTAGTCACCACACCTGGCCAATTAAAAAAAAAAAATTTTTTTTTTGAGATGGAGCCTCATTTACTCTATCGCCCAGGCTGGAGTACAGTGGCATGATCCTGGCTCACTGCAGCCACCTTCTAGTGCAAGCGATTCTCCCGTCTCAGCCTCCCCAAGTAGCTGGGATTACATAGGGAACTGCCCTCATACCTGGCTAATTTTTGTATTTTAGTAGAGACAGGGTTTCACCACGTTGGCCAGGCTGGTCTTGAACTCCTGACCTCAGGTGATCCACCCGCCTCAGCCTCCCAAAGTGCTGGGATTACAGGTGTGAGCCACCTCGCCTGGCCCTATTTATTTGTTTTTAAGACAGGGTCTCTCTGTTACCAGACTGGAGTGCAGTGGTGCCATCATAGCTCACTGCAGCCTTGAACTCCCGGGCTCAAGCAATTTTCACACCTCAGCTTCCAAGGTGGCTGGGATTCCTGGGCATGTGCCATCACACCCAGCCTTTTTTTTAATTTAAATTTTATTTATGTATTTATTTATTTTTTGAGACAGAGTCTCACTCTGTCACCAAGGCTGGAGTGCACTGGCACGATCTCGGTTCACTGCAACCTCCACCTGGATTCAAGCGATTCTCCCACCTCAGCCTTCCTAGTAGCTGGGATTACAGGCGCCCACCACCATGCCTGGCTAATTTTTATATTTTTGGTAGAGACGGGGTTTTGCCATGTTGGCCAGGATGGTCTAGAACTCCTTGCCTCAAGTGATCCGTCTGCCTCAGCCTCCCAAAGTGCAAGGATTACAGGCATAAGCCATTGCGCCCGGCCTTTTTCAAAACAATTTTACAAGTGAGGATGTATGCATATTTTTTTTCTCTAAGAACAGTTCTAATTGCAGAAAGGCTAGGCCAAAAGATAGACGCATTTACAATTTTGGCAGGTTCTGCTGGTTGCCCTCCACATAGGTTGCACGACTCATCCCTCACCAGTAGACACGGTGTGAGGGTACTCTTGCCTACCTATGCGACATTGGGTATCACCAAGCTCTTGAGATGAAATGTGACTTCCTCTTATTTTTATTTCCATTTCTGTGATAGATTTATTAATTCATTTGGGAGTCTCCAACTAGTCTTCTTTTTCTCTTTTCTTTTCCTTTTTTTTTTTTTTTTTAAGACAGGGTCTCCTCTGCTGCCCAAGCTAGAGTGCAGTAGTAGAATCAGAGTTCACTGCAGCCTCCACTTCCCAGGCTCAAGCAATCTTCCCACCTTGGCCTCCGAGTAGCTGGGGCTACAGACGCATACCACAACACCCAGCTAATTGAAAGAAATTTTTTTTTTTTTGAGACAGAGTTTCACTATCGTCACCCAGGCTGGGGTGCAATGGTACCATCTCGGTTCACTGCAACCTCTGCCTCCTGGGTTCAAGCGATTCTCCTGCCTCAGCTTCCTGAGTAGCTAGGATTACAGGTTCCCACCACCACACTCGGCTAATTTTTGTATTTTAAGTAGAGACCGGGTTTCACCATGTTGGCCAGGCTGGTCTTGAACTCCTGACCTCAGGTGATCAACCTGCCTTGGCCTCCCAAAGTGCTGAGCCACCACGCTGGCCTAAAAAATTCTTTTGTAGATAAGGGGCAGGTGGGCATGTCACTTGAGGCTAGGAGGAGTTCCAGACCAGCCTGGCCAACATGTCGAAACCTTGTCTCTATTAAAAATACAAAAATTAGCCAGGTGTGGTGGCGTGCTCCTGTAGTCCCAGCTACTCAGGACGCTGAGGCAGGAGAATCGCTTGAACCTGGAGGTAGAGGTTGCAGTGAGCCGAGATCACACCACTACACTCCAGCCTGGGCAACAGAGAGAGACTCTGTCTCAAAAAAAAAAAAAAAAAGAAAGAAAAGAAAAAATACACACACTCACATATTGCCCCTGAAATTCTACAACTCTACTTCTAGATATGTATTATAAGGATAACTAATTAAGTATAATTAACAAAGCATTGCTTGGGAGAACAAAAGATGAAACAGCAACCTAAATATTATTCGACCCTGGGGGCTGTTTCACACACTGGGCAGAGCCCTGACCTTGGCCACTGCCTCCAAGCTCCAGCAGAGTCCTCCACACAGTGGCCTCTCCCTGGATGAGGACACTGAACATATGCTGGTGTCAACAGTTACGAAAATGAACCTTAACACCAGCTGTATCTAGGGGAGGAGAGGTGAGATTGTGAGTGGCTTTCACTCTATTTAATACATTCTTTTATCACTTGAATTTTTTCATCTTTTAAGCATTAGGTATCTTTTTTGTTTTGTTTTGTTTTTGGTTTTGTGTTGATACAGAGTCTTGCTTTGTCACCCAGACTGGAGTGCAGTGGCACGATCTCGGCTCACTGAAATCTCCACCTCCCAGGTTCCAGCAATTATCCTGCCTTAGCCTCCCAAGTAGCTGGGACTATAGGCGCCCACCACCATGCCTGGCTAATTTGTATATTTTTAGTAGAGACGGGGTTTCACCATGTTGGCCAGGCTGATCTCGAACTTCTGACCTCAGGTGATCTGCCCGCCTCGGCCTCCCAAAGTGCTGGGATTACAGGCGTGAGCCATCGCACCCAGCTAATTTTTGTATTTTTTAGTAGGGACAGGGTGTCGCCATGTTGGCTGGGCTGGTCTTGAACTCCTGACCTCAGGATCTGCCTGCCTCAGCCTCCCAAAGTACTGGGATTATAGGCGTGAGCCACTGTGCCCAGCCTGAGATGCTCTCTTAATTAAAAAATATATATATTGTGGCTGGGTGCGGTGGCTCACGCCTGTAATCCCAGCACTTTGGGAGGCCAAGGTGGGTGGATCACCTGAGCTCAGGAGTTCGAGACCAGCCAGGCCAACATGGTGAAACCCTGTCTCTACTAAAAATACAAAAATTAGCCGGGCGTGGTGGCATGCGCCTGTAGTCCCAGCTACTAGGGGGGCTGAGGCAGGAGGATCGCTTGAACCCAGGAGGTGGAAGTTGCAATAAGCCGAGATCGTGCCACTGCATTCCAGCCTGGGTGACAGAGTGTGACTCCATCTCCAAAAAAAAAACATAAAAGGTTATTGTTTGATCCTTTCGTAGTTTATAAGATTGATGATCAGGTCTTCATGCTCATGTGTGAAATATGCCTCCCTCAAACCACGTTAGGACATTGGCATATTGCCCGTCTGAAATGAAAAAAGCTTTTTTGTTATATAAATATGTTGGCTGGGTGCGGTGGCACACGCTTGTAATGCCAGCACTTTGGGAGGCCGAGGCGGGTGGATCACCTGAGGTCAGGAGTTCAATACCAGCCTGACCAACATGGCAAAACCTACTAAAAATACATAAATTAGCTGGGTGTGGTGACATGTCCCTCTAGTCTCAGCTACTTGGGAGGCTAAGGCAGGAGAATCACTTGAACCTGCCACTGGTCTCCAGCTTGGGCGACACAACAAGACTCCGTATGAAAAAAATTTGTTGGCTGGTCAGGTGCGGTGGCTCACACCTGTAATCCCAGCACTTTGGGAGGCTGAGGTGGGTGGATCACCTGAGGTCAGGAGTTCGAGACCAGCCTGACCAATATGGTGAAATCCCATCTTTACTAAAAATACAAAATTAGCCAGGCGTGATGGTGCATGCCTGTAATCCCAGCTACTTGGGAGGCTGAGGCAGAAGAATCACTTGGACCCGGGAGGTGGAAGTTGCAGTGAGCCAAGATTGCACCACTGCACTCCAGCCTGGGCAACAAGAGTGAAACTCTGCCTCAAAAAACAAAATGTTGGCTGATAAGGGAGATGTTCATGTTCATGTGACACAGTTGAAGTAAAAATCCACTGTATACAAACAGTACGCAGTTTGTGTATCCCATTTACAAAATACGTGTGCATAGGCTAAAATCCACAATCGATAGCCCATGTTAATGGTGCCTAAATCTGGGTAGTGGGTTTATGGGTGATTTTTATTTTCTGTATATCTGTATGTAATTATAACTTTTCTATAATAAAAGCTTTTATTATTTTTATTTATGGTAAGAAATCCCCCAGCAGAGTGTATGGGCAGAAGGGCTAAGGAAACAGCTCAGGCAGGGAGAAGGGCAGGGTCCCTGGGCCCCCACATGGGGCAGGGAGGAAGAGGATGGAAGGCAGCCAGGGGTGATGGACTGTGGGAAGGGCCAGGTCCCGGGGACCCTGAGTGTCAGGTCCCAAGAGTCGGGGAGTGCTGCCGTGGGAAAGGGAGCTGAGAAGGATGCAGCCCAGAGCTGGGGGAGCCCTAGCGGGATGCAGGAAGCAGGAAAGGGGTGGCTGGGTCAGAGCATGCAGGCCGTGGCAGATGGGGGCTCACCGTCACCTCCTGGTAGGATTCCATGCCATTCAGCACCACCTGGATGACCTGCCGGCGCAGCTTCACACTCTGCTCTGAGCGGTACTCGGAATTTGTTAGGTAGAAGAGGGCGGCACTGCCTGTCACTTGAATGTTTCTGTCATATTTGTGGCACTTGAGGGCCGTGATGACCAGCTGTATGAAGACAAGGGGGACCTGGGCTGGCAAGTGCAAGGAGAGGCCTGGGCTCTGCAAGGGGCTGGAACAGGCTCTCTGGGGCAGGGTTTAGCCTGGTCTTGCTCTCTTAAGGCAGAAGTGGGGCCTGGGGAGCAGACACCAGGGTTGGAACTGAACAAGGCCAGTGCTGAAGCCAGTCAAGTGCTGTGAGGCCCAGGCTGGGGTTCTGGTCCTGGGGCCCTGGGGACAGGGTGCAGAGGGACAGGGGCTCTGGGGACATGGCTCAGCCAAGCCTGACACGCTCCAGGTGGGGAGGGACAGGAGGCCAAGGCCCTAGGCTTGGAGCTGACCTTCAGGGCCCGCAGCAGCTGGTTGCAGCGCTCGATGCGGGCAATGTCAAAAAGCAGGTTGATAGCCCGTGAGGTGATCTCAGGCCGGTGCTCCGTGTAGGCCTCGATGGCATTCAGCACCTGCTCTTCATTTTTATCACCACTTACCTGCGGGTGGGACATGCTCAGAACAACCCAGAAGAGGCCAAGGGCTGGGATGCCAGATCCCAACTCAAGTCTCCAGCCCCAGAATCCAGCTCCTTCTCTCTCCTAAGGCTCCCTGGCCCAGCCCCATCCCACTTCCACGCTCACTTTGTAGGCCGGAATGTGCGTGAGGCGGCACAGAGAGTTCTCGAAGAGCCCGAGGAACTGCAGCGGCCTCTTCAGAGCCCGGAAAGGTATGATGCTGCTCTTGGAAGGCTCAATGCTGGGGAAAGAGGGTGCCGGTGTCAGTGGCTTGGGGCCCAGGCCTGAGCTGGGTCTCCCCACTAGGGGTGGTGAGGCATTTCCTTGCTTTCTCTTCTAGGCCCTCCAACCTCATCCCCCGTTCCTTTTGTTTTTAATGGCAGGGGACATAGGCACCACCTCCTGATGGAAGGGTGGCAAGGTCACATAGTAGGGGAACACGTAGGATGGGTGATGCAGCCACCTTTAGAAACTACCTGCCATTTTAGTAAGGACATGGCACTTTTAGGTCTCACCAACAATCACAAAGGGACAAGCTCAACTGAACACCATTAAAGTAGGCTGGGGCCAGGGCTTATGGGTGGCCAGTTACAGCTGGTAGGGTTTGGTCAAACTTCTCAACCAACCATCCCAGGAACTGACCTATGTCCAGCAATACTCCATAGGTGGCAGACACTGCCAGCCTCGCCTCTTCCCCCCATGGCACTGTGCTCTGCGCTGGGTAGTTCCCCTGTCGCTCCTCATGCTCTCACCTACTGGCCTTTGCAGGTGCTGTTCCCTCTGCTAGAACACCTTTCCTCTGGCAAAGGCAGAATGAGCATTCAGGACAGCCAGGATGCGTCCCTCCTCCTCCTTCCTTCCTGATCTTCAGGCCACCCTGGGGCCCTGGATTGCCCCTACCATAGCCCTTGTAATGACTTGACTGTCCCCACCAGCTCACACAGACTCTGAGAGGGCAGGACCTGATTTGTTACCTTATCTCTAGCACACAGCACAGCACTTGGTAGAGGGGTACTTGGCAAATACCTTTTTTTTTTTTTTTTTTTTTGAGACAAAGTCCTACTCTGTTGCCCAGGCTAGAGTGCAGTGGTGTGATCTCAGCTCACTGCAGGCTCTGCCTCCCGGGCTCAAGCAATTCTCACACCTTAGCCTCCCAAGCAGCTGGGACTACAGGTGTCTGCCACCATGTTGGCCAGGCTGGTCTCCAACTCCTGGCTTCAAGTGATCCGCCTATCTCAGCTTCCCAAAGTGCTGGGATTACAGGTATGAGCCACTGCACCAGCCTAAATGCTTATTGAATGACAGCCTACTAGTAGCCATGGAGGGTGGGGCCCCACCTGGTCTGTCCCGCTTCCTCTTCCATCTTGGAGATGCTGCAGTTCTCTAGGATCATGTGGCCAGAGATGTCCAGGGACATTAGGTTCCCCAGCTTCTGCACAAAGAGGCTCAGCACCTCCCGAGTCAGCTTGAACTTGTAGTAGCTGGAGAGGCGGTCTCGGGAGATGTCCAGGTGTCTGAAGATTGGGGTAGGGGATGCAGGTCAGGAGCTGGGTACAGGGTGGGGCTGCCTTGCAGACCCCGGCTCCTTTAATTTCTAGCAGGGGATGGCCCATGTCTGCCATGACTTCTCCAGGGCATTCTGGGAAGAAACCCCGAACAGCCCCAATCCAGCTGAAACACTGGGTTTAAGGAATGGGACTGTGTCTTCATTCCCACCCTCTGCCTAGCCAAGGGCTCCTGAACCCTGAGGGCGTGCATGACAACACTCACCTCTACTCTTCCCCACCTGCCCACCCATCCCCACCCTGGTGAGCTCTGGGCCAGGAGCTCACCGCAGCTTGTGCAGCTGCACGATGACCCGGATGTGGTCATCGGACAGGTCCATGTTGTAGAGCACAAGGGACACCAGGCTGTCTTTCCACTGCGTGAGGAAGGCAGCATCGCTCGTCTGAATGCCTGAGAGGTCCAAGGCTGCCAGGGAGTTGAGCGGCCGCAGCAGGGACTCCACAGGGACCCAATCAATCATGCGGCCCAAGTTGAGGAAGCGGAGGCGGCTGAAGCCCTCAAAGGTGAAATCCTTAACCAGCACCTGGCAGGTGGGGTTGACGAGGTACTCATCTTCACAGCCCCCTGGGTTCTCCTCCTCATAGAAAATGTTTGTACAGCCAAAGAGGCTCAAGGACACCAGGGTGTGGCTGAAGCTCCTCAGTGTCTGCAGGCTCTTGGCAGACAGCTTCTCGCAGTTGGTCAGGTACAGCTCCACGAGGTCCTGGGAATGGGCACAGCTACATCACCATCACCACCCCTGCCCCTTCCCCCCGCCCCAGGCCTTGTCCTGGGCTACAGGTGGGTTGGAAAGGGTGATGTGCACAGTCAGGGTGTGCACTGGCTGGGCTGGGGATGGCTGGGCTGGAGGAGAGCAGCCTGGCCCCTGCTTGGCGTGGGCCCTCCCGGTGCTGTGGCGGGGCAGGTCTCACCTGCTTGCGGATGGCCTCCAGGTCCTGGTCCTGCACCAGGTCCTCGCGGAGGTGGATCCGTGTGAGGCGGGTGCTGCGGGGGTCTGAGAAGAGGCTGAAAAAGCTCTCGTGTGGCTCGAAGTTACAGGCAGCGTTCACCAGCTCCACATACCTGGGAGAGGAGAAAGCCTGGCTCAGGGGAGGGCCACAGGGTCTCTCATCCTCGCTTCAAAGCCAAGCCCTCTTCCCCCTGAAGCTTTCTTGGATCACCCCAAGTAGCAACCTCCTTCTCCTAAGAGTATCTGGTTGGATCCTGACTAAACTATCAGTAAGATTAAGGGTGCCCAGGAACCAGGAATCTAAAGGCAGCTCTCTGGGAGACCTTCTAGGTGATGCAGGGGCTATCTCTCCCAATGCACATGCCTGTCACACAACCTCCACGCACACTGCAGGGGCAGCAGCCCCCCTGGCATGGCCACTCTCATCACCTTCTTTAAGCCCCTCCTGTGACCCTTTTAAACAGGCAAAGCAAGCCAAGTAGTTCAGAGTTCCCAGCTGGGTACAGGGCAAGCCCTTAATTAAGCCCTGTTGAGACATCAGCTCATGCAAGAATCCTGGTCTGCTGGGAAATGCTTTGGATTCAAACGCTTTAGAATCTAAATCTTGGCTTGGCTGCTTCCTACCTGGGCAACTTCACACAAGTAAATGAACTTTCCCAGACCTCAGTTTCTTCATCTGTAAAGTAGATATAACTCTGGCCTGCAAAGTATCCAACCTAGAGCCTGACCCACAGTAAATGCTCAGGACGTTATTACAGGTCCACCTCTGTCCTCAGGCCCACACGGGCTTCTAGTTTCCAATGCAGCTGTCTACCAATTTCCCTTCTGGGAATCTATTTTTTTCTTTTTCTTTTTCTTTTTTTTTTTTTTTTCCGTAGAGACAAGGTCTTTCGCTATGTCACCCAGGCTGATTTTGAATTCCTGGTCTCAAGTGATCCTCCTGTCTTGGCTTCCCAAAATGCTAGAATTACAGGTGTGAGCCACCATGCCTGGCCACCCTCTGGGCCTCTAGATTGAACTCCCAGCATTCAGTGACTGCACAGCATGTTTCTAGGAGCCCCTAGGAGTAGGGAGGCCCTCGGAGGGCCATTCAGATTTTTCCCTTGAGACCCTGCCTCAAATGAGTGACTCTGGATGATTCACTCCCTGGTCATGGATCCGTTATTCTGGCACCTAAACCCTTATGTGGCCATGTTCACTGAATTCACAAGCACAAGTGTGTGCACGTGAATGTACATACACACGTGGGGCAACACTTAATTCCTTCATTTATAGCAGATTTTGACACAATCACATCTCTAAATGGACACATGCAGTTTTACCCTCAAAAATAACCTGTGCTGCATAAGCTTACATGTGTACACACACCCATGCCTTCACATGCACACTCCTCCACACACACACCAAAAAACACACATATACACCTTTACAGTTATGGATACATCACTATTCTCTTGCACCCATGAACATCCATGTGCACATACACACCCTCACACATTCATCGCCATAGCTACTCCCCACGTAGTGCACACATGGTCCCAATCTCTCTATACACATTCATGGGAGGACCCCTGCCCCTCCTCTGCCCCTGGGTCTGCTCACTCATTGACGAGCCGGTCACAGATCTCGCTGGGCAAGAAGATGTCCGGATGT
This sequence comes from Rhinopithecus roxellana, assembly GCF_007565055.1. Taxonomy (NCBI): domain Eukaryota; kingdom Metazoa; phylum Chordata; class Mammalia; order Primates; family Cercopithecidae; genus Rhinopithecus; species Rhinopithecus roxellana. Next base: position 18,051,484 of record NC_044564.1, read on the forward strand.
AGCCGCAGGGTCTCCTTGTCCAGCAGGTAGCCCAGGGTGCCATCCAGGTTGCGCAAGCAGAAGTCAGTACAGAGGGCCATCAGTGACTCAGGAGTGTCAGACGCCATGCTGGGGGCAGGCAGGTGGGCCACTCCAGGACAAGGGTCCCCAGGGGCAACAGTGATTCCTGAACACTCACAGGATCATTGGCAGAGCCACTGCCTGGGGAGTGGACAAGATGCCAAGTGAGCCACACACAAGGGCTAGAACCATCAGTGGCCCCATGTCCACACTCTGAGTAGGGAAACTAAGACCACACTCCAATTAGCAGCTTAGCAGGGCCAGGCCCAGGTCTCCTGACTCCATCTCTCACCCGCCTCTGCTGTGCCACTATCTATGCACAATTTGACCTGCAAAGAACATGGAGCCTTGTCCAAGCACTTATTTGCCTGTGGGCAGACATGTGTGTGCTGGGGACTCAATGCTTGGGTGGGGGTAATAGGGATTTTCACTCTTCTGCTTCCCACAATCTTTTTTTTTTTTTTTTTCAGAGTCTTGCTCTGTCGCCCAGACTGGAGTGCAGTGGCCAGATCTCGGCTCACTGCAAGCTCCACCTCCCGGGTTTATGCCATTCTCCTGCCTCAGCCTCCCGAGTAGCTGGGACTACAGGCGCCCGCCACCTCGCCCAGCTAGTTTTTTTGTATTTTTGTAGTACAGACGAGGTTTCACCGTGTTAGCCAGGATGGTCTCGATCTCCTGACCTCGTGATCCGCCCGTCTCGGCCTCCCAAAGTGCTGGGATTACAGGCTTGAGCCACCGTGCCCGGCTGCTTCCCACAATCTTAACAGCTACACTGGGGTGTTCCATGCTGTGCAGTACTTCCTAACCTGTATACAGCTCTAGTTGATTAAGCACTTAGTCTGTGCCAAGGCTTAATAGACATATAGACATGATATCACTGAATCTCATGGTGTCTGATTAAAAATGAAGGCTCCTCACAAGAGCAATAAGAACATATGTTTACACAGAAACTCGGACGTGACGATTCATAGCAACATTATTTGTAAGAGTCAAAAAGTAGAAACCACCCAAATGTCCTTCAACTGATGAATGGATCGACAAAATGTTACATATTCATACAGTGCAATATTATTCAGTCATAAAAAGTAGTGATCCATGCTATCATGTTGAACCTTGAAAACATTATGCTGAGTGAAAGAAATCAGTTAAAAAAAAAAAAAAGTCACATACTGTGTGATTCCTTTGATAGAAATGTCCAGTGAGAATAGGCAAATCTGTAGAGACAGAAGTAGATTTGTGGTTGGGAAAAAGGAGAGTAACTGCCAGTGGGTATGGAGTTTCTTTCTGGGGTGATGAAAATGGTCTAAAATTGACGGTGGTCATGGGTGCACTCTGTGAATATACTAAAAATCATGGAACTATATACTTTATATGGGTGAATTGTGTGACGTCAATTATATCTCAGTAAAACTTATTTAAAAAAGTGAAGCCTCGGCCGGGCGCGGTGGCTCAAGCCTGTAATCCCAGCACTTTGGGAGGCCGAGACGGGCGGATCACGAGGTCAGGAGATCGAGACCATCCTGGCTAACACAGTGAAACCCCGTCTCTACTAAAAATACAAAAAAAAACTAGCCGGTCGAGGTGGCGGGCGCCTGTAGTCCCAGCTACTCGGGAGGCTGAGGCGGGAGAATGGTGCAAACCCGGGTGGCGGAGTTTGCAGTGAGCTGAGATCCGGCCATTGCACTCCAGTCCGGGCGACAGAGCGAGACTCCGCCTCAAAAAAAAAAAAAAAAGTGAAGCCTCCTACTAGCTTCATGACTTTAGCATAGCTAAAGATTTCTTAACTAGGACTCAAGAGGTGCTAACCAGGAGGTAGAAAATTATAAACTTATCTACACTGAAGCAAAGAAACTTCTGCTCATGCATACACAAAAATTAATTTGAGATAGATGATAGATATAAATGTGAAAGGTAAAACAAGGTTTCTAGAAGAAAACACAAGAATATATCTTTATGACTTTAGAATAGGCAATGATCTCACATGAAGAGAAAGAAATTGATAAATTGGACTACCTCAAAATTAAAAACTCTGTTCATCAAAAGATACCACGAAGAGCCTGGGCGCAGTGGCTCACGCCTGTAATCCCAGCGCTTTGGGAGCCCGAGGTGGGCAAGTCGTTTGAGCCCAGGAGTTCATGACCAGCCTGGGCAACAGGGCGAAACCCTGTCTCTACAAAAAATACAAAAAGAATTAGCTGGGCACGGTGGCATATGCCTGTAGTCCCAGCTACTTGGGAGGCTGAGGCGGGAGGATCACCTGAGCCCAAGAGGTTGAGGCTGCAGTGAGCTATGATTGCACCACTGTGCTCTAGTCTGGGAGACAAAGACAGACCCTGTCTCAAAAAAAAAAAAAAAAAAAAAAAAAAAGTGAAAGATTTGAACAGGTATTTCATAAAGGAAGATAGTGAAACAGACAATAAACATGTGAAACGCACTTAACTTTACTATTAGGGAAATGCACAGTAAAACCACAATGAGATGCCATTTCCCACACGCCCACTGGCTCAACTGAACACAACAACAGCAACAACAACATGGGCAATACCTGGCATTGGGGAAGATAGGGAACAGTGGGAAATCTCCCACAGGACTGGCGGCAGGGCAAATTGGTGTGAACTGGGAATATAATGGGAACAGTATTTAATACTATTCACTATTCACTAAAGCTGAACATACATGCGTTCAACATTTAGCAATTCCACTCCTAGGTATACACCCAACAGAAATGCATAAGTAAATGTGCACCAAAAGATCTACACTAGAATGTTCTCAGCAGCACTATTTGTAATGGCCAAAACCAGAAAATAACCTAAATGCCCACTAGCATTGGAATGGAAAATTATGGTATATTCATCTACTAAATACTACATGGCAATGAGAAGGCACAAACTCCTGTTAACAGCTTGGATAACGCTTACAATTTTTTTTTCCCCCCTCAATTTTTAGTTTTTTTTTTTTGAGATAGAGTCTTGCTCTGTTGCTCAGGCTGGAGTGCAGTGGCGCGATCTCGACTCACTGCAACCTCCACCTCCTGGGTTCAAGCGACTCTCCTGCCTCAGCCTACCGAATACCTGGGATTACAGGTATGCGCCAGCACGCTCGGCTAATTTTTGTATATTTTTCTTTTAGTAGAGACAGGGTTACCCATGTTGGTCAGGCTGGTCTTGAACTCCTGACCTCAGGTGATCTGCTTGCTTTGGCCTTCCAAAGTGCTGGGATTACAGGTGTGAGCCACTGTGCCCGGCCTTAATTTTTAATTTTTGAGACAGAATCTCACTGTTACCTAGGCTAGAGTGCAGTGGTGTGATCTCGGCTCACTGCACCCTCTATTTCACGGGCTCAAGCAATCCTCCCACCTTAGCCTCCTGAGTACCTGAGACTGAGACTCCAGGCATGCACCACCACATCCGGCTAATTTTTTTTTTTTTTTTTTTTTTTGAGATGGAGTCTCACTCTGTCGCCCCGGCTGGAGTGCAGTGGCTGGATCTCAGCTCACTGCAAGCTCCGCCTCCCGGGTTTTATGTCATTCTCCTGCCTCAGCCTCCCGAGTAGCTGGGACTACAGGCGCCCGCCACCTCGCCCGGCTAGTTTTTTGTATTTTTTAGTAGAGACGGGGTTTCACCATGTTAGCCAGGATGGTCTCGATCTCCTGACCTCGTGATCCGCCCGTCTCGGCCTCCCAAAGTGCTGGGATTACAGGCTTGAGTCACCGTGCCCGGCCTTTTTTTTTTTTTTTTTTTTTTAGAGACAAGGTCTTGCTATGTTGTCCAGGCGGGTCTCAAACTCTTGTGCTCAAGCAATCTGCTTACCCCAGGCTCCCAAAGTGCTGGGATTACAGGCATGAGCCATTGTGCCCAGCAAACGCTTACTGCGTTTAATGAGAGGAGTCAGAACACAAAAGGGTCTGTACTGTGTCACTCCACTAAGTTCAAAAGCAGGGGAATCTCATCTGTGGTGGGAGAAGTGAGGACTGTGGTCACCTGGGGAGGTGACTGCAAGGGAGTTTCTGGGTGCTGAGGAGCTTCTAGTCTCCTTGATCAGAGTACTGGGTATCCAGGCTTGTTCACTGTGTGAATCTTCAACGACCTGTGTATCATGATGTGTGTACTTTTTCAGGTGAATATTGGGTTTTTTGTTTGTTTGTTTGTTTGTTTTGTGAGACGGAGTCTCACCCTCTCACCCAGGCTGGGGTGCAGTGGCATGATTTTAGCTCACTGCAACCTCCACGTCTAGGGTTCAAGCTGTTCTCCTGCCTCAGCCTCTGGAGTAGCAGGGATTACAGGTGCCTGCCACCGCACCCAGCTAATTTTTTTTTTAAAAATATTTTTGGTAGAGATGGGGTTTCATCATGTTGGTCAGACTGGTGTCGAACACCTTACCTCAGGTGATCTGCCCACCTCTGCCTCCCAAAGTGCTGGGATTACAGACGTGAGCCACCACGCCCGGCCCGAATGTTGTAATTGAATAGAAAGTTAAGAAAATGCCAGCTGGGCGAGGTGGCTCACACCTGTAATCCCAGCACTTTGGGAGTACAAGGCGGGCGGATCATGAGGTCAGGAGATCAAGACCATCCTGGCTAACATGGTAAAACCCCGTCTCTACTAAAAATACAAAAAATTAGCTGGGCATGGTGGCATGTGCCTATAGTCCCAGCTACTCAGGAGGCTGAAGCAGGAGAATTACATGAACCTGGGAGGTGCAGCTTGCAGTGAGCAGAAATGGCGCCACTGCACTCCAGCCTGGGCGACAGAGTGAGACTCCGTTTCAAAAACAAAACAAAACAAAAATTAGCCGGGCCTGGTGGCAGGAGCCTGCAGTCCCAGCTACTCGGGAGGCTGAGGGAGGCGAATGGCATGAAACCAGGAGGCGGAGCTTGCAGTGAGCCAAGATGGCACCACTGCGCTCCAGTGTGGGCAACACAGCAAGACTCCATCTCAAAAAAAAAAAAAGTTAATCAGACTCCATACTGATATTTTGTGTATCTTTCCTTATGTATGTATTTCTTTGTTTGTTTGGTTTTTTGTTTTTGTTTATTAATTTTTTTTCCGAGAAAGTCTCATACTGTTCCCCAGGTTGCAGGGTGGTGGTGTGATCACGGCTCACTGCAGCCTTGACCTCCTGGGCTCAAGTGATCCTCCCACCTCAGCCTGTTCAGTAGCTGGGACTACAGGCATGTGCCACCACGCCCAGTAAATTTTTTAACTTTTAGTAAAGACAGGGTCTTTCTGTGTTGCCCAGGTTGGTCTCAAACTCCTGGGCTCAAGCGATCCTCCTACCTTGGCCTCCCAAAGTGCTGGGATTGCAGGCGTGAGCCACCTGTACCTGGCCTCTCATGTATGTTATACTTCATAGAATTTTTTTTTTTTTTTTTTTTTTTTGAGATGGAGTCTCGCTCTGTCGCCCAAACTGGAGTGCAGTGGCGCGATCTCAGCTCACTGCAACCTCCACCTCCCAGGTTCAAGCGATTCTCCTGCCTCAGACTCCCAAGTAGCTGGGACTACAGACGTGTGCCACCACGCTAATTTTTTGTATTTTTAGTAAAGACGGGGTTTCACCATGTTAGCCAGGATGGTCTCGATCTCCTGACCTCGTGATCTGCCTGCCTCGGCCTCCCAAAGTGCTGGGATTACAGGCGTGAACCACCGCACCCAGGCCCAAAAGTTTTTTTTTTAAAGTGCAGGCTCTGTGGTCAGACAGATCTATGTTTTGACCCAGTTGTACAATTCAATGTAAAATTACTTAACCTCTCCATCGAGGCCAACATGGTGAAACCCTGTCTCTACTAAAAATACAACAAAATTAGCTGGTGTGGTAGTGCACACCTGTAATCCCAGCTACTCAAGAGGCCGAGGGAGGAGAATCACTTGAACCCGGGAGGGGAGGTTGCAGTGAGCCAAGATTGCGCCACTTCACTCCAGCCTGGCAACACAGCAAGACTCTGTAAAAAAAAAAAAAAAAAAAGAAAAAAAAAAAAAAGGTACTTAACCTCTCCAGACCTCAGTTTCTTCATCTGGAAAATAAGGATAAGGATAATAATCTCTACTTCGCAGGGCTGTGGTAGTAAATGAGATAATGTTGGGAAAATGCTTAGTCCCAGCCCAACAGACTAAGTACACAACATGGTGGTTATGATCCCACCTTTTTTTTTTTAGACGGAGTCTTGCTCTGTGTCACCCAGGCGGGAACGTAGTGGCACCATCTCGGCTCACTGCAACCTCCACTTTCCAGGTTCAAGTTATTCTCCTGCCTCAGCCTCCTGAGGAGCTGGGACTACAGGTGCCTGCCCCTACACCTGGCTAATTTTTGTGTTTTTAGTAGAGACAGGGTTTTGCTATGTTGGCCAGGCTGGTCTTGAACTCCTGAGCTCAGGTGATCCACCCGCCTTGGCCTCCCAAAGTGCTGGGATTACAGGAGTGAGCCACCGTGCCTGGCCCTATGACCCCATCTTTTTTTTTTTTTTTTTTTGAGACGGAATCTCGCTCTGTCACCCAGGCTGGAGTGCAGTGGTACCATCTTGGTTCACTGCAAGCTCCGCCTCCCTGGTTCACACCATTCTCCTGCCTCAGCCTCCCAAGTAGCTGGGACTACAGGCGCCTGCCACCACACTTGGATAATTTTTTGCATTTTTAGTAGAGCCGGGGTTTCACCATGTTAGCCAGGATGGTCTCAAACTCCTGACCTCGTGATCTGCCTGCCTCGGCCTCCCAAAGTGCTGGGGTTACAGGCATGAGCCACCATGCCCAGCTGACTCCATCTTATAGAGGAGGAAACTCCAGGTCAGACAGAGGGAGCTGTGTAAACTGGGACTGGAACCTAGTCTTGTGGAATCCCTCACATCTCTTAGAGCAAGCTTGTCCAGCTTGTGGTCCATGGGCTGCATGTGGACCAGGACAGCTTTGAATGAAGCCCAACACAAATTTGTAAACTTTCTTAAAACATTATGAAATTTATGGACTTTTTTTTTTTTTTTTTTTTTTTAGCTCATCTGCTATTGTTAGTGTTGGTGTATTTTATGTGTGGCCCAAGACAATTCTTTTTCCGGTGTGGCCCAGGGAAGCTGAAAGATTGGACACCCCTGTCTTAGAGGGTTCTGGAGTTCTGGGGCCCAGCATTGTCCCAGCTTCTGGGAGCCTCCCTCTGTGTCTATTTGAGAGCCTTCCAGACTGCTCAGGAAATCCAGTGGGAAGCCACAGGGCGCTTTGGGCTTTGGAGTCAGCCAGTTCTGAGTTCAACTGTGGCACCACTGTCTACTAGGGACTATGCGTGGATGAGCTGTGAAGTCAGGCAGGCCTAGCTCACATTTCAGGCTTGCTGCTCACAAGCAAACGAACTTGGGCAAGTGTCTCCACCTCTCTGTGCCTCAGTCATTTTTCCTCTAAAATAGAAGCAGCACAATACCTCATCCCCAGCAGGGTGTGAAGATTCCATGGAATAATATCCAAAGGACTTAGAACGCTGTCTGGCACGTGGTCATTGCTCAATAAAGACTATTATTGTTGTTGTTGTTGTTACAATCACCTTCTCCTATCTCATCTGCCCTGGCTCCCACAGAGTGGGGTCTGTTCTAGCCCAGCTCCAGGGCCTGGATATCCCACAACAAGGCTTATTGTGTCAGCTGTCCCACTGGCAGCATGGCACCCTCGAGGGAAGGCACAAAAGCCAGGATGCCTGGGCCCCAGGCATGGCCTTCCTTTGCCTTCATTTACTTCCAGATCTTCAAGAGCCCAGTAGCCTCTCTTGCCTGGGAAACTGGAACCAGAGGGAGCACTGCTGGCAGAGTGTCCCCACTCTTGGAAAGCAACTGTTTTCAAGTCCACTGGAATTAGAGTCAGCTTTCTGGCCTACTTGGTCCCCACTAACCCTCTACTCCAGCCAGCCTGGCCTCACTGTCCTGGCAAAAGGCCCTCGGCACAGGTCACCTTCAGACCTTTGCCCAGTCTGTTCTCTTTCAACGAGGACCATCCAAATTCAACTAATTACTGCACTTTCTACTTTAAATACTGCCTTCTCCCCTCCCCTACCCAAATACAATCCATGTCCTTCCTCCAGGAAGTATCTCCTGGCCACTCCAGCCCACATGATCTTTGAACTCTCCTTTCACATAGCTGATACCTATGGTCCCAGTGTCAAAGTTACTTCCTCTGGGAAGCCATCTTTGACCCACCAGGGTGTGCCTGCTGAGTGCTCCCACAGGCCCGACCTACCACAGCAACAAACACTTGGTACTGATGTGGCTTTGATCATTCAGTGTCCTTGATAGATGGCCAGGTCCACGAGGGCAAAACCAGGCTGTCTTGTTTGGTATCACATCCCTGGACCTGCTCACTCAGTCCCTGCTCAGCACTGGGGGTCCTATGGTGAGCAAGCCGGACGAGGTCCTTGACCACATGGAGCATACTGGCTTCAGAGATAGACAGATCCACCTATGGGGCCCACAAGCGGCCGTCGTGTAACTGGGACCAGTGTCTTGCAGGAGGAGGGGACTGGGGCTCTGGGTACCCAATCAGGGGACTTGCCCCAGACTGGGGAGTCAGAGCAGGTGTCCTTAGAAGTGACATTTCAGGCCGGGTGCGGTGGCTCACACCTGTAATCCCAAAACTTTGGGAGACTGAGGTACGTGGATCACCTGAGGTCAGGAGTTCAAGACCAGCCTGGCCAACATGGTGAAACTCCGTCTCTACTAAAAATACAAAAATTAGCCAGATGTGGTGGCGCATGCCTGTAAACCCAGCTACTCAGGAGACTGAGGCAGGACAATTGCTTGAACCCAGGAGGTGGAGGTTGCAGTGAGCTGAGATCACGCCATTGCACTCCAGCCTAGGCAATAGGGGCAAAACTCCATCAAAAAAAAAAGAAGTGACATTTCAACTGGGACCCAAAAGATGAGTCCTAGTTAACTCTGGTGGAGGGGGAAAAGGGAAGGCGCTTCGGGAGGAAGCAAAGAAGTACCTAAGCTGCAAGGAGAGGGGGTGCATGGGACATTGGCACTATGGGCCCAGGTCCATGACTATTTGCTAAATGAACAAAGGAAGCACTGAACACTGAATGTGGGGCCTGCCACAAGGTGAGGTTTCAACAAAGGCCTGTGGAAGGAATGACGAAGGACTCACCAGCTGGGGTCTGCACGAGGCCTGGGAGGTGCAGCACATTCTCGCTTTCTCCCTGCACGCTGCGCCCAGGACACTGCTGGGTGCCCAGTGGCTGCAAATGATGTCTCTCGACTCGGAGGCTCTGAATGAGGGAGAGCCATTGGGGTTTTGCCTTTTCTGCAGGTCTGAGCCCAGTTACCTAGGCAGCTGCTCTGCTCTTACCATGCTCCCCAAGTGGAAGAAAAAAGCCCCCAAAATACAAGCCAGGTAGATGGCGCCATCTGCTAGCTTCCCCTTAGCAGTGTTGACCTTGCCACTCAGGGCTGGAATGAGCTGGAAGAGGAAGGAGCCATCCTTCATCCTGACATGGAGACTGAAGGGCCCTGGGGCTACCATGCCCTGAGCTCCATCCAGCTGCAGGCCCGGCACTGGCCAGAGGCAGCCATCTCTACCTACTCCACTCTACCTACTCCTCTCTACCTACTCCACTCCTTAGGGATTGTCATTCTCAGGGCAGACACAGGACATCTGGAATTGCAGCCACTGAGGACAGAGGGAGCTCTGGTTATGACTGACCACCACACTGGGAGAACCCTGTGTCTTTCTCCATCCCTTTTCTTGCATGTTCTTTAATACTAGATCTATCGTGAACTTACGATATCCTGGGGAATGGGGGAAGTGGGAGAGAAGAGAGAGAAAAACAGTAGCAGCAGCAGCAGCAGCAGCCACCGCGGTACCATGTCCATGTTGGCTGCTTTCAGATGTGGTCCTAAGCTCCTTACGGACTTTACTCCCTGGAGTCTCTTATTTAACTGACAAAACATTTCCTAGTACCCTGTACTTGCAACTAATTAATCATTTACATAACAATTTGTCTACTGACCCCCTCTCACTGCCTGTGAGCTCTGGGAGGACAAAAGCTGTATACTTGCTTGCATGCCTGCATCCATGCACATGTACACACACACACACACACACACACACGTGCGTAAGTGCGCACGCACATGTATCCTTGGTGCCTGACTTTGGTGCCCAACTTATGCCTGGAGTTTAACAGAACAAACGTTTGCTGTGATTGGAATTACCTTACTCTAGTACTACAAGATAGTTACTCCATTTTCTGATGAAGATACTGACGCATACACAACTAAGCAGACGCTTGCCCGAGATCACAAAACTGATGAGAGTGGGATGCAAACCTAAAGTAGACCCCTGCTTCTCACCAAACATTCGGTCTTCAGTCCATCCATCCAAACAATGGGAGAGAAAGAGAAACTGAAGTCTGGTGGGGGGAGCATGGGATGCCACCAGTGTCCTGATACCCAGGGGACGGAGAGGTTGGGGGAGCCAGAAGCTCTGAGCCTTGGAGCAGTGCTCACCCTGTGAAATACTAATCTAGGAGCTGGAGGGAAAACCCAAACAAATGCCCTATTTACAGAGGCTAGAGGCTTTCCAGGAGGCAGTAGATCAAGGGCCAGAGCCTGGGGGTGTGAGGGGAGGCAGAGCAAGTGTGGGGATCTCCAGGCGGTCGGGAAACAGGTGAAAACCAGATGCCACCTGGCTCTGAAAAGTCTGCAGAGATTAAATCCATGAGGTGGGTTATGTCAGAAAGATGCAGACACGCAATGAGTGGGGAATGTGCCTCATGGTTAGGTGGCTGCTGGTGATGCTGGAGACAGAGAGGCCATGAGGAGGCTGCATTCAGCTAGTAATCAGACTGGCTGGGTTCTATTCTTGTAACCAAATGTATTAATGATCCTACCCATACTGATACGAAGTATATACCAAGAATTCCGGCCGGGTGCGGTGGCTCACACCTCTAATCCCAGCACTTTGGGAGGCCAAGGTGGGCGGATCACGAGGTCAAGGGATCGAGACCATCCTGGCCAACATGGTGAAACCCTGCCTCTACTAAAAATACAAAAATTAGCGGCCCGGCGTGGTGGCTCATGCTTGTAATCCTAACACTTTGGGAGGCCGAGGCGGGCAGACCATGAGGTCAGGAGATCAAGACCATCCTGGTTAACACGGTGAAACCCTGTCTCTACTAAAAATACAAAAAATTAGCCAGGCGTGGTGGTGGGTGCCTGTAGTCCCAGCTACTCAGGAGGCTGAGGCAGGAGAATGGCATGAACCTGGGAGGCGGACCTCGCAGTGAGCCGAGATCGCGCCACTGCACTCCAGCCTGGGCGACAGAGCAAGACTGTCTCAAAAAAAAAAAAAAAAAAATTAGCAGGGCATGGTAGCGTGTGCCTATAGTCCCAGCTACTCAGGAGGCTGAGGCAGGAGAATTGCTTGAACCCGGGAGGCGGAGATTCCAGTGAGCCAAAGTCATGCCACTGTACTCCAGCCTGGTGACAGCGAGATTCCGTCTCAAAAAAAAAAAAGAACTCTGCTAAGTATTTTATATGTGTTAATTAACTGAATTCTCTCAACCCCCCACAAGGCAGGAGTTAACATCTACAACTTACAGAAAATGCAGCTGGAATGAAGGGGTTATGGCTATGTAATTTGCCACAGACTATGGATGTGAACAGACAGATATGTCCACAGATAGTTCATTAGTTCAAGACGCAGTGTGGCAAGCCAGGCACAGTGGCCTACACCTGTAATCCCAGCACTTTGGGAGGCCAAGGCAGGTGGATCACCTGAGGTCAGGAGTTTGAGCCCAGCCTGGCCAACGTGTTGAAACTCCGTCTCTATTAAAAACACAAAAATTAGCTGGGTGCGGTGGCTCAAACCTGTAATCCCAGCACTTTGGGAGGCCGAGACAGGCAGATCACGAGGTCAGGAGATCGAGACCATCCTGGCTAACACGGTGAAACCCCGTCTCTACTAAAAAATATAAAAATCTAGCCGGGCGAGATGGCGGGCGCCTGTAGTCCCAGCTACTCGGGAGGCTGAGGCAGGAGAATGGCGTAAACCCAGGAGGCGGAGCTTGCAGTGAGCTGAGATCCAGCCACTGCACTCCAGCCCCGGTGACAGAGCAAGACTCCGTCTCAAAAAACAAACAAACAAACAAACCAACAAAAAAAACCCCACAAAAATTAGCCGGGCTGGGTGACAGAGACTCCGTCTCAAAAAAAAAAAAAAAAAAAAAAACAGGCCCAGTATGTCCAGCTTTCCATCCGTGTTCACATCAAAGCCACAGATAACTTACTTACTTTTTATTTATTTATTTATATTTATTTTTATTTTTAATTTTTGAGAGAGTTTTGCTTTTGTTGCCCAAGCTGGAGTGCAACGGCGCGATCTCAGCTCACTGCAGCCTCTGCCTCCAGGGTTCAAGCAATTCTCCTGCTCCTGCCTCAGCCTACCAAGTAGCTGGGATTACAGGTGCCCGCCACCATGCCCGGCTAATTTTTGTATTTTTAGTAGAGATGGGGTTTTGCCATGTTGGCCAGGCTGGTCTCAAACTCCTGACCTCAGGTGATCCACCTGCCTCGGCCTCCCATAGTGCTGGGATTACAGGTGTGAGCCACCGCGGTCGGCTTATTTATTTATTTTTCTTTTAAGACAGGGTCTCACTCTGTCACCCAGGCTGGAGTGCAGTGGTATGATCTCAGCTCGCTGCAAACTCCACCTCTCGCGTTCAAGCAATCTCACACCTCAGCCTCTGGAATAGCTGTCACTACAGGTGTATACCAACAGACCTGGCTAATTTTTTTATTTTCATTTTTTGTAGAAATGAGGTCTCACCATGTTGCCCAGGCTTGTCTCAAACTCCTGGTCTCAAGCAATCCACCCACCTCGGCCTCCCAAAGAGATGGGACTACAGGTGTGAGCCACCACACCCGGCTGCCACAGATAACTTATGAGGTACATATTATCATTTTGTTTCCCAGATAAGAAGACAAGGGTTCAAAGATGCGCAATGAGTTTCACAAGGTCCTCCAGTAAATACCTGACCCTAAAGTTCAAGCTCCTTGCCATTATGCCATGGGGGAGGGATCTTTCTCCAACCTCAGCTTTCCCTTCTGTTCCATGAGCCTCCACCACTTCCTTACAACTTAGGCACTGAGCTCACATGATCCAGTACTGCTGGTAACCACTCCGTGGGCATATGTCATTTTCTGGCCACAGCATTGAAAGCTTCTTGAGGGCAGAGTCCCTGTGTGGATTCCTGGGGTCTCCATTACAGAGTATGTGAGTGGCTCAATGCCGGTGACAGAGCCTCAGCTCCACAAGGTCCCCAGCCAATGTTTTCCAGCCTCAATATTTATCAAGGTCCTTACCTGTCAGCATGCTGCGAGTGGCACACGCTGTGTAGCGTATGTTGTGAACAGGGTTGCTGAGGAGATGCCACGAAAGGTTGGCAGGAAGGTGGTGACCAATAATTATGAAGAGTGGGCCGGGCGCGGTGGCTCAAGCCTGTAATCCCAGCACTTTGGGAGGCCGAGGCGGGCGGATCACGAGGTCAGGAGATCGAGACCATCCTGGCTAACACGGTGAAACCCCGTCTCTACCAAAAAAATACAAAAAACTAGCCGGGCGAGGTGGCGGGCGCCTGTAGTCCCAGCTACTCGGGAGGCTGAGGCAGGAGAATGGCGTAAACCCGGGAGGCGGAGTTTGCAGTGAGCTGAGATCTGGCCACTGCACTCCAGCCTGGGTGACAGAGCGAGACTCCTTCTCAAAAAAAAAAAAAAAAAAAAAAAAAAAAAAAAAAAAAAAATTATGAAGAGTGATGTTCCTGAGAATAATGCTTCGAGAGACTCTTCTGCATCTCCGAAGCTGGAAAATCAGTTTCAGCGATTGCGCCAGATATAAGACAGTGGTCCACAAATAGATAACCAGACAGGGGTCTCTGCACTCACCTCTCAGGAGTCCAGAACAGGTGAGTTACTGAAGCCAAGCAAAAAAACCACAGTGCCGAGAGCAGTCTTCCAGCTAGTGGACTCCCCAAACGTGTCTGCAGAATCCTAGCGGTACTAATGATAACACCTTTGCAGACAGCTACAGAGCACACCTAATTCTTTCACAACCTATGTCTCATTTCATCCTCCCAACAGCCTTCAGAGTTAGTCGGAGGCAAGGAAAGGCCATTATTCTAAATGTACAGATAGGAAAACTAAGGCCCAGAGAGGGGATGGAACCTGCCTAACTCACACAGCAAGCCAGCAGCAGAGCCGGGCTTGAACCAGGTCCCCAGGTCACCAGCCTGGGGCTCTACCCACAACAGCCTACCCTAATATGCTGGCTCTCAGCTCCTAAGTGCTCCGACCTTTCATTTTCAAACCCTCTGGCCCAGTTGCCCTGCTCAGCCTGTGTCCCAGGCCTGAGGACACAGTCCGGGCTCGGGGTGTAAGGAGGGAGATCAACTGTGGTTCTGCTTCCTATAAGGCAGGCTGGATAATTACTTAGCCTCTGCCGGGCACTTCAGGATCAACAGCCTCTACCCATAGATCAGACACGCACACTCCAACCACATATCTAGGCCCAGCATACACTGCCCCTCCCCACCTGTCTCCAAGTCACATTCCTTTCAACACCCTCATTTTGCTATTTTATATGGTAGAATGCAAGAATGGAAATTTGCTGGGCTCTTTTTTAATTTTTTTTTTCTTTTTTTTTTAGAGATAGGGTTTCCCTATGTTCTCCAGACTGGTCTCAAACTCCTGGCCTCAAGTGATCCTCCCGCCTTGGCCTCCCAAATTGCTGGAAGTGCTGGGCTCTTTTTTAAAAGTCCCCATCACCTTCTGCTGCTGTCAAAAAAGCCAGGACCAAGCAAACCTCCTCCCTGCAGAATATTAACCCACTGTTACCTCTGAGGGGTGTCAACAAGTTTCTATCTTGCCTTCCCCAATATTTCTTCAAATCCTACTAACTGATGGAGGCAGCTAGAGCTGGTGACACCACCAGCTAGTGCTAAAACGAACGGCTCTGAGGCAGACATACATGCCCACATTTCTCATCATCACATCATCATCAGCGTGACCGCTATTGAGCACTTTGTGTGAAATATTGCATTAAGCACTTCAGTCCATGATTTTATTTAATCCAACAGCCCTAATTTCTTTTCTTTTCTTTTCTTTCTTTCTTTTGAGATGGAGTTTCACTCTTGTCGCCCAGGCTGGAGTGCTGCAGTGGTGTGATCTCAGCTCAGTTCAACCTCTGCCTCCCAGGTTCAAGCGATTCTCCTGCCTCAGACTCTCCAGTAGCTGGGATTACAGTTATGTGTCACCACACCCAGCTAATTTTTGTATTTTTAGTAGAGATGGGGTTTCACCATGTTGGCCAGGCTGGTCTCGAACTCCTGATCTCAGGTGATCCACCTGCCTCCCAAAGTGCTGGGATTACAGGTGTGAGCCACCACACCCAGCCTGCCATATTTTCCAGAAGAGAAGATTGAGGTGGAAAAAGCTCCCATGCCCACATTCTCACAACCAGGAAGCGGCGGCATAACTTAACTTGATTTAATCACAGTTCTCTGTGACCATGATTCTTAGTATTTATTCCATCAATGGTCATTATAAAGATGGAAGAAGGGTACTTACAACCGAAGCCCCAAGCACAATGGCCATTTGTCATCTAAAACAAATCTGTATTTTCTCCAACCATCAGACACTTCAACAAGTACAATTCTGAAAGGGTGTCCCCATTAGACACTCTGTGGCCCTGTATCACAAGGGCAGCCCCTGATGTCTTCCCCACCATTATCTGGTCCCCACTGTTCTCTGACTTTCTTGCCAACCACTCTTCCCCTTCTTCAACCTGCTCCAGTCCCCCATCGTCCCGCTGTTTCTTTCTTTTTTTTAAGACAGAGTCTTGCTCTTGTCACCCAGGCTGGAGTGCAACAGCACAATCTCGGCTCCCTGCAACCTCCACCTCCCGGGTTCAAGCGATTCTCCTGCCTCAGCCTCCTGAGTAGCTGGGATTACAGACATGAGCCACCATGGCCAGCTAAATTTTTTTGGTACTTTTAGTAGAGATGGGGTTTCACCATGTTGGCCAGGCTGGTCTTGAACTCCTGACCTCAGGTGATCCAGCTGCCTCAGCCTCCCAAAGTGCTGAGATTACAAGCGTGAGCCACTGTGCCTGGCCCTCGTGCTGTTTCTTCAACTCACCAGCCATATGACCACAGGACCTTTGCATTTGCTGTGGAATGCTCTGCCACAAGAGAGCTACCTGGCTTGCTCCCTCACTTATCTCTGCTCAAAGGTCACCTTACTAGAGACCTTCCCTGAACACCCTCTATAAAAAGACAACTCCCAACTCCCTTCCCATGGTCCTTCCTTCTTTATTTTTCTCCAAAGCACTTATTACCACCTTATATATCATGTTTATTATTTGCTGAATGAACAAATGAACCAAAGTAGCGAGGCCCTTCACCCCTGGCCACCACTTTCTGCTCTAAGTATAGCCTCCTGTGACCCTTTTCAAAGCTACGCTTTCATGCTCATCCTAACCAGTTTGAAGCCTGAAGAGAAACATTCTGTGAAAGATCATATATGGGAGGATTTTCCCAAGACATCAGATATTCCCCTCCCCTTAAAAATCAAATGCAGTAGCCGGGCGCGGTGGCTCATGCCTGTATTGCCAGCACTTTTGGAGGCTGGAGGGGGCGGATCACTCAAGCCCAGGAGTTCGAGACCAGCTTGGATAACATAGTGATACCCCACCTCTATTTAAAAAAAAAAAAAAAAGGAAGAAAAGAAAAACAAAACAAAACGAATGGACTGACAAACACAGGCAAAGACTGGAAATCTGGGGCTCTTTCGGTCAAAGAGCAGCCAAGACAAGTTCCACCCACAGAGCCATAGTGGCCAGCACAGTCAGTTTCACTATCAACTCACCTGTCGGGCCGGCTCCCTTGGCCCTCCGGTTGCAACCTCACCCTGTTGGATTTCCCTGTACTTTGTGTCATCCCTTTTGGGAGCTGATCCAGAATCCAAGTCGTCCCTGAGCTTCTAAGCACTTCTCTGGGGGAACTTAAGCTCATCCAACAGGTAGGAGGGGCAGAGGGTGGCCCTTTCAGCCTACACCGATCCCCCATCTTGTAGGGGCAAATGACAGAGCGTCATTTTCTTTCTGGAGGGAGCTCAGTTTTAAAGACATGATTCTCAGATCTGGCGGCAGGGATACAGAAAGGAGCCCTCCCACCACTGGCCAAGATGGACCTCAGAGAGTGGTTGCAGCGGCGATGCTTAGGCCCCGTAGGCAGGAGACGAAGGAGGAGGACGCAGGTACATCCCTTGGCCCGGGGTACGGGACCTACCCTGGATGGGGCTGCCCTCAGCGTCGGGAAGCGGACGTGATGCTTCGCAGGCGAGGAGGAGCGGAGAATGCAGCCCAGGAGAATCCGGGGCCAGAGCACCTCAGGAGGTTGGGGATCTCGTCAGGCCAGACCCGGGGTCCAGGGGAGACGGGGGTCGGCGGGGCGGAGCTTGGGATCCCGGGGACGGAAGCTCCGGGAGGAAGGGGGTCGCGACGGGGACCCCGTGGCGGTTACCTTGCCCTCAGGGCTGCCGGCGGGGCTGAGGCTCCCGGGCCCGGCCCCTCCCCCGATCCGGCTCCTACGGCTCGGAGGCTGCAGCCGCCGCCGCCTCCGCTGTCAACAAACCCGGGGCGCGTCACTTCCGGGGCCTCCCCTTAGCAACAGCGAACGGGTTCCCCCGACTAGTCCCGCGGCTAACGCGGGCGGCGACGGCAGAAGGTTCCGGGGACCGGCGGGCGGCTCCTTTCCCGGGCCCGGCACATTAGGCCGGGGGAGGAGGCCGCGGGGTACGTCCCCAGGCCACCTGAGAGAACGCGTCATTCAAGGCTCTCCCTGGCCTCCGCGGGGCCCGTTCGTGGGACCCCGGGATCAGTGACCGCCCGGGAGCTGCGGTTCATCTGAGCCCAACACTGCTGAAGGGCAGGACTGACTCTGGGCGCCAGCTCCCTCCATCCAGCGCCCTACTGAACATGTCTTGTGTTCTCCACGGGTGAACGTCCACTCGCGTGTCCACCCGCAGTCATCACCGTCCCCCAAAACATGCTCCTAACCTCCATCTAGGGCATGAGCCACCAGGCAACCGAGCTTCCAGATGGGAAATTGGGAGGCGACGTCGGCCCCTGCATTTCCCTGGGCCCCTTGTCCAGTCTCCAAATCCTGAGGATCCTCTCAAACCAGTCCCTTCTGGCCGAGCGCAGTGGCTCACGCCTGTAATCCCAGCACTTTGGGAGGACGAGGCACGCGGATCACCCGAGGTCAGGAGTTGGAGACCAGCCTGGCCAACATGGTGAAACGCCGTCTCTACTAAAAATACAAAAGTTTAGCCGAGCGTGGTGGTGCGCGCCTGTAATCCCAGCTACTCACGAGACTGAAGCAGCAGAATCGTTTTAACCCAGGAGGCAGAGGTTGCAATAAGCTGAGATCGCACCACTACACTCCAGCCTGGGCGACAGAGGGAGACTCCATCTCAAAACACCATCATTTCTTCTCTGGATTTATTTTTTTTCTTTTTCTTTTTTCTTTTTTATTTTTTTTTGAGAAACGGAGTTTTCCTCCTGTTGCCCAGGCTGGAGGGCGATGGCCCTCAGCTCACTGCAAACTCGTCGGGTTCAAGCAGTTCTCCTGCCTCGGCCTTCAAGTAGCTGGGATTACAGGCGCCTGCTATCACGACCGGCTAATTTTCGTATTTTTAGTAGAGACAGGGTTTCGCCATGTTGGGCAGGCTGGTCGCAAACTCTTGGCCTCAGGTGATCCGCCCACCTCAGCCTCCCAAAATGCTGGGATTACAGGCACGAGCCCGGGGCTTGCTTTTCTATCCAATGTGAGAAACACTGCCTTTTACCTGAAGTGTTTAGACCTTTACATTCACTGTGATTATTTTCCTGGTTGACTCTAAGTCCATTTTGCTATTTGTTTCTTTTTTCTTTTGAGACGGAGACTCTCTCTGTCGCCCAGGCTTGAGTGCAGTGGCTCAGTCTCGGCTCACTGCAAGCTCCGCCTCCTGGGTTCAGCCATTCTCCTGCCTCAGCCTCCGGAGTAGCTGGGACTACAGATGCCCACCCGCCAAGGCGCCTGGCTAATTTTTTGTATTTTTAGTAGAGACAGGGTTTCACCGTGTTAGCCAGGATGGTCTCAATCTCCTGACCTTGTGATCTGCCCACCTTGGCCTCCCAAAGTGCTGGGATTATGGGCGTGAGCCACAGTGCCCGGCCTGCTATTTGTTTCAAATTTCCTATTTGTTTTCTGTTTTCTTTCTTTTTTTGTTGTTGTTTGAGACAGAGTCTCGCAGTGTTGCCCAGGCTGGAGTGCAGTGGCTTGATCTCCACTCACTGCAACCTCCACCCGCCCCGAGTTCAAACAATTGTCCTGCCTCAGCCTCCAGAGTGGCTGGGACTACAGGCACATGCTGCCACACCCGGCTTATTATTATTATTATTTTCTTTAATTTTAGTAGAGATGGGGTTTCACCATGTTGCCCAGGCTAGTCTCGAACTCCTGAGCTCAGGCAATCAGGCCACCTTGGCCTCCCAAACTGCTGGGATTACAGGCGTGAGCCACCAAACCGGGCTTTTTTTTTTTTTTTCTTTGTGAAACGGAGTTTTACTCTTGTTGCCCAGACTGGAGTGCAATGGCACAATCTTGGCTCACTGCAAACTCTGCCTCCCAGGTTCAAGAGATTCTCCTGCCTCAGTCTCCCAAGTAGCTGGGATTACAGGCGTGCACCACTACGCCCAGTTAACTTTTGTATTTTTAGTAGAGATGGGGTTTCACCATGTTGGCCAGGCTGGTCTCAAACTCCTGACTTTGTGATCTGCCCGCCTTGGCCTCCCAAAGTGCTGATAACAGACGTGAGCCACCACGCCCGGCCCAAGCGATGTATTAATATGAGAGTTCCCATATAGCCACATCCTCATCAACAATCGTTACTGTCTCTCTGATTATATCTATCTTAAGGAGCATAAAACTGTACCTCCATCTCCTGGGCTCAAGCAATCCTCCAACCTCAGCCTTCCGAGTAGCTGGGACTACAGGTGTGCACCACCATGCCCAGCTAATTTTTGTATTTTTTGTAGAAATGGGGTCTCCCTACGTTGCCCAGGTTGATCTCCAACTCTTGGGCTTAAGCCTCAGCCTCGACAACCCCGTCTGCTGAGAATATAGGTTGTGAGTCACTGCACCAAGCCCAACAGCTTTTTTAAGGATTCAAGACTGTACGAACATAGCTGTAGGTGGTCAAAGATTAAAAGGTACTATGCAAGAAAAAAAATCCACAAACTTAGCTCTTGGAATGGAGGGGGGCACCTGTCAAGAAAGGGTTCCTCAAGAAAAGAGCGTCCAGGCAGGGCGTGGTGGCTCGTGCCTGAAATCTCAGCACTTTGGGAGGCTGAGGTGGACAACACCTGAGATGGACAACACAGTGAAACCCTGTCTTTACTAAAAATACAAAAAAAAAAAAAAAAAAGAAAAAAAGAAAAAAAAAGTTAGCCAGGTGTAGTGGCATCTGCCTGTAGTCCCAGCTACTTGGGAGGCTGAGGCCAGACTGGGTGACAGAGCAAGACTCTTGTCTCAAAAAAAAAAAAAAAAGAAAGAAGGAAGGAAGGAAGGAAAGAGAGAGAGAGAAAGAGGGAGAGAAAGAAAAGGAGAGAGAGAGAGAGAAAGAAAGAAAGAAAGAAAGAAAGAAAGAAAGAAAGAAAGAAAGAAAGAAAGAAAGAAAGAAAGAGAAAGAGAAAGAGAGAAAGGGAAAGGAAGGAAGGAAGAAAAAAAGAAAGAAAAAGAAAGAAAGAAGGAAAGGAAGGAAGGAAGGGGCTGAGCACGGTGGCTCAAGCCTGTAATCCCAGCACTTTGGGAGGCTGAGGTGGACAATACCTCAGACGGACAACACAGTGAAACCCTGTCTCTACCAAAAATACAAAAAAAAAAAAAAAAAAAAAAAGTTAGCCAGGTGTAGTGGCATCTGCCTGTAGTCCCAGCTACTTGGGAGGCTGAGGCCAGACTGGGTGACAGAGCAAGACTCTGTCTCAAAAAAAAAAAAAAAAGAAAGAAGGAAGGAAGGAAAGAGAAAGAGAGAGAAAGAAAAGGAAAGAGAGAGAGAGAGAAAGAGATAGAAAGGGAAAGGAAGGAAGAAAAAAGAAAAAAGGAAAGGAAGAAAGGAAGGAAGGAAGGGAGGGAGGGAGGGAGGGGCTGAGCATGGTGGCTCAAGCCTGTAATCCCAGCACTTTAGGAGGCTGAGACGGGCGGATCACAAGGTCAGGAGATCAAGACCAGCCTGGCTAACACGGTGAAACCCTGTATCTACTAAAAAATACAAAAAACTAGCTAGGCGAGGTGGCGGGCGCCTGTAGTCCCAGCTACTCGAGAGGCTGAGGCAGGAGAATGGCGTAAACCCGGGAGGCGGAGCTTGCAGTGAGCCAAGATCACGCCACTGCACTCCAGCCTGGGTGACAGAGCGAGACTCCCTCTCAAAAAAAAAGGAAGGAAGGAGAAGAGAAGGGAACGGAGGAGAGAGAGAGGGAAAGAGAGAAAAGAAAGAAAAAGGAGGCCGGGCGCGGTGGCTCAAGCCTGTAATCCCAGCACTTTGGGAGGCCGAGACGGGTGGATCACGAGGTCAGGAGATCGAGACCATCCTGGCTAACACGGTGAAACCCCCTCTCTACTAAAAAAAATACAAAAAACTAGCCGGGCGACATGGCGGGCGCCTGTAGTCCCAGCTACTTGGGAGGCTGAGGCAGGAGAATGGCGTAAACCCGGGAGGCGGAGCTTGCAGTGAGCTGAGATCTGGCCACTGCACTCCAGCCTGGGTGACAGAGCGAGACTCCATCTCAAGAAACAAAAACAAACAAACAAAAAAAACAAAAGCAACACACAAAAATCAGTTGCATTTCCATATACTTTTTTTTTTCTTCTTTTTGAGACCGAGTTTCGCTCCTGTTGCCCAGGCTTGAGTGCAATGGCGCGATCTCGGCTCACTGCAACCTCCGCCTCCTGGGTTCAAGCGATTCTCCTGCCTCAGTCTCCCTAGTAGCTGGGATTACAGGCATACGCCACCACGCCCGGCTAATTTTGTATTTTTTAGTAGAGACAGGGTTTCTCCATGTTGGTCAGGCTAGTCTTGAACTTCCCACCTCAGGTGATCTGCCTGCCTCGGCCTCCCAAAGTGCTGGGATTACAGGCGTAAGCCACCACTCCCGGCCGCATTTCCATATACTTTTTTAAAAAATCTGAAAAAGAATTTAATAAAACCAGTTCCATTTACAAGAGCATCAAAAAGAATAAAATATAATAAATTTAACCAAGGAGGTAAAAGACTTGTACACTGAAAATTACAAAACATTGCTAAACAAAATTAAAGAATACCTAACTAGGCTGGGTACAGTGGCTCACACCTGTAATCCCAGCACTTTGGGAGGCCGAGGGTGGCAGATCACCTGAGGTCAGGAATTCAAGACCAGCCTGGCCAATACGGTGAAAGCCCATCTTTACTAAAAATACAAAAATTAGCCAGGCATAGTGGTAGACGCCTTTAATCCCAGCTACTCGGGAGGCTGAGGCAGTAGAATCATTTGAACCCAGGG
Source organism: Rhinopithecus roxellana (assembly GCF_007565055.1). Taxonomy (NCBI): domain Eukaryota; kingdom Metazoa; phylum Chordata; class Mammalia; order Primates; family Cercopithecidae; genus Rhinopithecus; species Rhinopithecus roxellana. Next base: position 18,074,139 of record NC_044564.1, read on the forward strand.
GGCAGAGATTGCAGTGAGCCAAGATTGCACCACTGCACCCCAGCCTGGGCAACAGAGCAAGACTCTGTCTCAAAAAAAAAAAAAAGGCCGGGCGCGGTGGCTCAAGCCTGTAATCCCAGCACTTTGGGAGGCCGAGGCGGGCGGATCACAAGGTCAGGAGATCGAGACCATCCTGGCTAACACGGTGAAACCCCGTCTCTACTAAAAAAAAATACATAAAACTAGCTGGGCGAGGTGGCGGGCGCCTGTAGTCCCAGCTACTCGGGAGGCTGAGGCAGGAGAATGGCGTGAACTCGGGAGGCGGAGCTTGCAGTGAGCTGAGATCGGGTCACTGCACTCCAGCCCGGGCTACAGAGCAAGACTCCGTCTCAAAAAAAAAAAAAAAAAAAAAAAAAAAAATTCCCCACCGGGCTCAGTGGCTCACGCCTGTAATCCCAGCACTTTGGGAGGCCAAGGCAGACGGATCACGAGGTCAGGAGATTGAGACCAGCCTGGCCAACATGGTGAAACCCATTCTCTACTAAAAATACAAAAATTAGCTGGGCATGGTGGCACATCTGTAGTCTCAGCTACTCAGGAGGCTGAGGCAGAAGAATCACTTGAACCCGGGATACAGAGGTTGCAGTCAGCTAAGATCGCACCATTGCACTCCAGCCTGGGAGATAGGGCAAGACTGTGTCTAAAAAAAAAAAAAGAAAGAAAAGAAAAAAAAAAAAAGAAAAAAAAAGTCCCAATGGTGGTTTTTGAAATACAGAAAAATTCATTCTAATATTCCGATGGAATCTCAAGGAACCCTTGGTAGCTGAAACAACCTTGAAAAAGAACAAAGTTAGAGAACTCAAATGCAAATCAAAACCACAGTGAGATGCCACTTCTCACCTACTAGGATGAGTATCATTTAAAAAAAGAAACCTGGCGTGGTGGCTCACACCTGTAATCCCAGCACTTTTGGAGGCCGAGGTGGACGGATCACCTGAGATTGGGAGTTCGAGACCAGCCTGACCAACGTGGAGAAACCCTGTCGCTACTAAAAATACAAAATTAGCCAGGCATGGTGGCATATGCCATATGCCTGTAATCCCCACTACTCAGGAGGCTGAGGCAGGAGAATCATTTGAACCCAGGAGGCGGAGATTGCAGTGACCTGAGATTGCACCATTGCACTCCAGTCTGGGCAACAAGAGCGAAACTCCGTCTCAAAATAAAACTAAAAAAAGAGACATGGTGGCTCACGGCTGTAGCCCCAGCACTTTGGGAGGCCAAGGCAGGCAGATAACTTGAGCCAAGGAGTTCAAGACCAGCCTAGGCAACGTGGTGAAAATGCATCCCTACAAAAAATACAAAAATTAGCCAGGCGTGGTGGCACTTGCCTGTGGTCTGAGCTACTTGGGAGGCTGAAGTGGGAGGATTGCTTGAGCCTAGGAGGCAGAGGTTGTAGTGAGATGAGATTGTGCCACTGCACTCCAGCCTGGGTAGCAGAGTAAGACCCTGTCTCAGAAAAAAAAAAAAAAAAAAAAGACAGAAAAGCATATTAACAATAATAAGAGATTGGAATCACAGGGGATTGGTTAATAAGTTTTTTAAAAAAACTCTAAAGAATATAGGAATAGCAGATACAAGGAGCAGATAATACCCCTTGGGGTAAGATACAGCTCTTAAAGAAACGGACTTCCCCAGAGATCCAAACCTTGTTAGAAAGACAAGGTAACTGGGCGCGGTGGCTCACGCCTGTAATCCCAGCATTTTTGGAAGCCAAGGAGGGCAGATCACAAGGTCAGGAGATTGAGACCATCCTGGCTAACACGATGAAACCCCGTCTCTACCAAAACCACAAAAATTAGCTGGGCGTGGTGGTGGGTGCCTGTAGTCTCAGCTACTCGGGAGGCTGAGGCAGGAGAATGGCGTGAACCCGGGAGGCGGAGCTTGCAGTGAGCCGAGATCGCGCCACTGCACTCCAGCCTGGGTGACAGAGCAAGACTCCATCTAAAAAAAAAAAAAAATTAGCTGAGCTTGGTGGCACGTGCCTGTAGTCCCAGTCACTTGGGAGGCTGAGGTAGAAGAATCGCCTGAACCCGGGAGGTAGAGGTTGCAGGGAGCTGAAATTGTGCCACTGCACTTCGGCCTGGAGACAGAGCAAGACTCTGTATCAAAAAAAAAAAAAAAAAAAAGGAAAAGGCTGTGGCTCACTGAATGGTAGCAAAGTCATAGTGATGCTGCACTGATGAACTTTCTGGAAATCTACCTTTGAAATTTGCTGGAAATCAGCTGTGGTGTCATGTTGAAACCAACCCAATTGTCCCACAGAACTGATGTGTATGGTTTATTTTGAATAAATGTAGAAGTTGACCTTCAGGAGTCTTGAAACTTGAAAATGTTACACTTGTCTTATCTGAATTTCTTTCCCAGAAAACCAACTATCGGGCCTCCCAGATAGTGTCAAGGAACTGAAACTTCCCAGATCACAGCATCTGTACAATGAGACACCAGACCCTTCACTAGTCATGATTACCTGACCACTTGCCACCTGCTTCCTGTTGAACAACTCCTCTATCCTATCCTCACCTAATTCCTGTTTTCCTGTATGTAGCTACATTTCTTTTCTGCTGTATAAACTCCTAATTTTAGTTGGTCAGTGAGATGGATTTGAAGCTGATCTCCCACCTCCTTGGCTGCAGTACCTGATTAAAGCTTTCTTTCCTGGCAGTACTTGTTGTCTCAGTGATTGGCTTTCTATGCAGCCAGCAGCAAGACCTAGACGAAACCCCTGGTGTTTTGGTAATAATGTCACAGAACTTGCCAGAAACCAGCATCTAAGGTTCTTGGGAAAGCTATTTATGGGGAAGTGTCCCACCAGAGGCTCTTTTCTGAAAATAATGCCAGAGAAGAATGTTGGGAGACATTCCTGGCTACTGGCAATGAAATAGTAGGCAGGCGCTGGACAAGTCCCTTGTTCTGTAGAAGCCTGTCTACAAAGCGCACCAGAATTGGAAAGGAAAACCCATTCCATGCAGTAAAAAATAGTTAAAGGTCCTAAATCCATTTCCTCAGAACAGGAAATGATGAGAGAATTTGAAGCTGAGAGTCAAGAAATTGATTACTGGCACATAATGTAATCTTTTTACATCATTTGACTTTTATGCTAGCAGCTTTGGAAACTATTTATTTCCAAAATTAGTTTGTTGTTTGTTTGTTTTTGAGACAGGATTTTGCTCTGTTATGCCAGCTGGAGTGCAGTGCTATAGCACAGCTCACTGCAGCCTCAAACACCTAGGTTCAAGCAATTCTCCTGCCTCAACCTCCCAAGCAGCTAGGACTACAGGTGCGTGCCACCATGCCCTGCTAATTATTTCTGTTAAATTTTTGTAGGCCGGGTGTGGAGCTCACTCCTGTAATCCCTGCACTTTAGGAGGCTGAGGCAGGTGGACTGCTTGAGCTCAGGAGTTCGAGATCAGTCTGGGCAACATGGCAAAACCCTGTCTCTACAAAAAATACAAAAAATTAGCCAGGCATGTTGCCACAGGTATGTGCTCCCAGCTACTCAGGAGGTTGAGGCAGAGGATCTCTTGAGCCCAGAAGGTTGAGGCTGCAGTAAGCCAAGATCTCACCACTGTACTCAGCCTGGGTGGCACAGTGAGACCATGTCTCAAAAAAAAAAAAAAATTTTTTTAAAGATGGGATCTTGCTATATTGCACAGGCTAGTCTTGAACTCTTGACCTCAAGTAGTCCTCCTACCTTGGCCTCCCAAAGTGCTGGGATTACAGATCATCTTGTTCAGCCTATTTCCAAAATTTTTCATTACCCCAAATAGAAACTGTAACCATTAAGCCATAACTCCCCATTCTCCATCTCCATAGTCCCTGGTGACATCTAATCCACTTTTATTTTTTATAAATTTGCATATCCTAGCTACCTTACACAAGTACAATCATACAGTGTTTGTCCTTTTGTGACTGGCTGTGATAGTTAGCATAATGTCTTCAAGGTTCATCATGTTGTAGCATGTAAAAAAAACCATGATATGAGGCCGGGCGCGGTGGCTCATGCCTATAATCCCAGCACTTTGGGAGGCCAAGACGGGCGGATCACAAGGACAGGAGATCAAGACCATCCTGGCTAACACAGTGAAACCCCATCTCTGCTAAAAATACAAAACATTAGCTGGGCGTGGTGGCGGGCGCCTGTAGTCCCAGCTACTCGGGAGGCTGAGGCAGGAGAATGGCGTAAACCCAGGAGGCGGAGCTTGCAGTGAGCTGAGATCTGGCCAGTGCACTCCAGCTTGGGTGACAGAGCGAGACTCCATCTCAAAAACAAACAAACAAACAAACAAACAAACAAAAACCCATGATATGTATATACAACATTTTGTTTATCCATTCATCTGCTGATGGTCACATGAAGTGTGTCCACCCTTTGGCTATTGGGAATAGTGCTGCAATTGGCATACAACTCTCTGTTCCTGCTTTTGCTTTTTTTTTCACTCTGTCACCCAGTCTGGAGTGCAATGGATTGATCATGGTTCACTGCAGCCTCCAACCTCCCAGGCTCAAGTGATCCTCCCACCTTAGCCTGTTGAGTAGCTGGGACACCAGGTGTGTGCCGCCATGCCTGGATAAATTTTAAGATTTTTTGTAGAGATGGGGGTCTCGTTATGTTGCCCAAGCTGGTCTGGAACTCCTGCCTCAAGTAGTCCTCCTGCCTTGGCCTCCCAGAGTGCTACGATTACAAGCATGAGCCACTGCACCCGGCTCTGTCCATGCTTTCAATGCCTAGGAGTGGAAGTGCTGAGTCATAGGGTAATTCTATGTTTAGCTTTTTGAGGAACTGTCATACTATTTTCCATAGCAGCTGCACCATTTTACATTCCCTCCAGCACATGTGTGGGTTCCTATCTCTCCACATCCTTGTCAGCAATTATTACTGTCTCTTTTGTTTTTCTTTTTTTTTTTTTTTTTTGAGACAGGGTCTCTCACTCTGTAGCCTGGAGTGCAGTGGCATGATCTCAGCTCACTGCAATCTCTGCACTGCAGCCTGGGGACAGAATGAGGCCTCGTCCCGGGCCGGGGGGGGAATGTGGTGGTGGGGATTGAAAAATGTACAATAGACCAGGCGCAGAGGCAGGCCTATCTCAGCACTTTGGGAGGCCAAGGAGGACAGATCACAAGGTCAGGAGATCAAGACCATCCTGGCCAACATTGTGAAACCCCGTCTCTACTAAAAATACAAAAACTAGCCGGGTGTGGTGGTGGGCACCTGTAATCCCAGCTACTTAGGAGGCTGAGACAGGAGAATCGCTTTAACCCAGGAGGCAGAGGTTACAGTGAACTGAGATTGCGCCACTGCACTCCAGCCTAGTGACATAGTAAGAGTCCATATCAAAAAAAAAAAAAAAAAAAAAGTTACAATATGATGGGCGTGGTGACTCACACCTGTAATCCCAACACTTTGGGAGCCTGAGGTGGGTGGATCACCTGAGGTCAGGAGTTTGAGACCAGCCTGGCCAACATGGTGAAACCCCGTCTCCACTAAAATACAAAAATTAGCTGGGTGTGGTGGTGGGCGTCTGTAATCTCAGCTACTTGGGAGGCTGAGGCAGGATAATTGCTGGAACCTGGGAGGCAGAGGTTGCAGTGAGTCAAGATTGTGCCATTGCACTCCAGCCCAGCCAACAACAGCAAGACTGTCTCAAAAAAAAAAAAAAAAAAAAAAAAAAATGGGCAATGGGACCAGGCACGGTGGCTCATGACTGTAATCTCAGCACTTTGGGAGGCCAAGGTGGGGAGATCACCTGAGGTCAGGAGTTCAAGACCAGCCTACCCAACACGGAGAAACCCGTCTCTACTAAAAATACAAAAATTAGCCGGGCATAGTGGCACGTGCCTGTAATCCCAGCTACTTGGGAGGCTGAGGTAGGAGAATTGCTTGAACTCAGAAGGCGGAGGTTGCGGTGAGCAGAGATTGCACCACTGCACTAAAAAAGAATGGGCAATAGAAGGCCAGATGCCGCCGGACACAGTGGCTCACGTCTGTAATCCCAGGACTTTGGGAGGCCAAGGCGGGAGAATCACCTGAGGTCAGGAGTTTGAGGCCAGCCTGGCCAACATGATGAAAACCCGTCTCTACTAAAAATACAAATTTTTTTAAAATAAAAAAATACAAAAATCAGCCAGGCATGGTGGTATGAACCTTTAATCCTAGCTACTTGGAGGCTGAGGCAGGAGAATCGCTTGAACCCAGAAGGCGGAGGTTGCCGTGAGCTGGAGATCACCCCATTGCACTCCAGCCTCTGCAACAAGAGTGAGATTCCATCTCAAGAAAAAAAAAAAAAGAAGGCCAGGAGCAGTGGCTCATGCCTGTAATCCCAGTGCTTTGGGAGGGTGAGGTGGGCAGACACTTGAGATCAGGAGTTTGAGACCAGCCTGGCCAACATGATGAAACCCTATCTCTACCTCAAAATACAAAAATCAACTGGGAGTGGTGGCACGCGCCTGTAGTCCCAGCTTCTCAGTAGGCAGAGGTTGCAGTGAACTGAGATGGCGCCACTGCACTCCAGCCTGGGTGACAGAGTGAGACCATATCTCAAAAAAAAAAAAAAAAAAAAAAAAAAAGAATGAAGAGAATGAAGAGTATATATGGATAGCAAACATGTGAAGAGATGCTCAACATCATATGTCTTTAGGGAAATGCATGTTAAAGCAGGAGATACCACTTCATATCTACTAAAATGTCTAAGATTAAAAAGACTGACCACATCAAGTGTTAGTGAGGATGTGGTACAACAGCAACTCTCATACACTGCTGGGGTAGGTGTTAAATAATACAACCATTTTGGAAAATATTTAAGCAGTTTCTTTTTTTTTTTTTTTTTGAGACAGAGTCTCCATCTGTCACCCAGGCTGGAGTGCACTGGTGCGATCTCGGGTCACTGCAAGCTCTGCCTCCCAGGTTCACATCATTCTCCTGCCTCAGCCTCCCTAGTAGCTAGGACTACAGATGCCCGCCACCATGCCTGGCTAATTTTTTTTTGTATTTTTAGTAGAGATGGGGTTTGACCGTGTTAGCCAGGATGGGCAGTTTCTTAACAATTTGGGCTGGGCGCGGTGGCTCAAGCCTGTAATCCCAGCACTTTGGGAAGCTGAGACGGGCGGATCACGAGGTCAGGAGATCGAAACCATCCTGGCTAACACGGTGAAACCCTGTCTCTACTGAAAATACAAAAAACTAGCCAGGGGAGGTGGCGGGCGCCTGTAGTCCCAGCTACTCTGGAGGCTGAGGCAGGAGAATGGCGTAAACCCGGGAGGCGGAGCTTGCAGTGAGCTGAGATCCAGCCACTGTACTCCAGCCTGGGTGACAGAGCGAGACTCCATCTCAAAAAAAAAAAAAAAAAAAAAAAAAAAAAAATTGAAGTTCATCTACCATATGATCCAGTAATTCCACTCCAAGAGAAATGGAAACATAAGTCCATATAAAGACTTGTAAAAGAATGTTCATAGCAGCTTTATTTATAATACCCCCAAACTGGAAACAACCCAAATGCCATTAACAGGTGAATGGAAGCTGGGTGTGGTGTTGCACACCTGTATTCTCAGCTACTCAGAAAGCTGAGGCAAGAGGATCACTTGAGCCTAGGAGTTCAAGGCCAGCCTGGACGACATAGCAAGACCCCCTTTTTAAATAAACAACATCTTCTATAATATTTAACTTAGAAAAACAACAACAGGCTGGGCGCGGTGGCTCAAGCCTGTAATCCCAGCACTTTGGGAGGCCGAGACGGGCGGATCACGAGGTCAGGAGTTCGAGAGCATCCTGGCTAACACGGTGAAACCCTGTCTCTACTAAAAAATACAAAAAAAGCTAGCCGGGCGAGGTGGCGGGCGCCTGTAGTCCCAGCTACTTGGGAGGCTGAGACAGGAGAATGGCGTAAACCCGGGAGGCGGAGCTTGCAGTGAGCTGAGATCCGGCCACTGCACTCCAGCCTGGGCGACACAGCGAGACTCCGTCTCAAAAAAAAAAAAAAAAAAAAGAAAAACAACAACAAGGCCGGGTGCGGTGGCTTATGCCTGTAATCACAGCACTCTGGGAGGCCGAGGCAGGTGAATCACCTGAGGTTAGGAGTTTGAGACCAGCCTGGCCAACATGGGGAAACCCTGTCTCTACTAAAAATAGAAAAATTACCCGGACATGGTGGTGCACACCTGTAATCCCAGGTACTTGGGAGACTGAGGCAGGAGAATCACTTGAACCCGGGAGATGGAGGTTGCAGTGAGCCAAGATCCTGCCACTGTACTTCAGCATGGACAACAGAGTGAGACTCTGTCTCAAAAAAAAAAAAAAAAAAAAAAAAAATAGGCCGGGCACGGTGACTCACGCCTGTAATCCCAGGACTTTGGGAGGCTGAGGCAGGCGGATCACCAGGTCAAGAGATCAAGACCATCCTGGCCAACATGGTGAAACCCTGTCTCTACTAAAAATACAAAAAACTAGCTGGACATGGTGGCGGGCGCCTGTAGTCCCAACTACTCAGGAGGCTGAGGCAGGAGAATCGCTCGAACCCAGGAGGCAGAAGTTGCAGTGAGCCGAGATCATGCAACTGCACTCCAGCCTGGCGACAGAGTGAGAGTCCATCTCAATAAATAAGTGAGAGTCCATCTCAATAAATAAATAAATAAATAAATAAATAAATAAATAGAAAACAAAAATGGTGAATGGATAAATTATGGTATATTCATATAGTAGAATCTACACAGCAAAAAAAAGGAATGACGCGATGATAATGCTACAACATATATAAATCTCAAAATAATTATGTTGAGTTAAAGAAGCCAGATAAAAAGAAGTATATAGTTCATGCTTCCCTTTATATAAAATTCTGGAAAATGCAAACTCATCTGTGGTGACAGAAAGCACATCAGTGGTTGCCTCGGTATGGGGTGGGTGGGGTGGGCAGAAGGATGGGAGGAAATACCAAGGGGCAGGATGAATGTTTTGGGGACTAATAGGTGTGTTTATTATTTTAATTGTGGTGATGGTTTCATAGGTATGCGTATATATATATATATCGAAATTTATCAAATTGTAATCTTAAAATGTGTGCTTTAGGCCAGGTGTGGTGGCTCAAGCCTGTAATCCCAGCACTTTGGGAAGCCAAGGCGGGCAGATCACGAGGTCAAGAGATCAAGACCATCCTGGCCAACATGGTGAAACCAGGTCTCTACTAAAAATACAAAAATTAGCTGAGCGTGGTGGCAGTCGCCTATAATCCTAGCTACTTGGGAGGCTGAAGCAGGAGAATCGCTTGAACCCGTGAGGCAGAGGTTGTAGTGAGCTGAGATCTCACCACTGCACTCTAGCTCGGGCGACAGTGGGAGACTCCATCTCAAAAAAAAAAAAAAAAAAAAAAAAAAAAAAAAAAAATTAGCCGGGTGTGGTGGTGCATACCTGTAATCCCATCTACTTGGGAGGCTGAGGCAGGAGAATCACTTGAACCCGGGAGTCGGAGGTTGCAGTGAGCCGAGATCAGGCCACTGTACTCCAGCCTGGGAGTCAGAGGACTGAGACTCCATCTCAAAATAAAAAAATTTAAAATATTTAAAAATAAGGCCAGGCATGGTGGCTCACGCCTGTAATCCTAGCACTTTGGGAGGCCAAGGTGGGTGGATAACGAAGTCAGGAGATCGAAACCATCCTGGCAAAAATGGTGAAACCCCGTCTCTACTAAAAATACAAAAATTAGCCAGGCATGGTGGCGTGTGCCTATAATCCCAGCTACTCAGGAGACTGAGGCAGGAGAATCACTTGAACCCAGGAGGTGGAGGTCGCAGTGAGCCGAGATCATGCCACTGCACTCCAGCTTGGCAACAGAGTGAGACTCCATCTCAAAAAAAAAAAAAAAAGCATGGTTTATGGAATGTCAGTTAGATCTCAGTAAAGCTGTTAAAATTGTACTAAAATAAAACCATTGGGGTGCCGGGCGCGGTGGCTCAAGCCTGTAATCCCAGCACTTTGGGAGGCCGAGACGGGCGGATCATGAGGTCAGGAGATCGAGACCATCCTGGCTAATACGGTGAAACCCCGTCTCTACTAAAAAATACAAAAAACTAGCCGGGCGACGAGGCGGGCGCCTGTAGTCCCAGCTACTCGGGAGGCTGAGACAGGAGAATGGCGTGAACCCGGGAGGCGGAGCTTGCAGTGAGCTGAGAGCCGGCCACTGCACTCCAGCCTGGGCAGCAGAGCAAGACTCCGTCTCAAAAAAAAAAAAAAAAAAAAAAAAAAAAAAAAAAAAAAAAAAAAAAACCATTGGGGGAAACTGGGTGAAGAGTACAAAGAACCTCCTGTATTATCATGGTAACTTTCTGTGCAATTACAATGTTTCAAAAATAAAGAATTTAAAAGATTTTTAAAAATAAGCGTACAAGGTCGGGCGCGGTGGCTCAAGCCTGTAATCCCAGCACTTTGGGAGGCCGAGACGGGCGGATCACAAGGTCAGGAGATCGAGACCATCCTGGCTAACACGGTGAAACCCCGTCTCTACTAAAAAATACAAAAAAGTAGCCGGGTGAGGTGGCGGGCGCCAGTGGTCCCAGCTACTCGGGAGGCTGAGGCAGGAGAATGGCCTAAACCCGGGAGGCAGAGCTTACAGTGAGCTGAGATCCGGCCACTGCACTCCAGCCTGGGCGACAGAGCGAGACTCCGTCTCAAACAAACAAACAAACAAACAAAAATTAAGTGTACAAGCCCAGGCATGGTGGCTCATGCCTGTATTGCCAGCACTTTGGGAGGCCGAGGTGGGCAGATTACCTGAGGTCAGGAGTTGGAGACTAGCCTGGCCAACATGGTGAAACCCCGTCTCTACTAAAAATAGAAAAATTAGCTGGTTCTGGTGGCGTGAGCCTGTAATCCCAGCTACTTCAGAGATTGAGACAGGAGAATTGCTTGAACCTGGGAGGGGGAGGTTGCAGTGAGCCGAGATGGACCCACTGCATTCCAGCCTGGGTGACAGAATGAGACTCTGTCTATTAAAAAAAAAAAAAAAAAGCATACACATTTATTTAAAAAATAGTATAAATACTTGTCAAATTGCTTTGTGAAAGCCTGTATCAGTTTAACTCTTTTTATTTATTTATTTATTTTAGATGGAGTTTTGCTCTTGTCGCCCAGGCTGGAGTGCAGTGGTGCAATCTTGGCTCACTGCAACCTCCACCTCCTGGGTTCAAGCGATTCTCCTGCCTCAGCCTCCTGAGTAGTTGGGATTACAGGCATGCGTCACCAAGCCCGGCTAGCTTTTTTTGTATTTTTTTAGTAGTGATGAGGTTTCTCCACATTAGTCAGGCTGGTCTCAAACACCCAACCTCAGATGATCCACCCATCTCAGCCTCCCAAAATGCTGGGATTACAGGCGTGAGCCACCGTGCCTGGCCTATTTATTTTTGAGACAGTGTCTCCCTCTGTCACCCAGGCTGCAGTGCAGTGGTGCAATCATGGTTCACCCTATCCTGGAACTCCTGCCCTCAAGTAATCCTCCAGTCTCAGTCTCCCAAGTAGGTGGGACTACAGCTGTGGGCCACTATACTCAGTTATTTTATTTTTATTTTTGAGACTGTGTCTCGCTCTGTCGCCAAGCTGCAGTGCAGTGGTGCGATCTTGGCTCACTGCAACCTCTGCCTCTCAGGTTCAAGGAATTCCCCTGCCTCAGCCTCCTGAGTAGCTGGGATTACAGGTGCGCATCACCACACCCGGCTAATTTTTGTATTTTTAGTAGAGACGGGGTTTCACCTTGTTGGTCAGGCTGGTCTCAAACTCCTGACCTCGTGATTTGCCCGCTTCAGCCTCCCAAAGTGCTAGGATATACAGGCATGAGCCACCGCGCCCGGGCCAACCTATTTTTCTTTTTCTTTCTTTTTTTTTTTTTTTTTTTGAGACGGAGTTTCGCTCTGTCACCCAGGCTGTAGTGGAGTGCAGTGGCCAGATCTCAGCTCACTGCAAGCTCTGCCTCCCGGGTTTACACCATTCTCCTGTCTCAGCCTCCCGAGTAGCTGGGACCACTGGCGCCCGCCACCTCGCCCGGCTAGTTTTTTGTATTTTTTAGTAGAGACGGGGTTTCACCGTGTTAGCCAAGATGGTCTCGATCTCCTGACCTCGTGATCCGCGCGTCTCGGCCTCCCAAAGTGCTGGGATTACAGGCTTGAGCCACCGCGCCCGGCCCCTATTTTTCTTAAGATATCATTTGTGTGTGTGTGTTTTTTTTTTCTGTCTTCCTAACATTTTATAGTGTTGGCTGGTATACTTTTTATAAAAAAAAAGTTGGGCCGGGCACGGTGGTTCATGCGAGTCCCTGCTATACAGGCCTTGAGGACTCTGCAGAGACCAAGATAAGCTGGGGGGCCTACCCAGTTGAGCAGGGGAGGCCGAGACTCCTGTAACAATCCTGCAGTAGTTAATTACAGGGGGTTGCTTGCAGGGAAGATGATAGGGTGACAGATACATTGCGTAAGTAGACACTGAGGCCCAGGGAAGCGCAAGGAATAGTCCAGAGACATACAGTCTGCGCTGTCACCGGCGGGTTCTCAAATTTGGCCGGCAGAGTCCACGGCGCTGGGGGCTCCCGGCCCGCTATTGCCACGCCCACCCGACCCGAGGCTGCCCCGCCCAACCAGGTCGGCGGTGGCCTCCGGTACCGGGTGGAAGCGTGAGAGTAGAGGGGTGGCACGTGACCGGCGGGGCGGGGCGGGGCCGGGGCGGCGGAACGCGCAAGCTAGTGGCTGCGTTTCCCGCCGGAGGATTTTGCCCAGAGCCCCGCGTCCCTGGGGGGCGGCGGTGGTGGCGGCGCAGGCGGCCGAGGCGCAGGCGGCGGAGGCAGCTGGGGGGTCCGGAAGTCAACACCATGTCAAGTCTGCACAAGAGCCGGTAAGGGGCTACGGGGCCTGACCCGGCTGGGCCCCTCCTGGCCAGGCTGCCCCTTCTGCCCCTCAGAAGGGGGAAGCGCGGGTGGGGCTAGGAATCGGCAGACCCCCCCCCCCCCCGCAACCCCGGCAGAAGGTCTCGAGCGTCCACCTAACCTCATTGCCTGTGGACTGCAGGAAGGACGGAGAGGCGGCCCTTCTCCTGCCCCTGGTGTCACTCCTTCTGCCTCCCTCATCCTGGACCCCTGGTTTCCCCCTTCCCCTGAGTCTTCCTCTTCCAGACCCCCATGCCCCGCCCCCTCCCTTTCCCCCTTTTGAGTCTCCTGCTCCTGTACTCTCTCCAAGTGCACCCTGTCCTCCGTGCTTTTTTCTGACTAAGATTGCTAGAGAACTTGCATTCTCCAGTCTGGCCCCTCCCCCAGGCCAGATCCTGCAGCATTGGCTGAATTTTGCTCACTCTTCAGTTTTCCTTCAGGACGTGTTTTTTAAACCCTTTGTCCTTGTCTTCTGGCAGGCCCAGAGGTCTTGTAATGGTTATATTTGTGAGCATTGTCCATTGTCTGCAGATCATATTACTCCTGGTTCCTGAGGTCCAAGGAGTTCAGTTGGTGGCTGTGCTGTGGACCGGGCCTGGCCGGCAGGAAGTGCCTAGTAAATGTCAGCTCACTAAATATTAGAATATTGGAATGTGTCTAATTTTATGGTCCTCATTTGGGAACTTCTAGACAAGAATATCTCTCAAGTTTCTTCCCTGGCATTCTGTGTTTCTGGTTGTAGAGGAAGAAGTGAAATATAGTTTTGTTGTTCTCCAAAGCTGTCTTTTGTGAGGACCTGTGTGATTTTTATGTCCTAAAGGAGAGAGGCACAGGTTGGAAACTGGCGGTGTGAGGGAGCTGAGGGCTGTGGGTCTCACTGAGCCGATATGAGCGTGCTTCATTTGCCTCCCTGTCTCCCCTTCTAGAATTGCAGATTTCCAGGATGTCCTGAAGGAGCCCTCAATTGCTTTGGAAAAGCTGCGGGAACTCAGCTTTAGTGGTAAGAAGCCATTCTTTATTTTCAGGGTTTCCCTAGAGCAGCCCTGTGGCTAGAATACCGGGGGCGGTGCCCAAGGCCACGCCTGGTCAGCTCTAGGGCCCCGCTGCTGGGGGCTGGGGCCATGGAAGGAAATTACACTTGGGGCCTTCTCCAGATTCTGTAGAGCTGAACAGGCAGTGACTACCTTGAGCTTGGACGAGTTTCCCAGAGGGGCAGTGGCCACACTTAGTGTGCCTTGCCCTTAGGCTTTCGACAGGAGGTGCCAGATTCCTGAGAGTAACAGGACAGGACTGAAGACTGGAGAATGAGAATGGGGGGACCCTTTTGAGCCCGGGACAGTCCTCCCTCATTCCTTAGCCAGCTTCCTGTGTTGGTTAACTGCAGGGTGGTTCCTGGTTCTCTCCCTGGCTTGGGGTCTAAGCTGCCTGAGGTGGCAGTAAACTTTGGTTAGCGGTCAAATAGCCTTGGGACACTGACTTGAAGGAGCTGATCCTGCCGTGTTAGACTTTGCCCCAGCCAGCACAAAGATAACTCTCTTTTTGCCTGTTTTAAAAAATATCCCAACGTGTTCTGCATCGCTTCTTGTCACTTTTTTGACCCTGTAACTTTGCCAGCAAGAACTTCTGGCCGGGCGCCTTGGCTCATACCTGTTATCCCAGCACTTTGGGAAGCCGAGGCAGGTGGATCACCTGAGGTCAGGAGTTCGAGAACAGCCTGGCCAACATGGTGAAACCCAGTCTCTACTAAAGATATAAAAAAGTAGGTAGGCATGGTGGCACTTGCCTGTAATCCCAACTACTTGGGAGGCTGAGGCAGGAGAATCTCTTGAACCTGGGAATTGCAGCGAGCTGAGATTGCACCATTGCACTCTGGCCCGGGTGACAAGAGTGAAACTCCATCTCAAAAAAAAAAAAAGAACTTCTTATATTGTCCTTGCCATCATCATATAGATTCTGAGGTGGAGGCATTAGCTCATGTTCATGGTACCATGGATACTATAGCAGCAACTGCTCTAGTGAGCTTCCTGATATTATTGGAGGAGAACTTTGTCTTTCTGTTCAGGAGTGAAATACAGGCCCCAAAGGGGAGGCAGTCAGTGTTAGTAGTTAAGAGTTTTACAGTTAACTTTCCTTCTTAGGACAATTATGCTAATCTTCCCTACTTACTGGGGTTATCATGAGGATTAAATGAAATAATACCGGTAAAGCACAAAATACGTAGCATTCATAGCTTAGTTTATATTCCACAAATACGTATGGAATATCTTCTATGTGCAATGCTCTGTGCTAGACACTGGGAATAATAAGTGTGGTTTTTGTCCTTCTGGGGCTTACCCAGTAGTAGGGGTTACAGACGTTAAGAAAACACACCACTGTTATATATATATATATAACAGTTCCACTTATGACAGATGCTATGAAATAGTAACAGAGCCATTATTGCTTATAACGGGGGGAACTGACCTGAATTGGGATGAGATGGTGGTTGGTAAAGGCTGCTCCTGAGGAAGGAGTATCCTCATCCTGAGGACGGATGAGAAAGTGTTATCCTCAAAAGAACATTCCAGGCCGGGCATGGTGGCTCACACCTGTAATCTCAGCACTTTGGGAGGCTGAGGCGGGTGGATCACCTGAGGTCAGGAGTTTGAGACCAGCCTGGCCAACATGGTGAAATCCCATCCCTACTAAATACAAAAATTAGCCAGGAGTGGTGGCTCACATCTGTACTCCTAGCTACTTGCAAGACTGAGGCAGAAGAATCGCTTGAACTGGGGAGGTGGAGGTTGCAGTGAGCAGAAATCATGCCACTGTACCCCAGCCTGGGCAACAGAGCAAGACTCTGTCTCAAAAAAAAAAAAAAAAAAAAAATTTGTATCCAGCCAGGTGCGGTGGCTCAAGCCTGTAATCCCAGCACTTTGGGAGGCTGAAGCGGGTGGATCACGAGGTCAGGAGATCGAGACCATCCTGGCTAACACGGTGAAACCCCGTCTCTACTAAAAAATACAAAAAACTAGCCGGGTGAGGTGGCGGGCACCTGTAGTCCCAGCTACTCGGGAGGCTGAGGCAGGAGAATGGTGTGAACCCGGGAGGCGGAACTTGCAGTGAGCTGAGATCTGGCCACTGCACTCCAGCCTGGGCGACAGAGCGAGACTCCGTCTCAAAAAAAAAAAAAAAAAAAAAAAAAAAAAATTTGTATCCAGTCTGGGCCGGGCGTGGTGGCTCACACCTGTAATCCTAACACTTTGGGAGGTCAAGGCGGGCGATCACCTAAGGTCAGGAGTTTAAGCCCAGCCTGGCCAACATGGTAAAACCTTGTCTCTACTAAAAATACAAAAATTAGCCAGGCATAGTGGTGCGTGTCTATAATCCCAGCTACCTGGGAGACTGAGGCAGGAGAATCGCTGGAACCCAGGAGGCGGAGGCTGCAGTGAGCCGAGATTGCGCCACTTCACTCCAGCCTGGGTGATAGAGGGAGACTCCATCTCAAGACAAAGAAAGAAAGAAAAAAAAAAAAAAACATTCAGTCTAGTAATCTTTCTTGGGGAAATGATTCTTGAAGAAGGACTTCTTGCCCACTCTACTCCCCGCTAGCTGGCTCCAAGGTGAAGGGCTGGAGATTCTGGGACTCTGGCCTGGGACATGACCTTTGCTTGCTGTGTCCACAGGCATCCCCTGTGAGGGTGGACTGCGGTGCCTCTGCTGGAAGGTGGGTGTGCCTGGGGTGGGGCTTCTGCTCTGCTGAGAGTCCCTGGGTTTTCCTGCATAGGCTGCCCCTACCCCTGGCTTCTTCCTCCTGTTCTGCACCTTTCCTTGCTTGTCCGAGGGAACTTTTCTGGGAAGTTCTGGGTTTTCTGTTCCTCTTGGTGTCCTCTCTGGAATTCCCCTTGGGAATGGGATACTTTGTAATGCCAACAGTGAAGACCTCTGCTTCCTGGTCCATGAAGTACAGTGAAAGTCATGCTTATTGGGACAAAACAAAGGCTGTGCTTTGCCCAAAGCTCCCAGCTCAGGTGGCCATGGAAGCCCAGTGTCCTGGTTTCCAGCCCTTTAGAGCACAGGGTCTGATGATCATGTGGAAGAGTCTGTGTGAGGAAAAGCAGAGGGAAGGGCTGGTTTGGGTTAAAGGAGGAGGGAGGCAGTGGGGAGGAAGGGGGAGGCTACCCCTAGCTCATGCTGGCATTCCTGGGTTTCAGCCCATCTTGTCTTCTTGGGACTTTATGAGATGTTTTTCTTGAGGCCTGTCAGCCCCGCCTAAAGACTGACGTTGGTGCAGGAGGGTCACCAGAGCTTTGCCCCTCTCCCTCTGTGCAGATTCTCTTGAACTACCTTCCCTTGGAGAGAGCCTCATGGACCTCCATCCTGGCCAAACAGAGGTGAGACCCTGTGTAAGGACAGTGACAGGAGGGCCCTTGCATCTGACGGAGCCGGTGCTGCTGAGGCCGCCCTGCCTCCTGCAGCTGCTGCTCTGGTCTGGGCTTCCTGGGTAGGACCGTCGGGAATCATCCTTCTCGCTTGTCTCCTGCAGGGAGCTGTATGCCCAGTTCCTGAGGGAAATGATCATCCAGCCTGGCATTGCCAAGGCCAACATGGGTGTGTCCAGGGAGGATGTGACTTTTGAGGACCATGTGAGTAGAGGTTGGCAGCAGAGACCCAGGATACAGAATGTGGAGGGGTGGCGGCCTTGGAGCAGGCAAGGTCCCCTGCATGCCAGGGGGTAGGTGCAGTCTGGTGTCAGTCCCCTCTGGACCTCCCAGTTCCTCCTTTCTGTGTTGGGTCGCTAAGCTTGGGGGCCCTGAGCTCAGGAAGACAAACGATAGTTGGGTCCAAGGAGCATTGCAGGGGCAGCCCTGCGTCAGGTGCTCTGAGGACATGGTCTATTTCAACCCTCATTCCCGTTGCTTGAAGAAAGTCAGAGCAGGGCGGGAGGGAGGCTAGGCTGCCCTCTGTGGCTGCCAGGAAGCATTGTTCTCCTCAAATGCTGAGCTCCTCCCTGGGCTTCAGAGCGCAGGAGAAAGAAATGGATGGGCCCCAGGCCCAGACTCACAGATAGAAATTGACAACTCAGAGCATCGATGAATGAGAGCTGAAGAAACCGAATTCATTCATTCAGCAAGCAAACATTTACTGAGCAACTGTTACATGCAAAGTTCTCGAGCTAGAGCAATGGACAGAAAAGGAACAGAGTCCCTGCCCAGCAGAGATGTACTCAGAGGTGGCTACCAGGCTGGGCTCCCGACTGTGGAGTTCAAACGGATTCAGGAGGCTGTGGGAAGGGCTGTGTTGGCTCCTCTGAGTAGCTTGCAGGTGGTGTCAGGGCCACACCTCAGTGTGTGGTGGGTTGTTGCAGCAAGGCCACTACTCAGGTTTCCGGGATAAAATCGGGCCCAGGTGCCTATCTGGGCCTCGGACAGAGCATCTTCATTTCTCCCCACAGCCACTCAACCCCAACCCTGACAGCCGGTGGAACACATACTTCAAGGACAACGAGGTGCTGCTGCAGATCGACAAAGATGTCCGGTAGGCAGGGGGCCTGGGGCCGGAAGCTGGCCCACGGGACTTCTGGGGCTCTCTGCAGCTCTGTCTTTTCCATTTGTAGGCCAGGCCCATGGGTGGGTGTTTGCGGAGCTGCTGGTGGATTGTCTCAGCGGTTGGGTCCAGGCCCTATTGATGACAGGCTGAGAATGAGGCTTAGCGAGGGATGTTCTGTCCTTGTATGTACCTGGCTGTTCTTATCTGAGCTGGAATTTCATTCGTACCCCAGGCGTTTATGGATTCATCTGACATTCATTGAACAAGTATTGAGCCCCTCTTGTATGCCAGGCTTAGCACTAAGCTCAGGGTTGAGCACTGAATAGACTGTGTTCCCTCCCCTTAAGGATCTTAGAACCTAGAAGGGAAGATGGCAAGACAGACATTCAGCCCATTAGATCTTAGCAGATGGCATTCGTGGTAAATGCTCTTGAAGGAAAATTTGAGGGGGTTTGGGGAAACCTCACCTGAGAGGCAGTGATTCAGCTGAGATCTGAGGAGCGGGAGGCCTTAGGGGAAGAGTGCAGCAAAGGCCACATTGGGCAGGGAACTGCCCTTGACAAGGTCCGGAGGGCCCACAGAGCTTGACACATCTGAGGAACAATGCCAAGGCCAGGGGGCCAGATACGGGCCGGACGTTGGACTTGATTCTAAGCATGAGGCAACCATGCAAAGGTTTTGAGCAAAGGAGTTGACAGGGTCAGATACACAGTTTTAAAAATCTTGAGCTACAATGTGTTTGTGCTTTTCTACTTGGTAAAGAAATGTGGAGATGCTGGCTCTGCGGCCCTTTCAGGCTGGGGAGTTTGGCAGCGTGTTGGACTAGGTGAGGAGCTAGAAGGCAGGCCTTGTCCACAGGTGGGTGGAGTGGCTAAGGGCTTGGGTTCTGGAGTCCATTTGCCTGTTTTCCATTCCACCCTCACCAGTTGTTAGCTGTGTGACCTTGGGCAAGTGACTCACACCCTCTGATCATTACTCTCTTTATTGTGAAGTAGGAGTAAGGTAGTTAAGGCTAAGGGCACAGAACGGGGTGGGTCTCCACAGATACGTGGGACTGTTGTGCTTGTCTTAGCACATACAGAGGCCCTTAGAATGATCAGATCTCCATCAGAGAAGGGTCCTGGGAGCTTATCCTGTTCCTTGTACAACAGCCTGCCTGGGACCCCCGGCACTTGGTCAGACAGGACAAGCCGGCACTCTGGCCCCCAGTGACCCTTCAGAACCTCCAAGGGGCAGCTCTCAGGTGCCCAAGTCAGTCTGCACCAGCACAGACAGGTGGCCCTCCATTCAGCTCCTTCTCAAGGAATGGCTGAGTACCTGTGTCAGGAGGGGTTTAGGAGTGAGCAGGACTGAAACAGTCTCTGCCTTCCGAGAGCTTCCAGTGTAAGTCAAGAGATGTACACTAAACCTGGAAACAGATACATAATTGCAAATACTGTAATGCTGTGAAGGAGGGAAAAACTGATGCTTTTAGAGAATCAGAGGGAGGCCTTGTTTTCCTTTGGGGGGTTGAGGAAAGCCTTTCCAGAGAGGAGGCTCAGGATGAGATGTGAAAGAGAAGGAGGCAGCAGGGAGGCAGCAAGCTGGGTGGAAGAGTCTGCTGGGCTGAGGCACAGCACATGAAAGTGCCCTGTGGCCGGGGAAGAAGGCGCGTGGCAGGATAAAGCAGGGCACTCCTTGCCCTTGCCACCGTGGGTGCTGCTCCTCAGCCCAGGCTCATCTTCAGATGGCCCCATATGACCCCCGCACAGGGCAACTCAGTCAGGCTGCGGGAGAAAGGAGGCACTGCCTCTTATGCTCTCAGGCTGGGGTTGGTGCAATGTTTACCCATGAGTTGTTCTGATTGCCATGTTCAAGTCAAGAACCACTCTGTGACCCGGGGAAATAGGTTCTGTTTTTTTGTTTTGTTTTGTTTTGTTTTGTTTGAGACAGAGGCTCCCTCTGTTACCCAGGCTGGAGTACAGTGGTGTAATCTCGGCCCACTGCAACCTCCGCCTCCCGGGTTTCAAGCAATTCTCCTGCCTCGGCCTCGCTAGTAGCTGGGATTACAGGCATGTGCCACGACGCCTGGCTAATTTTTGTATTTTTTGGAGAGACGGGGTTTCACCAGTTGGCCAGGCTGGTCTCGAACTCCTGACCTCAAGTGATCCACCCGCCTCAGCCTTGCAAACTGCTAGTATTACAGGCGTGAGCCACCACGCCTGGCCAGGTTCTGTTTTACGTGGGTAGTGATGGTAGCACATCCTTTGGTGCTTCTAGAAGCAGGTTTGCAATGTGCTAAGTATAAGAAGTCTGAAAAAAGTACGTGTACTGCAGTACATATATTTTAAAAACTTGATCACATTCTAGACACCATCTCCCAACTTGTTTTCCCTGTCACTCTGTCTTGGACATCTTTCCAGGTCAGCTATGTAATATTCTGTTGTACAGTGTGTAACTTATGGAACCAAACCTCTTTTGCTACTACAAACCACTCTGTGTTTGTGCATGTTAGATAATTTTTTTTTTTGAGATAGGGTCTTGCTCTGTTGTCCAGGCTGGAGTGGAGTACAGTGGCTCAGTTTCAGCTCACTGAAGCCTTGAACTCCCAGACTCAAGTGATCCTCCTGCCCCAGCCTCCCGCGTAGCCAGGACTGCAGGCACATGCCACCACACCCAGCTAATTTTTTTCTTTTTTTTTGAGGTAGAGTCTTGCTCTGTTGCCCAGGCTGGAGTGCATTGGCATGATCTCGGCTCACTGCATCCTCTGGGTTCCAGTGATTCTCCTGCCTCAGCCTCCTGAGTAGCTGGGATTACAGGTGCGTGCCACCACACCTGACTAATTTTTTGTATTTTTAGTAGAAACGGAGTTTCACCATGTTAGCTAGGATGGTCTCCTTTTTTTTTTCTTTTTTTTTTGGTGGTGGAGTCTCACTCTGTTGCCCAGGCTGGAGTGCAGTGGCACGATGTCAGCTCACTGCAAGCGCCGCCTCCCAGGTTCACGCCATTCTCCTGCCTCAGCCTCCTAAGTAGCTGGGACTATAGGCACCCACCACCACGCCCGGCTAATTTTTTGTATTTTTATTAGAGACGAGGTTTCACCATGTTAGCCAGGATGTTCTCGATCTCTGGACCTCGTGATCCGCCTGCCTCGGCCTCCCAAAGTGCCGGGATTACAGGTGTGAGCCACTGCTCCTGGCCCCAACTAATTTTTTATAGAAATGGGGTCTCCTTTTGTTGCCCAGGCTGGTCTTGAACTCCTGGGCTCAAGTGATCCCTCCTGCCTTAGCCTCCCGAAGTGCGGGGATTACAGTTGTCAGCCACTGTGCCTGACCTAGATAAATGTTTTTATGTGGAAAGATGTTTGGAGTTTAAAACAGGAGTTAGGTTGTATGACCATAATGACACTTCTTTTTTTTTTTTTTTTTTTTTGAGACGGAGTCTTGCTCTGCCGCCCAGGCTGGAGTGCAGTGGCCGGATCTCAGCTCACTGCAAGCTCCGCCTCCCGGGTTCACGCCATTCTCCTGTCTCAGCCTCCTGAGTAGCTGGGACTACAGGCGCCCGCCTCGTCGCCCGGCTAGTTTTTTGTATTTTTTTTTTTTAGTAGAGACGGGGTTTCACCATATTAGCCAGGATGGTCTCGATCTCCTGACCTCATGATCCGCCCGTCTCGGCCTCCCAAAGTGCTGGGATTACAGGCTTGAGCCACCGCGCCCGGCCTATAATGACACTTCTTAAAAAAAGTATGTATCTATTTGCAAATACACATAAAATGTGGGTATGTATACATATACAATGACTACTGCTCTTTAAAAAAAATACTGTTTTTAAAATGGAATGTTGTAATTGTTGTTATTATTATTTTTTTGAGGCCGAGTCTCATTCTGTTGCCTAGGTTGGAGTGCAGTGGTGCAATCTTGGCTCACTGCAATCTCCTCTTCCCAGGCGCAAGCAATTCCTGCCTCAGCCTCCCTAGTAGCTGGGATTACAGGCACCTGCCACTGCGCCTGGCTAATTTTTTTTTTTTTTTTGAGATGGAGTTTCGCTCTTCTTGCCCAAACTGGAGAGCAATGGCACGATCTCGGCTCACTGCAACCTCCGCCTCCCAGGTTCAAGTGATTCTCCTGCCTCAGCCTCCCAAGTAGCTGGGATTACAGGCATGTGCCACCACGCCTGGGTAAAATTTTCTATTTTTTTAAGTAGAAATGGAGTTTCTCCATGTTGGTCAGTCTGGTCTCAAACTCCCGACCTCAGGTGATCCACCCGCCTCAGCCTCCCAAAGTGCTGGGATTACAGGCGTGAGCCACCATGCCCAGCCAATTTTTGTATTTTTTTTTTCTTTTTTTTTTTTGAGACGGAGTCTGGCTCTGTCGCCCAGGCTGGAGTGCAGTGGCCGGATCTCAGCTCACTGCAAGCTCCGCCTCCCGGGTTTACGCCATTCTCCTGCCTCAGCCTCCCGAGTAGCTGGGACTACAGGCGCCCACCACCGCGCCCAGCTAGTTTTTTGTATTTTTTAGTAGAGACGGGGTTTCACCATGTTAGCCAGGATGGTCTCGATCTCCCGACCTCGTGATCCGCCCGTCTTGGCCTCCCAAAGTGCCAGGATTACAGGCTTGAGCCACCGCGCCCGGCCAGTTTTTGTATTTTTAATAGAGACAAGGTTTACTATGTTGGCCAGACTGATCTCGAACTCCTGACCTCTAGTGATTCAAAATGTTGTAATTAAAAACAAACAATGCTGGCTGGGTACAGTGGCTCATGCCTATAATCCCAGCACTTTGGGAGGCCGAGGCGGGTGGATCACGAGACCAGGAGATCGAGACCATCCTGGCTAACACGGTGAAACCCCGTCTCTACTAAAAATACAAAAAAATTAGCCGGGCGAGGTGGTGGGCGCCTGTAGTCCCAGCTACTCGGGAGGCTAAGGCAGGAGAATGGCGTGAACCCGGGAGGCAGAACTTGCAGTAAGCAGAGATCGCTCCACTGCACTCCAGCCTGGGCGACAGTCTCAAAAAAAAAGCAATGCTTTTGGGGAGTCTTGGGGTCTCCTGGCAGCAGAGTGCAGATGGGATGGCGAAAACCTCCACCCTGAGTAACAAGATTCTTTCCTGTTCCCGCTTGACAGGAGGTTGTGCCCAGACATTTCCTTCTTCCAGAGGGCCACTGAGTACCCTTGCCTCCTCATCCTGGACCCCCAGAATGAGTTTGAAACCCTTCGTAAGAGAGTGGAACAGACTACACTGAAATCTCAGACAGTGGCCCGGAACCGGAGTGGGGTCACAAATGTGAGTGCCAACCTGGGATCCCCAGGGACTCCCCCAACAGTCTTTTCTTTCCTTTTTCTCTTAAACTCCTGGCCACAAGGTGTCAGGCCATGACCATCTGCTTGACAGTTACTCAGAGCAATCCTGATGCTGCCAGATCCTGGGGTGCTTTCTGAAAGTTGGGTGACAGAGGTTCGCTGTGTCCCAGCTGGGTGTAATGGCTGCTGGGAAGGGCCCTGCGTCACAGTGAGCGAATGAGCCAGGCTTCTAATCTTATAATGAGGTCATTACAAATGTGAGAAAGTGTGATAGGGCTGGGCACAGTGGTTCACGCCTGTAATCCCAGCACTTTGGGAGGCTGAGGCAGGAGGATTGCTTGAGCCCAGGAGTTCAAGACCAGCCTGGGCAACATGGAGAAACCCCGTCTCTACAAAAAATAGAAAAATTAGCTGGGCATGGTGGCGCGTGCCTATAGTCCCAGCTACTCAGGAGGCTGAGGTAGGAGGTTGGTTTGAGCCTGGGAGGCAGAGGTTGCAGTGAGCCTGCATCACACCACTGCCCTCCAGCCTGGGTGACAGAGCCAGACCCTGTCTCAAAACAATAAAAATTAAGAAAACGGCCAGCACAGTGGCCCATGCCTCTAATCCCAGCACTCTGGGAGACCAAGGCAGGCAGATCACTTTAGGTCAAGAGTTCGAGACCAGCCTGACCAACCCAGGGATTTAACCCCATCTGTACTGAAAATACAAAAATTTGGCCCTGGCCAGGCATGGTGGCTCACGCCTGTAATCCCAGCACTTTGGGAGGCCGAGGCGGGTGGATCACCTGAGGTCAGGAGTTCGAGACCAGTCTGGCCAACATGGTGAAACCTTGTCTCTACTAAAAATACAAAAATTAGCAGGGCATGGTGGTGGGTGTCTGTAATCCCAGCTACCCGGGAGGCTTAGGCAGTAGAATTGCTTGAACCCGGCAGGTGGAGGTTGCAGTGAGTCTAGATTGCACCACTGCACTCCAGCTTGGGTGACAAAACGAGACCCTGTCTCAAAAAAAAAAGAAGAGCGCATTCCAGGTGGAGACGAGGGCATATGCCGAAGTGCTCAGCGGGAGAGAGCATGGTGTGTTCCAGGGCAGGGAGGCCAGGGTAGCTAGAAGCAGAGAGTGAAGGAAGAGGTTGGTGCTGGTGAGGCCACGTGGGGCCTTTGTCCTAAGGGGTGGGGAGAATCCTTTACAGCACTGTAAGCAGGGCAGTGACGTGATTCACGTCTGCTTGTGTCAGAAATGCTTTAGGCACTATGGAGATGGAGGAGTGGTGGTAGAGAAGCTACCTGGAAGACCATTGCAGTTGTCTAGGCAAGAGGTGGTGGGGGCAGGGATGCAGCAGGGTTAGATCTGAGAGGCTCGGGTGGAACTGATAGAACCCCCAACTTTTAATAGATTCCTGTAACTCTGAGAAACTGCTTGTAGTCAAACAAGTATATTACCTTATTCCTTAATTTACACCCCCTACTTTGGTATCTGGAATAGTGGCTTGTTGCCCTAAACTTTCACTGTCTTCCTTCAACGGAAAAAGCCTTCTCTATAGCCTCCAACAAGCTAGGGCAGATACTACTGCAAAAGTTTTTCTCCCCTGGGGAATGACTTTGTTTTTGGTTTGTTTGTTTTATTTTTTAAAATAGAGACAGAGTCTTGCTATGTCACCCAGACTGTCTTGAACTCCTGAGCTCAAGCGATCCTCCTATCCGGGCCTCCTAGAGTGCCAGGATAACAGGCGTGAGCCACCACACCCAGCTGGGAATGACTTTGATCAGAGCTCTGACGGGCAGGGGCAGATATGGCCAATCCAGGGTTGCAGGTGCCTACGAGAGTTGGGTGTCCAGCAGAACTGCTGTGCAGTGCAGATTGCGTGGCTAGATTACCAGGAGGCTGGCTTCGTTGGCAGCACTCTTGACTGCTGATTTCCTGACTGAAGGGCAGGGAGGGGACTGGCTCCTGTCATTCCTTTCACTGTAGTAACTGGGTATAAGGAGCACTTACCTAGTTTAACTTTTGGTACTGGTAGCAGAGAACCCACCAGAAACTTCATCTCTAAGCCTCTGGGTTCATGATTGGGCAGTTGGAGTTAAAGTTGACCATCTGTGTGACTCTGGGCAAGTCATACCAGGTTCACATCCTGGACTTAGTTTCCTCGACCATAAACGGGCATAATCATTTCTACCCTCCCTGAGTTGCCAAGAGGATGAAATGAGGTCATGGCTGTGCAGATTCTTCAAAAGCAGAAAGCCCTGGGCATCCTCAGGAGGAAGCCTGCCCTCAAGTCCTAGACCTTAGGTTTGGGAGTCAGCCAGTTCAGGGTCAATTCCTGATGCTACCACCTAATGTTAGACATTTAAGGAGCAGTCCGACATTTCTGAGCCTCAGTTTCCTCATCTTGAAAATAATGTTGAGAGAATATTTTAGATTGTTCAGTGGATTAAATGGAGGAATACCCATACAGCACTGTCTGCCGCATAAAAGGCTCTTGGTAAATGTGACTGATGTGTGTCTCTGTGTGTGAACATCCCTGCATGTGTATGCATACATATGTATGTATATGTTATGGGAGAGAGAGTTTAATGTCTCCAGGACCCTACGCTTCCAGGATGGCTTCATCCACCGTCACTGCCTGGGTTCTCTCAGATGGGTCACTCACCTCTGGGGCTTCCGACCGATCAGGTCTAGGGCAGGGCCCAGGCACGTGAATCTTTTTTTTTTTTTTTTTTTTTGAGACGGAGTCTCGCTCTGTCCCCCAGGCTGGAGTGCAGTGGCACGATCTCAGCTCACTGCAAGCTCTGCCTCCTGGGTTCACGCCATTCTCCTGCCTCAGCCTCCCGAGTAGCTGGGACTACAGGCACCCGCCACCGCGCCCGGCTAATTTTTTGTATTTTTAGTAGAGACGGGGTTTCACCATGTTAGCCAGGATGGTCTCAATCTCCTGACCTCATGATCTGCCTGTCTTGGCCTCCCAAAGTGCTGGGATTACAGGCTTGAGCCACCGCGCCCGGCCTGTTTGTTTTTTTTTAAGAAGGAGTCTTGCTCTGTCGCCCAGGCTGGAGTGCAGTGGCGCAATCTTGGCTCACTGCAAGCTCCACCTCCCAGGTTCACGCCATTCTCCAGCCTCAGCCTCCCAAGTAGCTGGGACTACAGGCGCCAACCACCATACCTGGCTAATTTTTTATGTATTTTTTAGTAGAGACGGAGTTTCACCGTGTTAGCCAGGATGGTCTTGATCTCTTGACCTTGTGATCTGCCTGCCTTGGCCTCCCAAAGTGCTGGGATTACAGGCGTGAGCCACCGCGCCTGGCCTAATTTTTGTATTTTTAGTAGAGACTTTTGGCCAGGGTGGTCTCGAACTCCTGACCTCAAGTGATCCTCCCACCTTAGTTTCCCAAAGTGCTGGGATTATAGGTGTGAGCCACTGTGTCCGGCCTCCAGCCTTTTCTTTTTTTTTTTTTTTTTTTTTTTTTTGAGGCGGAGTCTCGCTCTGTCGCCCGGTCTGGAGTGCAGTGGCCAGATCTCAGCTCACTGCAAGCTCCGCCTCCCGGGTTTACGCCATTCTCCTGCCTCAGCCTCCCGAGTAGCTGGAACTACAGGCGCCCGCCACCTCGCCCGGCTAGTTTTTGTATTTTTAGTAGAGACGGGGTTTCACCGTGTTAGCCAGGATGGTCTCGATCTCCTGACCTCGTGATCCGCCCGTCTCGGCCTCCCAAAGTGCTGGGATTACAGGCTTGAGCCACCGCGCCCGGCCTCCAGCCTTTTCTTATGGAAATTTTCAAACATTCCGGAAAGTTGAAAGGAGAGTACACTGGATAACCATCTGTATATTTTCCATCTAAATGCAACAGTTGTTAACATTTTTCACATTGCTTTATTCGTGTGTGTATTATATATAGAGAAAGAGTAAGTTGCAGATGTCTGACCTTTTACCACCAAGCACTTCAGCAGGATCTCCTGAGAATAAGGGCATTCATTGTCAGCCAGGCGCAGTGGCTCACACCTGTAATCCCAGCACTTTGGGAGGCCAAGGCAGGCGGATCACCTGAGGTCAGGAGTTCAAGACCAGCCTGACCAACATGGCAGAACCCTCCCCTCTCTACTTTAAAAAAAAAAAAAAAATAGCCGGATGTGGTGGTGGTCACCTGTAATCCCAGCTATTTGGGAGGCTGAGATGGGAGAATAGTTTGAACCTAGGAGGCAGAGTTGCAGTGAGCCAAGATCACTCCATCGCACTCTAGTCTGGGTGACAGAGCAAGATTCCATGTCAAAAAAAGAAGAAGGGCATTCTCCTACTTACCATTAGCACATCTGGGAAGATTAACGATGAGTCCATAATATCACCCATGAACGATTGAGATGTCCTCAGTTGTGCCAGTGGTATCTTTGGATATTCTCTTTCTTTGGTCTCTTGATTTGGACTAGGCCTCCCCTCCCCAACCCCATCACCTTAACAGCTGACTTTTTTTTTTCTTTTTTTTTTTTTTGAGATGGCGTCTCGCTCTGTCGCTGGAGCGCAGTGGCCAGATCTCAGCTCACTGCAAGCTCCGCCTCCCGGGTTCACGCCATTCTCCTGCCTCAGCCGCCCGAGTAGCTGGGACTACAGGCGCCGCCACCTCGCCCGGCTAGTTTTTTGTATTTTTAGTAGAGATGGGGTTTCACCATGTTAGCCAGGATGGTCTCGATCTCCTGACCTCGTGATCCGCCCGTCTCGGCCTCCCAAAGTGCTGGGATTACAGGCTTGAGCCACCGTGCCCGGCCAACAGCTGACTTTTTGAAAAGTCTTGGCCAGGCCGGGCATAGTGGCTCACGCCTGTAATCCCAGCACTTTGGGTGGATCACGAGGTCAGGAGTTCAAGACCATCCGGGCCAACATGGTGAAACCCCGTCTCTACTGAAAATACAAAAGATTAGCTGGGCGTGGTGGGGGGGGTCATCACCTGGCCTGTCATCCCAGCTACTCAGCAGGCTGAAGCAGGAGAATCACTTCAACCCAGGAGGTGGAGGTTGCAATGAGCCGAGATCGCACCACTGCACTCCAGCCTGGGCAACAGAGCAAGACTCTGTCTGGGGGGGAGAAAAAAGAAAGAAAAGTCTTGGCCGGGCGTGGTGGCTCAAGCCTGTAATTCCAGCACTTTGGGAGGCCGAGACGGGCGGATCACGAGGTCAGGAGATCGAGACCATCCTGGCTAACACTGTGAAACCCTGTCTCTACTAAAAAATACAAAAAAAAAACTAGCCGGGCGAGGTGGCGGGCGCCTGTAGTCCCAGCTACTCGGGAGGCTGAGGCAGGAGAATGGCGTAAACCCGGGAGCCGGAGCTTGCAGTGAGCTGAGGTCCGGCCACTGCACTCCAGCCCGAGCGACAGAGCAAGACTCCGTCTCAAAAAAAAAAAGAAAAGAAAAGAAAAGAAAAGTCTTGGCCAGCTGTCTGTTTTAGACATATTTAAAATTTTTGGTATTTTTTTTTTGTTTTGTTTTTTGAGACAGAGTTTCACTCTTGTTGCCCAGGCTGGAGTGCAATGGTGCAATCTCAGCTCACCACAACCTCTGCTTCCTGGGATCAAGCGCTTCTCCTGCCTCAGCCTCCCGAGTAGCTGGGATTAGAGGCATGTGCCACCATGCCCGGCTAATTTTTTTGTATTTTTATTAGAGACAGGATTTCTCCGTGTTGGTCAGGCTGATCTTGAGCTCCTGACCTCAGGTGATCCGCCCGCCTCAGCCTCCCAAAGTGCTGGGATTACAGGCATGAACCACCATGCCCGGCCATAAAGTTTTTGTTTTAAATTGAAGCGTAAGTTACGTGCAATTACATGTACAATTAGAAAATGTTTTTCTTGTGTGTGTACCTGTGTAAGTGCCAGTCAGTCAAGATAAAGAACATGTCCACATCCAGAAAGTTCCTGCATGCCCCTTCCCAGTTAGTACTTCTCACTGCTCTGACTTTTACCACCATAAGTTAGGTTTTAGGACTGTCGTTGTATTGTAGAATGTGCCATGTTCTAGGTTTGTCTCCTTGTTTCCTTATGGTGGTGTTTGACTTGTTCCTCTGTGGCAACGTATGTCCCATATGCTAGATATGTCCAGGCTTAACAGTAAACATTTACATTTCTGGCAAGAACACATTGTCTTCCTTCACATTGTCCTTTTTTTTTTTTTTTTTTTTTTTTGGTGAGACAGTGTCTTGCTGTCACCCAGGTTGGAGCACACTGGTGTGATCATAGCTTACTGCAGCCTCAGCCTCCTGGGCTCAAGTGATCCTCTTGCCCTAGCCTCCCAAGTAACTGGGAACACAGGTGCATGCCATCACACCCGGCTAATATTTACATTTTTTTGTAGAGACGGGATCTCCCTATGTTGTCCAGCTGGTCTCGAACTCTTAGGCTCACGTGATCCTCCTGCCTTGGCCTCCAAAAGTGCTGGGATTACAGGCTTGAGCTATTGTGGCTGGCCCATGTTGTCTCTCTTTTTGTTTTTGTTTTTTTCTCCTGAGACAGGGTCTTGCTCTGTCACCCAGGCTGGAATGCAATGGTGTAATCACAGCTCACTGCAGCCTCGACCACTGGGGCTCAACTTCCACCTCAGCCTCCCAAAGTGCTGGGATTGTAGGCATGAGCCACCCACCTTGGCATTGTCTTTCTTGACGGGGTCCTCCTTTTCTCCTCCAGATGAGCTCCCCACAAAAGAACTCTGCGCCATCATCCCTAAATGAGTATGAAGTGCTGCCCAATGGTTGTGAGGCCCACTGGGAGGTGGTGGAGCGGATCCTGTTCATCTATGCCAAGCTCAACCCTGGCATCGCTTACGTGCAAGGCATGAATGAAATCGTGGGGCCCCTCTACTACACCTTTGCCACCGACCCCAACAGTGAGTGGAAAGGTAAGAAGGCTCTTGGTGCTCACATCCCTCCTTGCTGGCCCGTGTCAGGCTGTGCAGCTCACTTTCCCTCTCAGGCCTCTGTTCTCCCTCTGCCAGTTGAGGAGTTGGCCTAGCCTAGATCGTCTCTGAGATCCTTTGCAGCTGTGATCTTCTAGAATGTTGGATGTTTACTGATCTCTTAATATTTATAATTTAATTTCTGGTAGAGAAGGTAGATATATAGGAAGCCGAATTAGAAGATTTAAATAATGATTTTTAAATTGTCATCAGGAGAGTATGTAATAAATTGCTAAGCGAATGTACAGTGTTGCCAGACGTGAGAAGAAAGAGGCGATGTCTTTAACCTAGGGGTGGAGAGGGGTCAAGGACAGAGGAAGGACTGAGCCCCACCACGAGGACGAGGCAACTCAGTGGGGCTCAGAGCGAGGCAGATGTCTGGTAGGTAAGAGGTGGGATGGGCCTGGAGTGCGCCACTTCTGCCCCCATCCTGCGTCTCTCCCAGAGCACGCCGAGGCAGACACCTTTTTCTGCTTCACCAACCTCATGGCCGAGATCCGGGACAACTTCATCAAGAGCCTAGATGACTCGCAGTGTGGCATCACCTACAAGATGGAGAAGGTTTACTCCACCTTGAAAGATAAGGACGTGGAGCTCTACCTGAAACTGGTGAGGACCCCAGGAACAGAGGCATGGAAAGGGACAGGAGGCAGAGAGTTGCTGCGCCATGCCAGCCCAGGGCGAGGTCTGGCGGTCGGACGTCGCTGCTGCTGCTGCTGCCCGGGACACTGACCCATGTGCTGAGGCAGCTGATGGCCAGAGCCCAGCAAGCTGGGAGGGAAAAGCAAAGTTGAGAATGGTGCCCACTGTGTGCCAGGCATACTGCAGGGCATTTATTATGAACTTATTTAAACTATTAGTAGTCTTCTGAGGTAAGTGTTAACTTCATTTTTAAAAATTAATATAATTTAAAAAATTATACTGGCATTCCGTTTTTATTTCGTAAAACAAAAGGTATTTACATGTAAACAAAAAGTTTCATGAAAAATAAAATACATATCTAAGCATATCTTTTTTTTTTTTTTTTTTTTTTTTTGAGACGGAGTCTCGCTCTGTTGCCCAGGCTGGAGTGCAGTGGAGTGCGATCTCCGCTCACTGCAGGCTCCGCCTCACGGGTTCACACCATTCTCCTGCCTCAGCCTCCCAAGTAGCTGGAACTACAGGCGCCCACCACTGCGCCCAGCTAATTTTTTGCGTTTTTAGTAGAGACAGGGTTTCACTGTTTTAGCCAGGATGGTCTCGATCTCCTGACCTCGTGATCCACCCACCTTGGCCTCCCAAAGTATTGGGATTACAGGCATGAGCCACCACGCCCAGCCCTTTTTTCTCTTTTTTTTTGAGACGGACTCTCACTCTGTCCGAGGGCAGATTGGAGTGCAGTGGTGCAATCTCAGCTCACTGCAACCTCCGCCTCCCAGGTTCAAGCAATTCTCGTGCCTCAGCTTCCCTAATAGCTGGGACTACAGACATGCGTTACCATGCCCGGCTCATTTTTGTATTTTTAGTAGAGATGGGATTTCGCCATGTTGGCCAGGCTGGTCTCGAACTCCTGACCTCAAGTGATCCGCCTACCTCAGTCTCCCAAAATGCTGGTATTACAGGTGTGAGCCACTGTGCCTGGCTGGCCAGGAATAATCATATCTTTTTAAACAAATATGGGTTGAGTGTGATGGCTCACAGTTGTAATCCTAGCACTTTGGGAGACTGAGGCAGGAGGATTGCTTGAGCCCAGACGTTGAGACCATCCTGAGCAACATAGTGAAGCTTTGTCTCTACATAAAATTTAAAAACTAATTAGCCAGGCAAGGTAGCACAGGCCTGTAGTCTCAGCTACTCAGGAGGCCGAGGGAGGAGCTCTCAAGGTCAAGGCTACAGTGAGCCTTGATTGTGCCACTGCACTTCATCCTAGGCAATATAGCGAGACCTCGTCTCTGGGGAAAAAAAAAAAAAAAGGAAGTATGCTTTTGCTGTTTTGGAGCACGCTTTTTCAGTTAATATTCACTGTGGCTGACCAGAAGGCTCGTCTGTAGTGGGAATAATTGCCTGTGGAATTGTTCTGTGGATTAAATGAGTGAGAGGACATAGTTAATGTGCTGAGCATAGCCTAGGCTTATAGTAAGTGCCCTGTGATGGTCACTCAGCACATCCACAAACCCAAGGCTATCATCTGCAAAGTGTGTGAAAAGAGTTTGAGCCATCATTTATAAATCTGGAGAGCTTATTACATAAAGGTTTGGGTTTCCAGCTTCTCTTAAAAAAATAGGAAGATCTGAGGATGTTGGCTGGCAGCAAACAGGCTCTGCCCCTTTTCCAAGCGAGGCTATCTGGCAGCCTGGTGCCAGCCCTGGTGCTCACACCTGGCATGCTGGGCCCTGCTGTTCTGAATTCACTTCTGACCCACTGCGTGGTGCTCCATGGCCAGCAGCTAACATGGAGTCCCGCTCCCCACCCCCCACGCTGTCTCCCCAGCAAGAGCAGAACATCAAGCCCCAGTTCTTCGCCTTCCGCTGGCTGACACTGCTGCTGTCCCAGGAGTTCTTG
This sequence comes from Rhinopithecus roxellana, assembly GCF_007565055.1. Classification (NCBI taxonomy): domain Eukaryota; kingdom Metazoa; phylum Chordata; class Mammalia; order Primates; family Cercopithecidae; genus Rhinopithecus; species Rhinopithecus roxellana. The sequence continues at coordinate 18,107,349 of NC_044564.1, forward strand.
CTGCCTGATGTCATCCGCATCTGGGACTCCCTCTTTGCCGATGACAACCGCTTTGACTTCCTCCTCCTCGTCTGCTGCGCCATGCTCATGTGAGTGCGGGCATGAGCTGGCATCAGCTCACCAGGGCGGTTCTTGGAGAAGCCAGACGGGAGGACCCTCCACCCTGAAGGGTGGGCAGGGCTGCTCTCTCATGGCTGGATTGGGCTTCTGGAGTCCTTGGGACGGCGCCAAACCAAACTTGAGGTGGGTGGGGAGGGAGTAGCGGGCAGGGCCTGCGCTCAGAGCATCCCAGGTCTCAGCGCTTTTGCTGCTGCTTTTCATAGGCTGATCCGGGAGCAGTTGCTGGAAGGGGACTTCACTGTGAACATGCGGCTGCTGCAGGTAATGGGAGTTGGGGGCAGGCCCAGCCACTGCCATGAGGCCGGCACTTGCCAGGCACCCGCCCACACCAGCCACTGCGACAGACTGGGCAGGGGCAGTGGAGCGTAGCAGGGATTAGAGTCCAGACCCCTGAGGCAGATCTGGTTTGGATCTGGGTTTGAATCCTGGTTCTGCCATTGACCTGGAATGTTGGGTGGCCTTGAGCAAGTGACCTGGCCTTCAAACCGTGTATTCTACATAGGTGTTCACACCGGGACACCGCAGGTGCCCAGAATGTGGCTGTGCTTGCTGGTGGCCATGCTCAGGCCAGGGGAAGGAGGTTGGGGTGTAGAGATTAAGAACATGGGCTCACCGGGCGTGGTGGCTCATGCCTATAATCCCAGCACTTTGGGAGACTGGGGTGGGTGGATCACCTGAGGTCAGGAGTTTGAGACCAGCCTGGCCAATATGGCGAAAACCTGTCTCTACTAAAATACAAAAATTAGCTGGGTGTGGTGGTGGGCGCCTGTAATTTCCAGCTACTTGGGAGGCTGAGGTAGGAGAATTGCTTTAACCTGAGGTGGAGGTTGCAGTGAGCTGAGATCACGCCATTGCACTCCAGCCTGGATGACAGAGCAAGACTCTGTCTCAAAAAAAAAAAGAAGATGGGCTCAAGGGCCTACAGTTTTAGGTCCACAGTTTTGCTCTGCTGTGCTCATCATGTGACCCAAGCCAAGTTACAGCATCTCTGGGTCTCAGCTTCTTCACCAGCAACTGGCCTTAGTATTGGTTTGGTTTGTTGTTGTTTGGGTTTTTTTGTTTTTTGAGACGGAGTCTCGCTCTGTTGTCCAGGCTGGAGTGCAGTGGCGCAATCTCAGCTCGCAGCAACCTCCACTTCCCGGGTTCAAGTGATTCTTCTGCCTCAGCCTCCTGAGTAGCTAGGATTACAGGCGTGCGTCACCAAGCCCGGCTAGTTTTTTTTGTATTTTTTAGTAGTGGTGGGGTTTCTCCACATTGGTCAGGCTGGTCTCAAACACCCATCCTCAGGTGATCCACCCGCCTCGGCCTCCCAAAGTGCTGGGATTACAGGCGTGAGCCACCACGCCCGGCCTAGAGTTGGTTTTTCATAACTTCGTGGACTAGATCTGGAAAATGAGCAGAATCACAGTAGCCACTTACAGCACTGTTGGGACTTCGAGCTGATGCTCAGACACTGGCCCAGTGCCACTGACTCCACATGAGGGAGCTGGGGTTCAGTGGCAGTAGTGGGAGAGCTGAGGCAGCAAGGTCTGGTCCTGAGGAAAGGGCCGCGAGAGCCTGGGGGTGGTTATGTGTGGATCGGTTGAGTTGGTGCTGCATGGTGTAGCATCAGCTGCATACAGGAGTCTGGGGATTGGGGAGTGTGGGATGCCTGGTATTCTGTGCTCCTGCCTCTGAGGCCCAGGATCCAGCATGGCAACGGGTCCCAGCAGGGAGGGTGTAGGTGTGGCAGGGGTGAGGTAGCTTCAGAGGCAACTGTTGGCCTTTCCTGTGCCCAGGACTACCCCATCACAGATGTCTGCCAGATCCTGCAGAAAGCCAAGGAGCTCCAAGACTCAAAGTAACCCCGCGGCAAGAGGCCCATGTTCGGGAGAGAAGCCACCCGACCCTGTGCCCTGGCTCACGGGACACACAGAAACCTGTAGGAACCCAGCCTGAGGGGAAACCGCAGGGTTGGCCCGAGTCCCAGGCAGTGCCCGCTGGGGACACACTGTGCTATGCTCCTTCTTCTGCCACCACGCCCAGCTCCCCGCCTGCCCTGCACCCTGCCCTCTTTGCCCAGGATACTGAGCAGGGCTGAAGCTCGGGAAGTTGTCCTTCCCGGGCCAGGGCCATTTCCGGCACTGGGAGGCTCACAGCGGCCTGTCCCTGCCTCGGCTCTGCTGCCCCAGCCTGGTTCTTGATTCTGGTCTTCTCCTGGGCTCCGGTCAGGGGAGGTGCTTGGCCAATGGGCCAGAAACCGCTTCTGAGTGGGCTGCTTCGGCTGCTCCACAGGGAAGGCAACACTGAAAGCAGAGTCCTGCCATCTGTCTCACCCACAGATGTCTGTAGTTGGTTGGTGTGGACGTGGGCCCAAGTCCCCAGGCGTCTCCTCCCCGTGTGTGTGTGTGTGTGCGAGGGGGTGAGGGTCTCTCAGGCCTCCAGGTCTCCTAGCCCCTCCTTCTCTGTCTCTACCTCTCTGCCTGTCTCCTTCCGCCTCCTTCCCAGAGTGGGACTATGTCTTGCTCCATGTTTCCTCTGTCCATTACTCTCCCTGCCCTTCTCTGTTGGGGTGCCTTATCCTGAGCCGCCTCCTCTCCCTGCTTCTCTCTGCTCCCCTGAACCTGGGAGACAGATGAGGAGACTGGCTCAGCAAGGCCCCTGGAGGTCAAGCTTGGCCTTTGCCTCCTGTTCCCATCCTCCAGCCCCAGGCTCCTGGGTACCCCCGACTGCGAGGGAGCCCTCCGTGCCTCACTTAGAGGGTTCTGAACCCATTCCCTACACAGAAATCTTGGAAACCAAATGCTGCTGAGTAAGGACGAAGCTTTGAGCTTCCTGCCCCTGCGCTCTGCCCGGGGAGGGAGAAGGAAGAGGGGGAGCTGGTTTTTCTGGAGGTTCCCCCAGAGGCCCTCCTGTCCCAAAAGAAAAGGACCTTGATTCTGAGCCCAGGGTCAGACCCGTTGCTTCAGAAGAGTTGTCATTTCCTCGGCTTCCAGGTCCCAACCCAGGGTGGGTGAGTCCCACAAAGGGCAAGTGGGGCCTGAGGAAGCCTCTCTGGGGCCAGGGGTAGCTGTGCTTAAAGGCCCTGGGTCCTGCCAGTACCAGGAGGGCCATGTCTGTGCCTCTGTGTACCCCTCCACCCCCTGCGGACTGAGGGAGGTGCAGGGCCTTCTCTGACCCCTGCCTGAGCTGTTCCCAGGGCTGGGGCAGGTATACCCTGAGCAGGGGCAGCTGGCCGCTCCTAGTTCTCACCAAGTCACCTCCCTCCTTGTACAAGGTTTGCGTCCGGAAGCCAGGTGCCATAGTGAGTACCCTTGTCCTCCAGACTGGCTGGCAGGAGTCAGGCCCTAGCAGCCCTCCTGCCCCCAAAGCCTTCCGAGTCTGGTGGGCAGGACTTCTCGCTGCCCTCCCAAGCCTGGCTGTGGGCCAGAAACGGCTTCCCCAGGTGGCTCTTCTACCAGGCTTTTCCTTGGATGCCACCTGGATTTCTGCACCTGCACAGTATTTGGGAGACTTTGACTATTTATTCAGACTCCTGGCTATGTATTGCACATTGGCGAGTGCTCTGGGGATGAGGCGTGGGTGTAGGAAGGTAGAAAGGAGTTGGAGACAAGATCCTCTTCATTTTCCAAGATCAAAGTCAGCCTCTTCTCCCCATGCTTCTAGGACGTGCCTGATTTTCCAGCAGGTCCTGGCTAGGTGGGCTCTGAGTTCTGTACTGGAATTGAGTGTAAAGGTGGGAAGAGAACTGGGCTGACTCCAGGACCTCCAGGATGAGGCAGAGACATGATGCTTCCTGCCAGCCTGGGCCACCCTCTCTCCAGTACTTGTCAGCTGGTGGTTCAGCCCCTCCTCCAACCCCTTCACAACCTTGGGCCACTGCCTGGGACCAAGCAGACACTGCCCAGGACTCCTAGTACACTCACTCTTGTCTGCGCCCGCCTTCCTCCTGGGACCACACTACTTGAATCACCGTCTGATTTGCTTCGCTGGCAGAGTTGGGTCAAGTGCCCTCTCCTTGACCTTGAGATGAAGGTCAAGAGCACAGGGACCAGGCCTTGGTTAGGCTGAGCTCCCAGCAGGATACCGCCTGCAGAAAGAACCTACCCTGACAGTGTCCCTTCCCCAGATTCTCAAGCAGATGCCCAAGGGAGGTTCCCACAGAACCAGAGTGCCTGAGGCTTCCTGCTTGAGAACCTGCCCCCTGGATCTTGGACACTTACAGATTGAGCTGTATGAATTCAGCGGGTCTCACTCCAGAGAGTCAGAACGTTTGCTTTAGTTTTTTATCTGTTTTGTTCCTTGAGTCAGTGCTGTTGATGACGAGTTGTCTTGAATAAATCATGTGTTCTTTGCAAGGGCATTGGTGCTGTGATGCGCTGAAACTTTGGAGACCTCAGAACAGGGAAAAATGTTTGAACAGGGATGGAGTTCAGAGTCTCTTAGAGTGGCCCTTCTAAAAAAAGGTCCAGGTAATCCTTCTGGGAAGTGCCTGTTCGATTCTTCCAGTTCAGCCTCAGCAGTCTGCAGCTAGGGGAGGAGGGAATGATACTGGGGAAGGAGGTTCTGCATACGCGATTACATAGCCTGTTATTTTTTAGATTTAAAAAAACTTAGACCATCCCATTATATGTGGAAAAAGCATTTGACAAAATTCAACAGCTTTTCCTTATTTTTTATTTTATTTTATTTTGTTTTGAGTTGGGGTCTTGCTGTGTTGCCCAGGCTGGAGTGCAATGGCATGATCTCCATTCACTGCAACCTCTGCCTCCTGGGTTCAAGCGATTCTCCTTCCACAGCTTCCCAAGTAGTTGGGATTACAGGCACCCGCCACCATGCCAGGCTAATTTGTATTTTTAGTAGAGACGGGGTTTCACCATGTGGGCCAGGCTGGTCTCGAACTCCTGACCTTGTGATCCGTCCACCTCAGCATCCCAAAATGCTGGGATTACAGGAGTAAGCCACCACACCCAGCCCTCTTTTTTTTTTTTTTAATTTTATTTAATTTTTTTTTTTTTTTTTTTTTTTTTTTTTTTTTTTTTTGGAGACCGAGTCTCGCTCTGTCGCCCAGGCTGAAGTGCAGTGGCCGGATCTCAGCTCACTGTAAGCTCCGCCTCCCGGGTTTATGCCATTCTCCTGCCTCAGCCTCCCGAGTAGCTGGGACCACAGGCGCCCGCCACCTCCCCCAGGTAGTTTTTTTTTTGTATTTTTTAGTAGAGACGGGGTTTCACCGTGTTAGCCAGGATGGTCTCGATCTCCTGACCTCATGATCTGCCTGTCTCGGCCTCCCAAAGTGCTGGGATTACAGGCTTGAGCCACTGTGCCCGGGTTTTTTTTTTTTTTTTTTAAGATGACATCTCACTCTGTCACCCAGGGTGGAATTCACCTCCCAGGTTCAAACAATTCTCCCACCTCAGCCTCCCAAGTAGCTGGGATTACAAGTGTGTGCCACCTCGCCTGGCTAATTTTTGTATATTTAGTAGAGACAGGATTTTGCCATGTTGGACAGGCTGGTCTCCAACTCCTGGCCTGCCTTAGCTACCCAAAATGCTGGGATTACAGGCGTGACTCACCGTGCCCGGCTATCAGTTATTTTTTAGATTAAAAAAATTTAGGCCGGGCGCGGTGGCTCACACCTGTAATCCCAGCACTCTGGGAGGCCGAGGCTGGTGGATCATTTGAGAGCAGGAGTTTGAGACCAGCCTGGCCAACATGGTAAAACCCTGTCTCTACTAAAAATACAAAAATTAGCCGGGTGTGGTGGCATGTGCCTGTAATCCCAGCTACTCCGGAGGCTGAGGCAGGAGAATCTCTTGAGCTTGGGAGGCAGAGGTTGCAGTGAGGCAAGATTGCACCACAGCACTTGTCTGGGCAACAGAGTGAGACCCTCAAAAAAAAACAAAAAAAGCATCATCCCATTATCTGTAGAAAAAGCATTTGACCACATTCAACATCTTTTCATGATAAAAACTCAAATTAAGCAAAGAAGGAATGTACTTCAACATATATGGTATAACATATAACAGTAACAACTATCTATGGTATGGCCACAACTCAAGGGGGAGAAGTTTTTCCTTTAAGATGAGGAACAAGGGCCGGGCGCGGTGGCTCACGCCTGTAATCCCAGGACTTTGGGAGGCCGAGGTGGGCGGATCAGGAGGTCAGGAGATCGACAGCATCCTGGCTAACACGGTGAAACCCTGTCTCTACTAAAAATACAAAAAAATTAGCCGGGCTTGGTGGTGGGCGCCTGTAGTCCCAACTACTCAGGAGGCCGAAGCAGGAGAAGGGCGTGAGCCCAGGAGGCGGAGCTTGCAGTGAGCGGAGCTCCGCGCCACTGCACTCCAGCCTGGGAGTGGTGCCCCGCGCCACTGCACTCAAAAAAAAAAAAAAAAAAAAAAAAAGGTCAGGAACAAGATGAGGATGCCCACTCTCTACTTTCATTCAACATAGTACTGGAAGTACTAGCCAGACCGGTTAAGCAAGAGAAAGAAAAAGCATCCAAATAGGAAAGGAAGAAGTAAAATAGCCTCTCTTTGCCAGCAACATGAACTTGTATTAGAAAAAGCCCTAAAGACTCCACCAAAAAGCTGTTAGAACTAAAGTGATAAGAAACAAAATCAACAAACAAAAATAAGTAGCATTTCTGTACACCTAACAAACTATCTGAAAAATCAAGAAAAAAGCAGAAATCAAAAGTCAGAAAAAAAGAAAGAAAATCTAATTCACTGTAAGTACCTCCTCCAAAAAAATATTTAGGGCCGGGTGCAGTGGCTCTTGCCTGTAATCCCAGCACTTTGGGAGGCCGAGGTGGGCGGATCATGAGGTCAAGAGATCGAGACCAGCCTGACCAACATGGTGAAGCCCCGTCTGTACTAAAAATACAAAAATTAGCCAGGCGTGGTGGTGCATGCCTGTAATCCCAGCTACTTGGGAGGCTGAGGCAGGAGAATCACTTGAACCTGGGAGGCTGAAGTTGCAGTGACCCAAAATCATGCCATTGCACTCCAGCCTGGGCAACAAGAGTGAAACTCCATATCAAAAGAAAAAACAAACAAAAAGGTTTAGTAACCAGAACAGCATGATACCGGTGTAAAATAGACACACTGACCAAAGGAACAGAACAGAGGAGCCCAGAAATGAACCCAGGCATTTGGGGGTGAATTCATTATCTTTTTTTTTTTTTTTTTGAGACAGGTTCTTACTCTGTCACTGAGGCTGGAGTGCAGTGGCATGATGATGGCTCACTGCAGCCTTGAATTCCCAGGCTCTGGTGATTCTCCCTCCTCAGCCTCTCGAGTAGCTGGGACCACAGGCACACATCACCACTGCCCAGCTAGGTTTTTATATTTTGTAGAGACAGGGTATCTTTGCATTGCCCAGACTGGTCTCAGAACTCCTGGGCTCAAACAATCCTCCTGCCTTGGCCTCCCAGTGTTGGGATTATAGGCATGAGCCACTGTGCCAAGCTGTGTTTGTGGGGGGGTGGTTGTTTTTTTCGAGTTGTTGTTGTTGAGACAGCATCTCGCTGTGTTGCCCAGGCTTGATGCAGTGGTGCCATCTTGGCTCACTACAACCTCTGCCTCCCGGGTTCAAGTGATTCTCCTGCCTCAGTCTCCCAAGTAGCTAGGACTACAAACTTACGCCACCATGCCTGGCTAACTTTTATTTATTTATTTTTGAGATGGAGTTTCACTCTTGTTGCCCTAGCTAGGATACAATGTCGTGATCTCGGCCCACTATAACCTCTGGCTCCCGGGTTCAAGCAATTCTCCTGCCTCAGCCTCCAGAGTAGTTGAGATTAGAGGCACATGGCACCACTCCCGGCTAATTTTTTAGGTTTTTGTTTGTTTGTTTGTTTTAAATAGAAATAGGGTTTTACCATGTTAGCCAGGGTGGTCTTGAACTCCTGACCTCAGGTGATCCACCGCCTCGGCCTCCCAAAGTGTTGGGATTACAGGCATAAGCCACCACACCTGGCCTAACTTTTGTATTTTATTTTCTAATTTAATATTTTTTTTTTTTTTTTTTGAGACAGAGTTTTACTCTTGTTGCCAGGCTGGAGTACAATGGCGCAACCTCGGCTCATTGCAACGTCCACCTCCCAGGGTCAAACGATTCTCCTGCCTCGGCCTCCCAAGTAGCTGGGATTATAGGTGCCCGCCACCACACTCAAATAATTCTTTTTGGAATTTTAGCAGAGATGAGGGTTTCACCATGTTGACCAGGCAGGTCTTGAACTTCTGACCTCAGGTGATCCGCCCGCCTCAGCCTCCCAAAGTGCTGGGATTACAGGCATGAGCCACTGCGCCCAGCTGTATTTGTGCTTTAAGCTAACTGTTACTACAAAAGAGTCCAAAAGTTTAAAAAAATTAAAACATTTGGCCGGGCGCGGTGGCTCAAGCCTGTAATCCCAGCACTTTGGGAGGCCGAGACGGGCGGATCACGAGGTCAGGAGATCGAGACCATCCTGGCTAATACTGTGAAACCCCGGCTCTACTAAAAAATACAAAAAAAAACTAGCCGGGCGAGGTGGCGGGCGCCTGTAGTCCCAGCTACTCGGAGGCTGAGGCAGGAGAATGGAATAAACCCGGGAGGCGGAGCTTGCAGTGAGCTGAGATCCGGCCACTGCACTCCAGCCCGGGCCACAGAGCGAGACTCCGTATCAAAACAAAAAACAAAAAACAAAAAACATTTGTAGGCCAGGCACGGTGGCTCACGCCTGTAATCCCAGCACTTTGGGAGGCTGAGGCAGGCGGATCACGAGGTCAGGAGATCAAGACCAGCCTGGCCAACATGGTGAAACCCCATCTCTACTAAAAATACAAAAGTTAGCTGGGTGTGTGGTGATGTGCACCTATAATCCCAGCTACGAGGGAGGCTGAGGCAGGAGAATCACTTGAACCCAGGAAGCAGAGATTTCAGTGATCAGAGATGGCACCACTGCACTTCAGCTTGGCGACAGAGCAAGACTCCATCTCAAAAAATATATATGTATAAAATAAATAAATAAAATAAAAATAGAAAAATTTGCTGGGCGTGGTGGCAGACAACTGTAATCCTAGCTACTCGGGAGACTGAGGCAGGAGAATTGCTTGAACCTGGGAGACGGAAGTTGCAGTGAGCCGAGATTGTGCCACTGCACTCTGGCCTGGGCAACAGAGTGAGACTGTCTCAGATAAATACATAAATAAAAATTTGTAAAGTAAAAATGTACAGTAAGCCAAGGTTTATTATTGAAGGAAGAAGTATTTCAAATAAATTTAGTGTAGCCTAAATATCCAGTGTTGATAAAGTCTACAGTAGCGTACAGTAGACTTTGTCCTGGGCCTTGACATTCACTCCTCAGCGACCCACGCAGAGCAACTTCCTGTCCCAGAAGTTCCATTCATGGTAAGTGCTTTATACAGATAGGTGTTCCATTCTTTATTTTTTGTTATCATTACTTTTTTTTTTTTTGAGACAAGAGTCTCACTCTGTCACCCACGCTGGAGTGCAGTGACACTACCTTGGCTCACGGCAACCTCTGCCTCCTGGGTTCAAGCAATTCTCCTGCCTCAGCCTCCCCAGTAGCTGAGATTACAGGTTCATGCCAACACGCCCGGCTAATTTTTTGTATTTTTAGTATACACAGTGTTTCACCATGTTGGCCAGGCTGGTCTTGAACTCCTGACATCATGATCCGCCTGCCTCAGCCTCCCAAAGTGCTTGGATTACAGGTGTGAGCCACTGAGCCTGGCCTACTTTTTTTTTCTTTTTTTTTGAGATGGAGTCTCACTCTGTCACCCAGGCTGGAGTGCAGTGGCATGATCTCAGCTCACTGCAACCTCAGCCTCTGGGGTACAAGGAATTCTCATGCCTCAGCATCCCACAGTAGCTGGGATTACATATCTTTACATGATGCATGATTATATTTGTAAACCATACATCTGATAAGGGGTTAATATCCAAGATATATAAGGACTTCAAACATCTCAATAGCGGCTGGGTGTGGTGGCTCATGCCTGTGATTCCAGCAGTTTGGGAGGTGGGTGGATCACCTGAGGTCAGGAGTTTAAGACCAGCCTGGCCAATATGGTGAAACCCAGTCTCTAATAAAAATACAATATATTAGCCAGGAATGGTGGTGGGCACCTGTAATCCCAGCTACCCGGGAGGCTGAGGTAGAAGAATCGCTTGAACCCGGAAGGCGGAGGTTGCAGTGAGCCGAGATCGTGCCACTGCACTACAGCCTGGGTGACAGAGCAGGACTCCGTCTAAACAAAAACAAAAACAAACAAAAATCTCAATAGCAAGAAAACAATGTGATTTAAACAACGGGCAAAGGACCTGAATACATATTTCTCAAAAGAAGACATACAGCACTTTGGACGGCTGAGGCAGGCGAATCGTGAGGTCAAGAGATCAAGATCATCCTGGCCAACATGGTGAAACCCCCGTCTCTACTAAAAATACAAAAATTAGCTGGGCTTGGTGGTGTGTGCTTGAACCCAGGAGGCGGACGTTGCAGTGAGCCAAGATCGAGCCACAGCACTCTAGCCTGGTGACAGAGCCAGACTGTGTCTCAAAAAAAAAAAAAAAAAGACAAATGTCTGGCAACTATCTGAAAAAATGCTGAACAATGCATGGATCATCTGGGAAATGCAAATTAAAATCAAAATGAGATACCACCTCACACCTGTCAGAATGGCTTATAAAAAGACAAGGGCTGGGCGCGGTGGCTCGAGCCTGTAATCCCAGCACTTTGGGAGGCCGTGACGGGCGGATCACGAGGTCAGGAGATCGAGACCACCCTGGCTAACATGATGAAACCCCGTCTCTACTAAAAAATACAAAAAAACTAGCCGGGTGAGGTGGTGGGCGCCTGTAGTCCCAGCTACTTGGGAGGCTGAGGCAGGAGAATGGCGTAAACCCAGGAGGCGGAGCTTGCAGTGAGCCGAGATCATGCCACTGCACTCCAGCCTGGGCAACATAGTGAGACTATGTCTCAAAAAAAAAAAAAAAGACAAGGCCAGGTGCAGTGGCTAACGCCTGTAATCCCAGCACTTTGGGAGGCAGAGGCAGGCAGCTTACGAGGTCAGGAGTTCAAGACCAGTCTGACCAACATAGTGAAACCCCATCTCTACTAAAAATACAAAAAATTAGCCAGGTGTGGTGGTGTGCACCTGTAATCCCAGTTACTCGGGAGGCTAAGGCAGGAGAATCACATGAACCTGGGAGGGGGAGGTTGCAGTGAGCCAAGATTGTGCCATTGCACTCCAGCCCAAGGGACATTGCGAGACTCAGCCTCAAAAAACAAAATACAAAAAACGAAAAAAAACCCCACCAGATTTGTGACAACATGGAATAACCTAGAGGACGTTACAGTAGGTGAAATAAGCCAGGCACAGAAAGACAAACACCACATGATTTCACTTATATTTGGAATCTAAAACAACTCATAGAAGTGGAGAGTAGAATGATGGTACCAGAGTCTGGGGATTGGTGGGAATTGGGGCGGTGGGGAATGGGGAAATGTTGGTCATAGGGTACAGTTTCAGCTAGACAGGAGGAATTCTTTTTTTTTAATTTGAGATGGGGGTCTTGCTATGTTGCCCAGGCTGATGTTGAACTCCTTCATTCAAGCAATACTCCCACCTTGGCCTCCAAAAAGGCTATGATTACAGGCCTGAGCCACCACACCCGACCCAGGAATTTTTTTTTTAGAACTACAGCATGGTATGGCAGGGCAGGGTGGCTCACGCCTGTAATCCCAGCGGTTTGGGAGGCCGAGGTCGGCAGATCATCTGAGGTCAGGAGTTCGAGACCAGCCTGACCAACATGGAGAAACCCCATCTCTACTAAAAATACAAAAAATTAGCCGGGGATGGTGGTGCATGCCTGTAATCCCAGCTACTTGGGAGGCTGAGGCAGGAGAATCACTTGAACCTGGGAGGCGGAGGTTGTGGTGAGCCGAGATCACGCCATTGCATTCCAGCCTGGGAAACAAGAGCAAAACTCTGTCTCAAAAAAAACCCCCAAAAAACAAAACAAACAAAAACACTACAGAATGGTCACTATAGTTAATGTATATTTCAAAATTCAAAATTGCTAAAAGTAGTATGGTGATACACCATAGCCCATTTACTCAGGAGGCCCACAGATCACTTGATCCCAGGAGGTCAAGAACAGCCTGGGCAACAAAGCAAGACCCCATCCCATGTGTTTTTTTTGAAGCAGAGTCTCACTCTGTTGCCCAGGCTGGAGTGCAGTGGCATGATCTCAGCTCCCTGCAATCTCCGCCTCCGAGGTTCAAATGACTCTCCTGCCTTAGCCACCAGTAGGTGGGATTACAGGCATGCTCCACTATGCCCAGCTAATTTTTGTATTTTTAGTAGAGACAGGGTTTCGCCATGTTGGCCAGCCTGGTCTCAAACTCCTGACCTCAGGAGGGCATAGTGGACTGCCTGTAACTTTGGGAGGCCAAGGCATGAGAATCACTGGAGGCCAGGAGTTCAAGACCAGCCTGGACACCATAGCGAGACCTCCATCGCCACAAAAAATTTAAAAATTAGCCAGGCATCATGATATGTGTCTGTGGTCCTAGCTACTCGGGAGGCTGAGGCAGGAGGATGGCTTGAGCTCAGGAGGTCAAGATTGCAGTGAACTGTGATCTTGCCACTACACTCCCTGGGTGACAGCACAAGACCTTATTTTCCTTAAAGGAAAAAAAAAAATGCTAAGAGTGGCTGGGTGAGGTGGCTCATGCCTATAATCCGAGCACTTTGGGAGGCCGAGGCGGGTGGATCACGAGGTCAGGAGTTCGAGACCATTCTCTACTAAAAATACAAAATTAGCTGGGCGTGGTGGCACACGCCTGTAGTCCCAGCTACTCGGGAGGCCGAGGCACGAGAATCGCTTGAACCCAGGGGGTGGAGGTTGCAGTGAGCCGAGATCATGCCACTGTACTCCAGCCTGGGCGACAGAGCGAGACTCCGTCTCAAAAAGAAAGAAACAAAACAAAATTAGCTGGGCGTGGTGGTGCGCACCTGTAATCCCGGCTACTTGAGAGGCTGAAGCAGGAGAATCACTTGAAAACCTGGGAGGCAGAGGTTGCAGTGAGCCAAGATCGTGCCATTGCACTCCAGCCTGGGCAACAGAGTGAGACTCCGTCTTGGAAAAAAAAAAAAAAAGTCTTTGATTTATTTCTGAATATTTTGCTTATTCCTGCCAGCAGTGTAATACTCTGGTGAATATTTGCGTTCGAGATCCTTGCATTCCCGAGATTTCCTCAGCTCAGCCCTCTGGGCGGGTTGAACGGTATGAACCTTTTTAAGGCTTCGCTTGTACTGTCAAGCTGCTTTTTGGAATCTTCGTCCCAGGTTTCTGTTCCAGCCAGCAGCCAGCATTAGCCGGCTGCATCCTTGTCCTCACGCCGGTGTTAATTAAAACCTTTGCCAATCTGGGCCGGGTGCGGTGGCTCACACCTATAATCCCAGCACTTTGGAAGGATGAGGCGGGCGGATCACCTGAGGTTGGGAGTTTGAGACCAGCCTGACCAACATGGAGAAACCCCGTCTCTACTAAAAACACAAAATTAGCCGGACGTGGTGGCGCATGCCTGTAATCCCAGCTACTTGGGAGTCTGACGCAGGAGTATCGCTTGAACCCGGGAGGCGGAGGTTGCAGTGAGCCGAGATCGCGCCATTGCACTCGAGCCTGGGCGACAAGAGCAAAACTCCGTCTCAAAAACAACAATAACAAAAAATCCTTTGCCAATCTGGGAGAATTGCGGGGCTTATTTTATGGTGTCATGGAGCATAGCCTGGGGCCAGATATACCTGGGGCCCTGTGCTTGCTCTGCGAACTAAGAGCTCACTCTCCGAGCGGGGTAGAGGCTGAGACTAACCAGTGACAATAAAAGCGCTCGACAGTGCTTGACCCTTCCGCGGAGCTTATTAAGCAGGAGCTCCCTGCGCAGGCGCAGAGAAGAGGGTGCCGCCCCACCCCACGACCAGCAGGGGGCCTGCTAGGTGGGAGCGGAGCCAGGCCTCATGGTGGCCAATCGCGAGCTGAGGCGAGGGTGGCACGCCCCTCATGCCGGCATCTTAAATTCGCAAAGAAAGGGCGCTGGGGACACCCGCCTGGGGTCTGCTTCTCCCCTCAGGGTTCCGATTCTCAACCCCTTGGGAGCGTTTGTGAGTGGAAGGGAGGTCACGCTATCGTCCGCGGCCCCAGCAGCCCCGTCCCTTCATTGGATCCCGCGGCGCGGCTCCTTTAAGAGCCTCGCGGGTCGCCCTCCGGAGGTCGCTTCCCGGCCATGCGGGCGCTGCGGGCGGGCTTGACCCTGGCGTTGGGCGCGGGGCTGGGCGCGGCCGCCGAGGGCTGGCGGCGGCGGCGGGAGGACGCGCGGGCGGCGCCGGGGCTGCTGGGCCGGCTGCCGGTGCTGCCCGTGGCGGCGGCCGCTGAGTTGCCAGCCGTGCCCGGGGGACCGGCGGGCCGCGGCCCGGGCGAGCTGGCCAAGTACGGGCTGCCGGGGCTGGCGCAGCTCAAGAGCCGCGAGTCGTACGTGCTGTGCTACGACCCGCGCACCCGCGGCGCGCTCTGGGTGGTGGAGCAGCTGCGACCCGAGCGTCTCCGCGGCGACGGCGACCGGCGAACATGCGACTTCCGCGAGGACGACTCGGTGCACGCCTACCACCGCGCCACCAACGCCGACTACCGCGGCAGCGGCTTCGACCGCGGCCACCTGGCCGCAGCCGCCAACCACCGCTGGAGTCAAAAGGCCATGGACGACACGTTCTACCTGAGCAACGTCGCGCCCCAGGTAGCGCCCGCGCCCCGGGCCGGTTGCGGAATGCGGGGCGGGCGCCTGGCCTCTCGGGGCCTCGGTTTGTTCCTCTGCAGAACGGGGCAGCCGCCCAACGCGCCCCCTTTCAGGCATCGCAGTGACATCCCGTGACGGGAGGGAGGAGCGCTGGGCTCCAGGCACAGGCTCTGCAGGCCGACCAGGGCTTGAGCTTCAACTGCGAACCCTGGGCAACTCCCTGAGCGTCGCTTTCTCGTCTAAAAAAATGGGGATAATACCGTTATTCACCTTCCTCCTGCGGTAGTGATGAGGCGCTGAGGCTTACAGAGGCAAAGTGATGGGCACAGTGTCACACAGCAGAAGAAGGCAGGCTGTCTGTTGTAGAACCTCAGTGCCCAACCTTTTGGGCACCAGGGTCGGGTTTCGTGGAAGACAGGTTTTCCACGGCTTGGTGGGTGAGGGCGGGTTTCAGGATGATTCAAGTGCATTACATTTATTGTACACTTTATTATTATTACATTGTAATATATAGTGAAATATACATCTCACAGTAATGTAGGATCCGTGGGAGCCCTGAGCTTGTTTTCCTCCAACTAGACAGTCCTATCTGGAGGTGACGGGCGATAATGACAGATCAGGCATTAGGTTTTCAAAAGAAGCGGGCAACCTCCTCACATGCGCAGTTCACCTTAGGGTTCCAGCGCCTATAAGAATCTCCAGCTGCCACTGATCTGACAAGAGGCGGAGCTTAGGCTGCCGTGCGATCAATGGGGAGTGGCTGTAAATACAGATGAAGCTTCCCTTGCTGGCCTTCTGCTCACCTCCTGCTGTGTGGCCCAGTTCTGGTACCAGTCTGTGGCCCAGGGGTTGGGGACCCCTGGCTTATAAAACTGTGAGCCTCCAGACATCATCCTACCCTGTCTGCCTTTGGGCAGTTTCAAGGCAGACACCTGGCCCTGGTCAGGCTGTTAGTGCCAGGCACTGTGCACTGGGCCAACCTCCCTCTCAGCCTGTTCCCAGCAGGTCCTGGCACCAAAGGATGGAGACTGCCATGGGGCTCTGGGTGGAGCCCATGGGGCACCAGCCTCTGACCCAGCTTCCTTCTGAGAGCACAGCCCCCTACCCGCTTTCCATTGTCCGAGGCCTGGAGAGCTCAGGATGGAGGTCGATTCATGACATTCCCTCTAGGTTCTGCCTGTGGCTCAGACTGGGAAAAGGAACGGGTTGGTGGTTGGAAGGGCTGGTCTTCCCATGAGCCCCTGGGTGGGGCTAGGGATAGGTCTCAGTCCTTCTCTCTGAAAGGTGGAGACATGTTCCTTCCTTCATTCGGCTCTTGGGAGCTAAGAAAAGACTTTTGACACCCGGGCTGTGGAAGGGACAGAGGGTGATGGCTAGCACTTGTCAGCCCTGCCTGACTCCATGTGGTTTCAGAGAGTGACTTTCATTCCTTGAGTTTCAGTTTCCTCATGCTTGTCTCTCACTGGACATCTCTGAGCATGTCCATCCCCTCAGGGCCTGGGGCAGCCCTCTGATAGAGGAGGAAGGGTCCCAGCCACAGTTCTGCTAAGCCCTACCTCTCCTACCAGGTACCCCACCTCAACCAGAATGCCTGGAACAACCTGGAGAAATACAGCCGCAGCTTGACCCGCAGCTACCAAAACGTCTATGTCTGCACAGGGCCACTCTTCCTGCCCAGGTAAGGTGGAAACCAGGGGGCTGGGGGGCGGCAGAACCTCCCACTCACCCGGGGCTCCTACTGCCACTCACGGCCAGGCTTGCCCCAGGCTCTGGGTCAATACCAGTTCCCTACTCATCTGGTTTCTTGGCAAGCCTGTCAGCTTTCCTGCCTCGGGTCCCCTCATTCCACTTCCACAGCTAAAGACCTGTCAGGTACCCCTGACCATCTCTCCTCTGCCCATGGGCAGCAGCAGTCCCTGAATCTGCCCCCGCTTCTCCCTGCTGTCACCTCTTGGCATGCCCACCCAATCCTGTTTTGCCCATATGGAAACCCCTGCAAGTCCCCGGTGCACCAAGCTCTCCCACCTTCAGTCTCTGCTCTGCTTGGAGCACTTTCCTCCATCCTTCTCAGGAGTTTGAACCTAGATCTGCCTGACCCGGGGCCTCCACTCTTGCCCCTCTGCAGTCCTGCCTCTCAGATGGAAGCAACGGAGCACCTCTGGGCATGCTCCGTGGTTTTTCTGGCCTGCAGAGGGCTGGCACTGAGAAGCAATATGTGGAGCTGAGCAGCTCACTCTGGAATCCACAGGCTCGGGATGGAGTCCAGGCCTGCCTCATCCCCTAGTTCCTTGGTGCTGTGGGCAAATGACCTGTGTCCCCCACTGTAAAACCTGCGACCTCTTGGTTGATGTCACATGCTTCCCCAGGGCCTGGCACTGATCAAATTTCATTAGCAGGTGCCTCCTAGGGCCCGGGGCAAGGGAGGAGACTCTGCTGAGGGGAAGTCCCCGTCCGGTGTCCCGGCACCTGTGCTGGTGCTGGGATGTCACCCGTCATGGTCCTTGCCCACTTGGTGCTCACCTCCATGGGGAGAGACGGACAGTTGTTAAGTCTCCCCTTAGACGAATGTGAATGTGCAGAAGGCTCAATTCTTCTAGCGGCATTTATTGTCGCCCACTCTGCCTGACCCGGTGTTGGGCATGAGGAAAACAGAGGGAAAGAGTTAACCTCCACCCTGGAGAGAGTTCCAGCCTCGAGGAGGAGCCAGGCAGGCCATGGCAGTCTCACAATGAGGGAGTGGTCCTGCAGGCTGACAGAAGTGAAAGGACAGATCAGGGAAGGCTTCCTTGAAGAGGTGGCCTTGGGTTCATCCAGGCCTCCTGCCCACGTGTGCCTGGGTCTGCCTACAGGACAGAGGCTGATGGGAAATCCTATGTGAAGTACCAGGTCATCGGCAAAAACCACGTGGCAGTGCCCACACACTTCTTCAAGGTGCTGATCCTGGAGGCCGCAGGCGGGCAAATTGAGCTCCGCTCCTACGTGATGCCCAACGCACCTGTGGACGAGGCCATCCCACTGGAGCGCTTCCTGGTGCCCATTGAAAGCATTGAGCGGGCCTCGGGGCTGCTCTTTGTGCCAAACATCCTGGCGCGGGCAGGCAGCCTCAAGGCCATCACGGCGGGCAGTAAGTGAGGGCGGAGCCCAGCAAGGCTGGGCGTGTGCAGGCCGGGGAGCATTAAAGGTGGTGATTTTTGGAGACAAGTCTGGCGGCGTCTGTCCCAAGTGACCTGTAGAGCCCCTGGTTTCACTGCTGCTTCACTGATGTCCTGGGCCCCTTAGAACTTTCAGGGGTGCTGGGCACCAGCCTGGGTGAGGCCAGGCTGCAGGGCGGCCAGGGAGATGAGGATGGCTTCCTGGAAGAGAAGTGTGGCAGTGGGCTGGGGACTGGGAGGCTAGCGGGTGCCCCCACTCCTAGCCTGTCTTCAGTGCCTGGCTGCCCAACACCCAGCCCACTGGGGTCCCTTGTCCTTAGCAGAGCCTGGTGAGGTTAATGGCAGGCCCAGGTTCACACTGCACAGTTGCCACCTGGAGGACCACATAGCTTCCTCTTCTGAGCCTGAGAAGAGGACCTCAGGCTCCTCTTCTGTAAAATGGGGGTAAAGGTAACAATGCCCACCTCCCAGGACCAGGGGAGGGCAAGGAGGTGGGCAAGAAGTTCTCAGCCCTCACGCAGGACTGGGAAGGGTGGGAGCCAGGGTTCTTGCTGGGGGGTGAGGCTATCGGGCTCAGAGTGCTTGGCTTGGGCGAGGCCTTAGGGATGGGTAGACAGGGCTGTCAGCCCTGCAAGACTGATGGGAGGACCAGCCTCGCCAGCAGTTCCTGTAGCACAGCGTGTTATGCCTGACTCCAAAAGTGGTTCCCTGAGGCCCAGGACGAAGGCCCCAGCTGCACGTGGCTTCCCCCGTGGGACAGATGCAATTGAGACGCCAAGAGGAGAGCTGTTGTGCCCACCGTGGTCATACACAAGGAAGTAGCAGAACCAGGGCTCTGGGAGATCACTGAGCGCACGGCTAAGGAACCAGAGGCCTGGAGCGCAGGGGTGGGCAGGGCCCGCTGGGTCACCTGCCTGGGAGCACAGGACAGGCACTAGTACCCATGGTTGATTCTCAGCTACACTCATGTCCCATCGCTGTGGCAAGGCTGCTGTGGCAAGGCTGCTGTGGCAAGAGGGCAAGAGGGGATGAGAGGACCACCTCCAGACAAGACCAAGGCCACCATGGGCAAGGGTGGGTGACAGGCCAAGAGTGGCAACCGCCCCTTGGACAGATCCCAAGGCCCCAGCGGCTGGCGGTCGGGGAGGCAGGCGGGCTCACCTCCGTGCGGATGGTGCGGCTACCCTGGCCAGGACAGGTATTGACGTACAGGTCAAAGAGGACACTGGGTTCAGCCACCTCCAGGTTGGGGTCAGCATCCACTCCAGCTTCCAGCCCCTGGAGGCCCCCGAACACCACAAGAGCATGCCTGGCACATATAAGACAGGGTGACTTGAGTGGTCATCAAGGCCCACCCAGCACAGCGCCCAGACGTGTCTCTCCATACCCCGGACAGCAGGGGCCCACCTGTGCAGCTTCACCCACCAGGCAGGTTCCTGGCCACATTCCTCCTGCCCTGGTCCCGGCCCCAGGAGGTACACACCTAAAGCTGGGAAGGTGGGCAGAGGCCACATCCGAGCCACGCTCTGACGTCCCGATGGTCAGGTCATACCCGTCCTGGAAAGGGGCCTCAGCAAACACAGCACCTGGGGGTGGGGCCAACTCAGTGTGGGTCCTGCTCCCCACAAGCCACAGCTCTGGGTATGTGTGTGTGTACGGAGCCAGGGGTGGGTAGGAAGAGCTCTGTGTGTGTGTGTACTGAGGTAGGGGTGGGTGGGTAGAGCTCGGTGTATGTGTGTACTGAGGTAGGGGTGTGTGTGTACCGAGGCAGGGGTGGGTAGAGCTGTTCCTGGGAAGTCAAGGACTGAGCAGGGCGGACACCAAGCCTGTGCTTGGCTGGGGAACAGGGCAGAGACTGGATAGGAAGAGGTACCAAGAGCATGAAGTGGGCCTCTGACTCCTCTGGCCCTTTTGCCTCCATTCGCAACTCTACAGAAACGTGATTGATCAATGATGACACTTTTGCTCAGTAGTCCTTAACAGCATTCCAGGCAGTACATCCAGGGGGAACAAGGCCCAGAGAAGGGAAAGGACTCGCCCAAGGACACACAGCAAGTTGATAGGACAAAAACCTTGGTGTGATATTTGGGTCAGACAAGGCTCCCGGCCACCTCCCAGAGGGATGGGTGGATATTCGGAGAAGTGAGCTCTGTCCTTACTGAGGCAGGAAGCCAGGCGGACGGTGTAGCCCCAGTAGAGCCCAGCTTTGGTGCGAGGGTCCTGTGATGACACCACTTTGCCACGGTAGGTCTTGCATGCTGGAGGGGTAACAGAGTCTGTCAAGATGGGGTGAGGGAAAGGAAGGAGGTGGCTGAACCCTGGAGCTCGTCAGGCCAACCCAGGGGCTGGGGAACCTTCCAGATACCTGGGAGCTGCTGCTGGTTCAGTCGCACGGTCACCCGAAGCCCAGGCTCCAGGTTCTTGTCAATCTTCACCTCCTGGGGAGAAGCCAGAAGAAAGGGGTACCATTCCTCTCAAGATCAGCAGGGGCCACGGCTCTTCCAGATGCCACCAGGGGAGCCCTGGGGCTGGCAAGGGACCCAGGGGTCCAGGTCAACCTGTCACCCTCCACCCCTGGCACCAGCTGAATGTGCTCACAAGAGACCATTTGTGCAAAACACAGGTCACTGGCCAAACACGCACCTTTGGGGCGCTCATGGCACAAGGTAGAAGAAGTACATGAAACCCAGTTTTCTGCATTTTGGTAGCTCTGCCACTTTTTTTTTTTTTTTGAGTTGGAGTCTGGCTCTGTCACCCAGGCTGGAGTGCAGTGGCGCCATCTCAGCTCAATGTAAACTCTGTCTCCTGGGTTCCAGTGAATCTCCTCCCTCAGCCTCCCGAGTAGCTGGGATTACGGACACGTGCCACCACACCTGGCTCATTTTTATAGTTCTAGTAGAGACGGGATTTCACCATATTGGCCAAGTTGGTCTCAAACTCCTGACCTCAAATGATCTGCCTGCCTCAGCCTCCCAAAGTGCTGGGATTACAGGTGTGAGCCACTGCACCTGGGTTGTGCTTTCTGATGGCTAGGGGACTCCATCCATGTAAAGGTTTCTGCCTCTGATTTGAGAAGACTTGAGGGTAAAGAGGTAGCAAATTAATGCCCTCGTCCCAGCTTGGCTCTGTGCCACACGGGAGCAGCTCCAGAGTGACTTTCAACTTGTTTCTGCAGGGTTTTGTTTGGAGCATGAGGACTGCCTTCTGTTGATTTGCTTTTTAAGCAACAGTAAATTCATTCTTGGCTTTATCTATTGAGCCCCATTTTGCACAATTCTCTGGCCCAAATTTGCATCAGTGAGGGATTTGGGGCAGCTCCAGGACTGCCCCCAACATCCATCTGCTTGCGCTCCATTGCTAGGGTGTGTCCTGGAGGTGTGTCCCAGCCCACCTTTCTGTTCCTACCTTTTTCATGCCACAGTTGACAAAGGAGCCGTGGCCTGGCCGGGTGGGCCGATCCACCACGATGCCCTCTCGGAACTCGGATTCCTCGTCCTGACGCATGTGGTGGGGGCTGTCCAAGGGGTTCAGGAGCCCTGTGGAGGCAGGGCCGGGAGGAGTCTAGGAAGTGCTAGGGCACACAGGGTGCAGTGGGGACCCTGGAGCAGAGTCCCGGCTCTGCCACAGACCTGCGTCTTGGCATCAGGCACAGGTCTCGCTCTCCCAGGCCTGCTTTCCCATCTAGACAGTGCAGGGTAGGACAGGGTGGTCTCTCAGTGTCTGTGGCACAATCCAGTGGAAAGGGGGGGCGGGCCCACACAGTGTTACCTGCAAACTGTAGATCCTGGTGCTTCGGGAAGAACGCCTTCCTCAGATACCTAGGAAAGAATGCTGACCTCAGGATGTTCCCAGGGGAAGCTGCCTCCTACCTGGCCTCCACTTTGACACACCCCTCCCTCATGCTCAGGGGAGTGACCCCCTTACTGCGGACACTCCAGGTACTGCAGGATCCGGGCCAGCTGTACGCACGCCTGCCCCTTCTTCCCAACTCCTGTGAAATCCCCCTCCACGGTCCTGGAGAGAGAGAGATGGGGGCTCAGGATCCAGCTGTGGCCCCTTCAAGAACTCCTACAAGTGCATGCCTATAATCCCAGCTACTCAGGAGGCTGAGGTGGGAGGATCACCTGAGTGCAGGAAGTAGAGGCTGCAGTGAGCCATGACCATGCCACTGCATGCACTTCAGCCTGGGTGACAGCTGAGATACAGGTTTAGACCTTCTGGCTCCCAATCCCACCTCTGCAGTCATCACCCCCACCTGGCAACTCTACCCCCTAAGGATTATAGACGGAGTATTTCAGGCAGGACACGAGGGAAGAGCCAGGCATGTGGACAGGGGCAGGGTGAAACCTCGGCCCATCCCGGCAGCCTCTCCCTCTCCCTGAGCCCTGGCACCCTGTGGGATGGCCTCTCACTTGGCATCCTGGCCCTCCTCATCAAACACCACGATCTCATCCACACAGAAGATGGCACAGGCTCTGGCAATCTGACCGGCCAAGTAGGTGCGAAGCTCCGGCGACTGAGCATTGTCCAGGATGGAGCCCGGCAGGGCTACGCTCAGTGTGTAGGGCCGCCCTGAGCAGGGGAGGGGTGTTCCCAGTCAGCCTGAGAGGCAAGGGCCCCCCACCTTCCTCTCTCTTTCTCTGTCCCCAGCGCCCATGGTTTGAGAATTTCCCAAGTGGGAGGAATTTTGAGATGAGCAAAATAGATCCAACTCCCCTCTCTGGGCCTCAGTCTCCCAGGAGGAAAATGGACGCAGCAATCTCTATGGCTCCTCTGAACAGGGCAGACCACTGGGCGAGGCTGTGGAGCAGTTAGGAGCAATGGCCTAAGTTCATATCCTGGCTCTCCCACTTAGTGCCTCAGTTCTCCAGCTATCAAATGGGGATAAAAGGCCGGGCGCGGTGGCTCAAGCCTGTAATCCCAGCACTTTGGGAGGCCGAGACGGGCGGATCACGAGGTCAGGAGATCGAGACCATCCTGGTGAACACGGTGAAACCCCGTCTCTACTAAAAATACAAAAACTAGCCGGGCGAGGTGGTGGGCGCCTGTAGTCCCAGCTAGTCGGGAGGCTGAGGCAGGAGAATGGCGTAAACCCGGGAGGCAGAGCTTGCAGTGAGCTGAGATCTGGCCACTGCACTCCAGTCCGGGCGACAGAGCGAGACTCCGCCTCAAAAAAAAAAAAAAAAAAAAAAAAAAAAAAAAAAAAAAAAAAACAAACAAATGGGGATAAAATGAAAGCTGATATCTAATAAGCCTTTAGTGTGTGCACATTAACCCGATAGCCATTAACCTGATCCTTAGTGAGGATACTACCATTATCCCCATTTATAGACTAGGAGCCTTCAGCCCCGGGAAGTCAAATACATGGCCCAAGGTCACACAAAAGGTGGCTCATGCCTGTGATCCCAGCACTTTGGGAGGCTGAGGCGGGCGGATCACCTGAGGTCAGGGGTTCAAGACCAGCCTGGCCAACATGGCGAAACCCTGTCTCTACTAAAAATACAAAAATTAGCCAAGCATGGTGGCGCATGCCTGTAATCCCAGCTACTCCAGAGGCTAGGGCAGGAGAATTGACTGAACTGGGAGGTGGAGATTGCAGTGAGCCGAGATCGCGCCACGGCACTCCAGCCTGGGCAACAGAGCCAGACTGTCTCTCAAAAACAAACAAAAAATCCCAAGCAGCACATAGATAACAGGGTTTCACTATTGTAACATTGTATCTATACTTTGCTATGCAAGGCCAAGGATAAGTAGATATGATTCTTTGGACAAACTTTTGCTACAATGTTTGCTGGGATTGTTCCTTTCTTCTTTGTAGTTTTCTGTTATTATTATTATTATTATTACTGAGATAGAGTCTCACTCTGTCGCCCAGGCTGGAGTGCAGTGGCATGATCTTGGCTCACTGCAAGCTCCGCCTCCTGAGTTCTCGCCATTCTCCTGCCTCAGCCTCCCGAGTAGCTGGGACTACAGGCGCCTGCCACCTCGCCTGGCTGATTTTTTGTATTTTTTGTAGAGACGAGGTTTTACCATGGTCTCGATCTCCTGACCTCGTGATCTGCCCGCCTCGGCCTCCCAAAGTGCTGGAATTACTGGCATGATGTCATTTTTATTATGAAATCAAAATAAATGAAAAATGAAATTAAAGCACACAGAAAATGCTCAATAAAAAAGTCAAAAAATCAGGAAGATCATGAAGTTCTAGAGGTCTAAGAGATATGAGGCTTGGGCTGGGCACGGTGGCTCACGCCTGTAATCCCAGCACTTTGGGAGGTGAATTGGGCGGATCACCTGAGGTCAAGAGTTCCAGACCAACCCGGCCAACATGGTGCAACCACATCTCTACTAAAAAATACGAAAATTAGGCCGGGCGCGGTGGCTCAAGCCTGTAACCCCAGCACTTTGGGAGGCCGAGACGGGCGGATCACGAGGTCAGGAGATCGAGACCATCCTGGCTAACACGGTGAAACCCCGTCTCTACTAAAAAATAAAAAAATTAGCCGGGCGAGGTGGTGGGCGCCTGTAGTCCCAGCTACTCGGGAGGCTGAGGCAGGAGAATGGCATAAACCCGGGAGGCGGAGCTTGCAGTGAGCTGAGATCTGGCCCCTGCACTCCAGCCTGGGCGACACAGCGAGACTCCGTCTCAAAAAAAAAAAAAAAAAAAAACGAAAATTAGCCAGGTGTGGTGGCACACGCCTGTAATCCCAACTACTCGGGGGGCTGAGGGAGGAGAATTGCTTGAACTTGGGCAGTGGAGGTTGCAGTGAGCGGAGATGGTGCCATTGCACTCCAGCCTGGGCAACAGAGCAAGACTCCATCTCAAATAAAAAAAAGAGAGATGAGGCTTACCTTCCATAGGCTTGAAATTTACCTAAGCAGGAGGTCAGAACTTAGTTTGTTGGCTCCCTCCCTTCTCTGGGCCTCAGCTTCTCCATCAGGACAAGATGTTTGGACCTACTGGTTTGTAAGGGCCCTTCCAGATCTGCTCTGCCTGCAGGACAACTACTACGGGCCACAACCTGTGGCCCTCCCCATGACCCCAGCTCACCGCGGTCCTCCTTCTCTGCTGCTGCCTTCTCCTCTTCCTGGTGCTTTGCGTGTTCCTCCTGTGCCCGCTGCCGCTCCAGTTTTTTCATCAGCTTGAGATCCTTCCATTTCTTTTTCTCCTCTTTCTCTGGATAAAAGAACATCCCAATTGGCCGAGGAGATAGTTCCCACTCATTGGGTCAGCCTGGACTATGGAGAGCTACTGGGTGAGCAGCCAGAGGGCAGCAAGGGAGCCTCCCCAGGGCTCCCGGCCCCTGCCTCCCAACTTTGGGTGCTGCAGGACCCAGCGGGAACAAAGTTGGTGTCTTGCTCCAGGGTTTGAGCACTGGTGGAGTGGTCTATGGGAAGATACTCTTACCCCCACCCTTACTTACTCTGTTGCTTCCATTTTCGCCACTCAATCCTTTGGCCGTGTTCACCCTGGAGAAGGAGTGGTAGGAGGATTATGAGTATGAGGCTGATGGTCACACCTGGAGGGGGTCCGTTTCTACACGGGGCGGCAAGGAAGCCAAGGAACCTCTGCAAACTGCTGCCCCAGAAAGCGTCTGGAGGCCAGGGACCCGCTGTATCCCCAGCGCCTGGGGCCCAGCCTGGCACACAGAAAGCGCTCAAGAAACTGTTGAATGAGTTCCCACAGAACAGAGGAGAAAACTGAGGCTCAGAGGACAGGACTGCCCACAGTCGCCCTGGAAGTCAGAAGACATAAGCCACGAAAGGGCACCGGATTCAGGATTGAGAGCAGGGTCCCGCCTCCGTAATCCAGCGGGGGCCAGGGAGCCGCAGGGGAGTTCCGGAGAGGACACGGGCGCTGTTCCCATCCTGCTGCGGCTCACGCCGCATCTTCGGGGGCTTCCGGCCTGGGATCAGCGGGAAGCAGGCAGCAGGAGGCGCGGCCCGGCCCCGGCGGAGGTCCGCACGCCACTGGTCCTCACGCCTCCACTGTGCTGCTCTGCGCTGGGTCCCGCCGCCCGCACTTACCGGGCCGCACGGCCGCTTCCTCCCGCGCTCCGCCATGTTCCGCACACACCGTCGGTCACGCCTCTGCCAATGAGACTCGCCTCTTCCGGTCACACCTCCATTAGGTTGTCCAATCGGAAAGCCAATGTCGCCCGGGGGCGTGGCCTGGGCGCCCGACTGCTGCAGGAGTACGCGAGCTGGTGTAGGTTGGGCGGAAGAGGTGTCCAAATGGGCGGCATCACGGGTACTGTCCAGAATTCTGGATGGCTCTTGAGTTGGGACAAATACAACACTCAGATCTCTGAGTAGTTTATTTGTTTAAAAAAAATTTTTTTTGAGACAGGGTCTCGCTCTGTTGCCGAGGATGGAGTGCAGTGGCGCGATTCTAGCTCCCTGCAGACTTGAGCTCCTGGGCTGAAGGGATCCCCTCACCTTAGCCTCCGAGTAGCTGGAACCACAGGTGCGCACCACCACGCCTAGCTCCTGTAATGCTTTATACATGGGGACCCCGAGGCCTTGAGGTGCAGTGTGATTCGGAGCTGAAAATGAGATAATTTAATCCAGGTTTCTTGTAGATTCGTTCATGTACTCTTCCTTTTTTTTGAAACAGAGTCTCGCTTCACTGCCCAGGCTGGAGTGCAATGGCGCGATCTCGGCTCACTGTAACCTCCACCTCCTGGGTTCAAGCAACTCTCCTGCCTCAGCCTTTCAAGTAGCTGAGATTACAGGAGCGTGCCACCATGCCCAGCTAATTTTTTGTGTGTTTTTAGTAGAGATAGGGTTGATGTTGACCCCATGTTGACCAACCTGGTTGAACTCCTGACCTCAAGTGATCCGCCCCCCTCGGTGTCCCAGAGGGCTGGAATTACGGGAGTGAGTCACCGCACCTGGCCTCTTTTTTTTTTTTTTTTTTTTTTTTTTTTTTTTTTTGAGAGTTTCGCTCTTGTTGCCCAGGCTGGAGTGCAATGGTGTGATCTCAGCTCATGGAAACCTCTGACTCCTGGGTTCAAGCGATTCTCCTGCCTTAGCCTCCCGAGTAGCTGGGATCATGGGCATGCGCCACCACACCCGGCTAATTTTGTATTTTTAGTAGAGACGGAGTTTCTCCATGTTGGTCAGGCTGGTCTCCAACTCTTGACCTCAGGTGATCCGCTCACCTCAGCTTCCCAAAGTGCTGGGATTACAGGAATGAGCCACCACGCCCAGCGTCTTTCTCTTTTAATTAACAGACTATATTAGTTGGGACTACAAGTGTGAGTCACCATGCCCGACTAATTTTTTTTTTTTCTTTTTGTACAGTGTCTCACTATGTTGCCAGGGCTGGTCTCAAATTCCAGGATTCAAGCAATCCTCTCAACTTGGCTTCCCAAAGTGCTGAGATTACAGACATGAGCCATTAATGCCTTTTATTTTTTGAGATCTAGTCTCACTGTTGCTCAGGCTGAAGTGCAGTGGCATGATCTCTGCTCACTGCAACCTCTGCCTCCCGGGTTCAAGCAATTCTCCTCCCTCAAGCTCCCAAACAGCTGGGATTACAGGCGCCTGCTACCAAGTCCGGATAATTTTTGTATTTTTTGTAGAGATGGGATTCTCCATGTTGGTCAGGCTGGTCTTGAACTCCCAACCTCAGATGATCCACCTGTCTCGGCCTCCCAAAGTGCTGGAATTACAGGTGTGAGCCACCGTGCCCGGTCTCCAACTTAGATCTTTTTTTTTTTTTTTTTTTTTTTTGAGACGGAGTCTCGCTCTGTCGCCCAGGCTGGACTGCAGTGGCCGGATCTCAGCTCACTGCAAACTCCGCCTCCCGGGTTTACGCCATTCTCCTGCCTCAGCCTCCCAAGTAGCTGGGACTACAGGCACCCGCCACCATGCCCGGCTAGTTTTTTGTATTTTTTAGTAGAGACGGGGTTTCACTGTGTTAGCCAGGATGGTCTCGATCTCCTGACCTCGTGATCCACCCGTCTCGGCCTCCCAAAGTACTGGGATTACAGGCTTATCTTATAATAAATTTGTTGTGACTTTTGACAGGTTTATTTTGTAGGCATGACTAAGACATTGGCCATGTGAAAAAACAAACACAAAAATCCCCCCCAAAAAACGATTAACAAAAAGACACAGACCATGTGATTGGGCTCAAAGTCTAGTCCCTCGCACCTCCCTGGAGGCAGAGATGGAGGGGGCCCGATGGGCTGAAAGTTCTGACACCGTAATCGCACAGTGCAGAGGGATTCCATGTGACTACCACGACATGCCTATCTTCCAGAAACTCCAAGGATTTTAGGAATTCTTTACTAAGGATCAGGGGCAAAGACCTAATATGTATTTTATTGTAAGATACATTCCTATCAGCTCACCCAGTTAAACATATGATATGCGCCAAACCCATGTGCTTGCTATGCAAATGCAACTTCGAGACCAGGCCCCTAACACCACCTTCCAAAGAAATTCAGGAGCTACTATTGCTATCCAGTGAGACTCAATCAGGGCCAGCTAGAAGGCCTGGGCACCCCACTTCACCTCACCTCCAGAGTGCTTTCCTCACTTGTGAACTGGAGATAACTCAGGTCTCAGTCTCAGAGGGTTGTGTAAGATAATGTGCGTCGGAGTGCCTGGCAGGTAGGGTGTGCATGATCAACATTCAGTTCTCCTCCTCCTGAGAATTATTTAAGTCCTGGGTCCTCCTGGCCCCCACTGTGCTGTTCTCTCACCGCTGTGGGAATGTCCATGTCTTCCTTGTCACAAGCCCCAATCCCCTCCACACACACACACACACACACACACACACACACACACACACACACGCGACACCCGCACCCTAGCCACCACACCCAGCACCAATAACTGCTACCATCAGATTAATATGAGAGGCCAGGTATGGCGGCTCATGTCTGTAATCGCAGCACTTTGGGAGGCTGAGTCGGGTGGATGACCTGAGGTCGGGAGTTTGAGACTAGCCTGGCCAACATGGTGAAACCCCATCTCTACAAAAACACAAAAATTAGCCAGGCATGGTGGTGGGTGCCTGTAGTCCCAGCTACTCAGGAGGCTGAGGCAGGAGAATTGCTTGAACCCGGGAGATGGAGGTTGCAGTGACCCGAGATCGCGCCACTGCACTCCAGCCTGGGTGACAGAGCGAGACTCTATCTAAACAACAACAACAACAACAACAAAAAAGATTAACAGTAAGGAATTCATTTGGGGGCCTTGGGTTCTAGGCCTGGTTGTGCCACTAACTGTGTGACTATAGAAGTCATTTGTACAAAGTTGTGGGGGTATCTGAGGTTCTCCCGGGCATTCTTATCAAGTTAGATCAGCCATCGCTCGAGTGTGAAACAGAGAGAAAACGTCAAAAAGGATTTGAATAACTTCAACATTTTATTATGGATGAAAAGGAGTGGCTTGAGCACTCAAATCTAAAGGCAAATCCCCAAGGCCAAGATGAGCCAGGAAAGGTGAGGTTATGCCTGAGCCTTAGCAGGGCCCATGCAGGGCTGGGATGTGATCGATACACAGTGGGACTCTACTGTCAGTGTCGGCCAAGCCTGGAGAGACCAGAAGCAAACCAAGACCCTACAAACCCACCTACAGAGGGGCTGAGAGAGGCCCAGGTTGGGCCACCCTCACCTTTCAGACAGGAGGCACTTGGTTCTCTAAGATGAAGAAGGGCGGCTCCCACCCAGAACATTCTGAGGTTTCCCAACAGCATCTTCCCCGACCCAGACATGTCTGAAACCTGGACAAAGACAGACACCCAGAGTATCTCTGCGGGCACGTGGGGATGTCAGGGCCAAGGTGTGACTTCAGGGCTAGAGCTCCGCCTTCCACTTCCGCAGCTTCTCATCCATGGCCTGGAGCGTGGCTTCAGCCTGCACCAGCACAGATAGGTCCCACACTCTCCCCATGCCCCCAGCAGGCCTTGGGAAGCTCTGGCAGGTCTTTCTTCCCCCAGCCCCGCCCTTTACCTTCACAAAACAGAAGCGGATATAGTGGTCAAAGTGCTTCTGATGTGGCACACTACAGAAGATGGAGACAGGGATGGCCACCAAGCCCTGGGGAGGAGGAAGGACATGTCTCAACACGGCTTCGTGGCCCAGCAGGCCTTGGCCCCAGAGGGGACAGACAGGTTCCCACAACCAGGCAGGGAAGGAGAGTTAGCTCCAATCCCGCACCCAGTGCTGCATCAAAGTCACAGGAAAATGGCCGGGCGTGGTGGCTCACGCCTGTAATCCCAGCACTTTGGGAGGCTGTGACTGGTGGATCACCTGAGGTCAGGAGTTCGAGACCAACTGGCCAACATGGCCAAACCTCATCTCTTAAAAATACAAAAATTAGCTGGGCATTGTGGCACATGCCTGGAATCTCAGCTACTTGGGAGGCTGAGGCAGGGGAACTGCTTGAACCCAGGGGTGGAGGTTGCAGTGAACTGAGATTGTGCCACTTCACTGCAGCTTGGGTGAAAGAGAAAAAATCCGTCTCAAAACAAAAACAAACACAAAGTCAGAGGAAAAGGATCCCAGAACGTCATTCCAAGTCCCTCCCTGGGTATAGAGGGCAGACAGACGCCGGGAGAGGGAAGTTCACGGAGCAGGTCAGGGCAGAGCCAGAGAAGAACAAAGCCTTAGAGTCACAGATCGAACCTGGATGGACCTCAGAGTTAATGGTCCAACTCCTCACTGTACAGATGGGAAGACGGAATCCAAAGAGGCAGGAAATCCTGCCAGCCCACACAGCATCTCTGTGCAAGTTAGAAACAGGTTCCTTGGGCCAGGCATGGTGGCTCACGCCTGTAATCCCAGCACTTTGGGAGGCCAAGTGGGGTGGATCACCTGAGGTCAGGAGTTGGAGACCAGCCTGACCAACATGGTGAAACCCTGTCTCTACTAAAAATACACAAATTAGCCAGGCGTGGTGGTATGTGCCTATAATCCCAGCTACCCAGCTACTTGGGAGGCTAAGGGAGGAGAATCACTTGAACCCTGGAGGTGGAGGTAGCAGTGAGCTGAGATTGCGCCCCTGCACTCCAGCCTAGGCGACAGAGTGAGACTGTCTCAAAAAAAAAAAAAAAAAAAGGCTGGGCATGGTGGCTCACGCCTGTAATGCCAGCACTTTGGGAGGCCGAGGCGGGTGGATCACAAGGTTAGGAGATCAAGACCATCCTGGCTAACACGGTGAAACCCCGTCTCTACTAAAAATACAAAAAAAAATTAGCTGGGCGTGGTGGTGGGCGTCTGTGGTCCTAGCTACTCAGGAGGCCGAGGCAGGAGAATGGCGTGAACCTGGGAGGCGGAGTTTGCAGTGAGCTGAGATCGCGCCACTGTACTCCAGCCTGGGAGACAGAGCGAGACTCTGTCTCAAAAAAGGCAGAAAGAAAAGAAAAGAAGAAAAGAAAAGAAAAAAGAAAAGAGGCTCCTCGTTCTTTTAAGTGGATACAACCCTGCCCCAAGGTTCACGGCAGAGGCAGACTAGGATCTGGCCCAGGAGCCTCTTGCCTGGGCACCCTTGAGCAGCCCACAAGCTGTGAAACCATACATGGCTGCACGGCAGAGGCCCAGCCCACCTTGTTCTTGATCATCCACTTGACGAAGCGTCTGTCATAGGGCTCATCCATAGCTCCAGGCAAGTCAGGCATCTTCCTCTCTGGGGAACAGAGGCCACACTGAGGCCCCTGCAGCCTCCAGCCCTTGCGCCCTGCCCAGACCGGCCAGTCTCACTCACTGAAGTCTGAGATGTCTGTGATGAGGAAGTAGCTGCCCTGGGGGATGACGGGCTTCAGGCCCACTGACTGTAGGCTGCGTATCATGTGGTCCCGGCAGCGCTGCATGGCCTGCGGGAACTGCACAAAGTAGCTGCTGGGTTGGCCGAACAGCAGCTGCTCCCGCTCAAAGCTCTCGGCTACTGCGGCCTAGGCAGGGCAGACGGACACCCAGACAGATTAGCTGTTCCCTGACGCGGGGGCCAGCCTGGGCTCTTTCATTGTCTCCCCGCTCCCCCATGGCGTCCCCTGCCCCTCTTCACCTGGCTCTGTGTGGGGCAGTGGAAGATGGAGTTCTGGTGCACGGTCCGCAGGTGCTTCATGATGTGATCCGGACCCAGGACCCAGCCCACCTGGAGCAGGAGCACAGGTAGTGGGAGGTCCTTCCAGGCCTGGCTAAAGCCTTCTTCATTCCCAGGCCCACCTCACTTGCCAAGGATCTTGCAGGGGGTGGTGACCTCCCACCCTCGGCAACTCACCTTCCAGCCAGTGGCACTGAAGGTCTTGCCGGCGCTGCCGATGGTCAGGGTCCGTTCCCACATGCCAGGGAGGCTGGCTGCCCAAGGCCGAACAGAGCAGCTGCTGAGACTGGGGTGAGGGGTAAGGGGGAGGGTGGTGGTCTGGGCCCCAGGGGGCACCCATAGGCTCTTGCATCCTGGACTCCTCTACATACTAAGCTATTTGCAGAATTTCTTTCTTTCTTTCTTTTTTGAGATGGAGTCTCGCTCTGTTGCCCAGGTAGGAATGCAATGGCACCATCTCAGCTCACTGCAACTTCCACCTCCCGGGTTCCAGTGATCCTCCTACCTCAGCTTCCTGAGTAGCTGGGACTACAGGCACGCACCACCATGCCCAGCTAATTTTTGTACTTCTAGTAGACACGGGATTTCACCATGTTGGCCAGGCTGGTCTCGAACTCCTGACCTCAAGTGATCTGCCAGTCTCAGCCTCCCTTCATGCTGGGATTACAGGCGTAAGCCATCATTCCCGGCATAGGATTTCTTTGACCTCATCCTTTCGACAACCAGGGAGGCAGGTGCTATTGTGTTTTGTTTTCCTGTGTACTCTGGGAGGCAAAGGTCACAGGATCTGCAGGACTCCAGAACCCTGGGTTCTAACTACCAGGCCTGCGCTGACTCTCAGGTGGGGTCAAGGCCCTGCCACCAATGTGCAGGGGAGGGGCCCTGGGCAGGCTTGGCTCACCAATGCTGATGTGCGGGTGCCCATCATAGACCATCCACTGGTAGACTTCATCAGTGATACACACCACGTCATGCTGCTGGCACAGGCTGGCCACCAGCTCCAGCTCTTCCCTGGAGAACACCTGTGGATGCCCAAGGAGAGCACAGACCTGCAGCTGGGACCATCCCCAAACACAGAGGCCTACTCAGAGAGGTTAAAGAACACAGCTGTGGCCAGGTGCGATGGCTCACGCCTATAATCCTAGCACTTTGGGAGGCCAAGGCGGGCAGAACATTGGAGGTCAGGAGTTTGAGACCAGCCTGGCCAACATGGAGAAACCCCGTCTCTACTAAAAACACAAAAATTAGCTGGGCATGTTGGCAGGTGCCTGTAATCCCAGCTACTCGGGAGGCTGAGGCAGGAGAATTGCCTGAACCCGGGAGGCGGAGGTTGCAATGAGCCAAAATCACACCACTACACACCAGCCTGGGAGACAGAGTGAGACTCCGTCTTGAAAAAATAAATAAATGGCGAATACAGCCAAGCCCAGTGCTATGGGCTGTTCCGCACCATTGCATTGGATCCCTGCAACAATGACCCATGAGGTCAGTTCCCTCAGGTTCCCACATTACACATGAGATACTTTGAGAAGCATAGTCACTATTCCATGGTCACTGGGAAGTGATGGGGGCTCCCAGCCCAGTTCACTGTTGTAGCCCTCAGGCATTCCCTGGGTATTCCTGCCCCTGTCCTGGGACCTCTGGAGCCTTGGTCCTCAGAGATCATTGTGTATGGCCCTCCCACACGAGGCCCCACGGCAGCAACTCAGTAACAGTGCAGGAGACACGACTAGCTCTGCAGGGGGCCAGGGAAGGAGGTCCCTCCAGTACCTTGCCCAGGGGGTTGTTGGGGGTGTTGAGGACCAGGGCTTTGGTGCGTGATGTGAATTTGCTGGCCAGCTCCATGGAGTCCAGCTGCCAGTTGCTGCTGGAACCCAGTTCTCCGTTCTGGATGGGACCCTGCAAGGTGGCAGGGGGGGCACCACTTACCCACGTGACGTGCAGCTCTTCCCCCAGCATCCATCCCCACCTTCTCTTCCCTAGGATCCCAATACACACACCTCCCCTCTGCCCTCCCAGCTTAGGGGAACTGGATTCCTTCACTTCCTTCCTCCTGTTCCAACTCCCAGGGTCCAACTCAGCCCATGCCTTGGATCCCTCTGCCCATCCACCCTCTACCTAGCATCCTTACCGGCTTCAGGGGCACAAACACAGGGCGACCCCCTGCCATCACTGTCATGGGCTCGTAGCAGTCAAAAAAGGGTTCGATGATGATGACCTGATAGAAGGTTCAAATCAGCTGGAGTCAGCACGGCCCTGACCTCTCAGTCCCACTCAGCCCAAGTCTTGCCCACTCACCTCATCTCCTTCGTCCACCAGGGCCTGGAAGGCTGTGAACAGGGCCCCATAGCCACCGACAGTCACGAGCACATTCTTGAGCGGGTCCATCTCCTGACCCAGAAGCTTCCCAAAGAAACTTGCCAGGATCTTCGTCAGCGGTGGGTAACCCTGCCAGGACAGTGGGGGTCAACTGTCCAGCTCAGCCAGGCCCATCCTCCTGCCCAGCTGTATCCAGGCAGTTCTAGCACCTTCCAGCAGCAAGCCTGGGGCAAAGTCAGATACTGGTAGCCTGGGCCCCAGGGGACACGAAATAGATTAGCTTTCAACACTCTGGACTTCTCTACACACCAAGCTATTTGTGGGATTTCTTTGATCTCGTCCTCTCAGCAACCCAGAGGCAGGTGCTACTGTGATCCTGTGTACTCTGGGAGGTAAAGGTTACACAATCTATATGGTCCCAGACTCCAGGGTCCCAACCACCAGGCCTGCACTGACTCAGATATACGCTCTTCCATCTCCTCCACCAGCATTTGCCATAGGGCCTGTTCTGTGCCAGGCCCGGAGCCCAGGGTGGGGATTCAGCAGAGAACCAGAGGAAATGCTTGCCTCCATGAACCTCAGTCCAAGAGCCCGCGAGGCAGTAGACACTCCCCACTTTCCACATCTCTAAGTTTAAGAAGCATGTTTGTCATTTTTGTGCCCACCTGATCCTCCCAGCAGCTTTGCAGGAGAAGTTTTTTTTTTTTTTTTTTTTTTTTTTGAGACAGGGTCTCACTCATGTCACCCAGGTTAGAGTGCAGTGGCACAATCGTGGCTCACTGCAACCTCCGCCTCCCGGGTTCAGGTGATTCTCCTACCTCAGCCTCCTAAGTAGCTGGGACGACAGGCACGCGCCACCATGCCCGGTTAATTCTTGTGTTTTTAGTGGAGACAGGGTTTTACTATGTTGGCCAGGCTGGTTTGGAACTTCTGACCTCAGGTAATCCGCCTGCCTTAGCCTCCCAAAGTGCTGGGATTACAGATGTGAGCCACCGCGCCTGGCCTGATCCCCACTATTTGACAGGTAGAAAAATAGAGACCCAGAGAGAAGAAATTACTTGTCTAAAGTCACACACAGTTGAGGGTCAGGAACCTCATGTTGCAGCTTTGGAAGCACCCCTTTTTGAAAGGAAGATTAGATCCAGAAACTTGTTTGCTGAGGACACTTATAAAATAATCAAAGTGAAACCCCATCTCTACTAAAAATACAAAAAATTAGCCGGGCGTGGTGGCGGGCACCTGTAGTCCCAGCTACTCGGGAGGCTGAGGCAGGAGAATAG
The DNA here is from genome assembly GCF_007565055.1 of Rhinopithecus roxellana. NCBI lineage: Eukaryota > Metazoa > Chordata > Mammalia > Primates > Cercopithecidae > Rhinopithecus > Rhinopithecus roxellana. Next base: position 18,143,063 of record NC_044564.1, read on the forward strand.
CGTGAACCCGGGAGGCGGAGCTTGCAGTGAGCCGAGATCGCGCCACTGCACTCCAGCCTGGGCGACAGAGTGAGACTCCGTCTCAAAAAAAACACAAACAAACAAAACAAAACAAAAATACTCAAGGCTAAGCCAAGTGATCAAAACCTTGTCTAGAACTTAACCCAGTAACTCACTAAACCAGATTTGGCCACACAAAAATAAAAATTTTCTGTACAACAAAAGGCACAGGCCAGGCACAGTGGCTCACGTCTGTAATCCTAGCACTTTCGGAGAATGAGGCAGGCGGGTTGCTTGAGGCCAGGAGTTTGAGAACAGCCTGGGCAACACAGAGGGACTCTGTCTCTACTGATGGAAAATCAAAAAATTATCCAGGTATGGTGTCACATGCCTGTAATCCCAGGTACTCGGGAGGTTGAGGCAGGAAGATTGCTTGAGCCTAGGAGATCCAGGCTGCAGTGAGCTATGATCACACCAGTCTGGGTAATAGAATTGAGACTCTGTCTCAGACAATAAATTAATTAATTAAATAAAAATAAAAGGCACCATGAGCAAAGTTAAAACAGGAAGAGAGAAATATTGCAACATAAAAGAAAGAGGTAACATATTTAGTGAGGCTGGGCACAGTGGCTCATGCCTGTAATCCCAGCACTTTGGAAGGCTAAGGTGGGAGGACTGCTTGAGCCCAGGAGTTTGAGACCAGCCTGGGTAACATAAGGAGACCATGTCTCTATTTTGCTATTGTTGTTGTTGTTATCACCCTGGCTGGAGTGCAGTGGCGCCACCTCAGCTCACTGCAACCTCCACCTCCCGGGTTCAAGCGATTCTTGTGCCTCAGCCTCCCAAGTAGTTGGGATTACAGGCGCCTGTCACCACACCCGGCTAATTTTGATTAGAGACGGGGTTTCACCATGTTGGCCAGGCTGGTCTTGAACTCCTGACCTCAGGTGATCTGCCAGCCTCAGGCTATCAGATTGCTGGGATTACAGGCATGAGCCACCATGCCCGGCCCCTGTCTCTATTAAAAAAAGAAAGAAAGAAAGAAAGAAATAAAAGAAAAAGCAGCAAGAAAAAGATACATATCCAGATGAATTTTTTTTTTTTTTTTGGATCAAAGAGGGAACTTTACAACCAACTCTGAGACCAGCCTATTGGCAGGGATGTAAATGAGTAAACCTCACTGGAAGGCAATTATTTACTTAGTTGTTAATTTTTGAGACAGGATCTCACTATGTTGCACTGGCTTCAAACTCCTGGGCTCAAGCGGTCTTCCTGCCACAGACTCTCAAGTAGCTGGGATTACAGGCACACACTATTTCTTAACAATATCCACCTATTGTATTTATAAATATTTATAGTCTTTCATTCGCTAGTTTTACTTCTAGGAATTTATCTTAGAGAAATGCACATGTATACAAAGATGTCCACACAGGGAAATTTGCCGTGGCACTGCTTAAGATACTGAGATAGCAGAAGCAGTCCATCAGTGCAGGACTGCTTAAATACATTATGGCACATCTAGGCAACAGAACAGTATGCAGCCATTAAAAAGAATGAGTGCAGTCGAGTGCAGTGGCTCACGCCTGCAATCTCAGCACTCTGGGAGGCCCAGGTGGGCAGATCATAAGGTCAAGAGATCAAGACCATCCTGGCTAACATTGTGAAACCCTATCTCCACTAAAAATACAAAAATTAGCTGGGTGTGGTGGTGCACGCCTATAGTACCAGCTACTTGGGAGGCTGAGGCAGGAGAGTCTCTTGAACCTGGGAGGCAGAGGTTGCAGTGAGCTGAGATTGCGCCACTGCAATCCAACCTGGTGACAGAGGGAGACTCTGTCTCAAAAAAAAAAAAGAACGAGGGCGCAGTGGCTCAAGCCTGTAATCCCGGCACTTTCAGAGTCTGAGGTGGCAGGATCACTTGAGCCCAGGAGTTTGAGACCAGTCTGAGCAACATGGCGAAACCCTGTCTCTACAAAAAATACAAAAAAATTAGCTGGGCGAGGTGACGTACCCCTGTTGTCCCAGCAACTCTACAGGCTGAGGTGGCAGGATCACATGAGCCCCAGGAAATGACATATCATGTAAGCCGCAAGAGGTAGAGGCTGCAGTAAGCCGTGATCATGTCACTACACTCTAGCCCAGGTGACAAGAGTGAGATCCCGACTCAAAGATAAATAAATAAATAAATAAAATTAGCTGGGCATGGTGACGCACACCTGTAGTCCCAGTTACTCCAGAGGCTGAGGTGGGAGGACCACTTGAGCCTGGCAGGGTCGAGGCTGCCGTGGACCATGATCGCGCCACTGTATTCCAGCCTGGATAACAGAGTGAGACCCTGTCTCAAAAAAGAAAAAGAAAAAAAGAACCACAGTTCTAACCCAAGTACTGTCACGTATTTACTACGTGGGACTTTCCAGAAAAAGTTTGGATTTAGAGTGTAATCCAAACAGCAGCTTGTCTTTCGGGACTTGGTTTAAGTGTCACCTCCTCCAGGAAGTGTTAGCGCATGTCTCCAGTCCCCTCCCCAGGTTTCATTCCCTCTTTCTTACTCCCGCGGTATCCCATCCTCCTCCATCACGGCACATATCCACTGCCTGTCGTTACTGGTTTCTTGTCCGCCATCCCCACTAGACCATGAGGTACAGGCTCTGGGACAGAGGACACGCTCAGTAAACACTGAACTATGGTCACACAGAATCCCCTGGCTCTGTCCTCTGAAGCCTGACGCCTGTGTGGGCTTGATGTCCAGAAAGCCCCGCCCCCTTCCTCCCCCAGTGCCTCCAGGGAGACGGGGAGACTCACAAATGCCTTGGTGTACTGGTTGAGCATGAAGTCTCCACTGACAGCATGCTGAAACGCTTCCACGGCAAAGTCTGGGGGCGGGAAATCCGGGAAGCCCTGGCCCAAGTTCACGACATCATGCTCACTGGCCAGTTTGACAAACTCCACCCTGGGTAACAAACGGAGAATCAGCACCAGACCAGCCCTACATGGTGACCTGGACTTTGGCCTGTTTAGAAAAACTGGACAATTGGCTGGGCGCGGTGGCTCATGCCTGTAATCTCAGCACTTTGGGAGGCCGAGGTGGGCGGATCACCTGAGGTCAGGAGTTTGAGACCAGCCTGGCCAACGTGGTGAAACTCTGTCTTCACTAAAAAGGTAACAGTTAGTCAGGCATGGTGGCGGGGGCCTGTAATCTCAGCTACTCGGAAGGCTGAGGCAGGAGAATTGCTTGAACCCGGGTACCAGAGGTTGAAGTGAGCTGAGATCGCACCATTGCACTCCAGCCTGGATGACAAGAGCGAGACTCCGTCTAAAAAAAAAAAGCCACACACAAGAAAAACAAAAACTGGAAAAGCAGCAACTGTCCTAGCCTGAAGATCTGCCTGAGTGCCACAGCTGGTCCCCTGTATTGAGATTAGGTCAGTCAGGCACACTGATGATCACAGGAGTCAGCCCAAGGCTTTCCAAGTTCTTCCACCACGACCCATAGGAAGAAAGCATCTTTCTTTTTTTTTTTTTTTTTTTTTTTGAGACAGAGTCTCGCTCTATCCCCTAGGCTGGAGTGCAGTGGCACACTCTCAACTCACTGCAACCTCTGCCTCCTGAGTTCAAGCGATTCTCATGCCTCAGCCTCCCGAGTAGCTGGGATTACAGGCGCCTGCCACCTCACCCAGTTACTTTTTGTATTTTTAGTACAGACAGGGTTTCACTATGTTGGCCAGGCTGGTCTCGAACTCCTGACCTCAGGTGAATCACCCGCCTCAGCCTCCCAAAGTGCTGGGAGTACAGGCGTGAGCCACCACACCCGGCCAAGAAATCATCTTTGCATCATCAACCCTGTGCAGCACAAACATGGAATGGAAGCTTCATCCTTCTTGGTGCAATCTACTGCAGTATTCCCTGTCCTGTCCTATCCTACTCTATTCTTTCCAAATACTAGTTGAGACTCCCTGTACAGATTGCATGACTCCTCGGATTTGTCAACAGCACAGTTAAAAGCACTGCTCATACAACCTTCATAATGGCCTGTGAGGCATGTCCTGTTCCTGGACCACTGTGGGGATAAGGAGTGGAGTGACTTGCCTAAAGCCTCTCAGCTAGTACAAGGCATAGCCAGTCAGCCTTTCTACTTCCATCTCAAGCAGTTTTATGCTCTTTACCCTACTCTGGGCAGAACAGGGCCCCACCAGCCCAGGCACACATCATCTCTGGACCCATAATCCTCTGCTCTGGCTCTGCCTGGTGGCCACCTCTCTAGGTGGGAGAAAGGCTGGGAAGCTGGATGAAGAGGCTGGTACGTGGTTTGGGGCTAGTTTGGAGCAGAGTCAAGACTTGGCTGAGTTGAATTTGCATACCAATAAATATGTCTAAAATCTGTCATTTTTGGCTGGGCACGGTGGCTCACGCCTGTATTCCCCAGCGCTTTGGAAGGCCGAAGCAGGCAGATCCCTTGAGGTCAGGAGTTTGAGACCACCCTAGACAACATGGTGAAACCCCATCTTCTCTAAAAATATAAAAATTAGGGCCAGGCGCGGTGGCGCATGCCTGTAATCCCAGTTGGGAGGCTGAGGTGGGTGGATCACAAGGTCAGGAGTTCGAGACCAGCCTGGCCAACATGGTGAAACCCATTCTCTACTAAAAATACAAAAAAAAAAAAATTAGCTGGGTGTGGTTGGCGCACTCCTGTAATCCCAGCTACTTGGGAGGCTGAGGCAGGAGAATTGCTTGAACCCGTGAGGCAGAGGCTGCAGTGAGCCGAGATCATGCCACTGCACTCCAGCCTGGGCAACAGAGTGAGACTCCATCTGGGGGGAAAAAAAAGAAAAAAAATTAGCTGGGCGTTGTGTTGCATGCCTGTAATCCCAGCTACTTGGCAGGCTGAAGCAGGAGAATCATTTGAACCTGGGAGGCAGAGGTTGCAGTGAGCCGAGACCGCGCCATCGCACTCCAGCCCGGGCGACAAGAGCAAAACTCCATCTCAAAAATAAAATGAAAAGAAAATAAGTCAAAAAAGAAAACAGTATCAACCTCTGCAAATGTATGGTGAAGATCCGACTATATCTTACTTGTTTATCTTACTTATTTTAGGGTATCTGACTCTGTACCAAGTGAGAAAGAAAGTCATCCCTGGAAAGCGCTTAGCCTGGCGCCTGGGTAAATGGCTTTGGATGGCATTTCACTTTCTCCTCCCCAATGCTCCCCAGGTGGGTATAATTCTTCATTTTGCAGATGGGGACATGAGGCTCAGAGCAGGTATGTCACCTGTCCTAGTGCCACAGTCATGCAGGAGAAACCTGAGATTTGAACCAAGCCTGCTCCCTCGGGCCCTGCCTCTCCTGAGCTGTGGCTGGAATCTGGCAGTCTGTGTACCGCCACTATCCGGGGTACTGCTGAGTTGCTGTGAACCCACGGATGGCCAACCCATGCCCAAGGGGACACCCACACACCTCCCCAGCTCAGCTGGCTCACCAGGGGTTGTGGTCGATCCCGTCTAGCCTTCGGGCCTGCAGCTGTTTGGCCATGGTGAGCTGGAGATGAACAAGTGGAAGGTCAGAGATGGAATCTCTCTGGGTGCAGTGGTCCGGGCTTGCGCAAAGGAGGGACAGCTGCTTTCAGGCCACAGCCCTACCCTGTCTGCTCCCAGGAGGGGGCAGAGATCAGAGCTCGCAGAAGGGCAGGTTTCTGCCTGCCTCCCAAGCCTGTTATGTTCCAACACCCTCACCTGGCTCCTCCCGACTCCAGCAGCCTCTACCTCCCCAACCTGCAGGGGCTGCCTGGCGCCTGTCCAGTGGAGGCTTCCAGTCCTGGCTCCACGTGTCCTGAGACAGAGCCCTGACTTGGTCAGGTTAGTCTGACTCAGGAAGGGCTGAGGGTTAAGGAAGAAGAGCAGGACGTGGGTGGAGCAGAAAGGGAGGATAATGGCAACAGTGACAGCAGCAGCCTCCACTTACAGAGGTCTTGCTAAGCACTTCCATTTCATTCCCAGAATGACCTGGCCAGGCCCATCTTATCAATGAGAAAACAGGAGGTGGAAAACAGGCTGGAGGGTGCAGGGGAAGGAGTGATGTGTTTAAGGCCACACAACACACCCACTCAGACTTAGGCCTGTTGGACCCAAGGCCGTGTCCTAACTCTGAGGGAGGCACTAATCCAGTCCTGGGAGAGTTCCAGGGTCCTGGTTCCTAGCTTGCCCCCTCCCCTCCCAGTGTTCCTCCCAGGCCAGCTCCCTACCCACTCACTAGTGTGCAGAAACTGGCCAGGGACTGGGTGCAATGGCTCATGCCTGTAATCCCAGCACTTTGGGAGGCTGAGGCAGGTAGATCACCTGAGGTCAGGAGTTCGAGACCAGCCTGGCCAACATGGTAAAATCCCATCCTTACTAAAAATACAAAAATTAGCTGGGCGTGGTGGCACGCACCTGTAATCCCAGCTACTTGGGAGGCTGAGGCACAGGAATCGCTTGAACCCAGGAAGCAGATGTTGCAGTGAGGCGACAGCATGCCACTGCACTTCAGCCTGAGCACTGGAGCAAAACTCAGTTTGGAAAAAAAAATAAATAAATAAAACTTAGCTGGGCGTCGTGACACACACCTGTAATCCCAGCTGCTCAGGAGGCTAAGGCCTGAGAATCACTTGAACCTGGGAGGCGGAGGTTGCAGTGGGCCAAGATCATGCCACTGCACTCCAGCCTGGGTGACAGAGCAAGATTCCATCAAAAAAAAAGAAAGGAAAGAAAGGAAAGAAAGGAAGGAAAGGAAAGAAAGGAAAGAAAGGAAAGAAAGGAAAGAAAGGAAAGAAAGGAAAGAAAGGAAAGAAAGGAAGAAAGGAAGAAAGGAAGAAAGGAAGAAAGGAAGAAAGAAAGAAAGAAAGAAAGAAAGAAAGAAAGAAAGAAAGAAAGAAAGAGAGAAAGAAACTGGCCAGACCTGAGAGCCACCAAACTCAGGTTCTAACCCGCCTTGGCTGGGTGACCCTGGATAGGTAATTTGGCTCCTCCTGTCCTCAGAATCCCTTCAACACCAGAGACCTCGCATGGGCTTTGTGGTCTCTGAGGAACCTTCCGTCCCTATGGGTTTGCCAGTCCCAGATGGCTGGTGGGCCGTGGAGCCGGGGATCCAACATTCTTCTCAGCCGCCTGCTGCGGCCAACAGTGAACCCTGGCTCAGGATTTTGCTCGGTTCCACCTCGCTCAGTTCCCACTGTACTCTCACCAGAGGTGCCACAACAGTCTCCATCTAACAGATGAGGACACTGAGGCTCAAAGAGGCTCAGGTACCTGCCCAAGGTCAGAGGAGAAGCTGGCAAGGACCTGGTCAGGGTGGCAGCCACAGTAATCTCAACACCAGGCCCCTCTGTCCTGGAAGGGCCTTGGGGACCATTTGAGTAAGCGCCAGGTCTTCCACAGCCCAGGAACCCCGTCGCGCCTGGCTCAGTTGACATTTATTGAGCCCCTATCATGTACTGGGTTCTGGGCTGGGCATAAGGGATCATGGGAAGCAGCACCCTACAGCGCCCAAGCCGATTATTCAGATGCAGAGCTACAAGTTCTAGACTAGAGAAGCAGGGGCAAGGGAGAAGCACACATCCAGGCTGCAGTTAAAGAGGGCTCCTGAAAGAGAAGGCTCATGCACAGCTTTGAATCCAGGAACGAGCCAGACCCCAGAAACCCCAGGCCATGCAGGTGGCAGAGTATTGGGGTTAGGGCACTTACAGTCTGGTGCAAGCACCGAGTGAGTGGGGCTCCGGCCTTCCTTCCCTCGAAGGGGCCCCACCACGTGCACAGAGATGGCTGCTGCAGTCCTGAACATGCCTCCCAGAGCTTTGTGGCACTGCAGACTTCTCCAGGGGCAGAGGAGAAGGGAGGAGACAGCCCTGGCCAGAAAATGCCCCTGAGCTCAGGACTTGGGTACCCCCCTACAGCTCTAACAATAACAACAACAATATGATCATTGTGTGCCAGGAATAGCACCAAGTGCTTTGTTGCATGATTATCTAACTCTGTCCTTGCAACAACTCTGTTGCTCATGCACAATACACCCCCCAGCAACCCAAGGGACCCTTTCAAAACACAAATCACCTCTAATTAAAAAATGATCCAGGAGAGGATCACTGATAGCACTGAATATCACCAAGAGCATAAACCAAACATGTTCTGACTCTGGAAACACAGGCACCACCTGCAAATTATTCCTGCGGTAAAAGTGGCCCTAAATTAGATCACACTGTTGAATGACTAAAATACAAGGACAGAAGAACATGTTAAATACATCATGGAGATGCAATCAACAAATTCAAGCAGGGCAATGTGTCTCACACCTGTAAACTTTGGGAGGCCAAAGCAGGAGGATCTCTTGCGCCCAGGAGTTGGAGACCAGCCTGGGCAACATACTGAAACACCGTCTTTACAAAAATACAAAAATTGACCAGGCGTGATGGTGCACACCTGTAGTCCCAGCTACTGGGGAAGCTAAAGTGGGAGGATCACTTGATCCTAGAGAGGTCAAGGCTACAGTGAGCCCTGATTCCACCGACTGTGCTCCAGCCTGGGTGACAGAGGGAGGTATGTCTCAAAAAAAAAAAAAAAAAAAAAAACAAATTGCCAGGCGCGGTGGCTCAAGCCTGTAATCCCAGCACTTTGGGAGGCTGAGATGAGCGGATCACGAGGTCAGGAGATCGAGACCATCCTGGCTAACACGGTGAAACCCCGTCTCTACTAAAAATACAAAAAATTAGCCGGGCGAGGTGGCGGGCGCCTGAAGTCCCAGCTACTTGGGAGGCTGAGGCAGGAGAATGGCATGAACCCGGGAGGCGGAGATTGCAGTGAGCCGAGATCAAGCCACTATACTCCACCCTGGGTGACAGAGCGAGACTCCGACTTATAAAAAAAAAAAGTCAATGCCTGAGAAAGAAGAAAAATGTTGAAGAAATCACACTGCACAATTTGGAAGCTTAATACAAACATACAGGAACCAAGAAAGTGTGATACTGGCTTAAAGACAGATATATAAGTCAATTGAATAGAATTGACAGTCCAGAAATAAACTCTCACATTTATGGACAATTGCTATTTGATAAGATGCTAAGAAACTCAAATGGGGGCCAGGAGCGGTGGCTCACGCCTGTCATCCCAGCACTGTGGGAGGCTGAGGCAGGTGGATCACTTCAGGTCAGAAGTTTGTGACCAGCCTGGCCAACATGCTGAAACCTCATCTCTACTAAAAATACAAAAATTAGCCAGGCATGGTGGTATGCCCTGTAATCCCAGTTATTGGGAGGCTGAGGCAAAAGAATCACTTGAACTTGTGAGGTGGAGGATGCAGTGAGCCGAGATTGCACCACTCACTGCACTCCAGCCTGGGTGGCAGAGCAAGACTGTCTCAAAAAAAAAAGAAAAAAGAAAAAAATGGGGAGGCCAGGTGTGGCTCATGCCTGTAACACCAACACTTTGGGAGGCCAAGGTGGGAGGATCATTTGAGGTTAGGAGTTCGAGACCAGACTGGACATTGTGGCGAAACCCCATCTCTAATAAAAATACAAAAATTAGCTAGGCGTGGTAGCACATGACTGTAGTCCCAGCTACTTGTGAGGCTGAGGCAGGAGAATCGCTTGAACCTGGGAGGCAGAGGTTGCAGTGAGCCGAGATGGTGCCACTGTACTCCAGCCTGAGCAACAAAATGAGACTCTGTCTCAAAAAAACAGGTGGGGGCCGGGTGCGGTGGCTCAAGCCTGTAATCCCAGCACTTTGGGAGGCCGAGACGGGCGAATCACGAGGTCAGGAGATCGAGACCATCCTGGCTCACACGGTGAAACCCCGTCTCTACTAAAAAATACAAAAAACTGGCCGGGCGAGGTGGCGGGCGCCTGTAGTCCCAGCTACTCGGGAGGCTGAGGCAGGAGAATGGCGTGAACCCGGGAGGCGGAGCTTGCAGTGAGCTGAGATCCGGCCACTGCACTCCAGCCTGGGCGACAGCGCAAGACTCCGTCTCCAAAAAAAAAAAAAAAACAGGTGGGGAGGCCGGGCGTGGTGGCTCACGCCTGTAATCCCAGCACTTTGGGAGGTTGAGGTAGATGGATCACCTGAGGTCAGGAGTTCGATACCAGTCTGGCCAAAATGGTAAAACCCCATCTCTATGAAAAATACAAAATTAGCCGGGTGTGGTGGTATGTGCCTGTAGTCCCAGCTACCCAGGAGACTGAGGTAGGAGAATCGCTGGAACCCAGGAGGCAGAGGTTCAGTGAGCCAAGATCACGCCATGCACTCCAGCCTGGGCGACAGAGGGAGACACTGGCTCAAAAAAAAAAAAAAGTGGGGGGGTTGGGGGTGGGAAAAAATCTTTTCAACAAACGAACAAATGGTGCTAGGACAACTAAATATCCACATGTAAATGAATGAATTTGGGGCTGGGCACGGCAGCTCATGCCTGTAATCCTAGCACTTTGGGAGGCCGAGGCAGGCTGATCACAAGGTCAGGAGTTAAAGACCAGCCTGGCCAAGATGGTGAAACCCTGTCTCCACTAAAAATACAAAAAATTAGCCAGGTGTGGTGGCGGGCACCTGTAATCCCAGATACTCAGGAGGCTGAGGCAGAGAACTGTTTCAACCCAGGAGACAGAGGTTGCAGTGAGCCGAGATCACACCACTGTACTCCAGCCTGGGAGACAAAGCGAGACTCCGTCTCAAAAAAAAGAAAAAAGAAAAGAATGAATTTGGACTTCTTTTTTTTTTTTTTTTTTTTTTTTTTGAGACGGAGTCTTGCTCTGTCGCCCAGGCTGGAGTAAAGTGGCCGGATCTCAGCTCACTGCAAGCTCCGCCTCCTGGGTTCACGCCATTCTCCTGCCTCAGCCTCCCGAGTAGCTGGGACCACAGGGGCCCGCCACCTCACCCGGCTAATTTTTTGTATTTTTAGTACAGACGGGGTTTCACTGTGTTAGCCAGGATGGTCTCGATCTCCTGACCTCGTGATCCACTCATCTCGGCCTCCCAAAGTGCTGGGATTACAGGCTTGAGCCACCACGCCCGGCGAATTTGGACTTCTATCTCACGGAATACACACATATAAATTTTTCATTTTCTTTCTTTATTATTATTTTTTTGAGATAGGGTCTCACATTGTCACTCAGGCTGGAGTGCAGTGGTGCCTTCTCAGCTCACTGCAGTTTTGACTTCCTGGGTTCAAGTGATTCTCTTGCCTCAACCTCCTGAGTAGCTGGGATTATAAGTGTGTGCCACCATGCCTGGCTAATTTTTGTATTTTAATTAGAGATGGGGTTTTGCTATATTGGCCAGGCTGGTCTTGAACTCCTGGCCTGAAGTTGTTCTGCTCCTGACAGCCTCCCACAGTGCTAGGATTGCAGGTATGAGCCACTGTGCCTGGCCAGCTCAGGCTGTTCTTGAACTCCTGGCTTCAAGTGATCCTCCTTTCTCAGCTTCCCAAAGTACTGAAACTACATGGGTGAGCCATGTCCCCTGCCCCATATACTAAAATTAATTCAAAGTGAATCACATAACTAAACATATAAACTAAAACAATAAAACTAGAATAAAACAGGAGTAAATCTCTGTGACCTTGGGTTTCTCAGACATAACATCCGAAGTATACACAACAAAAGAAAAAATAAACTGGACCTCATCAAAATTAAGAACTTTTGTGCTTCAAGAATACCCATTAAGAAAATGAAAAGACAGCCCATGGAATGGGAGGAAATATCTGCAAATCATAAATCTGAATGTTTCCAGAAAAGATACACAGGCCGGGCGCGGTGGCTCACGCCTGTAATCCCAGCACTTTGGGAGGCCGAGACGGGCGGATCATGAGGTCAGGAGATCAAGACCATCCTGGCTAACACAGTGAAACCCCGTCTCTACTAAAAATACAGAAAATTAGCCAGGTGTGGTGGCGGGAGCCTGCAGTCCCAGCTACTCGGGAGGCTGAGGCAGGAGAATGTTGTGAACCAGGAGGCGGAGCTTGCAGTGAGCCCAGATCGTGCCACTGCACTCTAGCCTGGACAACAGAGTGAGACTCCACCTCAAGAAAAAAAAAAACACAAAAAAGACAAAAAAACACACAAATGGCCGAGGCTGGGCGTAGTGGCTCATGCCTGTAATCCCAGCGCTTTGGGAGGCTGAGGTGAATGGGTCACCTGAGGTCAGGAGTTTGAGACCAGCGTAGCTAACATGGCAAAACCCCGTCTCTATCAAAAATACAAAAATTAGCTGGGTGAGGTCGCACGCACCTGTAGTCCCAGCTACTGAGGCACGAGAATCGCTTGAGCCCAGGAGGCAGAGGTTGCAGCAGTGAGCCAAAATTGCTCCACTGCACTCCACCCTAGGCAACACAGTGAGACCCTGTATCAAAAAATAAAAAGGCCGGGCATGGTGGCTCATGCCTGCAATCCAGCACTTTGGGAGGCCGAGGTGGGCAGATAAACCTGAGGTCAGGAGTTTGAGACCAGTCTGACCAATATGATGAAACCCCATCTCTACTAAAACTACAAAAATTAGCAAAGCGTGATGGCATGTGCCTGTAATTCCAGCTACTTGGGAGGCTGAGACAGGAGAATCACTTGAACCAGGGAGGCGGAGGTTGCAGTGAGCCACTGCACTACTGCACTCCAGCCTGGGCAACAAAAGTGAAACTCCATCTCAAAAAACAAACAAAGAAAAAGAATGTTTTGGGCCAGGCACACTGGCTCACGCTTGTAATTCCAGCACTTTGGGAGGCTGAGGTGGGCAGATCACTTGAGGTCAGGAGTTTGAGACCAGACCGGCCAACACGGTGAAATCCTGTCTGTACTAAAAACACAAAAATTAGCTGGACATGGTGGCGCATACCTGTAATCCCAGCTACTAGGGAGGCTGAGGCAAGAGAATTGCTTGAACCCGGGAGGTGGAGGCTGCAGTAAGCTGAGATTATGCGTTGCCCTTCAGCCTGGGTGACAGAAGGAGAGTCTGTCTCAAAAAAAAAAAAAAGAAAAGAAAAGAAAATAAGAAAAATAATGTTTTGGCATACTTAAGAATATCTGTCACTCTTGGCTGGGTGCGGTGTCTTACACCTGTAATCCCAGCACTTTGGGAGGCTGAGGCGGGTGGATCACGAGGTCAGGAGATCAAGACTATCCTGGCTAACAGGGTGAAACACCACCTCTACTAAATATACAAAAAATTGGCCGGGCACAGTGGCTCATGCCTGTAATCCCAGCACTTTGGGAGCCTGAGGCGGGTGGATCACGAGGTCAGGAGATCAAGACCATCCTGGCTAACAGGGTGAAACTCCACCTCTACTAAATATACAAAAAATTGGCCGGGTATGGTGGCTCACGCCTGTAATCCCAGCACTTTGGGAGGCCGAGGCAGGTGGATCACAAGGTCAGGAGATCGAGACCATCCTGGCTAACACAGTGAAACCCCGTCTCTACTAAAAATACAAAAAAATTGGCCAGGCACGGTGGCTCAAGCCTGTAATCCCAGCACTTTGGGAGGCCAAGATGAGTGGATCACGAGGTCAGGAGATCGAGACCATCCTGGCTAACACAGTGAAACCCCGTCTCTACTAAAAAATACAAAAAAAAAAAACTAGCCGGGCGTTGTGGCGGGCGCCTGTAGTCCCAGCTACTCAGGAGGCTGAGGCAGAAGAATGGCGTAAACCTGGGAGGTGGAGCTTGCAGTGAGCTGAGATCCGGCCACTGCACTCCAGCCTGGGCGACAGAGCGAGACTCCGTCTCAAAAAAAAAACAAAAAAAAACAAAAAAAACAAAAAAATTAGGGCAGCGTGGCACCGTGCGCCTGTAGTCCCAGCTGCTGGGTAGACTGAGGCAGCAGAATGGCATGAACCCGGGAGGTGGAGCTTGCAGTGAGCTGAGATCGTGCCACTGCACTCCAGCCTGGGCGACAGAGCGAGATTCTGTCTCAAAAAAAAAAAAAGTGACTCTCAGCTGGGTGTGGTGGCTCACGCTTGTAATCCCAGCACTTTGGGAGGCCGAGGTGGGTGGATCACCTGAGGTCAGGAGTTTGAGACCAGCCTGGCCAACACGGTGAAACCCTATCTCTACTAAAAATATACAAAAATTAGCTAGGCATGCCTGTAATCCCAGTTACTCAACAGGCTGAGACAGGAGAATTGCTTGAACCCAGGAGGTAGAGGTTGCAGTGAGCCAAGATTATGCTGGTGAGCCACCTTGCCCAGTCAATTTTTTTTTTTTTGAGACATAGTCTCGCTCTGTCACCCAGGCTGGAGCGCAATGGCATGATCTCAGCTCACTGCAATCTCTGCCTCCCCAATTCAAGCAATTCTCCTGCCTCAGACTCCTAACTGGGATTATAGGTGCACATCACCATGCCTGGCTTTTTTTTTTTTTTGTATTTCTAGTAGACATGGGGTTTCACCATGTTGGTCAGGCTGGTCTCGAACTCCTGACCTCATGATCCGCCTGCCTCAGCCTCCGAGAGTGCTGGGATTACAGGCATGAGCCACCGCACCAGCCCATCCAGCCAGTTTTTAACTCTCTGAAGAGACAGAACCAACGTGATCAATAGAAATCAGAGGGGATTTATAGGGAAATTGGCTCACGCAATTAATGGAAGCTGAGAAGTCCCATGACAGACCATCTGCAAGGGGTGCCAGTAGCGTGGCTCAGTCCAAGTCTGCAAGCCTCAGAACCAGGGTAGTCACTGCAGTCATTCTCAGTCCGAGGTGGAAGCGCCTAGAGTTTTGATATCTAAAGGGCAGGAGGAGAAGAACCTCCCAGTTCCAGGAGAGACAGAGAGAGAGAGAGGAAAATCTTTTCTCCTCTTTTGTTTTATTCAAGCTGCGAACCAACTGCATGGTGCCACCCACATTGAGAGCAGATCTTCCCCCACTCAGTCCACTGACTCCTACGCCAATCTCCTCTGGAAACATCCTCACAGACACACCCAGAAGTCATGATTCACCCTTCTCTAGGTATCGCTTACTCCAGTCCAGCTGCCACCTAACATTAACCAGCAGCACACATCCATGCTGCCAGGTATTCGTCAGTGGCAGTTCAGGCTTTTCCACCCAGGTACTGATTCCAGGGAAGGTTTCTGCTCTGGCAAATCATGATTCTCTGTATCTACCTTTCTGTCTCTCCAGTCTGGGGGCAGCAGATTACCCTGTGACCTCATTTTCCGATGAACTGAAAAAGAGCTGCTGGTTTTTCAGTTTGTTCAGGTTTTTTTTTTTTTTTTTTTTTTTTTTTTTTTTTTTTTTTTGATATGGAGTCTTGTTTTGTCGCCCAGGCTGAAGTACAGTTGCGCGATCTCAGCTCACTGCAACCTCCACCTCCTGGGTCCAAGCGATTCTCCTGCCTCAGCCTCCTAAGTAGTTGGGATTATAGGCACATGCCACCATTCCTGGCTAATTTTTGTATTTTTAGTAGAGATGGGGTTTCACTATATTGGCCAGACTGATCTCGAACTCCTGACCTCAGGTGATCTGCCCACTTCGGCCTCCCAAAGTGCTGGGATTAGTCATGAGCCACTGCCTCTGGCCCACACGTATTTATTAAGTTTACTATCTTATATGGGCATGGTTTGTGGTTCCCCAAAACAGCACAATAGTAATATCAAAGATCACTGATCACAGATCACCATATCAGATATAATAACAATGATAAAGTTTGAAATATTGTGAGAATCACCAAAATATGACACACAGACCCTAAGGGAGCACATTGTGTTGGAACAATGGGACCAATAGACTTGCTTGGTGCAAGGTTCTCACAAAGCTTCAATTTGTAACGACCACGGTATCTGCCAAATGCAATACAACGAAGCATGTCTTGTAGGTGACAACAGCCTTAGGAATCAAATCCAAGGTGATAAGGTTGCGCTGTGTCTCCACCCAACTCTGAATTGTAGTTCTCATAATCCCGTGTCCTGGCAGGGACCCAGTGGGAGGTAATCGAATCATGGGGGCGGTTACCCCCATGCTGCTGTGCTCGAGATAATGAGTGAGTTCTCACAAGATCTGATGCTTTCATAAAGAGCTTTTCCCCCTTAGAGCAGCACTTCTCTCTCCTGCCGCCACGTGGACATGTTTGCTTCCCCTTCTGCCATGATGTTAAGTTTCCTGAGGCCTCCCCAGCCATGAGGAACTGTGAGTCAATTAAACCTCTTTCCTTTACAAATCATCCAGTCTTGGGCAGTTCTTTATAGCAGTGGGAGAATGGGCTAACACACAGGGGATGCCAGAGCTCACCCTCTCATTGCTTAGATTTGAGAGCAGTTCCCAGGAGAGGCCTGAAGTATGTACTCTGACCCCTGAAACCAAGTACCTGTGCTTTGAGCAACAAAGGGTAGTATCCCATCCCAGGAGAGACATTCCTTGGTGTCACCTCAAGGGAGGGAGTCTAGTGCTTTAGCTCAGGGCACTCAGCTAAAGCGGAGAGCGGCCTAAGGCCAGGCCCAAGCCCAGGGCTAGTCATGGGAGGCACCCTGTGCCCTCTGCCTGTTCTATGAAGACCAACTATCTGTTGGCCCAGGACGGAGGGGTGTCTTGGGACGGCAACCACCCTGGGCCAAAGGGTCCCCTTGCCTTAGCCATTTCCTGTCCTGGACCCAACATCCTGCTACCTCCTCCAGGACTAGAGGAGGAGCTGGATTTCATCCTACCGGGACCCCACTCTACTGCCTTCTGACCACTGAGTTAAAAACCCACAGTTACCTGGTGGGTCGATTCTCTCTCTGACACTCTCCCCCACATGAGACTCTGTGTCTATCAAATCAGTCTTTTTTCCTGAAGTGACAACATCCTAAATCATGCCTTCATCGTCTCAAGTGAATTGAGCTAATTTTTGTACTTTTTGTAGAGATGTGGTCTCACTGTGTTGCCCAGGCTTGTCTCGAACTCCTGGGCTCAAAGCATCCTCCTGCCACAGCCTCCCAGTGCTGGGATTACAATGTGAAGCACTGTACCTGGCTGAGAATAATATTAATAATACAATCAGCTTTAATTTACTAGGACTCACTCTGTCCCAATACTGTTGTCACTGGATCCCTTCAACAACTCTGTAAAGCAAGTGCTATCCTCAACCCCCATTAATAGGTGAGGAAATTCCTATCATGCTAAAATAACACTTACATTGAGCTCCTGTAGGCCTTACAGCAGATTGTACACCTGGTGCCAGCACAGGGCAGAAACTCAGGAGAAACAGATACTAGTTGTGGCCCTCTTCTCTCCCTGTCCCAGGCTTGGCCCCTTGCCTTCTCTGGGCACTGCCAGTTCTCAGGAAAGACAGTACCTTCTGTGTGTCCAGAGCATTGGCTCCACGAGGCCAAGGAGCTGGGTGGCACCTGTGCTGGATACGGATACGCTTAAACAATCTTGCAGCCTCGGGGCTGGGGCTGGAAACCAGGATAGGCTTCCTTGCAGATGACTGGCTGACGACAGTACATCAGGCCTATGTGTGGCCAGGTAAGACTGGGCATAGGAGTGAATGTTGGTTTTTTGTTTGTTTGTTTTTGAGATAGAGTCTCACCCTATCGCCCAGGTTGGAGTGCAATGGCACAATCTCGGCTCACTGCAACCTCTGCCTCCCAGGTTCAAGCGATTCTCATGCCTCAGCCTCCCGAGTGGCTGGGATTACAGACACGCGCCACCATGCCCGGCTAATTTTTTTGCGTGTCTTTAGTAGAGATGGGGTTTCACCATGTTGGCCAGGACGGTCTTGAACTCCTGACCTCATGATCCACCTGCCTCGGCCTCCCAAAGTGCTGGGATTACAAGCGTGAGCCACCGCGCCCAGCCAGAAGTGAATGTTATGTTGCACCCTCCACAGGGTAGGTATGTTCTACTATCACACCCAGGATCAGGCCCCAAGTAGACACCCAAGGAGAAAGGCAGTGGGTGAGAGACGGGGGAAGGATTAGAACACAGGTTTTGATGACCTTGGCTGTGTGACGTGAGGCAAGCCATTTTACCTCTCTGAACATCAATTTCTCTATGTATGAAATAAATAAGAATAATTCATGGAGGCTGGGCATGGTGGCTCACGCCTGTAATCCCAGCATTTTGGGAGGCTGAGGTGGGCAGATCGCTTGAGCTCAGGAGTTCAAGACTAGCCTGGCCAACATAACAACACCCATTCTCGGCCGGGCGCGGTGGCTCAAGCCTGTAATCCTAGCACTTTGGGAGGCTGAGACGGGCGGATCACGAGGTCAGGAGATCAAGACCATCCTGGCGAACACGGTGAAACCCCGACTCTACTAAAAAAAAAATACAAAAAAAAAAAACTAGCCGGGCGAGGTGGCGGGCGCCTGTAGTCCCAGCTACTCGGGAGGCTGAGGCAGGAGAATGGTGTAAACCCGGGGGGCGGAGCTTGCAGTGAGCTGAGATCCGGCCATTGCACTCCAGCCTGGGCGACAGAGCGAGACTCCGTCTCAAAACAAACAAACAAACAAACAAACAAACAAACAAAAAAACCCTTCTCTACAAAGAAACAAAACAAAACAAAAAAAGGATCCAAATACAAGAGCTTGCACCTGAGCATGTGCACATATCTCTGTGTCTGTGTCTGTGAACTTATCCGGGTGGTGAAGGTAGGTTACAGGAAACTTGGGAGGGAGAGATGGAGGGAGAAGTCATGGGAGGTTCTGAGCCAAAGGCAGGAAGGGTACAGGGGGCCACTTAGGCTGCCTTAATCCAGCAACTTGGCCAGGTTGGTTGGGAGCAACCTGGGGGCTTGTGGGTGTGTTGTTCCCGAGTCGGCCAGCAGGGGGCGCAAGGAGCCAGGTCCCTCGTGGCTTAGAGCTTGCTGACCCGGGTCACAGGGCAACTTGCTGGCCTCAGGAGGGGACTACGCCTCACTTCACAGAGGAGGCCCAAAGCAGGGAGTGTGCTGGTCCAGGTTCCCCCATAAAGTGGGACTCCTGACCTCCCAGGCACGCCTCCCTCCAATGCCCTGGGCCTCCCCCCTTTTCTAGGAAGCAGGCCTTTCCTCGTCAGCCCCTCAACAGCCCTAGCAGTGACCTTTTATTTACCACACGCTTTCCTGTGCTAGGTGCCCCGTGGAGCCCTACAGGTCCCACCGCCTAAAAATGTTTTTCAGGCCGAGCAAGGTGGCTCACACCTGTAATCCCAGCACTTTGGGAGGCTGAGGAGGGGGATCACAATGTCAGGAGATTAAGACCGTCCTGGCTAACACGGTGAAACCCCGTCTCTACTAAAATACACAAAAAAATTAGCCAGGTGTGGTGGTGGGCACCTGTAGTCCCAGCTACTCAGGAGGCTGAGGCAGGAGAATGGTGTGAACCTGGGAGGCGGAGCTCGTAGTGAGCTGAGATTGCGTCATTGCGCTCTAGCCTGGGCGACAGAGCGAGACTCTATCTCAAAAAAAAAAAAATGTTTTTCATTTAAAAAATTTTGGTAAAATACACATATCATAAACTTTACCATCTTAACCATGTATAGGTATACAGTTTTTGGAACTGTTTTCATCTTGTAAAACTGAAACTCTGTACCCATTAAACAATTACATCCCTTTACCCTCTGGCCCATAGCCCAACCCATTTGCTGTCTCTATGATTTTGACTACTTGAAATCAGGTCCCATCACTTTTATTATTTATTTACTTTTTTTTTTTGAGACAAAGTCTTCCTCTGTTGCCCAGGCTGGAGTGCAGCAGTGCAATCTCAGCTCACTGCAACCTTCGCCTCCCATTTTCAAGTGATTCTTGTGCCTCAGCCAACCGAGTAGCTGGGACTACAGGGGCCCGCCACCACGCCCGGCTAATTTTTTGTATTTTTAGTAGAGATGGGGTTTCACCGTGTTAGCCAGGATGGTCTCGATCTTCTGACCTCGTGATCCGCCCGCCTCGGCCTCCCAAAGTGCTGGAATTACAGGCGTGAGCAACCGCACCTGGCAGATAATGTTCTTTGGCACACAAAACTTTTTAATTTTTAGGAAGTCCAAACATAGAATTACCTTACGACCTAGCAATTTCACTCCTAGGTATATACCCAAAAGAACTGAAAACATATGTCCACACAGAAACATGTACACAAATGTTTACATCAACAGTATTCATCATAGCCAACAGGTGAAAAAAAAACCAAATTGTCCATCAATGGACGAATGGATAAATTATAACGTATCTGTACAATGGAACATTATCCAGCCACAAAAAGGAATGAAACATGTATTGATATATGTAGTAACTTAGATGAACCTCAAAAATATAGTAAGTGAGGCCGGGCCACATGGCTCATGACTATAATCTCAGCACTTTGGAAGACTGAAGTGGGAGGATCACTGTTTGAGATCAGCCTGGGAAACATGGCAAAACCTTGTTTCTACAAAAAATACAAAAATTTGCCAGGCGTGGTGGTGTGTGCCTGTAGTCCCAGATACTCAGATGGCTGAGGTGGGAGGATCACTTGAGCCCAGGAAGCAGAGATTGCAGTGAGCTGAGATCATGCCACTGTACTCCAGTCTGGTGGATAGAGCAAGACCCTGTCACAAACAAACAAACAAACAAACAAACAAACCACACTAAGTGAAAGAAGCCAGACAAAAACAGTCACATAGCTATGATTCCTTCTCTGTGAAATATCTAGAATAACAAGTCTATAGAGACAGAAAGCAGATGAGAGGTAACCAGAGGACAGGGAGGAGGGAATGGGGAGTGATTATCTGATGGGTACAGAGTGTTTTCCTAATGGAATGAGAAAGTTTTGAAACTACAGTGACATAATGCTTGTACAACATTGTGAATGCACTAAATGTCACTGAATTGCATACCTTAAAATAGTTACTTGTATGTTAGGTGAACTTCACCTGTTACAAAAAAAAAAAAAGTATAGTAATTTTTTAAAAGGGTTGAAGAACAATATAACCCATTTACATTTTTTAAACTGTAGAGACAGGCTGGCCGCGGTGACTCACGCCTGTAATCTCAACACTTTAGGAGGCCAAGGTGGGTGGATTGCTTGAGCTTAGGAGTTCGAGGCCAGCCTGGTGCAATGTAGAGATGGTGAAATCCCATCTCTACAAAAAATACAAAAAATTAGCTGGCCATGGTGGTACGCGTCTATAGTCCCAGCTACTTGGGAAGCTGAGGTGGGAGGATCGCTTGAGCCCAGGAGGTTGAGGCCGCAGTGAGCCAAGGTCGTGCCACTGTACTCCAGCTTGGGAGAGAGAGTGAGACCTTGTCTTAAAACAAAACAAAACAAAACAAAAACAAACAAAAAGAGCAGATTGAAGAACAATATAACTCTATTTGCATTTTTTTAAATTGTAGAGAAAGCTGGAAGTGGTGGCTCACACCTGGAAAGGTGGCTCATACCTGTAATCCCAGCACTTTGAGAGGCCGAGGCAGGAGGATCGGAGCCCAGGATTTCCTGACCAGCCTGAGCAACATAACGAGACCTTGTCTCTACAAATAATTTTTTAAAAATTAGCTGGGTGTGGGCCGGGCGCAGTGGCTCATGCCTGTAATCCCAGCACTTTGGGACGCCAAGGCGGGCAGATCACGAGGTCAGGAGATCAAGACCATCCTGGCTAACACGGTGAAACCCCGTCTCTACTGAAAATACAAAAAAATTAGCCGGGCGTGGTGGTGGGCGCCTGTAGTCCCAGCTACTTGGGAGGCTGAGGCAGGAGAATGGCATGAACCTGGGAGGCGGAGCTTGCAGTGAGCCGAGATCGCACCACTGCACTCCAGCCTGGGTGACAGATCGAGACTCTGTCTCAAAAAAAAAAAAAAAAAAGCTGGGTGTGGTGGTGCATGCCTGTGGTCACAGCTACTCGGCAGGCTCAGCTGGGAGTATCACTTGAGCCCAGGCAGTCGAGGCTGCAGTGAGCCATAATCACACCACTGCGCATTCCATCCTGGGTGACAGACTGAGATCCTGTCTCAAAAAATAAATACACAAAATAAATTGTGGAGATACATATGTGAGGATGCATACATATATATATATATATATATATATATATATATATATATATATATACACACACACATACACATACATACTCAGGTAGTCTTTATTTTCCATAGTAGTGTGGGACTACAAAAATGACCATGTTGTCTGGGCATGGTGGCTCACGCCTATAATCCCAGGACTTTGGGAGGCTGAGGTGGGTGGATCACGAGGTCAAGAGATCAAGACCATCCTGGCCAACATGGTGAAACCCTGTCTCAACTAAAAAAAAAAATACAAAAATTAGCTGAGGGTGGTGGCACATGCCTGTAGTCCAAGCTACTCCGGAGGCTGAGGCAGGAGAATCGCTTGAACCGCACTGCAGCCTGGGCAACAAGAGCGAAATTCCATCTCAAAAAAAAAAATGACCATGTTGAGGCCGGGTGCAGTGGCTCATGCCTGTAATCCCAGCACTTTGGGAGGCCAAGGTGGGTGGATCACCTGAGGTCAGGAGTTCGAGACCAGCCTGGTCAACATGGCAAAAGCCCATCTCTACTAAAGTACAAAAAGTAGCTGGGCATGGTGGCGCACACCTGTAATCCTGGCTACTTGGGAAGCTGAGACAGGAGACCAGTTTGAACCCGGGAGGTGGAGGTTGCAGTGAGCCAAGATCGCACCATTTGTACTCTAACCTGGGCAACAGAGCAAGACTGTCTCCAAAAAAAAAAAAGAAATGACCATGTTGGCCAGACACGGTGGCTCACGCCTGTAATCCTAGTGCTTTGGGAGGCCGAGGTGGGCAGATCACTTGAGGTCAGGAGTTCGAAACCAGCCTGGCCAACATGATGAAATCCCGTCCCTACTAAAAATACAAAAAAAATTAGCCGGGCCTGGTGGCATGTGCCTGTAATCCCAGCTACATGGGAGGCCGAGGCAGGAGAATTGCTTGAACCCGGGAGGCAAAGGTTCCAGTAAGCCGGGATCACACTACTGCACTCCAGGCTGGGTGACAGTGAGACTCCGTTTTTTAAAAAAACAAACAAAAACAAACAAACAAAAAACCATGTAATCTGAAATTGTGCAAAGAGAACTTAATAATCAATGAGAAAGTTATTATTGGATAATAATAATTAATAAGACAATTGTTCTGCAACCTTTTAAAACTCTTAGCATCTGTTAAAAATGTAGCCCAGGTGTGGTGGCTCATGCCTGTAGTCCCAGGACTTTGGGAGGCCAAGGCAGGAGGATCACTGGAGCCCAGGAGTTGGAGACTAGCCTGGGCAACACAGTGAGACTCTGTCTTAAAAAAAAAAAGGTATAGGGAAATGAAAAAAATAATATAACTAATAAGAACTTAGTACACTGTAATTTAATATTAGAAACATTGAAAATTAAGATGTTTTATTTATAAAAGGTTATCAAGGAAAAAATTTTATCATGAATAACCTGGGCTGGGCACGGTGGCTCACGCCTGTAATCCCAGCACTTTGGGAGGCCGAGGCAGGCAGGTCATTTGAGGTCAAGAGTTTGAGACCAGGCTGGCCAACATGGTGAAATCCCGTCTCTATTAAAATAAAAAAAAAAATTAGCTAGGTGTGGTGGCAGGCACCTATAATCCCATCCCAGCTACTTGGGAGGCTGAGGCAAGATAATCCCTTGAACCCGGGAGACAGAGGTTGCGGTGAGCAGCACTGCATTCCACAGAATGAGACTCTTGTCTCAAAAAGAAAAAAAAATTAAATACAAATAAAAAAATTAGCCGGGTGTGGTCATGCACACCTGTAATCCCAGCTACATGGAAGGCTGAGGCAGGAGAACCGCTTCAATCTGGGAGGCAGAGGTTGCAGTGAGTGGAGATCGCACCACTGCACTTCAGCCCAGGTGACAGAGTAAATCTCTGTCTCAAAAAAAAAAAAAAAAGAATATTCTGAACTGAACAGTGCTGCAGTCTTCCAGTGGTTTAATTCACGATATAGAATGAGCATTTCTTCTGTTTGTTGTCAAGGCTGGAGTGCAGTGGTGTGATCTCGGCTCACTGCAGCCTCAACCTACTGGGCTCAGGAAATCCTCCCACCTCATTCTTCTGAGTTGTTGAGACAATAAGCACAAACCACCATGCTCGGCTATTTTTTTTATTTTTATTTTTTGTAGAGATGGGGGTCTTACTACGTTGCTCAGGCTGATGTTGAACTCCTTGCATCAAGCAATCATCCTGCCTCAGCCTCCCAAAGTGCTGGGATTACCGGTGCGAGCCACTGTGCCTGACATCTTCTATGTCTTAGTGAATACAAGTCATCCTTAGCCATCCTTTGTGCTTTCAATGTTGTGAAATATCTCTGGGAGTTCCTGTTTTGTACATTTTGTGGTGAGATCGTCCTGTCTTTTTTGTTTGTTTTTTGAGAAGGAGTCTGGCTCTGTCACTCAGGCTGGAGTGCAGTGGTGCAATCTTGGCTCACTCCAATCTCTGCCTCCCAGGTTCAAACGATTCTCCTGCCTCAGCTGCCTGAGTAGCTGGGATTACAGGCACACACCACCATGCCCGGCTAATTTCTGTATTTTTATTAGGGATGGGGTTGCACCATGTTGGCCAGGCTGGTCTCAAACTCCTGACCTCAAGTGATCTGCCCACCTCGGCCTCCCAAAGTGCTGAGATTACAGGCGTGAGCCACTGTGCTCGGCCCAGGGAGTTCCTTTAATGTGAAGATTTTGCTGGTGTTATTTCCTCTGGGTCATTATCTTTTTCTTTAGAACCACTTTCCTCATTTATGTTGATAAGTTTGCCTTAATGAGGTTTTTCTGGATGCAGATCTCAAGTTTCCCAAACAGTGAACAGCTGCAGAGTTGACATCCCCCATAGCTAGCTATTTCTTTTTTCTTTTTTTTTTTGAGACTCTGTCGCCCAGGCTGGAGTGCAGTGGCCGAATCTCAGCTCACTGCAAGCTCCACCTCCCGGGTTCCCGCCATTCTCCTGCCTCAGCCTCCCGAGTAGCTGGGACTACAGGCGCCCGTCTCGTCGCCCGGCTAGTTTTTTGTATTTTTTAGTAGAGACGGGGTTTCACCGTATTAGCCAGGATGGTCTCGATCTCCTGACCTCGTGATCCACCCGTCTCGGCCTCCCAAAGTGCTGGGATTACAAGCTTGAGCCACCGCGCCCGGCCTTGTATTTTTTTTTTTTAGTAGAGACGGGATTTCACTGTGTTAGCCAGGATGGTCTTGATCTCCTGACCTCGTGATCCGCCCGTCTCGGCCTCCCAAAGTGCTAGGATTACAGGCTTGAGCCGCCACGCCCGGCCACAGCTAGCTATTTCTTCCATTATTCCATCTATGTTCAATTTGGTTTTGTTTTTGGTTTTTTTTTTGGTTTTTGTTTTTGAGATGGAGTCCTGCTCTGTCACCCATGCTGGAGTGCAGTGGTGCAACCTTGGCTCACTGGTGCGGTGGCTCACGCCTGTAATTCCAGCGCTTTGGAGGCCGAGGCAGGTGGATCACCTGAGGTCAGGAGTTCGAGACCAGCCTGGCCAACATGGCGAAACTTCATCTCTACAAAAATACAAAAATTAGCCAGGTGTGGTGGCGGGCACCTGTAGTCCCAGCTACTTAGGAGGCTGAGGCAGGAGAAAAGTTTGAACCCAGGAGGCAGAGGTTGCAGTAAGCCAAGATTGAGCCACTGCACTCCAGCCTGACAGCTGTCCAGGTGACAGAGCAAGGCTGTCTCAAAAAAGAAAAAAAAAAAGTGTGGGAGAACTGCTGCAAAGGAGGCAGCTCAGGTGCTCTGGCAGTACTGAGGAGGCCCAGCACCACTAGGCATGGGGACCATAGCTGTGCCGAGGACCCTTTTGGGGTAGCTCCCAGGCATCTAAGATCTGAGGCCTCCCTGCTCCCAGGCCAGGGGCTGAGGGCCAGTGGCCTGTGCCCTGCTCCAACACACACCTCCATCAGCCTGGGCAGCAACTGGCCATATGCTTGACCCAAAGGCAGTGGATGACCCTTAGGCCCATGGAATGCGTCACTGATGCATTCCAGGGGCTGATGTCAATAACCCAGGGGCTGATGTCAGCTATGTCACTGGATATACCCCAACCCCCATTGGACGAGCTCTGCCCAGAAGACTGTGGTGACGCTGGACAAAGTCCAAAGCCTCCTCAGCCTGGCCTTTGGAGCTGGCCAGAATTCAGGCTTGGCAGCCTCCACCTTCCCTCCCTTTGCTCTTTTTTCATTTTAGAGATAGGGTCTCGCTTTGTCACCTAGGAGCCTTGAACTCCTGAGCTTAAGCAATCCTCCTGCCTCAGCCTCCTGAGTATCTGGGACTATAGGTGCATGCCCCAACCCCTGGCTCAAATACTTTGCTTTTTTTTTTTTTTAAATAGAGACACGGTCTCCCTATGTTGCCCAGGCTGGTCTTGAACTCCTGGGCTCAAGTGATCCTCCCGTCTTGGCCTCCTAAAGTCCTGGGATTACAGCTTGGATTATAGGCATGAGACACCACACCCAGTCATCCTTTATTCGTTTTTTCTTTTTTATTGAGACGGAGTCTGGCTCTGTCGCCCAGGCTGGAGTGCAGTGGCGCCATCTCAGCTAACTGCAAGCTCCGCCTCCCGGGTTCACGCCACTCTCCTGCCTGTAGCTAGGACTACAGGCACCTGCCACCACGCCCGGCTAATTTTTTTTTGTATTTTTAGTAGAGACAGAGTTTCACTGTGTTAGCCAGGATGGTCTTAATCTCCTGACCTTGTGATCCGCCCGCCTCGGCCTCCCAAAGTGCTGGGATTACAGGCGTGAGCCACTGTGCTGGGCCCTTTTTTTTTTTTTTTGAGACAGAGTCTCTCTCTGTCACCCTGTAACCCATGCTGGAGTACAGTGGCACAATCTCGGCTCACTGCAACCTCTGCCTCCTGGGTTCAAGTGATTCTCCCGCCTCAGCCTCCCAAGTAGCTGTGATTACAGGCACCCACCATCATGCCTGGTTAATTTTTAATTTTTGTAGAGATGGGGTTTCACTATGTTGGCCAGGCTGGTCTTGAACTTCTGGCCTCTGGTGATCTGCCTGCCTTGGCCTCCCAAATTGCTGGAATTACAGGCGTGAACCACCATGCCCAGCCACTCTTTGCTTTTCAATAAATGTTGCCCACCTTCACTCAAGTTGTTTCCCCTGCCTGGCATACCCTCCAATCCGAAATCCCTGGAAGGGCCTAGCTCCACCTGTGCCTCCTCTCTGAAGCTTCTGTGTCCACCCAGGCCCTTTGCTGAACTCAGAGAGCCTACCTGTGCCTGACCCCCGCCCCCAACACCGTGCTAAATTCTCTAATCCTCATCACAGTTGATTAGGATGGTATTATTTACTCTATTTACTCTATGCTCAAAAGGAGAACAAGGAAAACTCACTTAGCCTAGAGAGCTCCAGCTGTGATTCAAACCTTGGTTTGCCTATTTCCAAAGTCCAAATTCTGTCCCCCGAAATCTCCTCTCAGGTAGGTGATGCGGCTGACAGGAGACCAACAGCCCCTTGGGGACAGGAGCCACGTCTTGTCCAACTTCACCTTGCATGGCTGCTTACAAGGGCAGGCAAGGTGACCATGGCTTCCCAGGCTGGCCCCATGTCACATCACTCAAGTCAATTGACACTCGGTTTCGGAGCTTCTCAACAGGGTCACACTTAGAATTTGAGGTGAGTCAGTTCTTCACTGGGGAGATCTATCCGGAGCCTTGAAGGATGTTTAGCATCCCTGGGCTTAAAATGCCAGGAGACTCCCAGTTACTGAGACAACACACATCATGGCACCTCTAGAGAAGGCGTACAGGACTGGGGATACCATGCCCAGGAAGACCAGTCTACGGCATGAATAACCACAGAGGACCAAACCTTGGACTCGGATCAAATGGTCCCAGCTCCACCATAAACAAGCTATGGGACCTTGGTCATGCCAGGCCGCAGCCTCTTGGAGGCTCAGCTTCCTTATCTGTACAATAGGGGTGACAAGAACCCACACAGAATATACTGTGGGTCCTGGCTCACAGCCACCTGTCAATGACAACAAGCTATTAACTTTTTTTTTTTTTTTTGAGACAGTCTTGCTCTGTTGCCTGGGAGGAGCACAGTGGCACAATCTCGGCTCACTGTAACCTCTGCCTCCCAGTTTCAAGCGATTCTTGCACCTCAGCCTCCAGAGTAGCTGTGACCACAGGCACGTGCCACTACGCCCAGCTATGTTTTGTATTTTTGGTAGAGATGGAGTTTTACCAAGTTGCCCAGGTTGGTCTTGAACTCCTGAGTTCAAGCGATCGTCCCACCTTGGCCTTCCAAATTGCTGGGATTACAGGCGTGAACCACCCCACCCGGCCACCAAGCTATTAACATTTAAACCTACTAGGCTTTCCATAAAATTAGTAACCAAGCAAAATGAAAAATCTCTTATTATATAATTAATCCAATTTTTTTTGATAGAAAAAAACAGAATTCCCTGAAGACAAATGTTTGGTGACAATTTGTTGAGCCAATGTTTTCCCAGAGAGAACAGCCTGTCTAAGAAGATCTAACAATCACGTCACTCAGACACAGTCCCCCTGGGCTTAGGAATTGGCAAAGGAGAGAGAAATGACTTCTGGAGTCCAGACTGCAGGTTTCCAGGCTGGAGGGGTTGGTGGAAGACCTGAGTGAGACAAACAGTAGGTATCCCACCACTTATTCCCTCTGGCACAGGACCCAGATTCCAAAACCATAATCTCACTACTGAGGGCAGCTTCGTACATTGAAGGAACCCACAAGAGATAGGCAGATAGACAGCCTCGCAGGAGCCTCGGAGAAGGTGGCATCAGCTTTACAGGTGGGCAAACTGAGGCTCAGAGAGGGGAAATGACTTACTTGAAGTCCCAGAAAAGCACCAGGAGGCCCCCAGCTGCGAGCTGGGGAATGAGGTCATAGGATGAGCATTTTAGAAATTATGCAGGGAGGCCGGGCGCGGTGGCTCATGCCTGTAATCCCAGCACTTTGGGAGGCAGAGGTGGGCGGATCACGAGGTCAGGAGATCGAGACCCTCCTGGCTAACACGGTGAAACCCCCTCTCTACTAAAAATACAAAAAATTAGCCAAGCGTGGTGGTGGGTGCCTGTAGTCCCAGCTACTCGGGAGGCTGAGGCAGGAGAATGGTGTGAACCCGGGAGGCGGAGCTTGCAGTGAGCCGAGATTGCACCACTGCACTCCAGCCTGGGCGACAGAGCGAGACTCCGTCTCGGAAAAAAAAAAAAAGAAGGAATTATGCAGAGAACTGGCAGTGCCATCCAGGAGTGGGATGTGGCCCCCAGTCTCTTCTGGCAGGAGTTACAGTGACTGCCTCATGGCTGCGAACGCTTCTGCATTACTTTATCGCCCCCACCTGGATTATAAAACCAGGCGCCCTACTCTTTGGGGCTTGGAAAGGTTAGTGTGGAGTTCTGGTGGTTGGCACCTAATGCAGGCATTCTCACGCTTCTGCATTACTTTATCGCCCCCACCTGGATTATAAAACCAGGCGCCCTACTCTTTGGGGCTTGGAAAGGTTAGTGTGGAGTTCTGGTGGTTGGCACCTAATGCAGGCATTCTCCGGGAGGAAAGATTCCTGCTGAAGCCAGACTAAATGGGTCTAACTTGCATATTCTTCAATCCTGTCGGTCACCCTCAGTTTCTTAGTGGACGCCAAGGCCAAGTCCAGGGTAGGAGCACATCTCTCCTGGAGTCTCCAGCCTCATTATTTCTCCTTCTGGACATTCTACAGTTTCCAGTCACATTGAAAGTCCCTTCCTTGGAGAAGCCCTTTCTGACTCCACCCAGGCTAAGCCACATGTCTGCCCTCAAGGTACTCAGCACCGGGGCACTCAACTCCAAGGACAGGAACTATGTGCTTGACCTGTTCTCCGCCAGATCCTCAGCCTCTGGCAGCTCACTCAGCACATCGTAGGTCCCCAAAGCATTAGCCCAGATGATCCCGGGAAGCTAAGGGAGAGGCCTAGGAGTCCAACAGCCTTCCTAGGGAGGGAGGGAGACCTGTAGGAGCCCCCTTCGGGCAACTTTCTTAATCTCTCTGTGCCTCACTTATCTGTAAAATGAGGCTTATCTGCGTGTAAAGTACGAAGTGTAATACATGGGAACACGCACTGTCTACAACTGTGGTTCTGGTTGTTCATTTTACAGGCAGTGACATGGAGGCCCATGGAGTACCTGGCAGGCCCACAGTCCACAGGTTGGAAAGAGGTGCCCGAGCCCTGGACTTTAAGCCTGGGCTCTGACCTTCAACGTTTGCTTTTCACACTACACATCATGTCAATAAATAGTTACTGGACACCTGTTGTGTGCCAGGCCCCAAGACGAGTGTTGCGTGACTGACAACAGAAAAAGCTTCTCAGTGTGGAGGGGGAAGCTAGATCATGGTCATCAGTGTAAATCGTCCAGGGTTCAAATTCCAGCTTCTCCACTTCCTGGCTATGATTTTTTTTTTTTTTTTTTGAGATGGAGTCTCGCTCTGTGGCCCAGGCTGGAGTGCAGTGGTGCGATCTGCACTCACTGCAAGCTCTGCCTCCTGGGTTCACGCCATTCTCCTGCCTCAGCCTCCCAAGTAGCTGGGACTACAGGCGCTCGCCACTATGCCTGGCTAATTTTTTAATATTTTTAGTAGAGACGGGGTTTCACCTTGTTAGCCAGGATGGTCTTGATCTCCTGACCTCGTGATCGGCCCGCCTCAGCCTCCCAAAGTGCTGGGATTACAGGCGTGAGCCACCGTGCCTGGCCCTGTCTATGATATTGCTAAGTTTCCTAACCTCTCTAAGGTTCTTTTCTTTTCTATTAAAAGGGAAAAATAAGACCTCCCAACAGAAGTGAAACCAAGCATTGGCTTAACACGTGATGGATGGGAGCCGTGACTATCTTCATCATCTTATTTTTAATTATCTATCTCTGCACAGAGTAGTAAATATCTCGCCCTGGCTCAGGTACCCAGGATCCCAGTTCTCCTGTCGGAGACAACCGCAATTAACAACTTCTTATGCATCTTATCAGACAGCTGGCGCGCACACCCGCAGATACCCCCACCCTCACGCGTCCTTCTACGCAAAGATGGACAGCACCCATCAACGCTGTTTTTTCTGTTGCTTCCTTTTCTAGCCTAAGGTATCTTAGAAGTCGCCCTATATTAGTGCATATTAAACATTTTTCGTCTTAATGGCTGCACAGTATTCCATTGTATGGATTATTTTTTAATTTGGTTGCCGTTACTGTTATTAGCCAGGGAATTTTCGAGGACCCAGCGGGATTCATGGAGCTGCAGAGCTGGAGCCTGGGGACCCAGTTCCAACCCGAGATCTGCCTAGAATTCCCTGTTGTCTCGGGTGCCATCTCCACCTGCGCGGTCGTGGGAGGGGGATTTGGGTGCAGAGAGGACCAGCTCCAGTGTCCGAGCGAGGATCGGCGAGCAGCACGCGCAGTTGATTCCCGCGGGCGGCTCAATCATTCTGAGCAGCCACTCCGTTATACTTAGCAGCGTCAAACTCATTAAGCACTCTAGCACAACCAAGCTCGGAACCGTTAGCAGGCCCTCCCAGCCTCGGCACCTGACCTCGGGGCAGTGACGCTCCGACACAGCTACTCACCCCCGCCTGGGCCGCTCCACCTCTCGTTCCCAAGTACACCCGGTAGGTTGCAGCAGTCCCTGTCCCTTTAAGGGGGCCGAGCCCGGGCTCCGCTACTTCCGCCCCGAAGCAACGGGGCGGTAGCGCAGGGGCGAGAGCGGGTGAAGGCGCAGCTAGAGTTCCCCTCATAAAGATGGCGACGCCCTGGCCGCCGCGTTCGCGCCCGGCGGTGACGTCACTTCCGGGGCGGAGGAGGCTGAGTGGTGCAGTGAGGGACAAACAAAAGGAGGCGCCGGAGCAGCGCTGCGGCCGGCGGCGGGACGGAGCGGCCGGGGCCTGAGGCTGCCTGCTGGGCGGCCGTGCGCGGCGAGCCCAGGTGAGTGGAGGGGATGGGGAAAGGGGCGCGAGCTGTCACCCCTCGAAACCCACTTACACACGCCCTCGGCCAGCTGCCCGGTCCCGGGCGCACGGGGCATCTGGGGCTCTGTCCCGGGGCCGGCCCCCTGGGGACCTCCCGCGGTATTCGGCCTACCTCTGGGCTCCCCAGTGCCCGGGGTCTCCGGGGCACCACCTCTTGCCGGCTCCGCGGCGCGCGAGCCCCCTCCCAGGCACCCCTGTGCCTCCTTGTGCTCCAGAAACCAGGAGTTTCCGCCTTGGCTCCCCCATGTCCACTTGTCATCCCCTGGGTCCCCCAAGATCCTCACCCCTCCACACACACTCTCCCCTTCCTAGAGGTTCCACCTCTGGGCTCTCTCCTTGCCATTTCTTTTCCAGAGATTCCCGTAGTTGTCTTCTCCTGAGTTCCTGGTCCCCTCCTCTTCCCTTGCACCCCTCCTTCCTCTCGTTCCCGATGGGGGCAGTGCCCTGACTTGGGGGCAGGATCCCCGGCTAGCCTCTTGGGGCCTGTCTGGGATGGGATATCTGGGAAGACCGGTCCGGAATCTAAGAACCCAGACCCTGTCCCAGTCCTGTGCATTCAGGTGGCCCCGAGGGCCAGATCAAGTGAGGTCCGGGCCTGGTCCAGCCCTAGGTGAGCTGGACACCCAGCAAACTGAGCTCCCAGGCTGAAGGGGCATAGCTGGGGTCATGGAGTTCATGATGATTCTGCTGCTTTCGCTGACTGTTTCTTCCCCTTGATCTGGACTGGAGTGAACAGAGGTTCTCAGCTGTTGTGATTGTTGCCTTTTTTGGGAAGGAGAGATGGGTCAGGGGTTGTCTGGTAGCCGCCTCCTGATGGAGAGTTGGCTGGAAGGGTGGGTGGTTCCTGCGTGAGCCACACTTCCACTGACTCCTTTTCCCCTGCCCTACCTCAGGAAGCCTTTTGAAAATGAGGTGTGGAGGGAGAGCACCTGGTGAGAGGAAGGGAATTGGGGGAGCTCGAAGTTCCCAAGGGCCTCTTCCACCTCTTCTGTTGGTAGTACTCTTAACCCCTGCCAAACTGTATTCTGCCCTTTGGAGCAGGCAACCTGGCAGACAGACTGTAAGAAGGGGGAGGAGATCAGCTGTTGCTGATACTTCCTGTGGAGGGGATGGGGGAGTGGGAGTTTGTTCAGAGAGACTGGGCAGTGCTGATTGCTCAGTCTCACTGATGTAGCTTCGGTGAAGGTCAGGTCTTCCTCTGGCTCATGAAGGGAGGCAAGGACAGATGACCTGTGCTGGAGGAGGCTGTTGTGGACATGCCAGGGATGAGTGACTGGGTAACTGGTCTCTGCTTCCTTGTTTTCTTGGTCTCTGGGCTTTGGCATGGGGTCTCATGCCCCCTGCCTTCTAGGGACCATAGGGTACAGAACAGGGGCGTAGGGCCGGGCGTGGTGGCTCACACCTGTAATCCCAGCACTTTGGGAGGCTAAGGTGGGCAGATCACGAGGTCAGGAGTTTGAGACCAGCCTGGCCAACATGATGAAACCCTGTCTCTACTAAAAATACAAAAAATTAGCCAGGAATGGTGCTGCACGCCCGTAATCCCAACTACTTGGGAGGCTGAGGCAGGAGAATTGCTTGAACCCAGGAGGCAGAGGTTGCAGTGAGCCGAGATCACACCATTGTACTCCAACTTGGGCAAGAAGAACAAAACTCAGTCTCATAAAAACAAAAAAAAAACAGAGCAGGGGGTGCAGGAAATGTTCATTATTTCCCCCCAGAACTTGACTAGATGTGGTGGTTCTCCATCCCATAGGCACACCCACCAGGAAACCATTTCCTTTGCAAACTCTGAGTGGCTTTTCTGAACTATAGGGGACCCTGGGGATCACCCCCGTGGGTCAGAACTCAGGGAAGTGGCCAGACCCTGGGTTGCTGCCTGGTTTGGCCTGGACCTTGCCTGTAGGAGTTGGAAGGAAATCAGCCTGGTTCCTGACTTCCTCCTCTTAGAGTAGAGGTGATTCCAGGTTTTCACATGGAGAAACGGAGGTACACACTGATGGGCCAAGACCTCTTTGAGATTCAGGTGGGATGGTTGTGGGGCTCTAGAGCCCAGCACACTGTCTCTCCATGCCTTGACTCATTCATTCATTCATTCATTCAGCCATTCTTTAGAAAGTGCCTGTCTGGGGCCTGGGATGGCTGGGAAAACATCCCTGTCCTCCTGAGAACTGCAGTTTGGGAGGAGAGGCAGACCGGAAGACACATAAGTTCTGATACACTATGGCCACCATATTAATGGAAATATTACAGAAGCAGCCCAGAGGAAGAAGGAATTAGCTCTGGGTGGTTATGTAGGGGGTGGTCAGGGTATGCTTTCTAGAAGAGGAGGGACTAGAATAATCAGTGACGGAGTCCAGGGGCCCAAGTTCTGGACCTGGCTCTGCCATGGGGAGGTGATTAGACCACCCAGCCTCAGTGGGTGCCCCATCCTTGACACGGAGGGTAGAGTGAGGAAGAGGTTGGCTTGGATGGCCTCTGTGCCTATATAGCTGTAGGTGCTTTACTGCCTAGTCACCACCACCCCATGTGGAATTGCGGGGTTGTTGACCTACTTCCCATGATGGCAGAGACCATCTTCTATGTCTGTCCTCCCAGCACAGTGCCTGGAACTTTGTCAGTGTAGTAAATAAATACCCAGTGGTAGAATGTTGGAAAAACAGCCATCCCTCCTAGATCAGTCCAGGTGTCTTTGTCTGCCCCTGCCCTCCTCCTTCCTGGGTAACTCCTGCTGATCCTTTAGCTCTCTCTGGTGGCTGGGCTACTGTCCTAGCTCCTGGCTCCCTGAAACCCGTGTATTGTAGTAATCACACCTCTTTCCTCACCCTGCCACCCCTATGCGTGGTTCTGCACAGTGTCTGGCGCATACAGAGTAGATGCTCACTGGAGGCTGGTTGACTGTCGGAGGTGATGGGTTGATTTGGTGTTTAAGTTGGAGTCTGGGCAGAGGCTGGTTGACCCAGCCACCCCGCTGTGGCTCATCTCTTGCCACTTCCCCTCTCTGGCTCTGGATCTTGACATGTCGAGCCCTGAAGCCTTCTCCGGATGCCATGTCTTCTCTCCTCCAGGTAAAGGTGTGCTGTTCCTCCTGCCTGGAATGTTCTTTTTCCAGCTCCTACTCTTAGGAGTCAACTCAGACAACTCCTCCTCCAGAAAGCCTTCCCTGACCCGACTAGTCTGGGTCTAGCGCTTCTCCTGGCTCCCCTGCAGCAGAGCTCTGAGCTCTCAGACCATCGCTACTGACTTGGCACCTCCTCAGTCGACCAGGTTCTGGAGGGAGGTGCTCTGTCAGAACCTCTTTTGTCCACCAGGTGCGGTGGCTCATGCCTATAATCCCAATACTTTGAGAAGCCGAGGCGAGCAGATCGCTGGAGATCAGGAGTTCGAGAGCAGCCTGGCCAACATGGGGAAACCCTCTCTCTACTAAAAATACAAAAATTAGCCAGACTTGGTAGTGCGCACCTGAAATCCCATCTACTCCGGAGGCTGAGGCAGGAGAATCACTTGAATGCGGGAGGCGGAGGGTGCAGTGAACCAAGATTGCACCACTGTGCTCCAGCTCGGGTGACAGAGTGTGACTCTTGTCTCAAAAAAACCCTCTTTTGTCACCCCACAGCCCAACCAAGGGCCTGCTACCAAGCAGGCTCTCAGAAAGTGCTGGCAGTGCGGCAGGTAACTGCGATAGTCACACATGTGCCTGCTGACGGCAGCTCTCGCTTCCTTGTAGGGAGGCGGCGTCCATGGAGCAAAAGGAATGCCAGGACCCTGCCCAGGCAGACGCGGGCCAGCCTCAGCACCGACAGCCGACGCGCAGATAGCAGAGCCGTCCTTGGGGTAAGGACTGGGCCCCTCTCCTTCCTGGCCAGCTCCAGCTCCAGTCAAGTGCCCTTCCCAGCTTGGGGAGCAAAGGGTAGCATCTCTGTCCCCACAGTCCTTTGCTCTTCTTACAGTAGGTTCAGGGCAGAGTGGCAGACAGCAGAATTACTGTCTTCCTTCTCCCGCTGAGTAATGTCTGCTTGCTGCATTCATTGACTGCTAAGTTGTTTCATTGCAAACCTGTTTTTTCTCCCTCACCCCAGAGCTTATCAGTCTGGGTTTTGCTAATGCAGCCTCATGACCACATTTCCCAAAAAAGCGTGAACGACGTTTCCCAAGTGTGTTCCATGAGACACCAGTTTCTTCGGTCACAGTGTTAATTCCGGGAAACAAAGACTTCTTGTTATCCTTGCTGTAGGACTTATCAGAGCCTTGAATGGATTGAGCTGACCACGGTAAGGGAGCTAGCGACTCATGTTTCTCCACACTTATTTGGTTGTGTAGACATCTTTGGGGACTGGGATTCCTTGGCCTGTGCTTTGGAAAACAGTTCCCAGAGGCAGGAGAGTCCCTTGAGAGCATGTGGAGGATTAAATATGTTGACATAGAGCAGGCAGTTGGCAGAGTGCATGTCCTAGAAGGTGGTCCTGAGTCATAGCTGGTGTATGTATAGACGGCTGTATAATTTTCCAAACATACTCAGGTCGGTGATCTCATTTGACCATTTGAGGATGCTTAGGCAGTGGCCATTATCTCCAGTTTACAGATGTGGAAACGGAGAATCAGAGTGAGGAAGCAACTTACCCAGACTCATCTGTAAAGAAGGCAAGGACGGCCGGGCGCGGTGGCTCAAGCCTGTAATCCCAGCACTTTGGGAGGCCTAGACGGGCGGATCACGAGGTCAGGAGTTTGAGACCATCCTGGCTAACACGATGGTGTTAGACGGGTAAAACCCCGTCTCTACTGAAAAATACGAAAAGCTAGCCGGGCGAGGTGGCGGGCGCCTGTAGTCCCAGCTACTCGGGAGGCTGAGACAGGAGAATGGCATAAACCCGGAAGGCGGAGCTTGCAGTGAGCTGAGATCCGGCCACTGCACTCCAGCCTGGGCGACAGAGCGAGACTCCGTCTCAAAAAAAAAAAAAAAAAGGCCGGGCGCGGTGGCTCAAGCCTGTAATCCCAGCACTTTGGGAGGCCGAGACGGGCGGATCACAAGGTCAGGAGATCGAGACCATCCTGGCGAACACAGTGAAACCCCGTCTCTACTAAAAATACAAAAATCTAGCCGGGCGAGGTGGCGGGCGCCTGTAGTCCCAGCTACTTGGGAGGCTGAGGCAGGAGAATGGCGGGAACCCAGGAGGCGGAGCTTGCAGTGAGCTGAGATCCGGCCACTGCACTCCAGCCTGGGAGACAGAGCAAGACTCCGCCTCAAAAAAAAAAAAAAGAAAAAAAAAAAAGAAGGCAAGGACATGCGGCTTGAATCCAGACCCTGGAATCCTGGGCCAGAGTCCTTTGTTCTCTGCCCTGAGGCATCCCTGCCTTTACGTCTCACCTCAGTTTTTTTTGTGTGAAGGAAGGCCTGAGTCTCCCAGCCTGCATTTTAAAAGAAATAGTAATTTTTTTTTTGTAATTACCGACATAGTTGCATATTCATTATATGTTTTTATATTGTTTGGCTATTTTTTGGGGACAAGGTCTCACTCTGTTGCCCAGGCCGGAGTGCAGTGGCACCATCATGATTCAGCCTTGATCTCCAAGGCTCCGGTGATCCTCCTGCCTCAGCCTCCTAAGTAGCTGGGACTACAGGTGTGCACTACTGTGCCCAGCCAATTTTATTTATTTATTGTGGAGATAGAGCCTCTCTACATTGCCCAGGCTGGTCTCGAACTCCTGGGTTCAAGAGATCCTTCTACCTCGGCCTCCCAAAGTGCTGGGATTATGGGTGTGAGCCACCATGCCAGGCCTGTTTGGATCTTTAATGTCAT
Organism: Rhinopithecus roxellana; assembly: GCF_007565055.1. Taxonomy (NCBI): domain Eukaryota; kingdom Metazoa; phylum Chordata; class Mammalia; order Primates; family Cercopithecidae; genus Rhinopithecus; species Rhinopithecus roxellana. The sequence continues at coordinate 18,180,755 of NC_044564.1, forward strand.
CTAGGAAATGAGTCTCCGCTGATTACCGTCTTCAGAGGTGTGAATGGGAAGGGGTATATTCTTCCACATCTATTATTACCATTTGCTTTTTTTTTTTTTTTTTTTTTTTTTTTTGAGATGGAGTCTGGCTCTGGCTCTGTCTCCCAGGCTGGAGTGCAGTGGCCGGATCTCAGCTCACTGCAAGCTCCGCCTCCCAGGTTTACGCCGTTCTCCTGCCTCAGCCTTCCGAGTAACTGGGACTACAGGCGCCCACCACCTCGCCCGGCTAGCTTTTTGTATTTTTTTTTTTTAGTAGAGACGGGGTTTCAACGTGTTAGCCAGGATGGTCTCGATCTCCTGACCTCGTGATCCGCCCATCTCGGCCTCCCAAAGTGCTGGGATTACAGGCTTGAGCCACCGCGCCCGGCCACCATTTGCTTATTTTTATATAAATCTGGTCATGTTTGAGTTGCTGATTCACAGCTTGCTTTTGTTTCATTTAATGATATCCCCTGGACCTCTTTCCCATGGAAGAGGTAGATAGAGCTGTGTATGGTCCTGGCAGAATGCACACCCTCGAGCCCCCCCGCCGGCCCCTCCCCTCACATGCTGACAGTTTTGAGCTGTTTGGGCATTTACAGCAGCAGAGGGAGGTGGGACCTCTTTCCCATGGAAGAGGTAGATAGAGCTGTGTATGGTCCTGGCAGAATGCACACCCTCGAGCCCCCCGCCGGCCCCTCCCCTCACATGCTGACAGTTTTGAGCTGTTTGGGCATTTACAGCAGCAGAGGGAGGTGGGAAGTGCCTGGTGTGTGATTGTGTCCACTCTCCTGTTTATGGGACAAGGTCAGCCAACTCCTGGCTCTGCCCTGTAGGAGTTTCCTGTTGGTTTTGAGGAACTCTGTCCCCTGGAGAGAGGGGAGGCCTGCACTGTAGTCTTTCATGCTGGGCAGCGCTGAGCAGGAAGCAGCATGTCCTGCTTGTCAGATCATAATTCCTCCTCCTTGCCAAGGATGGTGTGGAGTGAACCGCATGGGCCGGCCTGAGGGGTTTTGGCCTCCACCCACCGCCTGGGTTCAGGGGACACACATGAATCAAGCTGAGACAAATTGAGTCTGAGCCATTGTTTTCCTGAGCCCGGCCCTTCCTGGGGACAGGAAGGAACAGGAAGACCCTGACTCAGTTTACCCTTGCTGTCTCTGGAGGAAGCATTGGTTGTGGTCCTTTTGGCATGCTCTTTTCAAGTTTTAGTTCTGAGAGTGGGAAGGTGAGGAGCAGGAGGAGGGCCCACCCTGCTACCTGGGTCCAAAGATGCTCTCTTTTGGGGTATAGCTGACCTCAGGAAGGGTTTGGGCAAGGAGAGTGTACAGGCGTGGCAGCCTCATTTTGTGGGGCTGCGAGAGCGTCTGGCAGGATCACGCTGGGAGTGAGGTCTGTGCTGGAGCTCCTGACATCTCACCTGTGTTTTTCAGGCTCACTGTCCTGTTGCTGTCCCTCCCCCATGTCACTTCCTCCATTCTTCCCCAGGAGTCTCTTTTCTTTCCCATACACTGCTTGGGAGAGAGCCGCAGAGCTGGCCACTCCACAGATGGTGCTCAGCATCTCTGGCTTCTCCTCCTTCCTGCAGTAGCACCTTCACAGTCCGTGGTCATCCTCAGCACCGTGTCTCAGTGCTAAGCCGCATGCTGGGATGCTGCATGCATTTGTCCATCTTATCTTCGCCACAGCCTTGTGTGTGAGGTTGCTTTACCATTTTACAGACCAAGGCCCAGACAGACCAAGGCCCAGAGGGATGAGGTTTCTGGCCCAAAGTTATACAATGTACATGTGCCAAAGCCAGTACTTGAACCCAGGTTGGTATGGCTTGGCAGCCAGGGCTTTTTCTACTTCACTCTCCATTGCTCCTTTTCTCAGGTTCCCAGGCTTTTGGGGCCTTCAGAGTCACCTGGGAGCTTGTTTAAAATGCTGTTCCCCTGAGCCCACCACCACAGAACTGCAGAGTCTGCCCTGGAAGGTTGGCCCCAGGAATCTGCACTTTGAAGATGCCTCCCCAGCAGTTGTGAGACTGGTGGGCTACAAACAACCCTGAGAAGCACTGACCAGAGGCCACTCTTTCAGCCTTAGTCCCCATTGTTTACCGCAGAACTCATGCCCTTGGTGTGGATGCAGGGCGGAGCTCCCCACAGGACTGGGACTGGACAGCTGGTACTTTTTTTTACTGTTTTAATTAATTTTTTTTTTCTTTGAGATGGAGTCTCTCTCTGTCACCCAGGCTGGAGTGCAGTGGTGCAGTCTTGCTCACTGCAACCTCCACCTCCCTGGTTCACGCCATTCTCCTGCCTCAGCCTCCCGAGTAGCTGGGACTACAGGCACCTGCTACCACGCCCGGCTAATTTTTGTATTTTTAGTAGGGATGGGGTTTCACCATATTGGCCATGGCTGGTCTCGATCTCCTGACCTTGTGATCCACCTGCCTTGGCCTCCCAAAGTTCCGAGACTACAGCCGTGAGCCAACGTGCTTGGCCTATTTTTTTAAATTTATTTTTATTTTTTTGAGATGGAGTCCTGTTCTGTTGCCCAGCCTGGAGTGCAATGGTGCCATCTTGGCTCACTGCAGCCTCTGCCTCCTGGGTTCAAGTGATTTTCCTGTCTCAGCCTGCCAAGTAGCTGGGATTACAGGTGTGCACCACCATGCCCGGCTAATTTTTGTATTTTTAGTAGAGATGGGGTTTCACCATGTTGGTCAGGCTGGTCTTGAACTCTTGACCTCAGGTAATCCACCCTCCTCGGCCTCCCAAAGTGCTGGGATTACAGGCATGAGCCACTGCACCCGGCCAGACAGTTGTTTTTTAGTGGCTTCATTTTGTGTGTGTGTGTGTGTGTGTGTGTCTGTTGGGAAGGCAAGGGGCTTAACCTTCCCTCCTCAAGGGCGTGTGGGGCTGAGGTTTCTAGAAGGGCTTTTACTCCCGGCCACAAATGTTCCCTGCCATCTTCCAGATGCATTTCTGTTGCGTCTTGCATCTCGCAGCAAGTTCGTCTACATCTAAACGTCTCTTGAGGGCTTAAAACCTCAAAATTAAATTGCTTGCTGCAATCTAAGCCTCACGCCTAAAGCGATGTTCCACTGGAGTAAAAGTGGCTGTAAAATTCCACAGCTTTCACATGCCACCTGGACGCCCTCAGAGTGCATCTGCCAAACCTGCGCCCTCTGACGGGCAGCATGACAAACGCACTGACCAGCAGTGGGGGTGGTGGGCGGGAATCCTGGCCCTGCAGGACACCTCGCATCTCCCAGCTGACTCCATGGGTCAGGATCACTGGAGGTAACCCCCTTCTAGCCCAGAGAGTCAGGTACCAGGCAACTCACCCTCTGTCAGACCCTCTGGTCCTCCGCCTGACCTGCCTAGGGCTTGGCCAGTGCCCAGTCCCCTGGGATCTCAACAGAAGATGCGTCTGCTGCCTCTCTAGGGTACTGGTGGCCACATTTCATAACCTGTCTAAGAAGACAGTGCTGGTGTTCATAACAGGTTAAGTCCTGTAAACCGTATGTGGCCAAGACTCCATGTGCAAATATGAGTGTTGGCTGGACGTGGTGGTTCCTACTTGTAATCCCAGCACTTTGGGAGGCTGAGGTGGGAGGATTGCTTGAGCCCAGGAGTTCCAGACCAGCCTGGGCAACATAATGACCCGTCTCTACAAAAATAAAAAATACTAGTCTGGGTGCAGTGGCTCACGCCTGTAATCCCAGCACTTTGGGAGGCCGAGGCGGGTGGATCACCTGAGGTCAGGAGTTCAAAACCAGCCTGGCCAATATGGAGAAACCCCATCTCTACTAAAAAATACAAAAATCAGCTGGGTATGGTGGCATGCACCTGTAATCCCAGCTACTTGGGAGGCTGAGGCAGGAGAAACGCTTGAACCTGGGAGGTGAAGATTGCAGTGAGCCAAGATTGTGCCACTGCATTCTAGTCTGGGCGACAGAGTGAGACCCCGTCTAAAAAAAAAAAAAAAAATTAGCCAGGTGTGGTGGCATGTGCATGTAGTTTCAGCTGTGTAGAGGCTGAGACTGGAGGAGACTGAGGCTGAAGGATTGCTTGAGCCAAGGAGTTCAAGGTTGCAGTGAGCCGTGATCGCACCATTGCACTCCAGCCTGGGCGACAGAGCAAGATCCTGTCTCAAAAAATATTAAAGTGGCTTGCCTTCCAGGCCCCTCTGACCCCAGGGCCCAGACTCAACACTGCCTTCTGGCCCTAAACCCAGAGCTAGGCTCCCTTCCAGAGCTTCCTTATAGCGGTACCTGTGAGACCAGAGGCATCTGAGTGTGGCCTGATGGGGTTCCCTGTAGAGCCCTGGTTTCCATGTACCCCTAGGGAAAAGAGGGTCTTGTCTCAAGAATTATCTTCAAGGGCCTGGATCCCAGGCGGGTCCAGGAGGCCCACTTGCCCTTGAGGCAGGTTGGCACAATGGGAAGTCAGGCTTGGGGTGCGTCTTCCCAGCTCTTCCTAGCCCTAGTGGCCTTGGGCAGGTTACCAAACTTCTGTGGGCCTCAGACATGACACCCATAAAAGGACTGATAAACTCTTCCATAGTAATAACACCAGCAAAGCTTCCAGAGCCTTACTGTGTGGCAAGCACTAGTCTAAAAGCTTTATATGGACTGTACCCTTCTGTTGTCATCACAACCCTTCGAGCAATAGACTTGTCAGCCCATTTTACAGATGAGGAAACTAGAGCCTAGCAAGGTGAAGGGACTTTCTCACAGTCTCGTGGTGAGGTGGGTGCCACCTTGCTGCTTTGCATGAAGGTTGGGAGATAGGGCAAGGACCCTTAGCTGACAGTCAGTAACTGGGCGCTCCTGCCCTAGCCTACCAGGGCAAGGGCAGGTCCTGAGGCCGCACCTCCAGCCCCACCTGCTTCCTCTCTGTGCTTGGCTCTGGAGCTGCTGGGAGAAGCCCAGGTGGGTGTCCCTCGCCTGTTGCCTTTCACCCTAGAAGGCGGGCCACGCCCTTTCAAGTTGGCGTGAAGATGAACCTGGTTGGGGGCCCAGCACAGGTGAGAGCAGTTTGGAACTGACCTGTGCTCCCCTCCCCATCCAGCCCTGGCATCTCCCCTCTTCCTCTCCCCAGGAAGTGAGGGTGTGCCCTTCTACACAGGGTGAGTCCCAAGCCAGGCAGCACCCCCAGCCAGCAGCCTCTGACTCACCCCAGCTGGGTGTGGGGGCCTCCAGGGCAGTGCCCGCCCTGGGGAGGGTGGAGGCTGAGACCTCTCCTCCCCCTCTGGCTCTGGGATGGGGGAAGCACATGACTCATGGCCCGTGGTGGGAGCAGATCCACAGGCTTGGAACCCTCCCGGGACAGGGCCTGTTGAGAGCGGCCCCTTCCTGCTCCCTGGGAGAGCACTGGAGGGCCAGCCTTCCCATCTCCGGTACAGGAGGGGTGCCAGCCTCCCGCCTTCCCTCCTGCCTGGGAAGTTTTCCTGGCTCAGCCTTGTTTGTGCTTTCACAAAAGGCTCTCTGTGCCCTGTTTACCCGCAGCCCGCCTGCCTGCCGCCCAGGTGTGGGAGCCACGCCAAATCCCCGTGGGCCCACATAGGGTCTGGTGCATGCTGAGGGGTGTCTCTCTCTGGGACAGAGTGGGCGGCTTGTCATTTCTTGACTCCTTTCCCTGTCTTCGAGAAGCATCCAGGGGATGTGGAGTGGGGCTGAAGCTAAGGACTGGCTCTGAAAGCAGATGGCCAACTCTGCCACACGGAGGTCCTGAGCCTGGGAGGGTCTCCAAGTGTTCGAGGTTCTGTGAGTCCCAGCGAGTCTTAAGGGGTCCTGGGGGTCTCCGAGTGGTCTGGCCCCTGCTCAGAGACATGGTGCTTGAGGCTCGACCCTCACCCAGGTCAGTCCCCACTGAATTCTGGGAGGGTCATCTGCGATGGCAGGTGGGACCATGGAACAACAGCCTGCGTGTGTCCGGTGTTGTGTTGACACATGATGCCTTATTTTTATTTGTCACGATAACCCATTTTACAGCTATAACCCATTTTAGGCTGTAATATTTTAGGATGTAATATTTCCATCTTGCCGTTGAGGACACAGAGGCTCTGAGGCCCCAGTGAGGCAGTGGTGGGGTTGGATTTTTGAGTTGCCCAGCTCTGGGGTCTGAGCTCCTCCCTGCTCTGCTCCCAGGAGGTGAGGACTACAAGCTGTTGAGAGTGAGTGTTATGAGGTAGGGCAGGCAGGATGAGGCTGACCTGTTTCTAATATACGGATGGCAGCTACTTATAAATTCTTTTATCCTGAGAAACCACACAGTGAGGAAGGTCTTTTGATTTATTTTCAAGTAGTTTTTCTACTCATAAACGTACCAGATTTAAATAATGGAAGAATGTGTAATGTAGATAGCCCTCTACAGTCTTACCACGAGTAGACTCAAGTATATACAGTTCTATGCATAGCTTTCTAAATTTTTTTCTGTACACAGTAATAAGTTTGTTATTGATACAATTTTATTTTTTGAGACAGAGTCTCACTCTGTCACCCAGGCAGGAGTACAGCAGTGCAGTCTCAGTCCACTGCAACCTGCGCTTCCCAGGTTCAATCGATTCTCCTACCTCAGCCAGCTGAGTAGCTGGGACTACAGGTATGTGCTACCATGCCCAGCTAAAGGGATTTTTTGTATGTTTAGTAGAGATGGGGTTTCGCCACGTTGACCAGGCTGGTCTCAAACTCCTGACCTCAAGTAATTAATCCGCCTTGGCCTCCCAAAGTGCTTGGATTACAGGCGTGAGCCACCGTGCCCAGCCATCATTCTTGTTTTAAAAAATTGCCGGTCGCAGTGGCTCACACCTGTAATCCCAGCACTTTGGGAGGCTGAGGCAGGTGGATCACGAGGTCAGGAGATCGAGACCATCCTGGCTAACACGATGGGCACGGTGGTGGGCGCCTGTAGTCCCAGCTACTTGGGAGACTGAGGCAGGAGAATGGCGTGAACCTGGGAGGCAGAGCTTGCAGTGAGCAGCGATTGTGCCACTGTACTCCAGCCTGGGCGACAGAGCGAGACTCTGTCTCAAAAAAAAAAAAAAAAATCATACCAGTAACAGGCCAGGTGCAGTGGCTGACACCTGTAATCCCAGCACTTTGGGACACCAAGGCAGGTGGATCACTTGAGGTCAGGAGTTTGAGACCAGCATGGCCAACATGGCGAAACCCCATCTCTACTAAAAATACAAAATTTAACCAGGAGTGGTGGCGCACACCTGTAGTCCCAGCTACTTGGAAGGCTGAGGCAGGAGAATCGCTTGAACCCAGGAGGTAGAGGTTGCAGTGAGCCAAGACCACACCACTGTACTCCAGCTTGGGTGACAGAGTGAGACTCTACCTCAAAAAAAAAAAAAAGATCCTATTTCCTAATTTTTTTTTTAATTGTGGTGAAATACACATGACATAAAATTTACCATCTTAACTGTTTGTAAGTGTACACTTCAGTGGTATTGAGTACATTCATATTGTGCATCCATCACTGCCACCCGTCTCCAGAGCTGTTTTCATCTTGCAAAACTGAAACTCTCTGCATCTATTAAATGCTCACTCCCCATTTCCTACTCCCCCAGGCTCTGGTATCCCTTCTGCTTTCTGTGTATTCACTTAGGTGAATAAGTGAAATCAGAGTATTTGCCTTTTATGACTGGCTGCTTTCACAGATTTTATGTACTGCTCAGCAACATTCTTTTATGCTTAATATCTCTTAGACATCTTTTGGGTCACTGCATACACCTCTACAAGGAAGGTGGCGTTATTCCTGGTTTAAAATTGTAGAAGCTCAGGAGGCTGAGGTAGGAGAATCGCTTGAACCTGGGAAGTGGAGGTTGCAGTGAGCCAAGACCTTGCCACTGCACTCCAGCCTGGACCACAGAGTGGAACGAGACTCTGTCTCCAAAAATATAAAAACAAAATAAAATAAATTGTAAAAGCAGAGGCTTAGGCTAAACAATTTGCCTGGGGTCACAGAATAATTTCTTGCTGGAGCTGGATTTGGACCCACATGTTCCAAACTTCAAGTCTCTTGCTCTCTCTGCTCCCTGAGATCCACCTGTGCCTGAGGGAAGGCTGGGGCTCTCTGGGGTACTCATTTAACTCCCAGGCACAGGGATGCCCTGGCGCTAGCCAGGAACCTGGTCCCATTTGTCCAAGGCACCTGCTTGAGCTGCCTTGTGGGAAGGGTCTGTTCTGCACAATGCCCACTTCTACATCTCCCTGGGAGCAAGGCAGGACCAGGTAGGGAGTGCTTACGAGATCTGCAGAGTCCTGAGGGGCCGAGGAGCAGCAGCTGGAAGGAGGAGCCGCCTCCGCTGCTCTGGTAACCTGGTAAGATGCAGTAGCTGCTGCTCCCTGCTGAGCCTTCGCCTGTGTGAGGTTGGGGAGAGCACTGGCTATGCAGGGTAGGAATGCATGATTGTTTCGGTGAGTTTTGTGTGATGAAATGGTTTAAGAAAAGTATGAAACCTAGAACAGATACATCCGTATCAAGAACTCAGCTTTGTCAGACTTCAGTGTTTTGCAGTAATTGTTTCAGATATACACACACACACACGCATGCACACACCGCTCACCCACACTCGAATGTGCACGTGCACTTAAGTAAGATATTCCAAGCACAGTTGAAGCCCCTTCCCCATTTTCTTCCCTCCTAGATACAATCATTATCTTGGTTTGGAGACTTTCCATGCATGCTTTTGTATCTTCAGTATCCTTGGGTATACACCTTGTAGAAAACCTTATATAGGCCGGGCGCGGTGGCTCAAGCCTGTAATCCCAGCACTTTGGGAGGCCGAGACGGGTGGATCACGAGGTCAGGAGATCGAGACCATCCTGGCCAAAATGGTGAAACCCCGTCTCTACTAAAAAAATACAAAACCTAGCCGGGCGAGGTGGCGGGCGCCTGTAGTCCCAGCTACTCGGGAGGCTGAGGCAGGAGAATGGCGTAAACCCGGGAGGCGGAGCTTGCAGTGAGCTGAGATCCGGCCACTGCACTCCAGCCTGGGCGACAGAGCAAGACTCCGTCTCAAAAAAAAAAAAAAAAAAAAAGAAAACCTTATATAATGTATGCATCATCTACAACTTGTTTTTTGGATTAACATTGCTTTTGAAGTTCATTCATATTGATACATGTTGCTACAGTTCATTAACTTTAATGGATTTAAAGCATTTCCATTGTATGATTAGAACAACGTATTCTTTCTCCTGTTGATGAATATGTAGGTCATTTCTGGTTTTTTGCTCTTATGAACGATTCTTCAGTGAGCATTCTTGTGTGTGGTTTCTCACTTATGTGTGCAGCAGCTCTCTAAGATGCATAAATAATGAGGAGAGGAGTTGCTGGGTTGTAGAGTATGTGTATCCTACCTTCTCTAAGAGTTCATAATGTTTGCCAATTGGGGGAGTAAAATGATATGTGATTGTTTTAATTTACTTTCCTTGATTATTAGCAAGGCTAAGAATTATTTCATATATAGTTCCATTTGCATTTTTCCCCTGTGAATTGCCTATGCATATATTTTGCCATTTCCCTTCATTGGATTGTCTTTGTTTTATATATGCAGGATTTTTGTATTTATTCTGGATATTAATCTTTTCTTTTCCTTTTTCTTTTCTTTTTTTTTTTTTTTTTTTTTTTTTTGAGCCAGAGTCTCACTCTGTCACCCAGCCTGGAGTGTGGTGGTATGATCTCTGCTTACTGCAACCTCCACCTCCTGAGTTCAAGGGATTCTCCTACCTCAGCCTCCTGAGTAGCTGGGACTACAGGCATGTGCCACCACGCCCAGCTAATTTTTTTGTATTTTTAGTAGAGATGGGGTTTCGGCATGTTGGCCAGCATGTTGGTCTCAAACTCGTGACCTCAAATGATCCACCTGCCTCAGCTTCCGTAAGTGCTGGGATTACTGGCATGAGCAATTGCGTCCAGCTGTATTCTAGATATTAATCTTTTGGTGGTTTTAAACTTTAGAAATCTTCCTAGTCTGTGGCTTCTTTTCACTTGTATATTATTATGTCTTTCGATGTATGCTTTAACTTGAATGTGATCAGTACATTACATTTCCTGTAAGGATTTATACACTTTGTGGTGAGATGTTCCTGTCTTAATGACATGAAGATAGTCTCTGATTTTTCTTTTCTTTTTGAGACAGAATGTCACTCTTGTTGCTCAGGCTGGAGTGCAGTGGCCTGATCTCGGCTCACTGCAACCTCCACCTCCCTGGCTCAAGCCATTCTCCTGCCTCAGCCTCCCGAGTAGCTGGGATTACAGGCTCCTGCCACCACACCTAGCTAATTTTTTGTATGTTTAGTAGGGACAGGATTTCGCCATGTTGTCCAGGCTACTCTCAAACTCCTGGCCTCAGGTGATCCGCCCACCTCAGCCTCCTCAAATGCTGGGATTACAGACGTGAGCCACCGTACATGGCCTATCTTAGCTATTCTTGATCCTTTGAGATAGTGATTTTTAAAAAAAATTTTTTTTTTTTTTTTTTTGAGGCAGTTTTATTCTTGTTGCCCAGGCTGGGGTGCAATGGCACAATCTTGGCTCACTGTAATCTCTGCCTCCTGGGTTCAAGCAGTTGTCCTGCCTCAGCCTCCCAAGTAGCTGGGATTACAGGTACCCGGCACCATGCCTGGCTAATTTTTTGTATTTAGTAGAGATGGGTTTCACCATGTTAGACAGGCTGGTCTCAAACTCCTGACCTCAGGTGATCCACCTGCCTCGGCCTTCCAAAGTGCTGGGATTACAGGTATGCACCTCCGTGTCTGGCAAAATAATCTTGTTTCTTAATTATGAGTAACAAATGCTTATAATAAAAAAATAGAGGCCAGGCGTGGTGGCTCGCGACACTGCACTCCAGCTTGGATAACAGAGTAAGACTCTGTCTCAAAAAAAGAAAGAAAGAAAGAAAGAAAAAGATAAGTTTGGGGTGAAAAAGGATAATAAACAGCAGTCTAATCTCACTTCTAAGATTGTTCAGTGTGTGTGTGTAATTTATGGCAGAGGGGTTACCTACTTTTTAGATTTAACATACTCTGAACATTTCCTCTTGTTATCAAGCGTTTTGCTCTAATGCACTTTTGGGATTACATATATTCCCTTATCCGATCACTTAATAAGTCCTTTTTTTTTCTTTTTTCTTTTTTTTTTTTTTTTTTTTGAGATGGAGTCTCACTCTGTCACCCAGGCTAGAGTGCAGTGGCGTGATCTCGGCTCACTGCAAACTCCACCTCCCAGGTTCACACCATTCTCCACCTCAGCCTCCCTGAGTAGCTGGGACTACAGGTGCCTGCCACCATGCCCGGCTGATTTTTTTTTTTTTTTTTTTTTTTTTTGAGACGGAGTCTTGCTCTGTCGCCCAGGCTGGAGTGCAGTGGTGCGATCTCGGCTCACTGCAAGTTCTGCCTCCCAGGTTCACGCCATTCTCCTGCCTCAGCCTCCCCAGTAGCTGGGAATACAGGCACCTGCCACCATGCCCGGCTAATTTTTTGTATTTTTAGTAGAGACGGGGTTTCATCGTGTAAGCCAGGATGGTCTTGATCTCCTGACCTCGTGATCTGCCCGCCTCGGCCTCCCAAAGTGCTGGGATTACAGGCGTGAGCCACTGCACCTGGCTTGATTTTTGTATTTTTAGTAGAGATGGGGTTTCACCATGTTGGCCAGGCTGGTCTCAAACTCCTGGCCTTAAGTGATCTGCCTGCCTTGGCCTCCCAAAGTGCTAGGATTACAGACATGAGCCACCATGCCCAGCTGTTTATTATTTTGTATCTTGCTTTTGTTCAAAATGGCAGTATGTGAAGAGCTACTTCATTCCACTGAACAGACCCTCTCAACTGCATTCTCATGTCTGCTTTTTTTTTTTGAGACAGTCTCTGTCACCCAGGCTGGAGTGCAGTGGTGCAATCATAGCTCACTGCAGCCTTGACCTCCCGGGCTCAAGCAATATTCCCACCTCAGCCTCCTGAGTGGGTAGAACTACATGCACTGCTAATTTTTTTGTAGAGATGGGATCTTGCTATGTTGCCCAGGCTGGTCTCCAACTCCTGAGCTCAAGTGATTCTCCTGCCTCAGCTTCCCAAAGTGCTGGGATTACAGGTGTGAGCCACTGCATCTGGCCTCTAGTAGCTTCTTCTTTTTTTTTTGAGACGGAAGTTTCACTCTTCTTGTTGCTCAGGCTGGAGTGCGATGGCATGATCTCGGCTCACCACAACCTCTGCCTCCCGGGTTCAAGCGATTCTTCTGCCTCAGCCTCCCGGGTAGTTGATCTGGTAGCTTCTTTAACCAGGGTGTGCTTATTGTCCACCTACTGTGTGCCAGGCCCCGCCTAACTGTATCTTTACCAGGTGTCCCGGAGTCCTCTGATGGTTTCCTTCTTCCATTTCCCAACTTAACTCTCGAACACACTTTTCCTTCACTTACCAGGCCTCTCCTGAAGTCAGGGTCGCTCAGGCAGGGCCAGGCCAGGCCTCTCTTGCTCTCCACCTCCTGTTCACATCCACCTGCAGGCTCTGGCTGGTCCTGGCACACTGGATGTGTTGAGTATTTCAGGCCCTGGCCTTTTAGCAGCCCTCTGAGTCAGGGCCTATCTTTAGCCCCATTCACAGATGGGGTAACTAAGGCTCAGAGAGGTGAAGTCACCTGCCCAGCATCACAAGTAGCAGAGCCAGGTTGGCCCTGGCCCGGCCCTTCCCTCCAAGCTCATGTGGAGGGCTTGCTCTTCACCCACCCGGGCTCTCACACAGGTCGTTTGGGAAGCCCCATTTCTGTGATCTTCATGAGGGTCCTGAGAGCCCGCAGGGCATTTGTCACCTTCCCCCATGTTACGATGGGGAACCAAGGTGCTGAGAGGGGAAGGCGTCCTGGCTCCTGGGTAGTCCCCTCCCTCTCTGCCAGCTGGAGGCCAGAAGAGTGAGGACAAGGGGTGTCTGTGATGGTGGTGGCAACTCTGCAGTCACAGCCCAGCAGTCCGATGGGGGTGGGGGGCAGATGAGGGGGAAGGAGGAGCCCAGGCTGGGCAGAGGCCTGGGCCCCCCACCCCTTGGTCCATTTTTTACACAACATGGACACGTCTTTAACAGATTTGCTGCTCCTTTCTAGACAGGGAAACTGAGGCCCTGGGAGAGAAGCTGTTCCATAGCTCCGCCGGGACGCAGCGCCAGCTGAGAGGGCCGAGCACAGGGAGGATAAGCAAGGGCACTTTCCAGAAGGCAGAGATAGCCCAGCCACCCCCATCCCTCGCCTCAGAGGCTCCCTTCCCTTTCGGGGCATTTCTGACCACACCCAGGTGCGCCCCAAGAAGGGCTCTCGCGGGGGTCTGCTCCATCTGAATGGCCCACCCTGGAGGTGCTGCCTGTCTGGGTCCACTGCACATCCAGGTTCGAAGGCCGCCTCTGTCACTTCCAGGCGGTATAAAGTTGAGCAGAAGACTTCTGTGTCCCCAGCCGGTTTCACTGATTATAAAATGGACACCCTAAAAAAAAAAAAAACACAGCCTTAACAAAAGGACATTCTCATATGTGTTAGAACGTGGTGAGCCTTGAGGACATTATGTTAAGTGATAGAGCCCGTCACAAAAGGACAAATACCTTATGATTCCACTTAACACGAGGTCCCTAGAGGAGCCAGATTGACAGAAACAGGAAGTGGGATGGGGTGCCAGGAGGCAGTGGGGGGAAGGGGTGTCGTGTTTAAGGGGTGCGGGGTTTCAGTTTGACGAGGTGAAGAGAGTTCTGTGTATGGTGGTGATGGCTGCACAACAGTGAATGTGCCTCATGCCACTGAACTGCACCCTTGAACATGGGTAAGATGGTAAATTATCAGTTGCGTGTCTTTTATGACAGTCTAAAAAAATTGAGGGAAAAAATGGACCTGGAAACAATGGGGACCTCCTGGCTCGGCGCTAGGGAGAATCTGGCCTTGGCCTTGGTTGTCTGTTTCTGAACTGGAACTGCTCTTTTGTGGGTGTCTGGTCATCTGCAGTCCTGAGCTCCTGGGCGGGTCCCTGCACTGGGCCCCTCCCTGTGGGGATTCCTCGGGGCTGGGCAGGGAAAGGAAGGGCCCAGGCTGCCTGGCTTTAGCTGCCTTCCCTATCCCAGCCCCAACCCACATCCACCTGAAACCGCTGCCGGCCTCTCCACCACACCTGGGGCCCACGCCCTGCAGCGCCCCACCCCACCCTGTCCCCTTTCAGGCACTCTCTGGGAGAGCCTCTGAGTGTATCGAGTCCTAACAGTTGACTCTTGTCCTCAAAGAGAATCCGACTTCTCTAGGCACTGAGAAGATGGAGGAAAGATTATACCAGCCTGGGGTGACTGCGCCCCACTCTGCACAAAGCACTTTAAAAACATTTGGGGGCTGGGTGCGGTGGCTCGCGTCTGTAATCCCAGCACTTTGGGAGGCTTAGGTGGGTGGATCGCTTGAGGTCAGGAGTTCGAGACCAGCCTAACCAACATGGTGAAACCCTGTCTCTACTAAAACACAAAAATTAGCCGGGCGTGGTGGTGGGTATCTGTAATCCTAGCTACTCAGGAGACTGAGGGAATAGAATCGCTTGACTCCAGGAGGCACAGGTTGCAGTGAGCTGAGATCATGCCACTGCACTCCAGCCTGGGTGACAGAGTAAGACTCTGTCTCAAAATAAAAATAAAGGCCGGGCGCGGTGGCTCAAGCCTGTAATCCCAGCACTTTGGGAGGCCGAGACGGGCGGATCACAAGGTCAGGAGATTGAGACCATCCTGGCGAACACAGTGAAACCCCGTCTCTACTAAAAATACAAAAAACTAACCGGGTGAGGTGGCGGGCGCCTATAGTCCCAGCTACTTGGGAGGCTGAGGCAGGAGAATGGCGGGAACCCGGGAGGCGGAGCTTGCAGTGAGCTGAGATCCGGCCACTGTACTCCAGCCTGGGCGACAGAGCAAGACTCCGCCTCAAAAAAATAAAAATAAAAATAAAAATAAAAATAAAAATAAAAGCATTTGGTTCCCTAGACTTGCCGGGTACAGTAGCTCATGCCTGTAGTCTCAGCTACTTAGGAGGCTGAGGTGGGAGGATCACTCAAGTCCAGGAGTTTGAGGCCAGATGAGCAACAAAGCAAGACCCTATCTCTAAAAAGTTTTAAAAAATTAGTCCAGTGTGAGGCCCGGCACAGTGGCTCACACCTGTAATCCCAGCACTTTGGAGGACTGAGGTGGGCAGATCACGAGGTCAGGAGTTCGAGACCAGCCTGACCAACATGGTAAAACCCTGTCTCTACTAAAAATACAAAAATTAGCTGGGCATAGTGCTGCGTGCCTGTAATCCCAGCTACTCCGGAGGCTGAGAGGAAAACTGCTTGAACCCAGGAGGCTGAGGTTGCGGTGAGCCGAGATCGTGCCACTGCACTCTAGCCTGGGGGACGGAGCAAGACTCCCTCTCAAAACGAAAACAAAAACAAAACCGGGCACAGTGGCTCACGCCTGTAATCCCAGAACTTTGGGAGGCCAAGGCGGGCGGATCATGAGGTCAGGAGATAGAGACCATCCTGGCCAATGTAGTGCAACCCCTTCTTGACTAAAATATGAAAAATTAGCCGAGCATGGTGGTGGTGCACCTGTAGTGCCAGCTACTTGGGAGGCTGAGGCAGGGGAATCTTTCAAACCCAGGAGGCAGAGATTGCAGTGAGCCCAAGTCGCACCACTGCACCCCAGCCCGGCAACTGTGTGAGACTCTGCCTCAAAAAAAAAAAAAACTTTTTTTAGCCCCGTGTGGTGCTGCACGCCTACAGTCCAGCTACTTTGGAGGCTGAAGCAGGAGGATTGCTTGAGGCCAGGAGTTTGAGACCAGCCTGGGCAACATAGCAAGACCCTGTCCCATTTAATTAAAATAATTCCGTGGCCTCTTCTCAGCAGCCCTGTGTGGTATGGTGCCCATCGTGTATGTGAAGAAACTGAGGCTGCAAGCAGCGAGGAGCTTGTCCAAGGTCCCACAGCGAGGCTGCCAGAGTCCAGGCCCACACCTCGGTGCTGGCTTCCCCTCTTCATCCTCAGCAAGAGCCGTGTGGGAGGGAGCCCGCCCCTGCGGGGGGCAGGCAGGTGGCTCTCACCACCCGGCTGGCTCCTGTTGGGGTGGGGCTCCTTTCCGCAAACCCCTGGGAAGTCAACCCTGGATTTGGTGCCTATACCCTCTTTCCTGATCTCCCCCGACACCGCATCAGAGAGGGGCAGTGACTTGTCCAGAATCACACAGCAGAGGATGAGGAAACGGGCGCAGCTGGGGGTGACCCCTCCGAACAGGTTACCCTCACCAGGGTAGGCCCAGGCACTGGCCGGGCCAGGCCTGTGAGAGACTCCAGTCCAGGCCCTTCTCAGCTCTGCAGCCAGCCCCAGGCTCTGCCTGTTGGAACCCCAGGGCTCTCCTCCACCCCCCACACACACTCAAACTGGAGAGAGGAACCTGAAGCAGAAGTCCCACCTTGGTCATTTTTTTTTTGCCCCCACTGGACCTAGCCAAGGGCTGAACAGACTCCAGATGTGCCCTGATCAAGCACGGAGTGGGGGCGGGTGGTCAGAATCAGACCTGATCAGTACGGTGTTTCCTGCCCTGAGCAGGTGGTTTTACCTCTGTGAGCCTCAGTTTCCCTCACCTGTGTGACTGAGCTGGGAACACTTCTTGCCTCAGGAGGAGGAGTCTGGGTAGTGCAGACAAGCCCCAGGTCAGTGGCGCTGGGGCGGCTCCTTGCAGAGGAAGCGGGTGTTTCTGTGAGTGAACACACCCCACTCCCTGAACACGAGGGAGGCGTTGTAGTATCATTGCCACCACATCCTGCCCACTCAAACGGCCGCGCCCGCCCTGCCTGTCTCATTCCAGACTCGGGGGCAGGCAGGCTGCTGCATGCACCGGGCTCCTCTCCTCCCACTTCCGTTCCCCAGTCTTTAGGTCCTGGCCCTGGATGGGGACTCCAGGTGTCCGCGTGTCTCAGTGGAGGCAGCTGTGTGATTCAGCAGACCCTCCCAGTGCCACTTTCTTTCCCAGCAGTGTAGGTGGTGCGTGGACCCAGCTGGTCATTAGAGGGCCCAGGCCTTCCTGTGGGGCGGGTGCTTGCGCTGGCCCGTGAGTCCTGGCATCGCTAGGAGGGCTGACTTCTCGGCTGGAGCTGCCAGCCCAGGGCGGGTGGTGGTGTCTGCTGGCCCCTTGGTGACCTGAGCACTGGTAATGCTGAGGGGCGGGGAAGCTGCACTCCCAGGCCCTTTTCTCTTGGCACTGCCTGGGTGAGACCTTGGGGAGGCGGAGGGCAAGTCCCACATGGTGGCGAGGACCTGAACCCGGTGGTGGGGGACAGGCCTGCTGGGTTTGTTCTTACTCTACTCTGCCACTTAATAGCAGGGTGATGTTGGCAGGTGATGTCACCTCCTGAGCCTTAGCACCCCCATCTATGGAATGGGGCTAAAGAGGCCTGGTCTCTTGGGCATCAAAGGAACCCTAGGAGAGCCTGCAGGGGAGGCCTGCCTGGTGCCTGGCAGACTTTCAGGCCCTCAGCACTGCACCGGCTGTGGCCATCATCACCCCTGCTGAGAGCCCCATTCCACCTGCCTCACATGGGGTCTTGCTCTGCTTTCCTCCTGTCCTCCCCATCCAGCATAGCCTAGAAAGACGGGATGGGGAGTGTTTGGCGTTTGCAGAGAGATGCTGTTCTTTTTTTTTTTTTTTTTTTTTTGAGATGGTGTCTCGCTCTGTCACCCAGGCTGGAGTACAGTGGCACGATCTCGGACCACTGCAAGCTCCGCTTCCTGGGTTCATGCCATTCTCCTGCCTCAGCCTCCCAAGTAGCTGGGACTACAGGCGCCCGCCATCACGCCCGGCTAATTTTTTGTGTTTTTATTAGAGATGGGGTTTTACTGTGTTAGCGAGGCTGGTCTCGATCTCCTGACCTCATGATCCACCCGCCTCAGCCTCCGAAAGTTCTGGGATTACAAGCGTGAGCCACCGCTCCTGGCCCGAGAGGTGCTGTTCATAAAGAGTTCCTTACTAGGCCGGGCACGGTGGCTCACACCTATAATCCCAACACTTTGGGAGGCCAAGGCAGGTGGATTGGTTGAGGCCAGGAATTCAAGACCAGCCCGGCCAACATGGCAAAATCTCATCTCTACTAAAAATACAAAAATTACCTGGATGTGGTGGTGGGCACCTGTAATCCCAGCCACTTAGGAGATTGAGACACAAGAATCGCTTGAACCCAGGAGGCGGAGGTTGCAGTGAGCCAAGATCACGCCACTGCACTCCACCCTGGGTGACAGTGAGATTGTCTCAAAAAGGAAAAAAAAAAGAAAAGAGTTTGTTACTATTCTGGTTATTAACATTATCAGTAATCAAAGAAAGGTGGCCCATCTTCTGGGCACCCCTGTTCTTCTCCTAAGAGAAACAGACACATTTGACACAGGCATTTAAAACTTGGTTTAGATAAAAATCTAGGTTCTGGGTTACAGTGTAAGGTAAAAATAGAGTGTAAAGTAAAAGCATAATTTGGCCAGGCACGGTGACTCACGCCTATAATCCCAGAATTTTGGGGGACCGAGGCAGGTGGATCACCTGAGGTCAGGAGCTCGAGACCAGCCTGGCCAATGTGGCGAAATTCCATTTCTACTAAAAATACAAAAATTAGCTGGGCATGGTGGCAGGTGCCTGTAATCCCAGCTACTTGGGAGGCAGAGGCAGGAGAATCTCTTGAACCCAGGAGGCAGAGGCTGTGGTGAGCTGAGATTGTGCCACTGCACTCCAGCTTGCATAGCAGAGCAAGACTCTGTCTCTAAATAAATAATAAGTAAAAGCACAATTTATTTTAATAAATAGAAAGGGCTGGGTGCTATGCCTCATTCCTGTAATCCCAACACTTTGGGGGGCCAAGGCAGGATTGCTTGAGGCCAGGATTTCTTTTTTTATTTTATTTTATTTTTTTGAGGCGGTGTCTCGCTCTGTCGCCCGGGCTGGAGTGCAGTGGCCGGATCTCAGCTTACTGCAAGCTCCGCCTCCCGGGTTTACGCCATTCTCCTGCCTCAGCCTCCCAAGTAGCTGGGACTACAGGCGCCCGCCACCTCGCCTGGCTAGTTTTTTTTTTGTATTTTTAGTAGAGACGGGGTTTCACCGTGTTAGCCAGGATGGTCTCGATCTCCTGACCTCGTGATCCACCCGTCTCGGCCTCCCAAAGTGCCGGGATTACAGGCTTGAGCCACCGCGCCCGGCCGAGGCCAGGATTTCAAGACCAACTTGGTCAACATAGAGAGATCCTGTCTCTACAAAAAATTTTAAAAATTAGCTGGGCGGCTGGGCGTGGTGGCTCAAGCCTGTAATCCCAGCACTTTGGGAGGCCGAGGCGGGTGGATCACGAGGTCAGGAGATCGAGACCATCCTGGCTAACACGGTGAAACCCCGTCTCTACTAAAAAATACAAAAACTAGCCAGGCGAGGTGGCGGCGCCTGTGGTCCCAGCTACTCGGGAGGCTGAGGCAGGAGAATGGCGTGAACCCGGGAGGCGGAGCTTGCAGTGAGCTGAGATCCGGCCACTGCACTCCAGCCTGGGCGACAGAGCGAGACTCCGTCTCAAAAAAAAAAAAAAAAAAAAAATTAGCTGGGCATGGTGGCACACACCAGTAGCCAGCCACCTGGGGGAGGCTGAGGTAGGAGGATTGCTCGACCAGGAGGTCGAGGCTGCAGTGAGTCAGGATCACGATACCACACTCTAGTTTGGGCGACAGAGCAAGATCCGGTCTCTTAAAATAAAAATTAAAAAATTCTAAAATAGGCCAGGCGCGGTGGCTCAAGCCTGTAATCCCAGCACTTTGGGAGGCCGAGACGGGCGGATCACGAGGTCAGGAGATCGAGACCATCCTGGCTAACCCGGTGAAACCCCGTCTCTACTAAAAAATACAAAAAATTAGCCGGGCGAGGTGGCGGGCGCCTGTAGTCCCAGCTACTGGGGAGGCTGAGGCAGGAGAATGGCGTAAACCCGGGAGACGGATCTTGCAGTGAGCTGAGATCCGGCCACTGCACTCCAGCCTGAGCGACAGAGCGAGACTCCGTCTCAAAAAAAAAAAAAAAAAAAAAAAAAAAAAAAAAAATTCTAAAATATGCCTGTAATCCTAGCACTTTGGGAGGCTGAGGTGGTCAGATCACGAGGTCAGGAGATGGAGACCATCCCATCCTGGCTAACACGGTGAAACCCTGTCTCTACTAAAAAATAAAAAAAATAGCCGGGCATGGTGGCTAGCACCTGTAGTCCCAGCTACTTGGGAGGCTGAGGCAGGAGAATGGTGTGAACCCAGGAGGCGGAGCTTGCAGTGAGCTGAGATTGTGCCACTGCACTCCAGCCTGAGCGACAGAGCGAAGACTCTGTCAAAAAAAAAAAAAATCTAAAATACACAGAAAGGACTGAAAGGTTATTATTCAGTGCAAAGTTAACAGTGTGTAACCCTGGTAGTGACTGTACAGGGGATTTTTTTTTTTTTTTTTTTTTTGCCGTTATGCTTTTTTACAATTTTCTGTATGTTTTCCGGGGAACATCTAGTACCTTTTCCCTCCGTGACAGCTTTACGGGCCGTTGTAAGAGCAATGCGCCTTGGCGGTGTGACCTCGAATGGCCGCAGAGAGGAGTTCTCATAGAGATCTTGCCGCGTACCTCCTGTGTGGCACAGGCTGGGTTTCCTAATGTGGCTTCTCAGCCAGTGTTTCCCAAGCTTGGCCAATCATTAGTCACCAAAGCTATGTATTAAAAATCAGATTTCCAGCCGGGCACGGTGGCTCACGCCTGTAATCCCAGCACTTTGGGAGGCTGAGGCGGGCAGATCAGGAGGTCAAGAGATCGAGACCATCCTGGCCAACATGGTGACACCTCGTCTCTACAAAAAATTACAAAAATTAGCTGGGTGTGGTGGCACATGCCTGTAGTCCCAGCTACTCAGGAGGCTGAGGCAGGAGAATAGCTTGAACCCTGGAGGCAAAGGTTGCAGTGAGCCGAGATGACGCCACTGTACTCTGGCCTGGTGAAAGAGCAAGACTCTGTCTCAAAAACACAACTAAAAAAAATCAGGTTTGCAGCTTCTCTCCGTAGTAGTCAAACTGGACTCTCTCTGAGAGAGCCTGCTGTTGCTGCTGTTTTTCATTCCTTTATACATATGCCACCAGAGATGATTTTCTATTAAGGCCTCTCCGTGATCACCCAGTTTGTAGGGAGGAGAGCCTTCTTCTTAATTGCCTGTCTTGAGGCCGCTCCCCCAGGAGCCTGTCATGAAGACCCACTGTGTGACCTTTGGTCTTCCGAGTGCTCCCGGAATCTTGTACACACATAACTATACGCACATGTGGAATTTGTCTTTGAGGCAGGGTCTCTGTCACCCAGGCGACCTCCTGGACTCAAGCAATCCTCCCACCTCGTCCTCCCAAAGGGTTGGCATTACAGGCTAGGATTACAGGCATGAGCCACCGTGCCAGCCCCCATGTGGAATTTTGTTGTTGTTGTTGAATTGGAGTTTCTCTCTTTTCGCCCAGGCTGGAGTGCAATGGCGCAATCTTGGCTCACTGCAACCTGTGCCTCCTGGGTTCAAGTGATTCTCCTGCCTCAGCCTCCCGAGTAGCTGGTATTACAGGCACCTGCCAGTAGGCCAGGCTAATTTTTTTATTTTTAGTAGAGACAGGGTTTCACCATGTTGGCCAGGCTGGTCTTGAACTCCTGACATTAGGTGATCCGCCTGACTCTGCTTCCCAAAGTGCTGGGATTACAGACGTGAACCACGTGGAATTTTTAAACCTTGCTCTTTGTTTTATGGCGTGAGTTCATGTTGCACCCCCTCTGCATGTTGCATTCTTGCTTCATATTTTGCGGGAATCCCTCCAGCCCATTGCTGCAGCTTTACAGCAGCTGGTTCCCGGTGACCTGGGAGTTTTAAGTGTGTCCCTGTGGTCAGTCTGTTTGTTAAATAGGTGGACTCTAGAAAGGAGTTCCCAAATGCTCTTACTGGAATGCAGGGGGTGGGCAGAGAACCCTGAGGCTGCACTGGGGATCTGTCTAATCTCGCTGTGCTCAGTCTTCCTGTGTGTTAAATAGGGAGCCTGCCCGCCTCCCCCAGGGTGGTTTCCCAGCCAAGTGGCCACATGCTTTCTGCAGAAGGGCTGATAAGTGGGCTGCCCTGAGGAGTGGGCAAGCTTTGGCTCCCAGCTAGATTTGAGGTGGAATTTTGGACAATGGTAGAATTTTCATTGTCTTCTTCCGCTGACCCCTGGGTCCTAGGAAAGCCAGGCCACCCTGCGCTAACCCCCTCCTATGGGTCCCTTTTAGGTTGAACCATGATTCCAGTGACAGAGCTCCGCTACTTTGCGGACACGCAGCCAGCATACCGGATCCTGAAGCCGTGGTGGGATGTGTTCACAGACTACATCTCTATCGTCATGCTGATGATCGCCGTCTTCGGGGGGACGCTGCAGGTCACCCAAGACAAGATGATCTGCCTACCTTGTAAGTGGGTCACCAAGGACTCCTGCAATGACTCGTTCCGGGGCTGGGCAGCCCCTGGCCTGGAGCCCACCTACCCCAACTCCACCATTCTACCGACCCCTGACACGGGCCCCACAGGCATCAAGTATGACCTGGACCGGCACCAGTACAACTACGTGGACGCCGTGTGCTATGAGAACCGGCTGCACTGGTTCGCCAAGTACTTCCCCTACCTGGTGCTTCTGCACACGCTCATCTTCCTGGCCTGCAGCAACTTCTGGTTCAAATTCCCGCGCACCAGCTCGAAGCTGGAGCACTTTGTGTCTATCCTGCTGAAGTGCTTCGACTCACCCT
Organism: Rhinopithecus roxellana; assembly: GCF_007565055.1. NCBI lineage: Eukaryota > Metazoa > Chordata > Mammalia > Primates > Cercopithecidae > Rhinopithecus > Rhinopithecus roxellana. Next base: position 18,203,570 of record NC_044564.1, read on the forward strand.
GGACCACGAGGGCTCTGTCAGAGACGGTGGTGGAGGAGAGCGACCCCAAGCCAGCCTTCAGCAAGATGAATGGCTCTATGGACAAGAAGTCATCGACCGTCAGTGAGGACGTGGAGGCCACCGTGCCCATGCTGCAGAGGACCAAGTCACGGATCGAGCAGGGTATTGTGGACCGCTCAGAGACAGGTGTGCTGGACAAGAAGGAGGGGGAGCAGGCCAAGGCGCTGTTTGAGAAGGTGAAGAAGTTCCGGACTCACGTGGAGGAGGGGGACATCGTGTACCGTCTCTACATGCGGCAGACCATCATCAAGGTGATCAAGTTCATCCTCATCATCTGCTACACCGTCTACTACGTGCACAATATCAAGTTTGACGTGGACTGCACCGTGGACATTGAGAGCCTGACGGGCTACCGCACCTACCGCTGTGCCCACCCCCTGGCCACACTCTTCAAGATCCTGGCATCCTTCTACATCAGCCTAGTCATCTTCTACGGCCTCATCTGCATGTACACACTGTGGTGGATGCTACGGCGCTCCCTTAAGAAGTACTCGTTCGAGTCGATCCGCGAGGAGAGCAGCTATAGCGACATCCCCGACGTCAAGAACGACTTTGCCTTCATGCTGCACCTCATCGACCAATATGACCCGCTCTACTCCAAGCGCTTCGCCGTCTTCCTGTCGGAGGTGAGCGAGAACAAGCTGCGGCAGCTGAACCTCAACAACGAGTGGACGCTGGACAAGCTCCGGCAGCGGCTCACCAAGAACGCGCAGGACAAGCTGGAGCTGCACCTGTTCATGCTCAGCGGCATCCCTGACACCGTGTTTGACCTGGTGGAGCTGGAGGTCCTGAAGCTGGAGCTGATCCCCGACGTGACCATCCCGCCCAGCATTGCTCAACTCACAGGCCTCAAGGAGCTGTGGCTCTACCACACAGCGGCCAAGATTGAGGCACCCGCGCTGGCCTTCCTGCGCGAGAACCTGCGGGCGCTGCACATCAAATTCACCGACATCAAGGAGATCCCGCTGTGGATCTACAGCCTGAAGACGCTGGAGGAGCTGCACCTGACAGGCAACCTGAGCGCGGAGAACAACCGCTACATCGTCATTGACGGGCTGCGGGAGCTCAAACGCCTCAAGGTGCTGCGGCTGAAGAGCAACCTGAGCAAGCTGCCGCAGGTGGTCACAGATGTGGGCGTGCACCTGCAGAAGCTGTCCATCAACAATGAGGGCACCAAGCTCATCGTCCTCAACAGCCTCAAGAAGATGGCGAACCTGACTGAGCTGGAGCTGATCCGCTGCGACCTGGAGCGCATCCCCCACTCCATCTTCAGCCTCCACAACCTGCAGGAGATTGACCTCAAGGACAACAACCTCAAGACCATCGAGGAGATCATCAGCTTCCAGCACCTGCACCGCCTCACCTGCCTTAAGCTGTGGTACAACCACATCGCCTACATCCCCATCCAGATCGGCAACCTCACCAACCTGGAGCGTCTCTACCTGAACCGCAACAAGATCGAGAAGATCCCCACCCAGCTCTTCTACTGCCGCAAGCTGCGCTACCTGGACCTTAGCCACAACAACCTGACCTTCCTCCCTGCTGACATTGGCCTCCTGCAGAATCTCCAGAACCTGGCCATCACAGCCAACCGGGTGAGTGTCCCGGCCATGGCTCTGCGTGTGGGCTGGCGGGCGGCCCGGCCGGCAGGGTCAGTGTCCTGGGACCATCGATGCCCCTGAGTGTGGAGTCCTCACTGGGGGTTTAGAGAACCACCCAGGATAGAAGCTCTGTTCCAGAGACAGACGCCTGGGGCCCCATCCCAGGCCTGCTGAATCCGAATCTCTGGGCCTGGGGCCTGTCTTTGCTCCAAAATGTTGTAGTTCTCCTGCCTGCAGAGACTGTATGGCCAGGCAAGATCTGTCCCCCAAGGTGACCTTGAGCTGAATTCCTCTTCAGCAGGGATGTGTGTGGGCAGGAGGTCCGAACCCAGGGGTTCTCTCACAAAGCTGGGTGGTGGGAGTCAAGACTTAGCCTGGAGCTTATGTCTTCCTCAACTTGTTCCCAGTCGGATTTGGAGGCAAGGAGCCAATCCAGGTCCACCCAGGACAGTGTGGTTGGCCATTGCTGGCTGAGGGGAAGCCTCAGATGGTCTCTGCAGCTCCCAGCATCACTCACACACCTTTCTCTGCTGCATTTGGTGGTGTCAAAAGCAGAGTTGGGCTTAGATGGGGCTAGCTTGTCACTACCTGTCTTTCTGAAAAGGAAATTGTGCAAATCATTGTCACTGGGAGTTTGGGAGGCCACACCTTTGACATACTTTCAAGACTGTTGGTGGCTTGTGGGTGCCAGTCTCTTACCTGGCTGGGGAAGCCCCTATCCAAGGGCCCCTTGGTGGAGGCAGGCAGTGTGGATGGAGGGCTGGGTACTCCTGTGGCTCTGTGGTCTGGCCTCCGAAATGGAAACAAAGCCACTGCCATTGTGGGGAACGTCCCTCTTCCACCCCTTCTGGGGACCTGCAGGTCTTCCTGGGCCTCACATCCAGGTGGAGATTTCCGTAGTGAGATATGTGGTGGAGGAAGCCTGAGGCCAGGGGCTGGGAGACAGAAGGGAGAGCCAAGTCAGTCACAACTTCTGCCCTCGACACAGCAGCAGCTGTTGTGCTGGGGCCTCTGTGAACTTCACTAGGGATGCCACCAGGTTCCAGAGGCTAAAGAAGAGACCCGGAGTTGACCAGGCACAGTGGGTCACACCTAGAATCCGAGCACTTAGGGGAGCCAAGGTGGGACAGTCACTTGAGCTCAGGAGTTCGAGACCAGCCTGGGCAACATAGGGAAACCCCATCTCTACAAAAATACAGAAATGATCCAGGCATGGTGGCATGTGCCTGTAGTCCCAGCTATGTGGAAGGCTGAGGCAGGATCGCTTCAGCCTAGGAGTTTGAGACTGCAGTGAGCTATGACTGTACCTCTGTGCTCTAGCCTGGGCAACAGAGTGAGACCCAGTCTCAAAAAAAAAAAAAAAAAAAAAAATGAAGAGCCCTAGAGCCGCATTTCTTAGTTCGGTTGTTACTGTTGGGTGCATCTGCTATGCAGCAGCCCCACAGTGCAGTCCCTGTTGGTTTCGTGGGCACCTGCTCTGTGTTCACCCTGTGCCGGGCATGACGCGCCTATCCTCCTCCTACCAACCTGCTGAGTCCTCCCAACAGGAGCTGTGTATAGCATCCTTCGGCATGGAGGGAGGTGGCCCCTGGAATGCCCTGTCTGTCCTCACGGGCCCCAGGACAGGACATACCTTCTCCAGCATCACTCAGACTAGATGCTTCAGGCCCTCCAGATGCCTGCTGGCTTGGAAGCCTTCCTCCCCTCTTCCCCAGGGCCCTCTTCCTGCAAAGCAACTTGCAACCCACATGTATCAGGGATTTTGACAAGTCCTTATCTCCCTCCATCCCATATTATGACTTAAGCACAGCGGGAGAGTGGACCAGGGCACGGTTTTCTCTTGCAGTTTCGGGGCAGGCCCACTGAACAGGAAAATTGGAGTCCCCTGGGGAGAAGGCACATTTGAGAAGCATGGAACAAACCCAGCCCTTCTTTAATCTATAGAGGGGGAGACCCCATGGCTCCCCCATAGCACAGTGCTGCCCTTGATAAGCTCGGACTTCCTCACAGCTCCTGCCATGCCTGCCCTGTCCCAGGTGCTGTGCTGGGGCTGTCCTCCTGGTTGGGGGAGGGTGCGAGCCTCCAGCCTGGCTCCCCATCCTGTCCCCCACCCCCAGCTCCTCCCACCAAGCTTGCCTGTTAAGTGTCGTGCCTGCTGGCTGAGGTCACCCCTCAGGAAAGGAGCTGGCGGCAGGCATGCTGTCCCAGAGGAAGGAGACCCTCTGGACACCCTGTTTAGCACACGGCTTAATCACATCCTGTCCCCACCCCCTGGAACAGCAGAGCCTTAATAGGGAAAACAGTTCACTTGGGCCAACCCCAGGCAGGCCCCTCACTCTGAGTGGGAGGCCTGAGCCCTTCTTCTTCCTCACTGGGGCTTGACGGCTCCTTCTCAGCCACCTTGGCCTGTGGTGACCAGGAGGGGTGGGCGTGGCCTGACCAGGCCCTTGGGTGCTGTTTTTCCAGATTTCTACTCCTGCTAATGAAAGCCTTGACTAGACAGGTATTCATTCGTTCGCTTGTTTACTGATTTGTGCAAATTGTTTTTTTTTTTAGTAGAGACAGGGTCTCACTGTGTTTTCTAGGCTGGTCTTAAACTCCTGGCCTCAAAGCCTCCCACCTTGGCCGCCCAAAGTGCTGGTATTACAGGCATGAGCCACTGCGCCTGGCCTTTCTGCAAATGTATTTTGAGCATTCCTAGAATCCAGCTATGGAGCAAAGCACTGGGGACCCAGGGATGAAGAAGGCCAAGTAACGAGGCAGTTAGCACAGTGCGTAGGTGCTCTGCTGGAGCACCAGGTCCCTGGGAACACAGGGGAACAGGCCCTTGAAGGACGAGGAGGAGGAAGCCAGGTGGAGGGGAAAGAGACAGTCCAGGAGGTTCTGGTGGGGAGGAGCAGTGAGATGGGCTGCCCAGGAGTGTGGGCATCCTGGAGAGCAGCGGTGGGGCTACGCGGTGCACGGCGAGTGGGTGATTGGCTGGCAGGGGGTTCCTGTCCTACACCTCAGTTTCAATTGTCTCTTCATTTGTTTAACAGCTGGTCCCTTGCCAGCCCATAGGCTCTGATGACTAAGATCTAGCTCTTTTGTTCAAGCAAATGTTGACCGAATTCCTAGTGATTGAGTGGGTGAAGGAATGAGCTGACTTGCAGCGTGAGGTTCCTCTTGCCGTAGTGTGGGGTGGGGTGAGTGAGAGGTGGGAGAGAGGAAGAGAGCTGTTCAGAGACCATGATTAGCCATCAGGTAAGGCCATGGGGCCTGGCATGGCCAAGGCAGGTAGGGATGGAGAGACATGGATGGATCTGGGAGATGCTGGAGGCAGAATCTGAAGGGACAGGAGTTGATGGTGGGGGTGGTCTGAGTGACTCGAGGTGTTTTGCATGGATTGTTGAAACTGGAGGAGGCACAGGTTTTCGGAGGCCAAGGTGTGTCGAAGGTCAGGTGTCTGGGGCCCTGGGATGTCCAAGGGACCATCCTGAATCTGCCTGAAGCCCAAGGAGTCACCCTTTCCACGCTCGTGGGTGAAGAGGGGTTCTCAACGCAGTCACTGTGGAGAGCAGAGAGGGAGAAGGACAGGAGTCTGCAGAAGAGGAGGGTGAGGCCAGAGTGTGGGGCACGTGGGGCCTGGGGAGTCGGCTGGATTAGGAACTGGTGACTTTGGCCAGAGAGTTAAGGGTGGACGGGGTTAGAAACCGGGTCATGGAGGCGGAGTGAGGAGAGAGACAGCGGCTTTCTGGTGGTTGGTCGGGAAGGCCAGAGAGCCAAGGACAATGGAAGGGCCCTGGAAGGCTTCTCGGAGAGTTGTCCTTTTCAAAGATCACGTCGAGTTGAGGCCTTTCAGTGCTGATGGAGACCCACTGAAGTATCTGGGGAGGTAGGAGAGGGTGCAGTTGGGGGATTGGGAACCAACTTCAGGCCTCCAAGGCACAGGCAGGCGACACTCGGCAGAGAAGGATTGGTCCAGAGGATGGGTGTGGCTGTGGTGGGAGCCGAGCAACTGAGAGTACCTCCCCTTTTCTCCGTGGGGCCTGGAGGGGGCTCCCTGGCTCAGAGAAGGGCATGTTCCTGGGAGGAGGCCTTTCAGGGAGGGGGCTCCAGAGCCAGACTCCATGTGGACCAGAGCTCTGCCACTTCCTGGCCAGAGCTTTCCCACTGTCCCTGACCACTGCGTGTGTCGGCAGAGGAGATCACGGGGTGGGAGTGGGGACTTTCTGGGAAGGCTGTGGCCCCTGGGTACTCCAGAGTCCACTTCCTGTCTACTGTCTGACCTTCAGCCTCTGCTGACCTCAAACCCAACCCCAGATGCATTCCTGATCCTTGGGCACAGTGGTGGCAGTGTCGGATACCCAGGTTAGGAGCCTCCTTGAAAGTACCCACTCTACCTGGGCTGGGCACGGTGGCTCACGCCTGTAATCCCAACGCTTTGGGAGGCTGAGGTGGGCAGACCACCTGAGGTCAGGAGTTCAAGACTAGCCTGGCCAAAATAATGAAACCCCATCTCTGCAAACAGTACAAAAATTAGCCAGGCGTGGTGTGCGGCTGTAATTCCAGCTACTTAGGAGGCTGAGGCAGGAGAATCACTTGAACGCGGGAGTTGGAGATTACAGTAAGCCAGAATTGCGCCACTGCATTCTCTGGGTGACAGAGTGAGACTCCGTCCCCTGCCCCCCCACAAAAAAAATGTAAAAGAAAAAGCACTCTGCCAGGCCTTGGCCATGCTTATTTTCCTGCGGGGAAAGCCGAGTTGCTCCCCAGGAACAAGGGTCCTCCTCCAAAAATGGCTGGAGAGAACAGGTGCCTGTGAGGTTGAGGTCCAAGTCTACAAAAAGGTCCTCAGCCACAAAGTGTCCAAGCTCAAAGGCATTTCTAGTCCAACCTGTGCCTTTTACAAATGGGGAAACTGAGGCCCAGAGAGGGAGGGGACTTTCAGGGTTATCCTGTAACTGAGTGCCATATTTGTCAGAAGGGGAATATAGGATGGGCTCTGAGTGGGAGGAAGTAAGATGTACATTTTCTCCTGACCCTTTCGGAGAGGCTGCAACCTCAGACAAGTGGCATGTCATCTCTCTGGGCCTCAGTCTCCTTGGCAGGAAAATGGGGGCGGTGATAGACCAGGCTCAGAAAGGCTGCTGTGCAGTCTCCCCATCATCCTTACTTGGGATCGGGGCCCAGGGCTTCTGGCCCCTGCCCTCCTGCCCATCCCATCTGAAGGAGGCAGCCTCGGGACAGGCAGGCTCAACTCATGGCCTTACTTACAGGTAGTAAGAACTCATGGCCCCAGCTGATTCCTCGCAGCAGGGCAGGGAAGAAGCCGGCATACATGAGGCTCTTCCCGTTTGCCAAGAGACACAACACAAACCCCGTGACACAACACTGCAGACACAACACTGCAGCCCCGTGTTTGCTCCTTGCTCCGCTAACAGTGTGGACGGTTCACCAGAGCATGGGCTGTTGACCCAGTTTCAAATCCTGACTCCACCACTTACCAGCTAAACCGCTGGACAAGTCAGCATCTTTGGGCCTTAGTTACCCCATCTATAAAATGGGAAGAGTATTGACAGAGTATTTATAGGTAGTTTGCTGGTTAAATTAGTTAATAGTGTCAGTGCTCAGAGTGAGCCTGCCACACATTAAGCTATGTAAGGGTGTCATCTGTTAATAGTAATTGCTTCATATCCTCAGGGAATGCGGTCCCCCATGGATGCCTGGCACTGCAGGTAGTGCAGAACCCTATATGTTCTGTTTGTTCCTATTCACATGTATCTATGATAAAGTTTAATTTATAAATTAAGCATAGTACACTTAGGCCTTGAGGCTATTTTTTTTTTTTTTTTGAGACTGAGTCTCACTCTGTCACCCAGGCTGGAGTGCAGTGGTGCAATCTTGGCTCACGGCAAGCTCTGCCTCCTGGGTTCACACCATTCTCCTGCCTCAGCCTCCCGAGTAGCTGGGACTACAGGTGCCCGCCACCACGCCTGGCTAACATTTTTGTATTTTTAGTAGAGACGGGGTTTTACCGTGTTAGCCAGGATGGTCTCGATCTCCTGACCTTGTGATCCACCCGCCTCAGCCTCCCAAAGTGCCTGGATTACAGGCGTGAGCCACCATGCCGGGCCAAGGCTATTATTAAGTAAAGTAAGGGTTGCCTGAAAGCACTCTGAGACTATGACAGTCAATCTGATCACAGGCGTGGCTCCTGAGTGACTGACATGGGTAGCAGATGTAGCGTGGGCGCACTGGACTAAGGGACCACTCACGTCCCGGACAGGATGGATTTCATCACTCTACTCAGAGTGACATGCAATTTAAAACACGGAATTTTGGCTGGGTGCAATGGCTCATACCTGTAATCTCAGCACTTTGGGAGGTGGGGGCAGACGGATCACTTGAGGCCAGGAGTTCAAGATCAGCCAGGGCAACATGGTGAAACCCTGTCTCTACTAAAAATACAAAATTAGCCGGGCGTGGTGGCAGGTGCCTGTAGTCCCAGCTACTCAGGAGTCTGAGGCAGGAGAATCGCTTGAACCCGGGAGGCGGAGCTTGCAGTGAACCGAGATCACGCCACTGCAGTCCAGCCTGGGCAACAGATCAAGACTCCTACAAAATTTAGGCTGGGTGCAGTGTCTCACTCCTGTAATCCTAGCACTTTGGGACGCTGAGGTGAGAGGATCACTTGAGCCCAGGAGTTTGAGACCAGCCTGGGCAACACAGTGAGACCTCGTCTCTCCAAAAACAAAAACTATGGAATTTTCCATTTAATAATTTCAGACCGCAGTTGATCGTGGGCAACTGGAACCACAGACAGCAAAACCGTAGATAAGGGGGGACTCCTGCGTTCACGTTTGGTAAAAGCGCAAGGAGCGGGCTCCAGATGGCCAGGAGGAAGCTCCCTGTACGCATGCCCACCCTGTGACGTAACAGATGAGGAAACTGTGGCCCAGGAAGGGGCAGTGACACAGCTGGGATTCTTGCCCCTATCAGTGAACTCTCCCAACTTCTCAGAAAGAGTTAACGGGGTAGATTTTCTTTCTTTTCTTTTCTTTCTTTTCTTTCTTTTCTTTTCTTTCTTTTCTTTCTTTTCTTTCTTTTCTTTCTTTCTTTCTTTCTCTTTCTTTTCTTTCATTGAGATGGAGTCTCCCTCTGCCACTCAGACTGGAGTGCAGTGGTGCGATCTTGGCTCACTGCAACCTCCACCTCCCGGGTTCAGGTGATTCTCCTTCCTCAGCCTCCTGACTAGCTGGGATTACAGGCACACGCTACCACACCCGGGTAATTTTTGTATTTTTAGTAGAGACGGGGTTTCACCATATTGGTCAGGCTGGTCTTGAACTCCTGACCTTGTGATCCCCCAGCCTTGGCCTCCCAAAGTGCTGAGATTACAGGCTTGAGCCCCCGCGCCTGGCTTGGGGGTGGATTTTCTCAGCATGCTGTTTTACATTTGTAAATTGTTCTTAAGCTGGGCAGAACCAACAGCCTGGCTCCTGGTGAGCCCTGGGACAGAGGTGGGAGTAGCTGGCCAATGTGATATACTTCCCAGGGCCAGGTGCTGGACGACAGTGGGGATTGAGGCAGGCAGGTCTCATCCTTAGAGCCCAATCTAGGGGGTAACAGATGGAAGGATAAGCACTGCAAGTGGGGACACAGGGGCCATGAGACCCAGGAGATCAGGGAAGGCTTCCTGGAGGAAGTGACTGCTGGAGGAAGGCTTCCTAGAGGAAGTGAGGAAGAGCTGAGACCTGGCACACAAGCACATGTTGGCCAGAGTTTGGCCCAGATTGTGCTGGTGCAAAGGGCCTGGGGATCAGAAAAGATGCTGAGATCTGGGGGAGAGAAGGAAGGGAAGCCCAGAGGCCCCGTCCGAGCAACACCCACCTCACTCTCACCCCTGCTCTTTTCCCTCCAGATCGAGACGCTGCCTCCAGAGCTCTTCCAGTGCCGGAAGCTACGGGCCCTGCACCTGGGCAACAACGTGCTGCAGTCACTGCCCTCAAGGGTGGGCGAGCTGACCAACCTCACGCAGATCGAGCTGCGAGGCAACCGGCTGGAGTGCCTGCCTGTGGAGCTGGGCGAGTGCCCACTGCTCAAGCGCAGCGGCTTGGTGGTGGAGGAGGACCTGTTCAACACACTGCCGCCCGAGGTGAAGGAGCGGCTCTGGAGGGCTGACAAGGAGCAGGCCTGAGCGAGGCCGGCCCAGCACAGCAAGCAGCGGGACCACCGGCCAGTCCTTAGGCCCAGAGGGCCAGGCCCAGCTTCTCCCAGAACTCCTGGACAGCCAGGCCAGCCTCGTAGCCAGGCAGGAGGAGCCTGGGGCCGCTTGTGAGTCGGGCCAGAGCGAGAGGACAGTATCTGCGGGGCTGGCCCCTTTTCTCCCTCTGAGACTCACGCACCCCAGGGCAAGCGCTTGTCGAGGAGAGCAAGTCTCAAGAGCGCAGTATTTGGATAATCAGGGTCTCCTCCCTGGAGGGCAGCTCTTCCCCAGGGGCTGAGCTGCCACCAGAGGTCCTGGGACTCTCACTTTAGTTCTTGGTATTTATTTTTCTCCATCTCCCACCTCCTTCATCCAGATAACTTATACATTCCCAAGAAAGTTCAGCCTAGATAGAAGGTGTTCAAGGAAGGGTGGGCTGCCTTTTTCCCTTGTCCTTATTTAGTGATGCCACCGGGCATTTAATGCCCACCCGGACTTGAGCAGAGTGGTCCGGGGTGAACCAGCCATGGGACGGTCACCCAGCGGTGCCGGGCTGGGCTCTGCGGTGCGGTCCACGGGAGAGCAGGCCTCCAGCTGGAAAGGCCAGGCCTGGAGCTTGCCTCTTCAGTTTTTGTGGCAGTTTTAGTTTTTTTTTTTTTTTTTTTTTTAATCAGGAAACTTTTTTTAAAAAAAAAAGCTTTGAAAATGGATGGTTTGGGTATTAAAAAGAAAAAAAACACTTAAAAAAAAAAAAAGACACTAACGGCCAGTGAGTTGGAGTCTCAGGGTGGGGTGGCAGTTTCCCTTGAGCAAAGCAGCCAGACGTTGAACTGTGTTTCGTTTCCCTGGGCGCAGGGTGCAGGGTGTCTTCCGGATCTGGTGTGACCTTGGTCCAGGAGTTCTCTTTGTTTCTGGGGCAGGGAGGTTTTTTTGTTTGTTTTTTGGTTTTTTTGGTGTCTTGTTTTCTTTCTCCTCCATCTGTCTTGGCACTCATTTCTGTGGCTGTCGGCCAAAGGGAATGTTCTGGAGCTGCCAAGGAGGGAGGAGACTCGGGTTGGCTAATCCCCGGATGAACGGTGCTCCATTCCCACCTCTCCTCCTCGCGCCTGCCCGGCCTCTCCACGCACAGTGTTAAGGAGCCAAAAGGAGCCACTTCGCCCAGACTCTGTTTCCCCACCTCCTGCGGCATGGGTGTGCCCAGTGCCACCGCTGGCCTCGCTGCTTCCATCAGCCTTGTCGCCACCTGGTCCTTCATGAAGAGCAGACACTTAGAGACTGGCTGGGAATGGGGAGGTCGCCCCTGGGAGGGCAGGCTTTGGTTCCAAGCCAGTTCCTTCCCTGGTGCCTGGAGTGCACACAGCCCAGTCAGCGCCTGGTGGCTGGAAGCCACCCTGCTTTAGATCAGTCACTCGGGTCCCCACCTTAGAAGGGTCCCCGCCTTAGATCAATCACGTGGACACTAAGGCACGTTTTAGCGTCTCTTGTCTTAATGATTAAGTCCATCCGTCTGTCCGTCCATTTGTGTTTTCTGCGTCGTGTCATTCGATATAATCCTCAGAAATAATGCACACTAGCCTCTGACAGCCATGAAGCAATCCGTTACATGTGGGTCTGAACTTGGAGACTCGGTCACAGTATCAAATAAATCTATAACAGAAAGTGGCCTTTGGAGGTCTTCGTGTCATGGGAAGACTCTTCCCTCCCTTCTGTGAAGCCTGCTGGGCCGTGTGGAACCTTGCTTGGGCACCCACAGGAGAGTTAACTCTGCTCATCTCTCTGCCCCATGAGACTCTGCCTTTGGAGGCAGTTACTGGAGGTTGTAAGCTGGACGGAGCACCTGTTAGGTAACAGGCTGTGGCCCGGGCTGGGGATCCCATGGCCAACACGTTCTCTGTCATCCTGCTCACCTCTGGTTGGGCACTCATGAGGGGTTTTTCTGTTGGTTGGTTTTTTCTCCTTTTTGATGAGGTCTCATTCTGTCACGTAGAGTGCACTGCTGGAATACAGTGGCGTGATCACGGCTCACTGCAGCCTCAGACTCTCTAGGCTCAGGTGATGTTCTCACCTCAGCCTCCCAAGTAGCTGGGACCACAGGGTCATGCTGGCTTTTTTTTTTTTTTTTTTGAAACAGAGTCTTGCTCTGTCACCCAGTCTGGAGTGCAGTCACTCGATCGCAGCTCACTGCAACCTCCGCCTCCCGGGTTCAAGTGATTCTCCTGCCTCAGCCTCACAAGTAGCTGGGACTACAGGCGCCTGCCACCACGCCTGGCTAATTTTTGTATTTTTAGTAGAAATGGGGTTTGACGATGTTGGCCAAGCTGGTCTCGATCTCCTGGCCTTGTGATCTACCCGCCTCAGCCTCCCAAAGTGCTAAGATACAGGTGTGAGCCACTGCGCCCGGCCATGCTGGCTCTTTTTTGTATTTTTTGTAGGGATGGGGTTTTGCCATGTTGCCCAGGTTGGTCTCGAACCCCTGAGCTCAAGAGATTCACCCACCTCAGCCTCCTAAAGTGCTGGAATTATAGGCATGAGCCACCGTGCTTGGCCCCTCATGAGTTTTTTTTTTTTTTTTTTTTTTTTTTTTTTTTTTTTTTTTTTTTTGAGACGGAGTCTGGCTCTGTCGCCCGGGCTGGAGTGCAGTGGCCGGATCTCAGTTCACTGCAAGCTCCGCCTCCCGGGTTTATGCCATTCTCCTGCCTCAGCCTCCCGAGTAGCTGGGACTGCAGGCGCCCGCCACCTCGCCCGGCTAGTTTTTTGTATTTTTAGTAGAGACGGGGTTTCACCGTGTTAGCCAGGATGGTCTCGATCTCCTGACCTCGTGATCCACCCGTCTCGGCCTCCCAAAGTGCTGGGATTACAGGCTTGAGCCACCGCGCCCGGCCCCCTCATGAGTTTTGATGGGTGGGGATGGGAGAGGAGGGCACTGGGATGGCCACCAGTAGTCCTGGGCCTTTATCCCAGCTTCGTGGAACAGGATGTGCATGAGGCTAGGCACATCCCTTCTCCAGTGGCCTCTGTATCCCCATGTGGACAATGGGAATTTCCACTCTGTGCTCTCAGAGGTCCTTTGCAATTCCAACAGTGAGTCCCAAGTGTTCTACAGAGGTGGAGCTGAGAGTCACCTTGGGGAGGCCTGCCTCAGCTCCCAGCCCCTTTGGGGGCCTTTGGGAGGTACTGGGGTAAAGGGCAGAGGCTGAGACAGCTGCTTCCAGATCCCAGTTCTGCCGTGTTTGATGTGGGGCTTCAGTTTTCTCATTTGTAAAATCAGGAAGGTAATGGCACACTTGCAGGACTGTTCAAGGAACAATGGCGATTGTGTAGGTAGATGGGGTTTTTAGTGGAGGACCTGGCTCCTAGTACCCAATAAATGGCCGTGTATTCCACCCAGACCAAGGATTCTTTTTTTTTTTTTTTTTTTTGAGACGGAGTCTCGCTCTGTCGCCCAGGCTGGAGTGCAGTGGCCGGATCTCAGCTCACTGCAAGCTCCACCTCCCGGGTTTACGCCATTCTCCTGCCTCAGCCTCCCGAGTAGCTGGGACTACAGGCGCCCGCCACCTCGCCCGGCTAGTTTTTTGTATTTTTTAGTAGAGACGGGGTTTCACTGTGTTAACCAGGATGGTCTCGATCTCCTGACCTCGTGATCCGCCCGTCTCGGCCTCCCAAAGTGCTGGGATTACAGGCTTGAGCCACCGCGCCCGGCCAACCAAGGATTCTTGTGGTGGGCCAACGTGGGCGCCCTGCGGCAGGAGACTTTGGGTGAGGAAGAAAAGCCATCACATCTGACTTTGACCTTAGTGATGAGGCCTGGGTGGCTGCTTGGGCACCTCCACAACTGGCCAGAGTCTATCCCTCCTCTCTCCACAGGGACTCTGACCCCTCCAGGTGAACTCAGGCCTGAGTCAAGATTCCCTCCCTCTTCTCCCCCTGCCATGGGCCGACAGGCTGAGCAGCTGGACTGTGACTCCCCTGCTGAGGCCTTTTCTGTTTCCATGGTGGAGGTCCCTCCCCCTGTTTGGTACCCTTCCCACCACCCCCTGTCCCCACTCCCGCCCCTACCCTGGCCTTGAGGCTGTCCAGCGCCTGGAGCAGGAGAGTTCGATCTGGAGCTGGTTTACATTTGGAAAAAACAACCATGTAGAATCACCGCCCACCCACTTCCCAAAGTTGAGCAGAATGAAGTTAGTGGGAGGATGGGCCTCTTCCGTCCTCCTCCCCCACCCACCCAGGGTTCTCCACTCTGCCTAAAACCACTGTGGTGGTCTTCCCTCTGATTGTAACAGCAATTTCGGAAGCTCAAAAAAATTGTTTAAATTACATTCCACCCAGAACAGCCCCTGCTGTTCCACCCCAACATTTGGTGAACAACTTGTTCGCCAGTTGGTAGGCACTCAGTTCCAGGCCCCGTGCCAAGCTCTTTATCAGTCGCGAAGCATTCATCTTATTTACTGCTCACAGGATCCTTCTGCTAGCCCCAAATTACAGACTGGGAAAGTAAGGCCTGAACATCTGGGACGCAAACACAGTCTGCTTCACTGAGCCTCTACTATAAGTCTTCTGGGGGGGCTCCCAGGGGAATGGCTGGTCTAGCCCGAGGGAACCTCAGTGTTCTTGGCACATGGTAGGCATCTGTCTTTGTTGGGCAGTTGCATCAGAAGGGTTGAGGACAGCTGGGAACACATCCTGCCTCTAGTGAACCTCGTGATTCTGTCGTCTGCCTGCCCCTCACCCAGCCTAAGCCCTCTGAACCAGGAGCCCGAGCTGCACTTACTGCTCCCCACTGCCCCCTGGATGGCCTGGACCAAGCAGCAGCTCCCAGAGCAGTGGCTCAGCAAACACGACTTGACTCGAGGCCAAGGCTCTTGAGGGCTGAGCAGTGTCCCCATGCACACTCCTGAAACACTTTGTCCCTTTGCTGTTCAGAAGGCATCATTTTGAGGAAGGCAGTGGCCGGTTTTTCAGAGCCAGCGAGTGGCCCTGCCAGCTGCTGAGCAGGGCAAGCTGAGAAGGGTGGCGTGCAGGTGTTGTTCTCTCTTTTTGTTTTTGTTTTTTTTGTGTGTGTTTTTTTGAGATGGAGTCTCACTCTATCTCCCAGGCTGGAATGAGTGCAGTGGCATGATCTCGGCTCACTGCAACCTCTGCCTCCTGGGTTCAAGCGATTCTCCTGCCTCAGCCTCCCAAGTAGCTGGGACTACAGGCACGTGCTACCATGCCCAGCTAGTTTTTTGTATTTTTAGTAGAGACGGGGTTTCACTGTGTTAGCCAGGATGGTCTTGATCTACTGACCTCATGATCCACCCGCCTCGGACTCCCAAAGTGCTGGGATTACAGGTGTGAGCCACCGCACCTGGCCTGCGGGTGGTGTTCTGACCTCGGCTCCACTGTGGCAGCCCGACTTGAGATGCCAAGTATCTTGGGCCTGAGGGTGGGTAACAAGAAGCATCTCTCTCCTCATCCCCTTCCTC
The DNA here is from genome assembly GCF_007565055.1 of Rhinopithecus roxellana. Classification (NCBI taxonomy): domain Eukaryota; kingdom Metazoa; phylum Chordata; class Mammalia; order Primates; family Cercopithecidae; genus Rhinopithecus; species Rhinopithecus roxellana. The sequence continues at coordinate 18,218,881 of NC_044564.1, forward strand.
CTACTAAGATACCCCATGTCTCCTACCTTCCTCTGAGCTGCCAACAGATGCGTTAATTCCCTTCCATAATCCTCTCAGGACCTAGAGGGTTTCAGATCGGTGCTGGGAGGGGCCCAGATAGTTCTCCCCACCACTTCTTCCACCTTTGGAATGCCCATCACCTGGGGAAGGGAGGTGCCGCACATCCCCCAGACCAACGCTGCATCCCTTTCTATCCAGACTGAGGCCTAGAGAGAGGCAGGCGTTCCTCAGAGTCACAGGGAATGGCGGCGCCTGGACTGGGACTCAGTCCAGCTGCTTGGCCTGACCCTCTCAGAGCATAGCTTCCCGGCACCTGGTAAGCGGTCGTGGGGGGTGGTTTCCAGAAAGAAACCCAGAGGGAGCAGATAAAATCCTTGGAGATGGGAAAGGGCAAATCCTGGATTAGTTGTGGAGGTGGGGAGATCAGCCTGGAGGTCACAGGCTGATCTGGCTGTGTCTGGGGGAGGAGAGCTGGGTGGTGGGACCGGGTTTTCTCCGGGTAGGGAAGAGTTAAGTCCTCCCAGGCTCCTAAACTTTGTCCTGCCCACCCGGAGGGAGGCCGCACCTAGAAGCTGCCCAGTGCCCTGGCGTCTCCATGGCCTGCCTGAGCCCCTCACAGCTCCAGAAGGTAGGAGCCTGCAAGTGGGGACCGGGAGGGTCATGGCGGGTGGGGGAGTTCCTGCCGGACCTTCAGTAGTCCCGGTGCCCAACGCACCCTGTGCCCCATTTTACCGAGGAGGAAAGTGAAGCCCAGAGGAGCGAGTTCCCAACCACAACCCCTCCTGACGTCTTCACACACAGCCCGGGGTGTCTAGATCACAGGCCCCTGGGTGGGGTGGGTGGGGACGTGTGTGTTTAACCGAAAACGAGAGTAAACCCTCGGAACCCACTAGTTCGGCCCTGAGCAGGCGTCAGCAACGTTGCGGGGCGCAGCGCCCAGGAGGGGGCGGGGCCTTCGAGGGACCCAGGAGGGCCCATGTTCGTCCAATCACAAAAGGCTACCTCGTGGGAATTAGTGTGGCACAGCCTTTTAAAAAATCACTCGCTGGGCACGGTGGCTCACGCCTGTAATCCCAGCACTTTGGGAGGCCGAGGCCGGTGGATCCCCTGAGGTCGGGAGTTCAAGACCAGCCTGACCAACATGGAGAAACCCCGTCTCTACTAAAAATACAAAATTAGCCGGGGTGGTGGCGCGTGCCTGTAATCCCAGCTGCTCGGGAGGCTGAGGCAGGAGAATCGCTTGAACCCGGGAGGCAGAGGTTGCGGAGAGCTGAGATCACGCCATGGCACTCCAGCCTGGGCAAAAAAAAGCAAAACTCGGTCTCAAAAAATAATAATAATAATCACTCATACACTCTTTCACTGAGACTTAATATTTTCGTATACATCTCTAGAATCTTTGCTTCAAAGTCTGTTATAACAGCTACCACGAATCAAGTGCTGGACAAGTTTTTTTGGGGGGGGGTGGGCACACCCCCATGCCCAGCTCTGGTTTTTTTTTTTTTTTTTTTTTGAGATGGAGTTTTGCTCTTTTTGCCCAGGCTGGAGTGTAATGGCGCAATCTCAGCTCATCACAACCTCTGCCTCCCAGATTCAGACGATTCTCCTGCATTAGCCTCCCAAAGCTGGGATTACAGGCATGTGCCACCACATCCTGCTAATTTTGTATTTTTACTACAGATGGGATTTCACCATGTTGGCCAGGCTGGTCTTGAACTCCTGACCTCAAGTGATCCACCTGCCTCAGCCTCCCAAAGTGCTGGGATTACAGGCATGAGTCACCGTGCCCAGTCCTATTTTTATTTTTGTAGAGATGGGGTCTCACTTTGTTGCCCAGGCTGGTCCTGAACTCCTGAGCTAAAGCGATCCTCCTGCCTTGGCCTTCCAAAGTCCTGGGACAACAAGGCGTGAGCCACCGTGCCCAGCCTGCCAGGTTCAATAAAGGAGGCTGTACTGCTATGCCCATTTGGTAGCCTGAGGGCCAGAGAAAGGAGGGTACTTACTTGGTCAAGTTCTCACAATGGCCAGATAATAATTTATAGCCAGTCTTTGAGAGGAAATATGTTTCTACATGATTTTTATCAGCTGTATTGTGTTCCAGATAGATAAACTATACTTTGCTAAACTAATCCCTTTGCACCTGAGCATTTAGATTACTCCCCACTTAGTGCTGTCATTAAACAAAACTCAGCAAATATCCCCATATGTATATGTACATCTTTGATACCCTATTGCATAATCTTCCTAAAACAATTCCTAGCTGTGGCTCATGTCTGTAATCCCAGTCCACTTTGTGATGCCAAGGTGGGAGGATCACTTGTGCCCAGGAGTTCAAGACCAGCTTGGGCAATATAGCAAGACCCCTTCTCTAAAAAAAAAAAAAAAAAAAAAAAATTGACCAGGCGCGGTGGCTCACGCCTGTAATCCCAGCACTTTGGGAGGCCTAGGCAGGTGAATCACCTGAGGTCAGGAGTTGGAGACCAGCCTGGCCAACATGGCGGAACCCTATCTTTACTGAAAATACAAAAATTTAGCCGGGCATGGTGGTACATGCATGTAATCCCAGCTACTCGGAAGGCTGAGGCTGGAGAATCACTTGAACTTGGGAGGCAGAGCTTGCAGTGAGCCGAGATCATGCTGCTGCACTCCAGCGTGGTCAACAGAGCAAGACTGTGTCTCAAAAATGAAATAAAATACATAAAATAAAATTAGCCAGGCGTTGTGGTATGCACATGTAGTCCCAGCTACTCGGGAGACTGAGGTGGGGGATTGCTTGAGCCCAGAAGTTCAAGGCTGCAATGAGCTATGAGCTATGATCACATCACTGCTCTCCAGCCTGGGTGACAGAGAGAGACCCTGTCTCTAAAAAAAAAAACAAAACAAAACAAAAGAAAAGGGCTGGGCATGGTAGCTCATGCCTGTAATCCCAGCATTTTGGGAGTCCGAGTTGGGTGGATCACCTGAGGTCAGGAGTTTGAGACCAGACCAGCCTGACCAACATGGTGAAACCCCGTCTCTACTAAAAATACAAAAATTAGCCAGGGGTGGTGGTGCATGCCTATAATCTCAACTACTCAGGAGGCTGAGGCAGGAGAATCGCTTAACCCTGAGAGGTGGAGGTTGTAATGAGCTGAGATCATGCCATTGCATTCCAGCCTGGGCAACAAGAGTGAGACTCTGTCTCAAAAAAAAAAAAAAAAAAAAAAAAAGAAAAGAAAGGAAAAAAAGAATTCCTAGCAGTGTATTTGTGTATTTACTGGATCAAGGGTATGCTGCACAGGTTGCTGTGGTTGGCCCAATTCCCAAGGAGGCACTTTTCAGCTTGATACTGATGTGATTAATTCGTAACACGCAGAGCTGAGTGGTCATGAATGGTGCGTGGAAGCCAGAACTGGGATCCCATGGTAGGGAAAGAGGTGTCCTTAACTGGAAACTAGCCTCTTTGTGGGTTTGTGCAGTAGGTGACTTTCTTTTCTTTTCCTTATTTCTTTTTCTTTTTTTTTTTTTTTTTTTTTTTTTTTGTTTTTTTTTTTTTTGAGATGAAGTCTTGCTTGGTCTTCCAGGCTAGAGCGCAGTGGCGTGATCTCAGCTCACTACAACCTCTGCTTGCTGGGTTCAAATGATTCTCCTGTCTCAGCCTCCCAAGTAGCTGGGATTACATGCGCCCACCACCGCACCTGGCTAATTTTTGTATTTTCAGTAGAGACAGGGTTTCACCATGCTGGCCAGGCTGGTCTCCGACTCCTGACCTCAAGCGATCCACCTACCTTGGCCTCCCAAACTATTGGGATTATAGGCGTGAGCCACCGTGCCCTGCAGTAGGTGACTTTCAGTGTCCCTGTTGGGGCTAAAACTTGGTAACGCTCTGCAGGCAAATGGGCAGATATTCGTTCTCTCCTTATCTCTCTCAAGAGCCTCAGAATAACAGGACCGGAGGCAAATCAGAAGAAGCCATCTGCTTCCCCTGCATGGCTACCACTGCACTCAAGATAGAACCCAGCTCCCAGCCTGGCCCAGCCCCTGCCACCCTCCTGCCTCCTCTTCCACCCCTCCCCTCACTCTGCCCTATCCATTCCCAATTCCTTATGTTCCTCCCAAATTCAAGGGCTTCTCCTCTTCTCCTCTTCTCCTCTCTTTTCTTTTCTTTTCTCTTTTTTTTGAGATGGAGTTTCACTCTTGTTGCCCAGGCTGGAATGCAATGGCATGATCTTGGCTCACTGCAACCTCCACCTCCTGGGTTCAAGCTATTCTCCTGCCTCAGCCTCCTGAGGAGCTGGGATTACAGGCACATGCCATCACACCTGGCCAAGTTTTTGTATTTTTTAGCAGAGATGGGGTTTCACCATGTTGGTCAGGCTGGTCTGGAACTCCCGACCTCAGGTGATCCGCCTGCCTTGGCCTCCCAAAGTGCTGGGATTACAGGCATGAGCCACCGTGCCCAGCCTCCTTCTTCTTTCTTTCTTTCTTTTTTTTTTTTTTTTGAGGCGGAGTCTCGCTCTGTCGCCCGGACTGGAGTGCAATGGCCAGATCTCAGCTCACTGCAAGCTCCGCCTCCCAGGTTTACGCCATTCTCCTGCCTCAGCCTCCCAAGTAGCTGGGACTACAGGCGCCCGCCACCTCGCCCGGCTAGTTTTTTTGTATTTTTAGTAGAGACGGGGTTTCACCGTGTTAGCCAGGATGGTCTCGATCTCCTGACCTCGTGATCCGCCCGTCTCGGCCTCCCAAAGTGCTGGGATTACAGGCTTGAGCCACCGCGCCCGGCCTCTTTTTTTTTTTTTGAGATGGAGTCTCATCGGTTGCTCAGGTTGGAGTGCAGTGGTGTGATCTCGGCTCACTGCAACCTCTGCCTCCTGGGTTCAAGTGATTCTCCTGCCTCAGCCTCCCAAGTAGCTGGGACTACGGGCACGCACCACCATGCCCAGCTGATTTTTGTATTTTTAGTAGAGATGAGGTTTCACCATGTTGGCCAGGATGGTCTCGAACTCCTGACCTCAAGTTATTGCCCACCTCAGCCTCCCAAAATGCTGGGATTACAGGATGAGTCACTGCACCCGGCCTAACTACTTTTTCTTTCATTCAAGCAGCCAATATTGATTGCTCTTTGCTGTGTGCCAGACTCCATGCCTGGGGCTAGGGACAGGGCAGCAAACAGGATACCTGGTCCCACCTTCACACAGCTACAGGGTTGAGGGAAGGGTCAGACAGGAGCATTTGTAGACTGGGGAAGCCCGAGTCTCAATCCTGCCTGCAGTTCCAACAGGATGGATTCCTGGTGCTGGAAGGATTCTTGTCTGCAGAAGAGTGTGTGGCCATGCAACAGAGGATTGGCGAGATAGTGGCTGAAATGGATGTTCCTCTCCACTGCCGCACAGAATTCTCCACCCAGGAAGAGGAGCAGCTTCGAGCCCAGGTACGTGTCTGAGGCACATGAGGATGGGATGTGGCCTTTGAGGGAGGGATTGGTCCCCGGCCAGAGCAGCAGCGTGGAAGGGAGAATCCGAAGGCGCCAGGGTGTCAGGCAAGCCCCTTACACACCTTTCCCTCACTTCTCACTGGGAAGTTATGTTATCAAGTAGGCTTTATAGTCCTTTTTTTTTCTTTTCCTTTTTTCTTTTTTTTTAAAACAGAGTCTCACTCTGTTGTCCAGGCTGGAGTTCAGTGGCACGATCTCAGCTCACTGCAACCTCCACCTCCTGGGTTCAAGTGATTCTCCTGCCTCAGCCTCCTGAGTAGCTGGGATTACAGGCATGTGCCACCAGGCCTGGCTAATTTTTGTATTTTTGCTAGAGACAGGGTTTCATCATGTTGGTCAGGCTGGTCTCGAACTTCCGACCTCAGGTGATCCACCCACCTCGGTCTCCCAAAGCACTGAGATTACAGGCTATTATCCCATTAGACAGGTGGAGAAAATGAGGTTCAGATCACTTGCCCCAAGACACACAGTTAGTAGTGGACAGAGTCAGGATTTCAACCCAGATCTGTCTGATACCAAGTCCCTGCTGTTCCCAGCTTAGGTTTACTTCCTGTTCTCCGGTCACCGAAGGCCACTTTGTGGCCAGCCACCTGGAATGAGCCCAGTGGTCTGGATGACCCCCACCTATGTAACTGTTATCCCCCATGAGACTAGGAACTCAGATTTTCTCCCCCCAATGACCAAATAGGTCACATGATAGGGCCCAGTACAGTTTGCAATGGGGCAAATTGAAGACTCTGGGGTCTCCCACACGGTTCTCTTGACCCTTCCTACTTGGAATTTATTATGAGCCTGCTTGGGCCTGGGCCAGGCCAGATCCTGGCACTCACGCTGAGTAGCACCTGCCATCTGGTGGGCATAAGCACAACTACAACAGCCGGAAGCCATCCCAGGGAATGGGGAGAATGGGGTCTTGAGAAGGAGAAAGAACCGGTTAAGGAATGACAGTTTCGGCCGGGCGCGGTGGCTCAAGCCTGTAATCCCAGCACCTTGGGAGGCCGAGACGGGCGGATCACGAGGTCAGGAGATCGAGACCATCCTGGCTAATATGGTGAAACCCCGTCTCTACTAAAAAATACAAAAAACTAGCCGGGCGACGAGGCGGGCGCCTGTAGTCCCAGCTACTGGGGAGGCTGAGACAGGAGAATGGCGTGAACCCGGGAGGCGGAGCTTGCAGTGAGCTGAGAGCCGGCCACAGCACTCCAGCCTGGGTGGCAGAGCAAGACTCCGTCTCAAAAAAAAAAAAGGAATGACAGTTTCCTCCAAAAAGCTGGTCTCATTGCTGTACAGCTGCCTTCCATTTGGGGGGATACTGGGGGAAGCAGAGACAGGTCCTGCAGCCGGAGACAGGCAGGTCACTCAAGGGTTCCTAGTAGTAAGAAGGGCCAAATCCTGTGCCCTCCAAACTGCCTTCAGAGGCTAACGGGTTATGGGTTGGGAAGAACATGAGAATAAAGCTGATATATTGGCTGGGCGCAGTGACTCACACCTGTAATCCCAGCGCTTTGGCTGGGAGGCTGAGGCGGGCGGATCACCTGAGGTCAGGAGTTTGAAACCAGCCTGGGCAACATGGTGAAACCCTGTTTCTACTAAAAACATAAAAATTAGCCGGGCCTAGTGGTGAGTGCCTGTAATCCCAGCTACTTGGGAGGAGAATCGCTTGAACCCAGGAAGCAGAGGTTGCAGTGGGCTGAGATCATGTCACTGCACTCCAACCTGGGCAACAGAGCAAGACTCCTGTCTCAAAAAAAAAAAAAAAAAAAAGCTGATATATCTTGGTTTAAAATATGTGCAAAGAAAAGAGATTGGGATGGTGCCCAGCACTCAGTAACATCCTCAATATTCACTCTTGATACTGTGAGGAAAAAAAAGATCAGTGGGCGTCCTGTCTCATTCTCTTGGGTTACCTCCAGCTTTCCTTGTCTGAGCTATTTTACAACACTGTAAGTTGGATAAAACTGATAATAATGCACATGATACTTGTCCAAGTAGGGGGGTCAGTGCTACTCTGTTCCAGTCACGTTACCGTGAACTGGGTCCTGGGGAATGCAATTATTGCCCTGAGGATAGAACAGTTGGGCAGCTGGGTTTGGTGGCTCATGCCTGTAATCCCAGCACTTTGGGAGGCCAAGGAGGGAGGATTGCATGAGCCGAGGAGTTCGAAACTAGCCTGATCAACAAAGTGAGACCTCTGTCTCTACAAAAAAGTTTTTAAAAATTAGCTGGGCATGGTGGTATATGCCTGTGGTCCCAGCTACATGGGAGGCTGAGGCAGAAGGATCATTTGGGGTCAGGAGGTTGAGGCTGCAATGAGCTATGATCATGCCACTGCACTCCAGTCTGGGTGGGTGATAGAGACCCTGTCCCTGTCTCAGAAAAAAAAAAAAAAAAAAAAAAAAAAAAACAGTTTGCGGCTATCTCTAAATTAATTTCAAGGGCCGGGAATGGTGGCTTACACCTGTAATCCCAGCACTTTGGGAGGCTGAGACAGGCAGATTGCTGGAGGTCAAGAGTTTGAGACTAGCCTAGGGAACATGATGAAACCCGGTCTCTACCAAAAATACAAAAATTAACTGGGCGTCGTGGTAGGCGCCAGTGGTCCCAGCTACTTGGATGGCTGAGGCAGGAGAATCGCCTGAACCCTGGAGGGAGAGGTTACAGTGAGCTGAGATCACGCCATTCACTCCAGCCTGGGTGACAGAGCAAGATTCTATCTAAAAAAAAAAAAAAAAAAAAAATTGTTTCAGCATTCCTTAGTATCTACATACATGTGTGTGTGATTCTTGGAATTCTCCTTTGAACCAATTGTAACATCTTACTGGTTCCCTTGTGAAATAACGAATTCAGTAAAATCATTGAGATATGCTTAGCATCATTACCTTTAATATTTTTGCTGTCCAGGCATGGTGGCTCAAGCCTATAATCCCAGCACTTTGCGAGGCCAAGCCAGCAGGCAAATCGCTTGAGCTCGGGAGTTTGAGACCCACCTGGGCAACATGGTGAAACCCTGTCTCTACAAAAAATACAAAAAAAAAAAAAAAAAAAAAAGCTGGGCACAGTGGCTCACGCCTGTAATCCCAGCACTTTGGGAGGCCGAGGTGGGTGGATCACTTGAGGTCAGGAGTTTGAGACCAGGCTGGCCAGCATGGTGAAACCCCATCTCTACCAAAAATATAAAAAACTAGCCAGGTGTGGTGGTGCATGCCTGTGGTCCTAGCTACTCAGGAGGCTGGGGCAGGAGACTCACTTGAACCCAGGAGGCGTAAGTTGCAGTGAGCCGAGATCGTGCCACTGCACTTCAGCCTGGGGTGACAGAGTGAGACTCCGTTTAAAAAAAAAAAAATTAGTCATGGCCCGGCATGGTAGCTCATACCTGTAATCCCAGCACTTTGGGAGGCCACGGCAGGCAGATTACTTGAGCCCAGGAGTTCAACACCAACCTGAGCAACATGGCGAAACCCCATCCCTACCAAAAATGCAAGAAAATTAGTTGAAAGCGGTGGTGCGCGCCTGTAATCTCAGCTACTTGGGAGGCTGAGACAGGAGGATCACTTGAACCCAGGAGATGGAGGTTGAGGTGAGCCGAGATTGTGCCACTGGACTCCAGCCTGGGTGACAGAGTGAAACCCTGTCTCAAAAAACAAACAAACAAAAAAAATTAGGCATGGTGGTGTGAACCTGTAGTTCTAGCTACTTGGGAGGCTGATGTAGAAGCATCACCTGAACTCAGGAAGTCAAAGCTACAGTGAACCGTGATCTCAATGCACGACTGCACTCCAGCCTGGACAATAGAACAAGACCCTGTCTCTCTCTAAAAAAAAAAAAAAAAAAAAGCCTGGCGCAGTGGCTCACGCCTGTAATCCCAGCACTTTGGGAGGCCGAGGTGGGCGGATCACCTGAGGTCGGGAGTTCAAGACCAGCCTGACCAACATGGACGTTGCAGTGAGCCAAGATCGCGCTAATGCATTCCAGCCTGGGCAATTAAGAGTGAACCTCTGTCTCAAAAACAAACAAACAAACAAACAAAGCACCTTGGCTGGGCACAGTGGCTCACACCTGTAATCCCAGCACTGTGGGAGGCCGAGGTAGGCAGATCACGAGGTCAGGAGATTGAGATCATCCTGGCTAACACAGTGAAACCCCATCTCTACTAAACAAATACAAAAAATTGGCCGGGCGCGGTGGCTCAAGCCCGTAATCCCAGCACTTTGGGAGGCCGAGACGGGCGGATCACGAGGTCAGGAGATCGAGACCATCCTGGCTAACATGGTGAAACCCCGTCTCTACTAAAAACTACAAAAAACTAGCCGGGCGAGGTGGCGGCGCCTGTAGTCCCAGCTACTTGGGAGGCTGAGGCAGGAGAATGGCGTGAACCCGGGAGGGGGAGCTTGCAGTGAGCCGAGATCATGCCACTGCCCTCCAGCCTGGGCAACATAGTGAGACTCCGTCTCAAAAAAAAAAATACAAAAAATTAGCTGGGCATAGTGGCGGCTGCCTGTAGTCCCTGCTACTCCAGAGGCTGAGGCAAGAGAATGGCGTGAATCCGGGAGGCAGAGCTTGCAGTGAGCCGAGATCGCGCAACAGCACTCCAGCCTGGGCAACAGAGCGAGACTCTGTCTCAAAAAAGAAAAAAAAAAGGCACCTCAATTTCCTCTTCTATAAAATTGGGATTATAGCAGACCCTACCTCTTTGAAAACCCAAAGCTCAGTGAGATAACATACGTACAGGCATGTCTCGGAGATATTTCAGGTTTGGTTCCAGACCACTGCAATGGAGCCAGAATTTTTTTGTTTTGTTTGTTGTGAAATGGATTCTCACTCCTGTCATGCGGGCTGGAGTGCAGTGGCATGATCTCGGCTCACTGCAACCTCCACCTCCCGAATTCAGGCAATTCTTCTTCCTCAGCCTTCCAAGTAGCTGGGATTACAGGCGTTTGCCCACACGCCCTGCTAATTTTTGTATTTTTAGTAGAGATGTGGTTTTGTCATGTTGGCCAGGCTGGTCTCGAACTCCTGACCTCAGGTGATCCACCCGCCTTGGCCTCCCAAAGTGCTGGGATTACAAGCCTGAGCCACGGCACCCAGCCTAGAGCCAGGATTTAAACCCAAGGATTTCAGCTCCAGAATCTGTGTCCTAACTGCTATAAGATTCAGCCTCTGGCTGAAGCCTTCAAGAATTGAGGAGGTCAGTTTTTTCCCTCCCTCCCTTCCTTCCTTTTTTTTTTTTAGACGGAGTCTCACTCTGTCGCCCAGGCTGGAGTGCAGTGGCCAGATCTCAGCTCACTGCAAGTTCCGCCTCCTGGGTTTATGCCATTCTCCTGCCTCAGCCTCCCGAGTAGTTGGGACTACAGACGCCAGCCACCTCACCTGGCTAGTTTTTTGTATTTTTTTTTTTTTTTTTTTTTGAGACGGAGTCTTGCTCTGCCACCCAGGCTGGAGTGCAGTGGCCGGATCTCAGCTCACTGCAAGCTCCGCCTCCCGGGTTTACGCCATTCTCCTGCCTCAGCCTCCCAAGTAGCTGGGACTACAGGCGCCCGCCTCGTCGCCCGGCTAGTTTTTTGTATTTTTTAGTAGAGACAGGGTTTCACCGTATTAGCCAGGATGGTCTCGATCTCCTGACCTCGTGATCCGCCCGTCTCGGCCTCCCAAAGTGCTGGGATTACAGGCTTGAGCCACCGCGCCCGGCCTGTATTTTTTTTAGTAGAGACGGGGTTTCACCATGTTAGCCAGGATGGTCTCTATCTCCTGACCTCGTGATCCGTCCGTCTCAGCCTCCCAAAGTGCTGGGATTACAGGCTTGAGCCACCGTGCCTGGCCTATTTTATTTTTTTTATTATTATTTTTTTTTGAGACGAGTCTCGCTCTGTTGCCTAGGCTGGAGTGCAGTGGCACAATCTCGGCTCACTGCAAGCTCTCCCTCCCTGGTTCACGCCATTCTCCTGCCTCCACTTCCTGAGTAGCTGGGACTACAGGCGCCCGCCACCACGCCCAGCGAATATTTTGTATTTTTTAGTAGAGATGGGGTTTCACCCTGTTAGCCAGGATGGTCTCAATCTTCTGACCTCGTGATCTGCCCGCGTTGGCCTCCCAAAGTGCTGGGATTATAGGCGTGAGTCACCGCGCCCGGCCTATTATTATTATTATTTACTTTTTTTTTTAATTAATTAATTAATTTATTTTTTTGAGACAGAGTCTTGCTCTTTCGCCCGGGCTGGAGTGCAGTGGCCGGATCTCAGCTCACTGCAATCTCTGCCTCCCGGGTTTTAGCCATTCTCCTGCCTCAGCCTCCCGAGTAGCTGGGACTACAGGCGCCCGCCACCTCGCCCGGCTATTATTTACTTTTAAAAATGTTTTTGACACGGAGTCTCACGCTGTCACCTGGGCTGGAGTGCAATGGTGCGATTTCAGCTCACTGCAACCTCCACCTCCCGGGTTCAAGCGATTCTCCTGCCTCAGCCTCCCGAGTAGCTGGGATTACAGGTGCCTGCCACCACACCTGGCTAATTTTTTGTATTTTTATTTTTATTTTTTCCTGAGACGGAATTTTGTTCTCGTTGCCCAGGGTGGAGTGCAATGGTGCGATCTCGGCTCACCACAACTTCCGCCTTCCAGGTTCAAGCGATTCTCCTACTTCAGCCTCCCAAGTAGCTGGGATTACAGGCATGCACCACCATGCCTGGCTAATTTTGTATTTTTAGTAGATACGGGGTTTCTCCACGTAGGTCAGGCTGGTCTTGAACTCCTGACCTCAGATGATCCGCCCGCCTCAGCCTCCCAAAGTGCTGGGATTACAGGGGTGAGCCACCACACCTGGTCAGTTGTATTATTATTACCTTTTTTTTTTTTTGAGACAGAGTCTTGTTCTGTTGCCCAAGCTGGAGTGCAGTGGCCCGATCTCGGTTCACTGCAAGCTCTGCCTCCGAGGTTCACGCCATTCTGCTGCCTCAGCCTGCTGAGTAGCTGGGACTACAGGCGCCCGCCACTGTGCCCGGCTAATTTTTTGTATTTTTTTAGTAGAGACGATGTTTCATCTGTGTTAGCCAGGATGGTCTCGATCTCCTGACCTCGTGATCCGTCCACCTCGGCCTCCCAAAGTGCTGGGATTACAGGTGTGAGCCACTGAGCCACTGAGCCCAGCCTTCTGTTTTTTTCAAGATAGAGTCTCACTCTGTCGCCCAGGCTGGAGTGCCGTAGTGCAATCTCGGCTCACTGCAACCTCTGCCTCCCAGGTTCAAGCAATTCTCCTGCCTCAGCCTCCTGAGTACCTGGGACTACAGGTGCTCACCACACCCAGCTAATTTTCATATTTTTAGTAGAGACTAAGTTTCACCATGTTGGCCAGGCTGGTCTCGAACTCCTGGCCTCAAGTGATCTGCCGCCTAAGCCTCTCAAAGTGCTGGGATTACAGGTGTGAGTCCTTAAGCCCGGCCATTATTATTCCTTTTTTACAGATGAGAAAATCAAGTCTTGGTGACATAAAACCAGGGGCCCAAGGCTACCAGGGAACCAGCCCTGTACCACTCTAGCATCCATGTTCTGTTTTTGTTTTTTTTTTTTTGTTTTTTTTTTTTTTGAGACGGAGTCTCGCTCTGTCACCCAGGCTGGAGTGCTGTGGCCGGATCTCAGCTCACTGCAAGCTCCGCCTCCCGGGTTCACGCCATTCTCCTGTCTCAGCCTCCCGGGTAGCTGGGACTACAGGCGCCGCCACGTCGCCCGGCTAGTTTTTTGTAGTTTTTAGTAGAGACGGGGTTTCACCGTGTTAGCCAGGATGGTCTCGATCTCCTGAGCTCGTGATCCGCCCGTCTCGGCCTCCCAAAGTGCTGGGATTACAGGCTTGAGCCACCGCGCCCGGCCTGCATCCATGTTCTGAATCACAGTATAGGGAGGTTCCCAAGAAATTCCGTGTTTGCATCTTTGGGGTATGCTTTCAGGCATTTGAAGTTCCGGCTCACCGTCTGTGCCGTAGTGGACAAGTTTGAGAAGCCCCCAGGTGGTCTGTAACCCTGTGGCGGTAGGAAGTTTCTGAATCCACCTCCCTCCTTTGCCAGGCCCAGCTCTGACCCTGGGATGCTATCTGAGTCCTCTGATGTCCCCTTTCCACAGGGCAGCACAGACTATTTCTTGAGCAGTGGTGACAAGATTCGATTCTTCTTTGAGAAAGGCGTTTTTGACGAGAAAGGTTTGGAGCTGGGGCCCTAGAGCTGGGCAGGAGCCATGGTGAGGGTAGGCTGGACTCGGGGATCTGCTCCCAGGGATGGAAGAGTGCTGAGGCCAGCTGCCCATGGAAGGCTAGACACCAGTTCTCTGCCTTTATCTGTTCTTTGTGCCACAGGAAATTTCCTGGTCCCTCCGGAGAAATCCGTCAACAAAATTGGCCACGGTGAGCAGGGGCTTGGGGGTGCAGGAAAGAAGATGGGGGAACTGGCCGGGAGTGGTGGCTGACACTTGTAATCCTAACACATACTTTGAGAAGTCAAGGCAGGTGGATCACTTGAGGTCAGGAATTCAAGACCAGCCTGGCCAACATAGAAAAAATTAGGTGACTGTAGTGGCGCACACCTGTAGTCCCAGCTACTCAGGAGGCTGAGGCAGGAGAATCGTTTGAACCGGGGAGGCGGATGTTGCAGTGAGCCAAGGTCGTGCCATTGCACTCCAGCTTGACTGGGTGACAGAGACAGTGAGACCCTGTTCAAAAAAAAAAAGAATGGGGAAACTGAAGCCTGAAGAATTTAGGAGCCTTAATGAAAGCCCATAGTGGCTGGGCTTAGTGGCTCACGTCTGTAATCCCAGCACTTTGGGAGGCCAAGGTGGGCGGATAACCTGAGGTCAGGAGTTCAAAACCAGCCTGACCAACATGGAGAAACCCCATCTCTACTAAAAATACAAAATTAGCCGAACATAGTGGCACATGCCTCTAATCCCAGCTACTCGGGAGGCTGAGGCGGGAAAATGGCTTGAACCTGGGAGGTGGAGGTTGCAGTGAGCCGATATCGCACTGTTGCACTCTAGCCTGGGCAACAAGAGTAAAACTCTGTCTCAAAAAAAAAAAAAAAAAAGAAAAAAGAAAAAAAGAAAGCCCATAGTAAGTTCGTGGTCGGGTAAATGGCATTTGTGGCTGCAGGCTCCCCTCTGGTCTTCGGCCCCTCTGCTAATCATGACACTGCTGCCACAGCACTGGGGATAGGGGGTCACCTGATTCCCCCCAACAGATGGGCATGTGCAGGCTCTTCCACTCTCTACTGCCTGGCCTGGGGGAGCTCCTGGGTCCAGTGCTCCCTGGAGCCACCCTAAGGGGCATCTGACCTGCTGACAGGGTCTCTATTCTGACACCCCAAAGTCAAGTAAGAAAACCCTCATTTTTTTTCTTTAGGATCATACATTATAATTTGTGTTGTAGACTGCTTATTTATTTTGTAAAATAAAATTGAGATGAGGTCTCGTTATGTTGCCTAGGCTGGTCTTCAACTACTGGGCTCAAGTGATCCTCCTGCCTTGGCCTCCCAAAATGCTGGGATTATAGGCATAAGCTACTGCACTTGGCCTGGAAAGCTTATTGTTAAACCTGAAGTTATATCATGGTAGGCTTGTAGACAAATTGTGGTAAAATACATGTAAGATTTACCATACCATGATAACTGCTTTAAAGTATGTGACTCGGTCCAGCATGGTGGCTCATGTCTGTAATCCCAGCACTTTGGGAGGCCAAGGCAGGTGGATCACAAGGTCAGGAGTTTGAGACCAGCCTGGCCAATATGGTGAAACCCCATCTCTACTAAAAATACAATAATTAGCTGGGAATGGTGGCGCACGCCTGTAGTCCCAGCTGCTCAGGAGGCAGAGGCAGGAGAATTGCTTGAATCCAGGAGGTGAGGGTTGCAGTGAGCTGAGATTGTACCACTGCACTCCAACCTGGGTGACAGAGTGAGACTCCATCTCAAAAAAAAAAAAAAAAAACAGTACGTAGCTCAGTGGCGTTAAATGCATTCAATCTTATGTTTATGACAATGAGGGACTATCCCATGCCAGGCCCTGGGCTGTCCCTGCACATTCATTAGCCCATCGAGTCCCACAGTAGCCCTGCCTCCCAGGTGCTTCTAATCCTCATTTGACAGAAGAGGAAACTGAGGCTCACAGGAGAGAAATGGTTACCCGAGGTCACACAGACCAAATGGTGGCACCGAGATTGCTGCACATGATTGGCGCCAAGGAGCCCTTAGCCATCTGTGAGGGGTGGGGATTCGGGGCTGGACTGAGCTTCCCAGATGGCCAGAAGGTCAAGAATAAGGGCATGGGTGGCATAGGGCCTGGGTGGGGGGAAGGCTCCCGTGGAGCCCATTACTCGGTTGTAAACAGGCAGAAGGGTTAATGCATACAAAATAGGTGAGAATGTCAAAGTGAGCCTGAGTGTGGGTGCCCAGAGCTGGGTGTGGAGGGACACATGGGCCCGAGATGGCGCTGACAGCCTCCTTCTGTCCCGCAGCTCTGCACGCCCACGACCCTGTCTTTAAGAGCATCACGCACTCCCCCAAGGTGCAGGTGAGCAGAGGTGGGGGTGAGGGCCAGGAGGCTGGGCCATGGGTGGCAGGCTGGCAGCATGACCTTTGCCCCCCTCCAGACCTTGGCCAGAAGTCTGGGCCTCCAGATGCCCGTGGTGGTGCAGAGCATGTACATCTTTAAGGTAAGCTCCTTGTCCTGGCCTCAGTTTACCATCTGTAAAATGGGCAGACTGCTCATACCAAGCCCTTCCGTACAATGGGCCAAAAGTTGCTGGAATTATTCTGTTGGTGGGAGAACATGGAAAATCGGTCTCCTCTGGCTAAAGCACCTGGAACTTAGTTGATGCTGTTAAAATTTGGTGGTAGGGGCTGGGCGTGGTGGCTCATGCCTGTAATCCCAGCACTTTGGGAGGCTGAAGCGGGCAGATCACTTGAAGTCAGGAGTTCGAGATTAGCCTGGCCAACATGGAGAAACCCATCTCTATTAAAAACAAAAATTAGCCAGCCATGGTGGCACACACCTGTAGTCCCAGCTACTCGGGAGGCTGAGGCAGGAGAATTGCTTGAACCCAGGAGGTGGAGGTTACAGTGAGTGGAGACCACGCCAATGCACTCCAGCCTGGGTGACACAGCAAGGCTCCATCTCAAAAAAAAAAAAAAAAAAAAAAAATTTGACTGGGCACGGTGGCTCACGCCTGTAATCCCAGCTCTCAGGGAGGCAGAGGTGGGAGGACAGCTTGAGCCCAGGAGTTCGAGACCTGCCTGGGCAATATAGTGAGACCCCGTTCTCCACAAAAAGGAAGAAAAAAAAAGACAAAAAAAAATTTTGATGGTAGGAGGGAGGGTCATCCCTAGGCCTCCCTTGACCTCCCTCCTCCCTTCTTTGGCAATTGAAATGCTGTGCTCCCAGCTTTCAAGGCCCAGCTCAGTGCCACCTCCTTTAAGAAGCCTTCCAGAACACCTGAGAAAAGAAGGACCTGTCTGACTCTGGGGCTGGAAGGCTCAACTGCTGGCCTGCATCCTAGCCTCTCCCTCCAGTCCTTGCCCTGCTCTGCTTTGTGATCTTGTTAGGCATGTGTGTGCTTGCACATGCTAGGAGCTCGTTGGGCAGGGGGGGTTTCTCTTTGCATCCCTCCTGGGGCTGGCACACGGTAGCTGCTCAGCAGCTGGGTGTTGAGGTAGCTGGGTGAGAGAGAGGAAAATGCCTGTGGCCAGGGCAGCAGCATCCTGTGACTCTCAGAGCAAGCCCAGCTCCTCTCTGCTCTCCTCTGTCCTCACCAGGCTTTTCCTCTCTCTTGCAGCAACCTCACTTTGGCGGTGAAGGTGAGCTGAGAGCTGTGGGCCCCTGAAAAGGCCATGGGTGGGACATCTAAGACCGCACTGGTTCTCAGATCTTTAGAAGGTGGGAAAGCGCTTGCTCCTGTCTGCTGTAGGAGCCTGGGACGGAGAGGAGGAGCCGCCTTCCATTCCTTCCTCTGAAAGCGGATTGGGAAGGAAATCTTGTGTCTTTGGCATAGTGGGTCCTGAACCTGCCACCAACCCCAGCTAGTTAAAAATACAGATTTCCTAGGCCAGGCGTGGTGGCTCATGCCTGTAATCCCAGCACTTTGGGAGGCAGAGGTGGGCGGATCACCTGAGGTCAGGAATTCGAGACCAGCCTGGCCAACATGTTGAAACCCTATCTCTACTAAAAATAGAAAAATTAGATGGGTGTAGTAGCGCACACCTGTAGTCCTAGCTACTCAGGAGGCTGAGGCAGGAGAATCGCTTGAACCCAGAGGCGGAGGTTGCAGTGAGCCAAGATCACACCACTGCACTCCAGCCTGGGGGACAGAGTGAGACTCTGTCTCAAAAACAAACAAACAAAAACACCAAACCAAAACAAACAAACAAAAAAAACAGATTCCTGGGCCCTAGTCACTGAGATCTTGAGCCAGTAGGGCTGCATGGGCCTGGGAATCCATTTGTTTTTTTTTGAGACAGATTTTCATTCTTGTCACCCAAGCTAGAATGCAATGGCACAATCTCAGCTCACTACAACCTCTGCCTCTCCGGTTCAAGTGATTCTCCTGCCTCAACCTCCCGAGTAGCTGGGATTACAGGTGTCCACCACCACGCCCAGCTAATTTTTTGTATTTTTAGTAGAGACAGGGTTCCACCATGTTGACCAGACTGGTCTCGAACTCCTGACCTCAGGTGATCCACCTGCCTCAGCCTCCCAAAGTGCTAGGATTACAGGGATGAACCACCACGCCCAGCCCTGGAATCTGTTTCTAACAAGTTTCCTGGAGGAGGACTCCAGGAAAATTGCTGATCTAGTTCCACACCCTACCCCATGCAGTCACCCTTTACAGCCTCCCTGGTAGGTGATTATCCACTTCTGTTCAAATACCTCTGGTGATAGGGAGCTCACCCCCTCTCAGGAAGCCCTTTCCTTCCTTGCATGAGCCCAAGTTGGCCTCCTTGTGACCACCCCCTTCTTCCACCATTCAGCCTGTATGCAGTTCCCCAAAGGGATGACCATCCCCACCCTTAGCCTTCTCTGCCTGAGTCCAGCTCTCCCAGTTCCTTCCACCATTCCTCTCCCAAATGTTTCAAAGCCCCTTCCATTTCAAACGTTCCTTTGAAGGTCTGTCTTAAAGTTTGGTGTTCAGAAAACACGCAGTTGCCCGGGAAGGAAGGAGGTGAGACAGGAGCCTGTTTATTCTGTTGTTGAGGAGCACGTTCCTTTGTTTGGTGGTTCTGCATCCTAACTGTGCCCCAGCATCGTGGCGGGAGGTTTTTAAAAATGTGGATGCTGGCCAGGAGCAGTGGTTCACGCCTGTAATCCCAGCACTTTGGGAGGCCGAGGGGGGAGATCACCTAAGGTCAGGAGTTCAAGACCAGCCTGGCCAACATGGTGCAACCCTATCTCTACTAAAAATATGAAAATTAGCCGGGCGTGGTGGTGCATGCCTGTAATCCCAGCTACTCGGGAGGCTGAGGCAGGAGAATCGCTTGAATACGGGAGGTGGAGGTTGCAGTGAGCCAAGATCGCACCACTGCACTCCAGCCTGGGCGACAGAGCCAGACTCCGTCTCAAAAAAATAATAATAATAAAGAAATGTGGATGCCTAATCACAGCATCTCCCCGCTTTGCACCCAACTTCCCAATCTTTTTTTTTTTTAAGAGGGAGTCTCGCTCTGTCACCCAGACTGGAGTGTAGTGGCACAATCTCGGCTCACTGCAAGTTCTGCCTCCCGAGTTCAAGCAATTCTCCTGTCCCAGCCTCCCAAGTAGCTGGGATTACAGGTGCCCGCCACCACACCTGGCTAATTTTTGTATTTTTAGTAGAGACAGGGTTTCACCATGTTGGCCAGGCTGGTCTTAAACTGCTGACCTCAGGTGATCCAACCGCCTCGGCCTCCCAAAGTGCTGAGATTATAGGTGTGAGCCACCGCACCAAGCTCCAGCTTCTCAAACTTATGCCACTGGGTGAACCATCTGGTGGCTGGGGGCCACTCGTCCCCGGTTAAGAAGGGTGGCTTGAGTTATCTCACTGGAATTAAACAGTAGCGCTACTTTATATCAAGCAGTTACATGGTTGGGCCCTAAGCACTTTTCATACATCATCTCATAGAATCCTCCAGCATCCTGTGAGGTAGGTTGTTGTTGGAGCCACTTTACAGTTTAGGAAGTTGAAGCTTTGAGAGGTGAAATCACGTTGCCTTAGAGTCCTGGGCCAGTAAGTGATGAGATTCTGACCAATTGTGGGAAGGCTGGCCCTGAAGAGCACCCAGAGGACTGAGGAGTGGGTAATGAGGCCAAGGTGAGGTGGGACCAGGCAAAAGGATGGGCTTCTCACTCCCCGTGGGCCTGCTGTAGTCTCCCCTCATCAGGACGCCTCCTTCCTGTACACGGAGCCCCTGGGCCGGGTGCTGGGCATATGGATTGCAGTGGAGGACGCCACGCTGGAGAACGGCTGTCTCTGGTTCATCCCTGGCTCCCACACCAGTGAGGAACCCTGTCTCTTCTGCCCACTTGGGACTCCCCACCCCCTAGGGAGAGGGACCCCGAGAAAGGAGGAGTTTAAGGCTCTCCATCTTGGCCTGCAGGTGGCGTGTCAAGAAGGATGGTCCGGGGCCCTGTTGGCTCAGTGCCTGGCACCAGCTTCCTCGGGTCAGAGCCAGCCCGGGATAACAGCCTCTTTGTGCCCACCCCAGTGCAGAGAGGTAGGCAGATGCAGAGGGCAGAGAGGCAGGGGGCTGAGTCCATCAGTCTGTGCCTGCTCGACTACCCAGCATCCAAGAGGTTGCCCTCGGGGTCATCTGAGGGCAGTGACGTCACAGAAGGAGGAGGGCTGGATGGGGGCTGGAAGTCAGGAAGCAGCATGTTTTCCTGCAAGCTGACCCAGATCACGCTAGAATCCACACTCGGCTACTTATAGGCTGTTTCTCTGGGCAAATGACTGACTCCCTGAGCCTGAATTTCCCCAAACGTGAAGTGGGAAATCAGTGAGATGATAAATACGTGGATACAGACTCTGCCTAGTGCATGGCCACTGCTCAACCAATGTAGGCTGTTGGGCGGGTCCTTTCTCTCATGAAAAGGGAAAACCAATGTGTAACTCAGCATCACCAGAGAGGTCCCAGTGGACTGGCACAGTGCAGAGGGCTTCTGCCTGATCCTGCAAAGACCTCGGGAGGGCAGGCCCTTCCTAAGGCTTGCCAAGGCCGCAGTCCACAGCAGAGGGGACTCGATCCCAGAGGAACTCGCAATCTCAACAGCTTAGCTTCCGACCCTGTGGGAGGCTGCAGGTGCCTGAGCTTTCAGGGAAGGGAATGGGGATGGATGGGGGCCACAAAACCGCTGGAGGGAGGAGGGCCCGTGTCCCTTCCTGCCCTGGGGAGGGGGGATGTGGGGCTGGTGGGTTCCTGACCTGCTTGTGTCTCTACCAGGGACCCTGGTCCTCATCCATGGAGAAGTGGTGCATAAGAGCAAGCAGAACCTCTCTGACCACTCGCGCCAGGCCTACACTTTCCACCTCATGGAGGCCTCTGGTACCACCTGGAGCCCAGAGAACTGGTAGGTGACAGAGTGGGTGTGTGCGCCCGACAGTCCCCTGGAGGCTGGGAGCAGTGACCCTGCACCTCAAGGTTATCTCCTCTATCTTCTGCAGGCTCCAGCCAACAGCTGAACTGCCCTTTCCCCCACTGTACACCTAAAGGCTTTCAACAGGCAGGAGCCCTGACCCCTCCCGGGTGAAGCTGTGGGCTGCAAACACCAGCATCTTGCTCAGCCTCTTGGTTGCAACAGGGAGGTCTTGTCTCCCCTCCTGGGCTTTCCTCCTGCCCTGTGGGCAGCAGCCTGGGCTGGGTAAGGAGCTTCCCTAAGATCTTCATCTCTCTGCCTCCCTACTGCCCCACCATAGCCTTGAGGAGGCTTCTCAGCCACCAAAGGGTTCTGGCCCCTTCTCACTCTCCTCTCCTCTCAGATGGAACTTTGGTTATTATGGTGTTAGTTATCGAATAAAAATGACTTCAGAACGCAGCTTCCCCACTGAGCCTTCTTTTCCAAGCAGCATTGCTTTCCAGACAAGAAAACTGCTTCCCAGGCCGGGTGCAGTGGCTCACGCCTGTAATCCCAGCACTTTGGGAGGCCGAGGCGGGCGGATCACCTGAGGTCGAGAGTTTGAGATCAGTTTGACCAACATAGAGAAACCCTGTCTCTACTAAAAATACAAAAAATTAGCCAGGCATGGTGGCGCATGCCTATAATCCTAGCTACTCGGGAGGCTGAGGCAGGAGAATAGCTTGAACCTGGAAGGCGGAGGTTGCGGTGAGCCGAGATCACGCCACAGCACTCCAGCCTGGGCAACAAGAGCAAAACTCCATTTCAAAAAAAAAAAAAAAAACTGCTTTCCAGACAAGATGCTAAAATGCATCCCAGGTACCCCAGCCCTGTTTGGCGTGGCTTGCATGATTTTAATAAGTAACATTTAGTGGGCACTCACTGTATGCCCCGCTCTGTGCTGAGACCTTCACAGGCTTTATCTCATAGAATCCTCACTAGAAGAGGTAAGTGCCATTATCATCTGTACTTACAGAAGAAGACGCTGAGCTAAGGAGAGGGTAAATGACCTGCCCAAGTCACAGCTGCTCGGTTGTTCAGCAGGCTCAGTCTCATGCAGAGCCCGTGCTCCTAACCTTGACACTGCCTCATCTTCCCTTCTTGGGGAGCAGAGATGCCCAGAGCTAGGAATCCAGGTTTTGGTCCTGGCTCCGTGAACAACTTGCTCCCTGGTCTCAGGCCAGGGCCTTTCCTTCCTCTGGGCTTGTTTCCTCCCATGTCCAGTAAGGGGGCCAGTCTAGGGCTTGCAGGGGCCCTTCCTGTTTGGGCATGCTTGGCAGGCACTCAGACCTGCAGAACAACTACCAAATCTAAAACCTCCTCAGCTGAGGTTTGGCCCAGAGGCTACAAACTGGGGACCACAGGCTGATTCCAGCCCACAGATGCACTTTTTCTAGGCCTCAGCACTTTTTCCTTTTTTTTTTTTTTTTGAGAGAGTCTCGCTCTGTCACCCAGGCTGCAGTGCAGTGGCGTGATCTCAACTCACTGCAATCTCTGCCTCCCGGGTTCAAGCAATTCTCTGCCTCAGTGTCCTGAGTAGCTGGGATGACAGGCGCCCGCCACCACACCTGGCTAATTTTTGTATTTTTAGTAGAGACAGGGTTTCACCATCTTGGCCAGGCTGGTCTTCAACTTCTGACCTAGTAGTGATCCACCCGCCTCGGCCTCCCAAAGTGCTGGGGATTACAGGTGTGAGCCACCACGCCTGGCCAGGCCTCAGCATTTAAGAAAAAACTTGAAGATTTCACATAACTATCTAGGTTCCTAAGCTTCCTTGAATGAGCATGCAATTGACGACATGGGGCCTACACTCTAGCATGGCGGCTACTGGCTGGAGCTCCCTTAGAGGCTCAGTGCGGCCCCCTGTTGTCGTTCACTGTGTTCATTTGAGTTTGTGATCCTGATGTAGCCTATCCCCCAACTATATACACAGAAAACCCAAGGCCCAGAGAATAGAGCCCTTTCCCAAGGCCACCCTGGGAGTCCGTGGGGCAAAGCTGGTGCTCTTTTACCAACATATTGCTGCCTCTTTTTGCAAATAATAGGAGGGAGCCTGAGAGAAGGGAAACGTCTCTGTGGAGTCCCAAAGGAATGTCTCAATACTCTCCTGTGAGGGAAAGAACATGGCAGTGATTCTCAAGCAGAAGCTTCGGCTCCCTGGAGCTCTGCTCCTGGCTTCTGGCCTTGGTGGACCAAAGCTCTCACCTCCTCTGACATCCTCCCTAAGCGGGGGGAGAAAGGGAGAACCTTGTCCAGTCTCAGGAATCTTTTTTTTTTTTTGAGACGGCGTCTCGCTCTGTCGCCCAGACTGGAGTGCAGTGGCGCAGTCTCCGCTCACTGCAAGCTCCGCCTCCCGGGTTCACGCCATTCTCCTGCCTCAGCCTCCTGAGAGGCTGGGACTACAGGCGCCGCCACTTCGCCCCGCTGATTTTTTTTTTTTTGTATTTTCAGTAGAGACGGGGTTTCACCGTGTTTGCCAGGATGGTCTCAATCTCCTGACCTCGTGATCCGCCCGCCTCGGCCTCCCAAAGTGCTGGGATTACAGGCGTGAGCCACCGCGCCCGGCCCAGTCTCAGGAATCTTGCTGTGCTATCTTCCTAGTGACGGAAAATGTTTATGCATTCACTATCTGTGTAGTGTACACTTCTGGGAGGGACACAGTGCAGATGGACTCCCAAATCTACTGATTTCCTGCTCCTCGTCAGCCCCCTGTGCTAGCCCTGGGGGATGGGGTGGGGAATGAGGCAGTCCCGGAGCCTGTCCTCCCAGAGAGCAAGGCTGGAGCGTGGGCCTCTCATAGAGTCCTTTTACCTCTCAGGAAACTCCCCCAGCCCCTGTGGATCTTTCCTACCTTGGGAAGAAACACACACAGGTTTGGACGTGACTAGAATGTAGAAGGGTCTTAGGAAGGACCCCTTGATGAGGTCCTGGTGCTATTCAGCCCATCTTTCTCTATGGGCACCACTCAGTGGGACACCAGAGGCGGGGTGTGGTTGGCTAATACAAGATCCAGCCCAAGCAGGATCTGATCCTCCCTCAACCCCGCCAAAGTTGACCCACCTCTCCCTTCAGTAATTCCTAGCCCTCTGCTCTTTCCCTCAGGGGTTCTCTGCCTCCAAGTGAAGCCAGGAGAGCAAAGGTCACTCTGGTTTCGAAATGGTTTGCCCAGCTTTTCGGCTTTTCGCTAAGATGAGGACTGGTCTTTGGTAGGAATGACTCTTTCCCTTTCTGACTGCTTTTCAAGGGTGGGCTCTAAGCTGGACCCTCACAACACCCCTCGAGGTGTGGGTTGTCATTACTCCCATCTGCAAGATAACTGAGGTTCAGCCTGGCTAAGTGACTCACCCAAGGTCACAAAGTTGTTTTTTTTTTTTGAGACGGAGTTTCACTCTTGTTGCCCAGACTAGAGGGCAGTAGAGTGATCTCGACTCTCTGCAACCTCCACCTCCCGGGTTCAAGCGATTCTCCCGCCTCAGCCTCCCTAGTAGCTGGGATTACAGGCATGTGCCACCATGCCCGGCTGATTTTGTATTTTTAGTAGAGACAGGGTTTCTCCATGTTGGTCAGGCTGGTCTCGAACTCCTGACCTCAGGTGATCCGCCTGCCTCGTCCTCTCAGAGTGCTGGGATTATAGGCATGAGCCACTGCGCCCAGCCATCTAAGGTCACAAAGTTAATAAGAAGCTGGCCGGGCGCGGTGGCTCAAGCCTGTAATCCCAGCACTTTGGGAGGCCAAGACGGGCGGATCACGAGGTCAGGAGATCGAGACCATCCTGGCTAATATGGTGAAACCCCGTCTCTACTAAAAAATACAAAAAAAAAAAAAAAAAAAAAAAACTAGCCGGGCAAGGTGGCGGGTGCCTGTAGTCCCAGCTACTCGGGAGGCTGAGGCGGGAGAATGGCATAAACCCAGGAAGCGGAGCTTGCAGTGAGCTGAGATCCGGCCACTGCACTCCAGCCTGGGTGACCGAGCGAGACTCCGTCTCAAAAAAAAAGCTGTGCAGCCAAGGATTCTGACCAGATTAGTTTGACCCAGAGACTAAAGTGTTAACCATTATGCTTTACTCCCTCCAGCATCCACTCTGGCCTCCTCCAGGGCTGCAGGGTGAAAGACGGGGGTGGGGGTGGGGGTGGGGGGGTGAAAGACGGCGGTGGGGGTGGGGGATCTACAGCACACTGAGGTTCTTTGAGTTGCTGGATTATTCCTTAAGACACTTTTCACTTTAAATATCATCAAGGCTGGGATGGTGGCTCACACCTGTAATCCCAGCACTTTGGGAGGCCGAGGTGGGCGGATCACCTGAGGTCAGGGGTTTGAGACCAGCCTGACCAACATGGAGAAACCCTGTCGCTACTAAAAATACAAAATTAGCGCGTGGTGGCACATGCCTATAATCCCAGCTACCAGGGAGGCTGAGGCAGGAGAATCGCTTGAACCTGGGAGGCAGAGGTTGCGGTGAGCCGAGATCGCACCACTGCACTCCAACCTGGGCAAAACTGTCTCAAAAAAAATAAAAATAAAAATAAAAAATAAGTATTAGCAAAACTAGAACTAGGAGAGCTTTGATTTTTATTTTAAATCTGAATCAACTGAAAAATCAAATCTGCTTTTCACACCGTGGCTCTTCATGCCCAAGTAGCTGTCTGCTGTGGGGACTGTTTGCCCTCCCCATGTCTGTTTCCTCTGTCACTGCTGCTGCACTGTAACAGCTAGGCCATCAGCAATATCAGGAGGTAGAGAGGCAGAAGGAGATTGTCTATCTGTGTAGTGTATGCTTCCAGGAGGGACACAGTGCTGATGGACCCCAAAATCCAAGCATAACTGTAGTTTAGGTCCACTCCACTGTCAAAGATTAAGATCAGAGCTACAGAAATGATTTGCGCAAATATAGATGTCATGGTCCCCTCAAAAGTCTTTTTGGTTCCAGGCCAGCGGATCTCCCCCATGGTGCTACCAAAGATGGAGGCCACAGTATCACCCACACCCACAGCCAGGACACCGGCATAGGGGACGAGGGCCCTGGCTCCCCCCAGGCTGCCCTTCTGTGTGCAGGGTCTGGGGATCAGCCAGATGGGAAGAGACATGCCCAGGAGCAGGTAGATGTGTGTCAGAATGAGTGGTCCACTGTCTCGTTCATCCAGAAAAAGGGACAGGAGGCTCCGTAAAGTGTGACCCAAGGGCTTGATGCGGAAGTAGCGCACATACTCCAGGAAGATGAAGACCGCCAGACATACAGTGGCAGCTACATAGAGCAGTGGCCGGTCAAAGATGATACCTGGGATGTAGGTGGCTACCACAATGAGGTGGAAATACTTTCGGGCGATGGTGGGGGCCTGGTGCTTCTTGGACTCGGAAGATGACCGCTTGGCATTCTGGTACAGCACCACCAGGCAGGCCAATGTGGCCAGCAGAGACCAATAGGCTAGGAGGTAGATACGGGTGTCTGTCTGGAAGAGGAACTGAAGAAGCCAGAGCAGGGGGTTCCTGCGGATGAGCCGGTGCAGCCAGGGTAGGACCACACCAAGGCTCAGCACACAGGTCATGAGGTGGAAGAAGATGGAAGAGGCCCAGGTGCCTGAGTCCATGAAGACAAAGAGAGTGCTGAAGAAGATGCCCATGAGTACCATCCCTACTACCACCACCAGCAGGAAGAAGTCCACTGGGTCCCCCTGACTTTCCACCAGTGTCAGAGAGCGCTTGATGAGCTGGTTGAGGACAAAGCTAATGCCACCCAATACCAGCAATGCCTCACCAGGGGTGAAGCAGCGGGGCAGGAGGTACAGCAGGATCATGTTGAGATAAACGAAGATCAGCAGGACTTCCAGGACTTCGATCACCTCCCCCACGCTCAGCGAGTGCTTCATGATATAAATGATAACACCTCCAGCCAAGCCCAAGATGACACAAGTGTTGGTTGGCACTGGGCGAGTGATACCAAGCGCCAACACTGATGAGAAGAGGGCCACTGCCATGCCAGTGGCTGCCACCACAATGCCAAAACGCTCAAAGAACGGGTTCCCAGCAGCCTGGCACCGTTCCTTCATGACTAGTCCAAGTAAAGGCATGACCATGGAGGCGGGCAGTAGGCCACTGTTTGCGGACATTCGGAACTGGAAGACGGCGCTTCCCTGCTGTAGCAACCGGTCCCACTTGTATTGGACATAGAAGGCCTGCACTGCGAGGGCCACGGCGCACCACGAGTATCGGTCCCATACGGTTGCGTGGATGCTCAGCACCACTGCAAACACTACTGCCGCCTCTGCCAGCACCGATGCACTCAGCGGAGCCCCAGGCCCCGGGGCCGGCGATGGGCACTCTCGGGTCATGTCTCTAGACCTGGGGCTTCACGGAGGCCGGGGTGACTACGGATGTCCTAGACTTCGGGCCCCTCAGCCCCGCCAAGCAGAGGGAGGCACTTTCACCCGGCCAGCAACCTTCTCCCTCCGTTCTCCAACAGCGAGGAGGGAACTCCACCACAGGTCACTCTCTGCGGCCTGGGAGCTGGCGCCCGGCCACCCCCCACAGCCTCCAACCTACGGCGTAGACGTCGCCACTCTGCCGCCTTCCTCTCAGTTACAGCCGCCCCCGCTGCCGGCTCCTCACCTCTTTGGGCCTCGCCATCTTGGCACTGCCCCGCGGCAACGTCACGTGATGAAATCCCCGCCCACGCTCCCGATCCGGGGGCGAGCGGTCACGTGGGCATGGCGTCTGGGGGCGGGGTTAGAGCGCGCGCGCGCGCGAAGATGGCGGCGGCCGCCGGCGGCCCGTGTGTGAGGTGCGGAGCGGGTCAAGTGGACCTGGGTGGCTGTGAGGCGCGGGGTCAAAGCCGAGCGGAAGAGGGGCGGGAATTGGAGGCGGGATGTGGCGACGGTGGCAGGGCCAACCCCGGCTGGGTGGACGGGCACCGAGACAGGAGGCGGTTACGTCCAAACGGTCCCTGCGCGCGGGGATCTGAAGAGTCTTCTTCAGGAGGGGGGCCGGCTC
Source organism: Rhinopithecus roxellana (assembly GCF_007565055.1). Taxonomy (NCBI): domain Eukaryota; kingdom Metazoa; phylum Chordata; class Mammalia; order Primates; family Cercopithecidae; genus Rhinopithecus; species Rhinopithecus roxellana. The sequence continues at coordinate 18,246,965 of NC_044564.1, forward strand.
TTCACCCCTTCGCTCCGCGGTTGGCCTCCCATCTCCTCATCCAGGGCACTTTGCCTTCCTCTCCTCTCACCTCCGGCGCGTCCCTTGGCGCCCCACCCGCGCTTCCTTGTCCGGCCGTGACGCTCCCTCGAGCCACGGGGAGCTTTGCGGTCGCCTCGGGTACCCCCCACCCACGTCCCTGCTGCAGGCTGCCAGTGTCCTGCCCCGGCGTCGAGTGCGCCCTGCTGGCTCCACAACCTCTCCCGCGATCTGTTCTTGTTAGGATTTTGTTTCGGGTTGAGCGGAGCCCCGCTTGCGGTTTCTGCCCTCTCCACGCCTCGAATCGTTCTTTTCTTGCATTGAATCAGTCAGCGAGCATGTCCAAATCCTCCAAGAGGTTTAAGGGACTGAACTAGGCTTTAGGGACAAGAAGATGAAATATTTTATATGAAAGGTACAATTCTCACAAAGTGCTTTCTAGCGTCAGACCCTGATGGAGCGCTTCCCATGAGTTACCTCATTCAATTCTCGCAACTCCGAGAGGCGCCTTGTGTTTCACGGATGACTCAGAAGTCCGGCTCAGAGCTAGCCAAGTGATAAAGAGAGGATTCAGGCTGAAGTCTGCGTGCCTCCAGTGCTATAACCAGACCACCACGCCTCCCTCCGTTTTCCACATTGCAGCTCGAAGGTCTTCGGTCTTCCCACCACCCTCCCTCCTTAAAATTAAACATCCCTGCCTCTTATCCTTCCCTGTGCCAGCAGTGTTTTCCCCACCTTTTTTTTTTTTTTTTTTTTTGAGATGGAGTCTCGCTGTGTCGCCCAGGCTGGAGTCCAGTGGCGCCATCTCGGCTCACTGCAACCTCCGCCTCCCAGGTTCAAGCGATTCTCCTGCCTCAGCCTCCCAAGTAGGTAGGATTACAGGCGCGCGCCACCACGCCCAGCTATTTTTTGTATTTTTAGTAGAGACAGGGTTTCACCATGTTGGTCAGGATGGTCTCAGTCTCTTGACCTCGTGATCACCCGCCTCGGCCTCGCAGGTTCAAGCGATTCTCCTGCCTCAGCCTCCCAAAGTGCTGGGATTACAGGTGTGAGCCCGGCCGTTTTCCCACTTTTTTTGTTATGTTGTTTATCACTGTATTCTCTCTCTGAGAGACCCAGATGCAGGGTCTTGCTCTGTTGCCCAGGTTGGAATGCAATTGCACAGTAGGGCTCACTGCAATGTGGCTCACTCCTGGGCTCAAGTGATCCTCCCACCTCAGCTGCCCGAGTAGATGGGACCACAGGTGTGCACCACCACACCTGGCTAATTTTTTTTAGATGTTTTTTGGAGATGTGGATCTACCTATGGTGCCCAGGCTGGTCTCAAACACCTGAGCTCAAGTGATCCTGCCGGCTTCCCAAAGTGCTGGTATTACAGGTATAAGCCACTGCGCCCAGCCACCCCTATATTCTCAGCACCCAGAAAAGCATGATAGGCTCTCAGTAAATACTTATTACACATACTGCCCATGCTCTCTGATACCACTTCCTTCACCTCTCAGCTGGAATTAAGACGTCTTTGCAATTTCCACCGGACAAGGAATGAACCTTGTGAGGAACAGTTTGCTTTTTCCTCGCCTGCCATTTTGTGCCAGCAGTGTTGGGGCAGTGTTGTCACTACTATTCCTTCCCTTTTCTTTTTTGAGACAGAGTTTTGCTCCTGTTGTCCAGGCTGCAGTGCAGTGGCGCAATCTTGGCTCACTGCAACCTCTGCCTCCCGTATTCAAGCGATTCTCCTGCCTCAGCCTCCCCGGTAGATAAGACTACAGGTGTGCACCACCACACCCGGCTAATTTTTGTGTTTTAAGTAGTGACAGGGTTTCACCATTTTGGCCAGGCTGGTCTGGAACTCCCGACCTCAAGTGATCTGTCAGCTTCAGCCTCTTTAACTGCTGGATTGCAGGCGTGAGCCACCATGCCCGGCCTGAATACTGTCTTGTTATCAGAAAAATGATTAGTGATTCCAGTGTGCCATGTGGGAGTTGGTGGCTATTCTTTGAGCAGAATCGAAGTTGCTTTTAAAGCATTAACCATTAGGAAAGAGATGTATAAATTTTAGGTGTGTTTAAACCTCTTTTGATGAGAAAATCCTGAAAGATTAGTTATTTGAGACAGAGTCTCACTGTTGTTGCCCAGGCTGGAGTGCACTGGCCCGATTTTCGCTCACTGCAGCCTCTGCCTCCTGGGTTCAAAGGATTCTCCTGCCTCAGTCTCCTGAGTAGCTGGGATTACAGGCACCCGCCACCACGCCTAACTAATTTCTTGTATTTTTAGTAGAGACAGGATTTCACCATGTTGGCCAGGCTGGTCTCCAACTCCTGACCTCAGGTGATCCACTGGCCTCGGCCTCCCAAAGTGCTGGGATTACAGGCTGACAATTTTAAAACAGAGCTAGTGCTTTGTGTTACAGTTAGTGTTTTATTGTTTTTTTGTTTTTTGTTTTTTTTTTTTTGGAGAAGGGGTCTTGTTCTGTCATGCAGGCTGGAGTGCAGTGGCAGGATCTTGGCTCACTGCAACCTCTGCCTCCCTGGCTCAACTGATTCTCCCACCTCAGCCTCCAAAGTAGCTAGGGCTACAGGCACACGCCACCATGCCTGGCTAATTTTTGTATTTTTTGTAGAGACAAGATCTCACTGTGTTGCCCAGGCTAATCTCGAACTCCTGGGCTCAGGTGATCCTCCTTGATCACTTGTGATTATGACTCACTGCAGCCTCGCCCTCCAGGGCTCAGTGGAGCCTCCTACATCATCAGCCCTCCCAGGAGCTGGGAACATAGGTGCACACCACCACACCAGCTAATTTTTTTTTTTTTTTTTTTCTTTGAGACAGAGTCTTTCTCTGTTGCCCAGGCTGGAGTGCAGTGACGCGATCTCAGCTCACTGCAACCTCCACCTCCTGGGTGCAAGTGATTATTGTGCCTCAGTCTCCCGAGTAGCTGGGAATACAGGCGTCTGCCACCATGCCTGGCTAATTTTTGTATTTTTAGTAGAGATGGAGTTTCACCATTTTGTCCAGGCTGGTCTCGAACTCCTGACCTCAAGTGATCCGCCCGCTTCAGCCTCCTAAAGTGCTGGGATTACAGGTGTGAGCCATTGTGTCCGACCCACACTAGCTAATTTTGTATTTTTTTTTTTTTGTAGAGACAGGGATTCGCCATGTTGCCCAGGCTGGTCTCAAATTCCAGGGCTCAAATACTCCTTCAACCTTGGCTTTCCAAAGTGCTGGGATTACAGATGTGAACCACCATGCCCTGCCTGTTTTTTAGTTTTACTTTGTAGTTAACATAGTTTGCGTTCTTTTTTTTTGTTTTGTTTTGTTTTTTAAGAAGGAGTCTCGCTCTGTCGCCAGGCTGGAATGCAGTGATGTGATCTCAGGTCACTGCAACCTTTGCCTCCCGGTTCAAGCGATTATCCTGCCTCAGCCTCCCGAGTAGCTGGGACTACAAGCACGCACCACCATGCTCAGCTAATTTTTATATTTTTAGTAGAGATGGGGTTTCACCTTGTTGGCCAGGATGGTCTTGATCTCTTGACCTCGTGATCCGCCTACCTCGGCCTCCCAAAGTGCTGGGATTACAGGCGTGAGCTACCACGTCCAGCCATAGCTTGCGTTCTTTTTCCAAATTTTTAGCATATTTTAGGACCTTTTCATCCTTTCTCTCTCTGCAGATAGGCTTTCTAAGCAGTGTTTAATTATTACAGATTACTATTCTCAGTGATGGTTTAGGATCTGACAAAATACAATCTCTGTGCCTTTAATAACTTTTTTTAAAAGTAATAACTATTTATTGAGAGAATGTCTTTTTTTGTTTGTTTGTTGGAGATAGACACATCGTCACCCAGGCTGGAGTGCAGTGGTGTGATCTTGGCTTATTGCAACCTCTGCCTCCTGTGTTCAAGTGATTTTTGTGTCTCAGCCTCCCGAGTAGCTGGGAGTACAGGAACCTGCTACCATGCCCGACTAATTTTTGTATATTTAGTAGAGATGAGGTTTTTGTTTATTAGAGGTGGGGCTATGTTGGCCACGCTGGTCTCAAACTCCTGACCTCAGGTGATCCACCCACCTTATCCTCCCAAAGTGCTGGGATTACAGGCATGAGCCACCGTGCCTGGCCAGGTTAAAATCTTATGTTTTAGTTTCCTAATTTATATTTTGAACATTAAATTTCTAACAGTATTATTTTATATTATTATTACTTTTAAGCAGAGTCTTGCTCTGTTGCCCAGGCTGGAGTGCAGTGGCGCGATCTTGGCTCACTGCAAGCTCCACCTCCTGGGTTCATGCCATTCTCCTGTCTCAGCCTCCCAAGTAGCTGGGGATACAGGTGCCCGCCACAATGCCCGGCCAATTTTTTGTATTTTTAGTAGAGACAGTGTTTAACCGTGTTAGCCAGGATGGTCTCTATCTCCTGACCTCATGATCCGCCCGCCTCGGCCTCCCAGAGTGCCAGGATTACAGGCATGAGTTACTGTGCCTGCCCATAACAATATTATATAACAAGATTACTTTCCAAAAATTTAACAAATCATTTTGTATATTGAGATGTTTTGCTTGTAGAGAGTAGACAAAATGGCTCTGAGGCAGTGTACAAGTTTGTATGATCAAAAAGAGCAAAATTATCTCTGTTCTTTCATTTTGCAGAAGCAGTAGAGAACTGTGGACTATTCTGCTTGGAAGGTCAGCCCTGAGAGAGCTGGTAAGTGGTGGTGTTCTTGAGTGGGTTCTCTGGGTTCTTTGTGTAGCTTTTGTTACAAAAAAAAAAAACTTTTTTTTTTTTTTTTTAATGTAGGAAGTAAACACATTTATTTATTTATTTATTTATTTATTTATTTATTTATTTAGAGATGGAGATTCGCTCTTGTTGCCCAGGCTGGAGTGCAGTGGCGTGAACTCGGGTCACCGCAACCTCCGCCTCCCAGGTTCAAGCGATTCTCCTGCCTCAGCCTCCTGAGTAGCTGGTATTACAGGCATGCACCACCACGCCCGACTAATTCTGTATTTTTGGTAGGGATGTGGTTTCTGCATTTTGGTCAGACTGGTCTTGAACTCCTGACCTCAGGTGATCTGCCCTCTTTGACCTCCCAAATTACTGTGATTATAGGCGTGAGCTACTGCGCCTGGCCTATTTATTTATTTTTAGGTGGAGTTTCACTCTTGTTACCCAGGTTGGAGTGTAATAGCATGATCTCAGCTTACTGCAACCTCTGCCTCCCGGGTTCAAGCGATTCTCCTTCCTCAGCCTCCCGAGTAGCTGAGATTACAGGTGCACACCACCATGCCTGGCTAAGTTTTGTATTTTTAGTGGAGACAGGGTTTCACCATTGTTGGCCAGGCTGGTCTTGAACTCCTGACCTCAGGTGATCCACCCGCCTTGGCATCTCAAAGTCCTGGGATTGCAGGCGTGAGCCACTGCACCTGGTCACTTTTTTTTTTTTTTTTTTTTTTTTTTTTTTTTTTTTTTTTGAGACAGGAATCTTGCTCCCAGGCTGGAGTGTAGTAGCTCGATCTTGGCTCACTTCAACCTTTGCCATCTAGGTTCAAGTGATTCTCCTGCCTCAGCCTCCCGAGTTGCTGGGATTAGAGGTGCCCGCCACCATGCCCAGCTGATGTTTATATTTTTAGTAGAGACAGGGTTTCGCCATGTTGGCCAGGTCGTTCTCGAACTTCTGACCTCAGGTGGTCTGCCTGCCTCAGCATTCCAAAGTGCTGGGATTACAGGCATGAGCCACCACACCCAGCTACGTTTGTTGTTGTTGTTGTTGTTGTTGAGACAGAGTCTGGTTCTCACCAGGTTGGAGTACAGTGGCACGATCTCGGCCCACTGCAACCTCTGTCTTCTGGGTTCAAGTGATTCCCTGCCTTAGCCTCTTAGGGAGCTGGGGATTACAGGTGCATGCTACCATGCCCGGCTAATTTTTGTATTTTTAGTAGAGATGGGGTTTCACCATGTTGGCCAGGCTGGTCTTGAACTCCTGACCTCAGGTGATCTGCCTGCCTCAGCCTCCCAAAGTGCTGGGATTACAGGCATGAGCCACTGCCTGGTGTACTTTTTTTTATTCCTAAAACTATAAACTTGGCCAGATGCAGTGGCTCATGCCTGTAATCCCAGCACTTTGGAAGGCCGTGGTAGAAGGATCAATTGAGTGCACAAGCTCAAGGCCAGCCCTGGCAACATAGCAAGACCCCGTCTCTACAAAAAATTAAAAAAAAAATTAGTTGGCCGGGCGCATTGGCTCACACCTGTAATCCCAGCACTTTGGGAGGCCGAGACGGGCAGATCACAAAGTCAGGAGATCGAGACCATCCTGGCTAACAAGGTGAAACCCCGTCTCTACTAAAAATACAAAAAAATTAGCCGGGCGTGGTAGCGGGCGCCTGTAGTCCCAGCTACTTGGGAGGCTGAGGCAGGAGAATGGCGTGAACCCAGGAGGCAGAGCTTGCAGTGAGCTGAGATTGCGCCACTGCACTCCAGCCTGAGTGACAGAGCGAGACTCCATCTCAAAAAAAAAAAAAAAAATTAGCCAGGCATGGTGGTGCATGTCTGTAGTCCCAGCTACTTAGGAGTCCGAGGTGGGAGGATTGCTTAAGTCTGGGAGGTTGAGGCTGCAGTGTACTCTAGCCTGGGAGACACAGTGAGACCCTGTCTCAAAAAAGCAAAAAGCTTTATAAACATTTTACATACCCTACTTCTTTGCTGAAATGGGACTACCTAGCCTAGCCACTGAAGTCTTCTAAATTTAACTTTCTTTGTATTTCATCGATTCCGTTTATGAAAAGATACCTGTGTTCATTGATTGGCTGCTGAGAGTAGGGGTACAGATATCATTCTGCTACCTCAGCCCAAGAAAGATTTTCAAGCCTTGATCATAGAGGCAGTGGTTTCTAATATTTTTATTTTTATTTTTGAGACATGGTCTTACTCTGTCCACCAGGCTGGAGTGCAGTGACACAATCTTGGCTCACTGCAGCCTCCATCTCCAGGATCAAGTGATCCTCAGTCTCCTGAGCAACTGGGACCACAGAAATTAGCCACCACACCTGGCAAATTTCTGTATTTTTTGTAGAGATGGGGGTCTTACCTTGTTGCCTAGGCTAGTCTCGAACTCCTGGGCTCAAGGATCCACACACCTTGGCCTCCCAAAGTAGTGGTATTACAGATGTGAGCCACTGCACCTGGCCTGGTTTCTAGATTATTTCCAAGTATATAATCAATAAAGGACAGTTCTTCATGTTGATTCTTGGGGGTTCTGACCCTGTGAAGATAAAGTGTTAAGATGACACTCATGGCCAGGCGCGGTGGCTCAAGCCTGTAATCCCAGCACTTTGGGAGGCCGAGACGGGCGGATCACGAGATCAGGAGATCGAGATCATCCTGGCTAACACTGTGAAACCCCGTCTCTACTAAAAAAAAAAAATACAAAAAACTAGCCGGGCGAGGTTGGCGGGCGCCTGTAGTCCCAGCTACTCGGGAGGCTGAGGCAGGAGAATGGCGTAAACCCGGGAGGCGGAGCTTGCAGTGAGCTGAGATCCCGCCACTGCACTCCAGCCTGGGCGACAGAGCGAGACTCCGTCTCAAAAAAAAAAAAAAAAAAAGATGACACTCATTTATTTTTGTTACTATTGTTAACAGAATTAATGGTACTTATTTTAGAGCCTTGGCATTTTTTGAAATGCCTTCATTTGATAATTTTGCTTGTAGGAATGTATCTTTAAAAAATTCCTGAAAAAGTTTTGCACATAAAACTTTACCACAGGCCAGGCATGGTGGTTTATGCCTGTAATCCCAGAACTTTGGGAGGCCAAAGTGGGTGGATCACCTGAGATCAGGAGTTCAGGACCAGCTTGGCCAACATGGTGAAACCCCATCTCTACTAAAAACACAAAAGGGAGCTGGGCGTGGTGGTGGGCGCCTGAATAGTGGGTAATCCCAGCTACTCAGGAGGCTGAGGCAGGAGAATCACTTCAACCTGGGAGGCAGAGGTTACAGTGAGCCGAGATCGCGCTGCTGCACTCCATCCTGGGAAACAGAACGAGACTCTCTCTCAAAAAAAAAAACAACAAAAAAAACTTCACCCCAGTGGCTAGGCGTGGGGGCTCATGCCTATAATCCCAGCACCTTGGCAGGCCAAGGTGGGAGAATTACTTGAGCCCAGGAGTTTGAGATCAGCCTGGGCAACATAGTGAGACCCAATTCATACAAAATATAAAAAACTTAGGCCGGGTGCAGTGGTTCATGCCTGTAATCCCAGCACTTAGGGAGGCCAAGGCAGTTGGATCACGAAGTCAGATTGAGACTATCCTGGCTAATACAGTGAAACCCTGTCTCTACTAAAAATACAAAAGATTATCCGGGTCTGGTGGCAGGCGCCTATAGTCCCAGCTGCTTGGGAGGCTGAGGCAGGAGAATCATTTGAACCCAGGTGGCAGAGGTTGAAGTGAGCCAAGATCAAGCAACTGCACGCCAGCCTAGACAACAGAGTAAGACTCCGTCTCAAAAAAAAAAAAAAATCGGGCCTGGTGGCATATGCTTGTATTAATAGTTCTAGCTACTCAGGAGGCTGTGATGGAAAGATCGCTTAAGCTCAGGATATCAAGGCTGCAGTGAGCCATGATTGCATCACTGCACTCCAACCTGGGTGACAGAACCCTGTCTGAAAAAACAACAAAGAAAATTTCACCACCACATAATTTATATTATTAAATAATTACAGTCAGCTAAAGTACATCAAACATTAGAGGAATGGTAAATGAATTATATCTACCAACTTGATAAAGTATTATGCAGCAACTTGAAAGTATGTTTATCAAGACTTTCATAATAAGGTTAAGTCATTATGTTATAATGTTAAGCAAAGAAAAGAAGGTTACAGAATTCTGTATTCAAAATGATTTCAACTGTGGGGAAAATGCATATTAAAAACACTCAAAAGAATGTGTAATACTTAGTGTGATTCTGAAATCTGATTTTTTTTTTTTTTTTTTTTTTTTGAGGCGGAGTCTCGCTCTGTCACCCAGGCTGGAGTGCAGTGGCCGGATCTCGGCTCACTGCAAACTCTGCCTCCCGGGTTCACGCCATTCTCTTGCCTCAGCCTCCCGAGTAGCTGGGACTACAGGCGCCTGCCACCTCGTCCGGCTAGTTTTTTGTATTTTTTAGTAGAGACGGGGTTTCACTGTGTTAGCCAGGATGGTTTCGATCTCCTGACCTCGTGATCCACCCGTCTCGGCCTCCCAAAGTGCTGGGATTACAGGCTTGAGCCACCGCGCCCGGCCTTTTTTTTTTTTTTTGAGATGGAGTTTCATTCTTGTTGCCCTGGCTGGAGTGCATTGGTGCAATCTCGGCTCACCATAACCTCTGCCTCCCAGGTTCAGGTGATTCTCCTGCCTCAGCCTCTCGAGTAGCTGGGATTACAGGCATATACCACCACACCCAGCTAATTTTGTATTTTTTAGTAGAGACAAGGTTTCTCCATGTTGGTCAGGCTGGTCTCCAACTCCCAGCCTCAGAGGATTTGCCCACTTTGGCCTCCCAGAGTGCTGGGATTACCTTTCTTTGTATTTCATTGATTCTGTTTATGAAAAGATACCTGTGTTCATTGATTTTCTGCTGAGAGTAGGGCTACAGATATCATTCTGCTACCTCAACCTAAGGAGGCGGCCAAGCAGTCGAATCACGCCTGGCCGAGTCTGATTATTAATAAAACTGCATTTGGGCCGGGCGCGGTAGCTCACGCCTGTAATCCCTGCACTTTGGGAGGCTGATGCAGGCGAATCACAAGGTTAGGAGTTCAAGACCAGCTTGGCCAATATGGTGAAACCCCATCTCTACTAAAAATACAAAAAAACTGACTGGCATGGTGGCGCAAAGCTGTAGTCCCATCTACTCAGGAGGCTGAGATAGGAGAATTGCTTGAACCCAGGAGGTGGAGGTTGCAGTGAGCCAAGATTGTGCCACTGCACTCCATCCTGGGTAATAGAGTGAGACTCTGTATTAAAAACAAAAAAAAAAAAACCACAAAAAACTGCATTTGCGGTCGGGTGCCTTAGCTCACGCCTGTAATCCCAGCACTTTTGGGAGGCCGAGGCGGGCAGATCACCTGAGGTCGGGAGTTTGAGATCAGCCTGGCCGACATGGGGAAACCCCATCTCTACTACAAATAAAATAATTAGCTGGGTGTGTTGGCTGGCACCTGTAATTCCAGCTACGGGAGGCTGAGGTTGCGGTCAGCCAAATTCGTGCCACTGTACTCCAGCCTGGGTGATAGAGCAAGACTCTTGTCTCAAAAAAAAAAAATTCTGCATTTGTATAATTGCCTTGTTCTTTTCCAGAGTCAGATTGAGGCAGAACTGAATAAACATTGGAGGCGATTGTTAGAGGGTCTTTCTTACTACAAACCTCCCAGGTATGGCAATTCCAGGCGTCTGGTTAAAGTAATTCCCCTAAGGAAGCTGGCATGGATGAAACCATCCTCCTGTATGATTTGATGATATTGTAGGGTTATGTATAACAGAGATAATACAATTTAGTTTACCAATGGAAAAGAGTAGGTTACATTTGTTTTTTTTTTTTTGTTGGCTGAAAGAAAAGGAAATTCCTTCTAGAAATACAGTATTGTAGAATATAATTATGACCTATGTGTGGGGATGAGGATTTATTAAACATTCAATGAATTTTGTAATATTTTTTCAGAATCCACAGTGTCTGTGTGATCACTAATTGGTGGGAGATAGCACGATGATACTAACAACTGACACTTGTGTAGTGTTAACTATGTAACAATTATTACTCTAAACACCTGACTTATCAAAAGTTATTTAATCCCCACAACACCGCTTTGAGATAGTTACTACTTTTATTTTTTGGGTGAATATATAGATCTTTGTATTGGGGAGTGGAAAACACAGTAATAAAATATAGAATAGTTACAAATAAAGAGAATACGGCTTGTAGGGCTGGGCCTATTTGATCTTGATTCCTAGTCCAGATCTCATTCTATTATGCATCATAGTCGAAGTCACGCTCATTTCCCTTCGACTTTTGTACTTATTTTGAATGTATTACATCTTTACCTTCCATTTTCATTCCCTTAGGTTAACGATGAACTTTTCCTTGTTATTCATCTGTTAACTCTTCCCCCGTAATTAACTTGAAGTAAATCCCAGATACCTTGTTATTTTATCTGCAAATACTTGACTATGTATCTAAAATACATGGACTTTTTTTTTTTTTTTTTTTTTTTGAGACGGAGTCTCGCTCTGTCGCCCAGGCTGGAGTGCAGTGGCCGGATCTCAGCTCACTGCAAGCTCCGCCTTCCGGGTTTACGCCATTCTCCTGCCTCAGCCTCCCGAGTAGCTGGGACTACAGGCTCCCGCCACCTCGCCCGGCTGGTTTTTTGTATTTTTAGTAGAGACGGGGTTTCACCGTGTTAGCCAGGATGGTCTCGATCTCCTGACCTCGTGATCCGCCCGTCTCGGCCTCCCAAAGTGCTGGGATTACAGGCTTGAGCCACCGCACCCGGCTTCTTTTTTTTTTTTTGAGATGGAGTTTCTCTCTTGTTGCCCATGCTGGTGTGCAGTGGTGCGATTTCAGCTCATTGCAACCTCTGCCTCTTGGGTTCAAGTAGTTCTGTCTCAGCCTCTCTAGTAGCTGAGACTACAGGTGCATGCCACCATGCCTGGATAATTTTTGTGTTTTTAGTACAAACATGGTTTCACCATATTGGTCAGTCTGGTCTTGAACTCCTGACCTCAGGTGATCCACCTGCCTCAGCCTCCCAAAGTCCTGGGATTACAGGCGTGAGCCACCCGGCCTGGCTGAGCTACACTTCTTACCACATCATAGCGGAGAGTACATGCTGTCCACATGAAATCACTGGTGATGTTAATTTTGGCCACTCAGTTAAGGAGGCGTTAGACAAGTTTCTCCTCTGTAAAGTTACTTTTTTCTCTTTTCCTACTTTATTTTTTGGAAGTGAGTACTAAATATAGCAATGCCCAGCTAATTTTTTTCATTTTTGGTGGAGGTGGGGGGTCTCACTTTGTTGTCTAGGCTGGTCTCAAACTCAAGCTACCCTCCTGCCTCGACCTCCCAAAGTGCTGGGATTACAGGCATGAGCCATTGTGCTGGCCTTTCCCTATTCTATTTATTTATTCATTAGTTTATATCAGTATGGACTCAAATATATTTATTTTATTTATTTTATACTTTGTTTATACCTTGTTTCAGCTTTGGCCATTGGGCATTCTTTTATGTTGGCCTCTCTCCTTTGGGCGTGTCCTTCCTTTTTTCTTTTCCTTTTTTTTTCTATTAAGTTATCTCCTACCAAAAGGACTTTGGTTTTTTAAGCCCTTCTGTACTTTCTTTCACTATAAGATGCTTCAAGATTTTCTTGGCCGGGCGCGGTGGCTCAAGCCTGTAATCCCAGCACTTTGGGAGGCCGAGACGGGCGGATCACGAGGTCAGGAGATCGCGACCATCCTGGCTAACACTGTGAAACCCCGTCTCTACTAAAAAATTCAAAAAACTAGCCGGGCGAGGTGGCGGGCGCCTGTAGTCCCAGCTACTCCGGAGGCTGAGGCAGGAGAATGGCGTAAACCCGGGAGGCGGAGCTTGCAGTGAGCTGAGATCCGGCCACTGCACTCCAGCCCGGGCGACAGAGCGAGACTCCGTCTCAAAAAAAAAAAAAAAAAAGATTTTCTTGTATTTTCCTTGCCCTGGCTCTAGAATCAACCAATTCTCCAAGGAATGCTGTTATTAGATAATGGTATTGTAAAACAGGATCTGGGTGCTGCATGTGCCTGCTGCTATTGGAGTATTATATAACTTCTAGGCCTTGTCAGTCGACAGAGCTATTACAGATAATATGTATGTATGCCACAGACCTGGTTTTAAATTTTAGCAATTGTTTATTAGCTGTGGGATTTTTGGTAAGTTATTTACCCTTTCTAACTGTTGGCAATTCCGTTTGTAAAAGGGGAATAGTGATGTTTGCCTTTCAGGGTAGTAGCAAGGATCAAAAATAATGTAACTTAATGTATTTACAAATAACATTGTTATAACTGTAATTTAACCACTTTTGTTTGTTTGTTTGTTGTTACTTAGGCTTAACCAGTTCTGTGTTATGAAGTCTGTGGAGGTGAATGTGTGTGTGTGTGTGTGTGTGTGTGTGTGTGTGTATGTATTTTATAGGCATCTGAAGAGCAGAAAAAAGTCTGTAGTGAAAATATTTTAAAATATTTTTATTTTAAACTCAGTGGGCTATTGAGAATGAAGAAATGATTCACTGTTCTTTTCATAGTCCAAGTTCAGCTGAAAAAGTGAAAGCTAATAAAGATGTAGCTTCACCATTGAAGGAACTGGGTTTAAGAATCAGCAAGTTTTTGGTGAGTAAAAATTAGCACTCGCTCAGTTTATTACTTGCAGTGTGGATGTGCATGGTTGTGTTGCTAGTGATAGTGAAAATTCAGTTTATTTTTGTTTTGGGAATTAAATTGAACATGTTGTGTTTTATAAATACCCAGGTTGTAACTCTTCTCCCTAAAAGTTGCAAGTCAAAAGTTGCCTGATCCATTTACTGCATATCATAGGGTTTTCTTCACCAGACATGTGGTGGTCTTTAAGGTGACTAAGATTGTCATTTCAGAAACTCACATCATGCCTACTGCTGTATTAGAGTGCTTGGTGAATAAGCATCGTTGTTTCTGGCATGTACATTTAATTGTAATAAAAATTGTATGTCAGTGACTGGCTCTTGTCTTCCATTAGAGTCAGAATTGTTATGTTGAATGAATCTTGGAGTAGCATTTTTGTTTATTCAAGTCCTGTCTTCATTGTAGAAGACAAATCTTTAAATGCTCTGCATCCTGTGTGCGACTTCTGAGCTGAAGTGGCTGTTCCTCACTTAAAATCTCTTGTGTTTCAGGGTCTTGATGAAGAACAGAGTGTGCAGTTACTCCAGTGTTACCTGCAAGAGGACTACAGGGGTACTCGGGACTCAGTAAAGGTTTGTGGTTTATGTCAGCTCCTTTCTGCTGCCTTTATCCTTTTTCCCTGTTAGTTTTAGATAATGAAGGGTTTTGGCACCAATTCTTTTATCAGTGGTAGGTGATCAGGTACAGTCATCTTCAGGAAAGACCTACTAAAGGCTTTAAAAAAACATAACCTGGGTGCAATGGCTTGTGCCTGTACTCCCAGCTTCTTGGGAGGCTGAGGCAGGAGGATCACTTGAGCCCAGGAGTTTGAGGCTGCAGTCAACTGTGATCGCACTGCTGCACTCTAGCCTGGGCAAAAGAGTGAGACCCCATCTCTTTAAAAAAATAAAGAATATGTATGCACATAAGCTGAGATCTGTCTTCATACTTGGAGGAGTGGAGAGGTCAAAGACTGACATGTTAATCATAGAATCTTGGGCTATTAGAGGTGGTAAGGATTTGGTAGAATTTCTAGCCTGACCAGTCCCTCATTTTGGATAGGAGGACTGAGGCCAGAGGAGAAGGGAAGGGATTTGAGCACAAGTTTGGGTACATTTGAGTAGAAAATAAGGTGGAAAGTATATGTAGAAACAAATGTGCAATTATAATCTTGAAGGATGAAGTGAAGGTATGTATCTTTTTTTATTACTTGAGTTTTGCCTAAAAGATGGACTCTTAACTGCTCTGTTTTTCTTTTCAGACAGTACTGCAAGATGAGAGGCAGAGCCAGGCCTTAATCCTGAAGGTCAGTAGTAGTCACCCTTTCTATTCTTTGATGTAAAATTGAGTGACAGCTTCTTGATCTCATTTTCCTGAGCATTGCTGGCTTTTGACTCTTCTGTTGGATAAGCATGGAGGTTTTTATGAAGAAGCATATTAACTCATTTGTGAAACGATACTTTTGTTTGTTTGTTTGTTTGTTTGTTGTGTTTTTTGAGACAGAGCCTCGCTTTGTCGCCTAGGCTGGAGTGCAGTGGCGCGATCTCGGCTCACTGCAAGCTCTGCTTCCCAGGTTCACGCCATTCTCTTGCCTCAGCCTCCGGAGTAGCTGGGACCACAGGCGCCTGCCACTGCGCCCGGCTTATTTTTTGTAGTTTTTTAGTAGAGACGGGGTTTCACCATGGTCTTGATCTCCTGACCTCGTGATCTGTCCGCCTTGGCCTCCCAAAGTGCTGGGATTACAGGGGTGAGGCACTGTGCCCGACCGAAACGATGCTTTTATCCACTGGACCCAGTAGAGAGGTTTCTCCCAAGGAGATTCTTCAGCTGCTGGTGGTGAGAACAAGTTCATGGATATTTTTCCTCTAGGTCTAAGTCCAACAGGATTAATTTGTATTTCTTTATTCTTCAGTCCCTTTCCAGCAACCTTCTCACTTAGGATCTCATGTTAAAATGGAATTTGTGACTTCTGAAGAAGTTTCCTATTTTATATTTAGTGAGAACTAAGTACATTAGTTACAAGCAATTAGGACCTATATCAGTGGAATTTTTATATTTGTTTTTATGTGTTTGGCCTGCCATTTGATAGCATTGTGTGCTACATGAATGCTCTGAGAAATCATACTAGAAAACATTTTTGGAAACTTGTATATATTATTAAACAATAATTCCTTTCATCCTGTATATCCTGGTTTATGAAAGTCTTTTGCTTTATTTTGGCCTAATTCAGTATGTTTGCATTTCTGTGGTTCCTTATTTATATAAATTTAACTTTTCCATCCATATCTTTAAGTGAAATTATCAATAAATTTAAACTTGAGTTTCCTGTGTGCAAAGGTAAGGAACTGATTTTGAATCTTTGGGTTCCTCAGATTGCAGATTATTATTATGAAGAAAGAACCTGTATTCTTCGTTGTGTCTTACACCTTCTCACTTACTTCCAAGATGAAAGACACCCCTATAGGGTAAGCTTGTTTAGTCCTCTTGGTTCTCTTTACACTGTATCATCTTAATAATTTTATTAATATTATTTGAATATTTACCTTTTATTCTAGGTATAATTTACTCTCTTGATTTTTTAAAGGTTGAATATGCAGACTGTGTTGATAAATTGGAGAAGGAACTAGTTTCAAAATACAGACAGCAGTTTGAAGAGCTTTATAAAACTGAAGCACCAACTTGGGAGACACATGGAAATCTCATGGTATGTGGTTACTGTGCTCTCCTGTAACTCTTTTGTTTTTTGAGATGGAGTCTCGCATTGTCACCCAGGCTGGAGTGTAGTGGTGCGATCTTGGCTCACTGCAACCTCCATCTCCTGAGTTTAAGCAGTTCTCCTACCTCAGCCACCCAAGTAGCTGGGATTACAGGCACCTGTCACCACGCCCAGCTAACTTTTGCATTTTTAGTAGAGACGGGGTTTCACCACCTTGGCCAGGCTGGTCTCGAACTCCTAACCTCAGGTGATCTGCCCACCTCAGCCTCCCAAAGTGCTGGGATTGCAAGCGTGAGCCACCACACCTGGCCTGGAACTCTTAGGAGGATTGTACACCCTTGCTTATAGAACTGCAAGTTAAATTATGTATTCATTCATTTAAAACACACAGATTATCTTTTTTTTTTTTTTTTTTTTTTTTGAGACGGAGTCTTGCTGTGTCGCCCAGGCTGGAGTGCAGTGGCCGGATCTCAGCTCACTGCAAGCTCCGCCTCCCGGGTTTACACCTCCGGAGTAACTGGGACTACAGGCGCCCGCCACCTCGCCCGGCTAGTTTGTTTGTATTTTTTAGTAGAGACGGGGTTTCACCGTGTTACCCAGGATGCTCTCGATCTCCTGACCCCGTGATCCACCCGTCTCGGCCTCCCAAAGTGCTGGGATTACAGGCTTGAGCCACCGCGCCCGGCCTTTTTTTTTTTTTTTTTTTGGTGAGATGGAGTCTCCCTCTGTTGCTCAAGCTGGAGTGCAATGGCACAGTCTCAGCTCACTGCAACCTCTGCTTCCAGGGTTCAAGTGGTTTTACTGCCCCAGCCTCCCAAGTAGCTGGGTTTACAGGTGCCTGCCACCACGCCCAGCTAATTTTTTGTATTTTTAGTAGAGATAAGAGATATGGTTTCACCATGTGGGCCAGGCTGGTCTTGAACTCCCGACCTCAGGTGATCTGCCTGCCTTAGCCTCCAAAAGTGTTGGGATTACAGGCGTGAGCCACTGCGCCTGACCTAGATTATCATTCTTTTTTTTTTTTTTTTTTTGAGACGGAGTCTCACTCTGTCGCCCAGGCTGGAGTGCAGTGGCCAGATCTCAGCTCACTGCAAGCTCCGCCTCCCGGGTTTACGCCATTCTCCTACCTCAGCCTCCCGAGTAGCTGGGACTACAGGCGCCCGCCACCTCGCCCTAGCTGGGACTACAGGCGCCTGCCACCTTGCCCGGCTAGTTTTTTGTATTTTTTAGTAGAGACGGGGTTTCACCGTGTTAGCCAGAATGGTCTCAATCTCCCGACCTCATGATCCACCCACCTTGGCCTCCCAAAGTGCTGGGATTACAGGCTGAGCCACCGCGCCCGGCCTAGATTATCATTCTTGAGAAAAGTTTGAACATGTCATATAAATCAAAATATTGATGACATTAATTAGTAGTACTTAATTCTGACTTTGACTTTTTTGCAATCCCATTACTTTCATTTCTTACCTAAAATTTGTTTAGTGGTTAATAGAATTCTGAACTTAATATTTCATCTTATTATTTTCTGCTCAGTGTGTAACACCAGTCTGATTATTTTATCCTAATTTCTAAACCAGTTTGCATCTATAGATTGTAGCGTGACCTTGTTTGTTTTAAAAATAATACATTCTTATTAAAACACATAAAAAACACAGCTACTTAAAAAATAGTTAATGGATGAAAAGGGTCCGTTCATACATATAACATTCCTGTCCTTGGAGAGTTTGCAGTCAGAAGCATGAAATTGTAATACAAGCCTAAAATTCCCGGGAATAAGTTTAGGACAATTTAAAATCTAAATGAAGAGAACTTTAAAAATGCTATAAAAGGTGTAAAAGAAGACATAACTGAGGCTGGGCACAGTGGCTATAATCCTAGCACGGTGGGAGGCCAAGGCAGGCAGATTACTTTACGTCAGGAGTTCGAGACAAGCCTGGCCAACATGGTAAAACCCTGTTTCTACTAAAAATACAAAAATTGGCTGGGCACGGTGGCTCAGACCTATAATCCCAGCACTTTGGGAGGCCAAGGTGGGCGGATCACTTGAGTCAGGAGTTCAAGACCAGCCTGGCCAACATGGTGAAACCCCATCTCTACTAAAAATACAAAAATTAGGCGAGTGTGGTGCACCCACCTGTAGTCTTAGCTACTCGGGAGGCTGGAGTGGGAGGATCACTTGAGCCCAGGAGACAGAGGTTACAGTGAATCAAGATTGTGCCACTGTGTTCCAGCCAGGGTGACAGAGCAAGACTCCGTCTCAAAAAGAGGAAAAAACCATAAAAAATAAAAATGCAAGCCTGGCCAATATGGTGAAACCCCGTCTCTAGTAAAAATACAAAAAAAATTAGCTGTGCATGGTGATGTGTGCCTCTCATCCCAGCTACTCGGGAGGCTGAGGCAGGAGAATTGCCTGAACCCAGGAGGCAGAAGTTGCAGTGAGTCGAGTTTGCGCTACTGCACTCCAGCCTAGGCAACAGAGCAAGGCTCTGTCTCAGAAAAATAAAATTAGAATACAAAAGTTAGCTGGGCGTGGTGGCATGCACCTGTACTCCCAGCTACTCAGGAGGCTGAGGCGGGAGAATTGCTTGAATCCAAGTGGTGGAGATTGCAGTGAGCCAAGATGATGCCATTGCACTCTGGCCTGTGCAACAGAGCAATCTCTGTCTCAAAAAAAAAAAAAAAAAAGACATAACCAAAGGGAAAGACACACCATATATATATATTTTTTGGGGATGGAGTTTCGCTCTTGTTGCCCAGGCTGGAGTGCAATGGTGCAATCTTGGCTCACCACAACCTCTGCTTCCCAGGTTCAAGTGATTCTCCTGCCTCAGCCTCCCAAGTAGCTGGGATTACAGGCATGCGCCACCACACCAGGCTAATTTTGTATTTTTAGTAGAGATGGGGTTTCTCCATGTTGGTCAGACTGGTCTCGAACTCCTGACCTCAGGTGATCCGCCCGCCTTGGCCTCCCAAAGTGCTGAGATTACAGGTGTGAGCCACCACGCCTGGCCTACTATGACACATCATACTCTTTTTTTTTGAGACGATGTTTTACTCTTGTTGCCCATGCTGGAGTGCAGTGGCATGATCTTGCTTTACCACAGTCTCCGCCTCCCAGGTTCAAGCACATCTCCTGCCTCAGCTTCCTGAGTAGCTGGGATTAAAGGCATGCGCCACCATGCACAGCTAATTTTGTATTTTGAGTAGAGATTGGGTTTCTCCATGTTGGTCAGGCTGGTCTTGAACTCCTGACCTCAGGTGATCTGCCTGCCTCAACCCACCAAAGTGCTGGGATTATGGGGGTAAGCCATTGGGCCCGGCTGACACACCATATGCTTTTTTTTTTTTTTTTTTTTTTTTGGAGACGGAGTCTCGCTCTGTTGCCCAGGCTGGAGTGCAGTGGCATGATCTCAGCTCACTACAACCTCTGCTTTCAAGCGATTCTCCTGCCTCAGCCTCCCGAGTAGCTGGGATTACAGGCATGCCACCATGCCCAGCTAGTTTTTTGTACTTTTAGTATAGACAGAGTTTCACCGTGTTAGCCAGGATGGTCTCACTTTCCTGACCTTGTGATCCACTGGCCTTGGCCTCCGAAAGTGCTGGGATTACTGGTGTGAGCCATCGCACCTGGCCTCATTGTGGTTTTAATTTGTATTTCCCTGATGACTAGTGATGTTGAACATCTTTTCACGTGCTTATTATACCTTCTTCAGTCAAGTGTCTGTTGACTTTTTATCCCGTTGTTTTTCGTGGATGTTTGTCTTACCAAATTGTGAGAGTTCTTTATATACAGTATTGTAGATGTAAGCTGTTTACCAGATAGATGTTTCACAACTATTTTCTTTCACCTACTGGCTTGTCTTTTCCCACCTTAACTCTATCTTTCTTTTTCTTTTTGAGACAAGGTCTCGGTTTGTCCCTCAGACTGGAATCCAGTGGTGGGAACCTGGTTCACTGCAGTCTCGACCTCCCTGACTCAAGTGACCCTCCTGCCTCAGCCCCACAAGCAGCTGGGACTACAGGCGGGTACCACCACACTTGGCTAATTTTTTTTTTTTTTTGTAGAGATGGTTTTGCCATGTTGCCCAGGCTCGTCTTAAGTTCCATAGCTCAAATGGTTTATCTGCCTTGGTGCCTCCCAAAGTGCTGAGATTACAGGCATGAGCCACACTGCTCCTAGACTGTATCTTTCCAAGAACCAACATTTTAATTTTAGTGTTTTGTTTTGTTTTGTTTTGTTTTGTTTTTGAGACAGTCTTACTCTGTCACCCAGGCTGGAGTGCAGTGGCACGATCTTGGCTAAGTGTAATCTCTGCCTCCCGGGTTCAAGGGATTCCCCCTGCCTCTAGCCTCCCAAGTAGCTGGGATTACAGGCATGTGCCACCACACCTGTCTTATTTTTGTTATTTTTAGTAGAGATGAGGCTTCGCCATGTTGGTCAGGCTAGTCTCACTCCTGACCTCAGGTGATCCACCTGCCTCAGCCTCCCAGAGTGCTAGGATTACAGACATGAGCCCCCTCGCCCAGCCAAAATTTTAAGTTTTGATAAATTTTTTTTTCAGTTTTGTCTATTATGGCTCCTGCCTTTTGGAGCTTATCCTTAAATGTTTGATAGAATTTACCAGTGAAGCCATCTGGGCCTGGAGTTTTCTTTGTGGAAAGGCTTTTAATTATTTTATTTATTGATTAAATTTTTTTTGATCTCTTTTTAACATTTTCATCAAGTTTCTAACAAAGTTTTAAATACTGAATTGTTTTCCTTGATTGATACGGAGCTATTCAAGTTTCCTATTTCTATTTGGGACAATTTTGGTAATTTGTGTCTTTTAAGGAATTTGTTCATTTCATTTCACTAGTGAAATGTATTTACCTAAGGCTGTTCATGTTATTTTCTTATCCTTTTACTCTCTTTGGAGTCTAGTGCTGTGCCCTTACTCATTTCTGATAATGATAGTTTTGTCTTCAATTTTCTTTATTTAAAAAAAATTTTTTTTTGAGACGGTCTCTTTCTGTAGCCCAAACTGGAGTGCAGTGGCGTAATCTTGGCTCACTGCAACCTCCACCTTCAGGACTCAAGTGATTCTTGTGCTGCCTCAGCATCCCAAGTAGATGGGAGTACAGGTGCGCACTATTAAGCTCAGCTTTTTTTTGTATTTTAGTAGAGACAGGGTTTCACCATGTTGCCCAGAGTGGTCTCGAACTCCTGAGCTCAGGTGATCTGCCCCGCTCAGTCTCCCAAAATGCTGGGATTATAGGCATGAGCTACCGCGTCCGACCAGCTTTCTTTATTATGATGTTTTATATTTAATTGATTTCTGTTCTGTGTACGTGTGTATATATATATATGTAATTTTCACTCTTGTTGCCCAGGCTGGAGTGTAATGGTGTGATCTTGGCTCACTGCAACCTCCGCCTCCGGGTTTAAACTATTCTCCTGCCTCAGGTTCCCAAGTAGCTGGGATCACAGTTGCCCACCACCACGCTCAGCTATTTTTTGTATTTTTAGTAGAGACGGGGGTCTCACCATGTTGGCCAGGCTGCTCTTGAACTCCTGACCTCATGATCTGCCTGCCTCAGCGTCCCAAAGTGCTGGGATTACAGGCGTGAGCCAGCATGCCCGTCCTCTCTCTCTTTTTTTAAAATCGATTTCTGCCTCTGTGTGTGTGTGTGTGTGTGTGTGTATACCCAGCCTTGTTCTTTATTTTATATATATATTTTTTTCCTCTCTTTTTTATTTTTATTTTTATTTTTATTTTTTCGAGACGGAGTCTTGCTCTGTCACCCAGGCTGGAATGCAGGGATGCGATCTAGGCTCACTGCAATCTCCGCCTCCCGGGGTTTACGCCATGCTCCTGCCTCAGCCTCTCAAGTAGCTGGGACTACAGGCGCCCGCCACCACGCCTGGCTAATTTTTTGTATTTTTGGTAGAGACAGGATTTCACTGTGTTAGTCAGGATGATCTTGATCTCCTGATCTCGAAATCCGCCCGCCTTGGCCTCCCAAAGTGATGGGATTATAGGCGTGAACCACCGCCTGGCCTCCTCTCTTTTTTTAATGGATGTGTGTGTGTGTGTGTGTGTGTGTGTGTGTGTGTGTGTGTGTGTTGGAAGTCTCACTCTGTCACCCAGAGTGAGACTCTGGATTTAATGTGCAAATATTGGATGTTTTTCGTAAATATCTTTTTTTTGTTTTTTTTTTTTAGATGGGTTCTTCCTCTGTTGTCCAGGCTGGAGTATAGTGGCACAATCACAGCTCACTGCAGCCTTGACCTCCTGGGCTCAGGTAATCCTACTACCTCAGCCTCCCAACTAGCTAGGACTACAAGCATGCTCCAGGTTTTGCCCTGTTGCCCAGGCTGGTCTTGAACTCCCGGGCTGAAGGGATCTGACCACCTTGCCCTCCCAAAGTGCTGGGATTACAGGTGTGAGGTACTATACCAGACGAAACATCTTACTGTTCCCAATGTTTTTATTTGGTTCTTTTATCTGAGAACACATTTTTTGTCATTTTAGTCTTCTAAAATTTACTGTCTCATGTTTTATGGCCTACCCTATGATCTTTCTTGGTGATTGTACCTGTACACCTGGAAAGAATGTCTAGTTTTGTCAGTTGAATAGTATGATTTTATTAGCAAGGGATTGTTAATAATCTAAATGCTCATCCAAGTGATCAGGTTAAATAAATGATGGCATTTATATGCAGTGGAATACTATGTAGTATTAAAAATATTGAGGGTATTAGTTGAATAATCTATAGCATATCCACATAATGAATTATTATGCACATAAAAGGATTAAAAATAGGGATTTTGTGTGTGTGTGTGTGTGTGTGTGTGTGTGTGTGTGTGACAGAGTCTGACTGTGTCACCCAGGCTAGGGTACAGGGCCATGGTCGTAGCCTACTGCAGCCTCAACCTCCCTAGCTCAAGCGACTCTCCTGCCTTAGGCTCCAGTGTAGCTAGTATTACAGGCATGCACCTCTATGCCTGGCTAATTTTTAAACACTTTTTGTAGAGATGAGTCTCGCTGTGTTTCTCAGACTAGTCTTAAACTCCTGGACTCAGACAATCCTCCCACCTTGGCCTCCCAAAGTATTCAAGTGTTAGGCTCATAGATGTGAGCCATTAGGCTTATAGATGTGAGCCACCCTGCTAGTCCAGAAAATTTTTACTATATCTTTATAGGAGATAATTTTTAAGATACATTGTTGTGGCTGAGTGTGTGGTGGCTCAGGCCTGTAATCCCACCACTTTGGAAGGTGAAGGTGGGAGGATTGGTTGAGCCCAGGAATTCAAGACCAGCCCTGGCAACATAGCAAGACCTTGCTTCTACAAAAAATTTAAAAAATTGGCCAGGTGTGGTGGCTCACGCCTGTAATCCCAGCACTTTGGAAGGCCAAGGTAGGCGGATCACCTGAGGTCAGGAGTTCAAAACCAGTCTGGCCAAGATGGTGAAACTCTGTCTCTACTAAAAAGAAAAAAATTAGCCAGGCGTGGTGGCAGGTGCCTGTAATCCCAGCTACTCGGGAGGCTGAGGCAGGAGAATCACTTGAACTTGGGAAGCAGAGGTTGCAGTGAGCCAAGATCGTGCCATGCACTCCAGCCTGGGGGACAAGAGTGAGACTTCATCTCAAAAAAAAAAAAACAAAAACAAAAATTAAAAGAATTAGCCATGGCCGGGCACTGTGGCTCACGCCTGTAATCCCAGCACTTTGGGAGACTGAGGTGGGTGGATCACGAGGTCAGGAGTTCGAGACCAGCCTAGCCAACATGGTGAAACCCTGTCTCTACTAAAAATACAAAAATTAGGTGGGTGTGGAGGCGTATGCCTGTAATCCCAGCTACTTGGGAGACTGAGGCAAGAGAATCGCTTGAACCTGGGAGGCGGAGTTTGCAGTAAGCCGAGATTGCGCCATTGCACTCCGGCCTAGGTGACAGTGTGAGACTCCGTCTCAAAAAAAAAAAAAAAGAGCCAGACATGGTGCTAAACTGTAGTTTCAGCTACTTGGATGGCTGAGGCAGGAGGATCGCTTGAGCCCGGTGGGTCAAAGCTGCAGTGAGCTGTGATCATAGCAGTGCATTGTGGGTGACAGAGCGAGACCCTCTCTCAAAAGAAAAGATATATTGGTTGGCTGAGCACAGTGGCTTACGCCTATAATTCCTAGTACTTTGGCCTCCCAGGAGGATCTATTGAGGCCAGGAGTTCAAAACCAGCCTGTGCAACTTAGCAAGACCCTTTCTCTCCCAAAGATTTAAAAAAAGAAAAAATGAGCCAGGCGTGTTTGTGCTCACTTTTAGTCCTAACTACTTGGGAGGCTCAGGTGAGGGGGTGGCTGCCATGAGCTATAATTGTGCTGCTGCACTCCAGCCTAGGTGATAGAGTCAGACCCTGTCTCTTAAAAAAAAAAAAGCCAAAAATCTGTCTCTTAAAAAAAAAATCAAATACGGGCCAGGTGCAGTGGCTTGGGCCTGTAGTTTCAGCTATTTAGGAGGCTGAGGTAGGAGGATCAGTTGAGTGTAGGAGTTTGAGCAGCCATAATCTGCCACTGCACTCTATCCTGGGTGACAGATTGAGACCCTTTCTTTAAAAAATGTTTTTTAAGTACTGTTTTTAATCTCACGTTATTTCTCTGCCATTTTTTCTTCATCGATCGTACAGACAGAGCGCCAAGTGTCTCGCTGGTTTGTTCAGTGTCTTCGGGAACAGTCCATGCTGCTAGAAATTATTTTCCTTTATTATGCATACTTTGAGATGGCACCCAGTGACCTACTTGTATTAACCAAGATGTTTAAAGAGCAAGGATTTGGTAGTAGGCAGACCAATAGGCACCTGGTGGATGAGACTATGGATCCTTTTGTAGATCGGATTGGGTAAGTCAGTGAATTGAACATCATGGAACTTGTAGTGTTTAGAGCATTGATACTATAGTGGTATGAAAGCAGGTTGGGGGTAGGTGTACTTTTCACTTAATGGGTGGGGAAATAGATAGGTCTATTACCACGTTCCCTTTCACACAGGGAGTAAAGACTGGGATTGAGAGAGGGCCCTCAAAATGAGTATTGTAATCTGCTCTTTTACTTACTGTCTTCATTTAAGGGGTTCATCCATTCAACAAAAATTCGTTGAACAACTATTGTAGGCCAAGCCCTATGCAAATGCTAACAAGATAGTGATAAATAAGGCATATATGCTCACTGTTCTCTTTCAGGTGATAGTCTATGGACTTTAAATTTCTTGTTTTTTCTATATTTATGACCATGGATATATCCACAATCGGGGGCCTGGTCACTCTGTCAGCAAAGATACATACGAGTTAATTTTGTGTGTCTGTGTGGTATAGATGGGGTCTCACTTTGTTGTCCAAGATAGTCTTGAACTCCTGGCCTCAAGTGATCCTCCCACCTCTGCCTCTCAAAGTGTTAGGATCATAGGCATGAGCCACCATGCCTGGCCCAATAGGTTTTTTTGATATTGCTGTGTCTTATATCTCACCTTTGTCTCTAGTGAGTTTCAGAACAGGATATATAACATGATGATACTGTTTTTCTTTCTAGCTACTTCAGTGCCCTCATCCTGGTGGAGGGCATGGATATTGAGTCCTTACATAAGTGTGCTTTGGATGACAGAAGAGAACTGCACCAGTTTGCGCAGGATGGGCTTATTTGTCAGGTGAACTTGGAATAGGCTCTTTTTTTTTCAGAGGGTTTATGTTAGTAATAGCTTTCAACTACTGACCTGCTGCATAACATTTTCAGTGTTGTGGGACTCTACATTGTTCAGTGATGTGGAGGTTCTACAATGTTTTTGTTTTGTTTTGTTTTTTTGAGACGAAGTCTTGCTCTGTCACCATGCTGGAATGCAGTGGCGTGATCTTGGCTCACTACCATTTCCACCTCCCCAGTTCAAGTGATTCTCCTGCCTCAGCCTCCCAAATAGCTGGGATCACAGCTAATTTTTGTATTTTTAGTAGAGACTGGGTTTCACCATGTTGGCCAAGATGGTCTCGATCTCCTGACCTCGTGATCCTCCTGCCTCAGCCTCCCAAAGTGCTGGGACTACAGGCTTGAGCCACCGTGCCCAGTCCGTTTTGTTTTTTTGAGACAGAGTTTTGCTCTGTCACCCAGGCTGGAGTGCAGTGGTGCCATCTCAGCTCACTGCAACCTCCACCTCCCAGGTTCAAGTGATTCTCATGCCTCAGCCTCTGGAATAGCTGGGATTACAGGCACACGCCACCACGCCCGGTTACTTTTTGTATTTTTAGCAGAGATGGGGTTTCACTATGTTGGCCAGGCTAGTCGTGAACCCCTGACCTCAAGTGATCCACCTACCTCAGCCTCCCAAAGTGCTGGAATTACAGGCTTGAGCCACTGTGCCTGGCCTCAACAGTGTTAAACAGTTGATTAGACCTGGAGGAAATCTCAGGTTCATCAGTCATCTATACTAAGGTGATAATTGAATCTGTGAGAGTGATTCATTCATGGAGATGGAACAAGGACAAAAGAGATCCAAGGAGAAAACCCTGGGGATTGACTGCATTTAGGGAGCCTGTGAAAGAAAAGGAAAGGGGAAAAACATTGAGATGAGATGGTTAGGAAGATAGAAAATGAAGACAGATTGTAGAAAGTTTGAGAAGGATCAGGGTAAAATTTCGAAAGAGTGTCTATTTTAACATGCATTTTATAATCTTAAGACTACATAAAATTAGTAGACAAATTTTGTGGGTAAAAGGAAGAGTAATTGTAATTGAGGAGTTTATTAGTGAGGTGACTGGGGGTTTGAGAAAAGTGAAATATCAGAATGAGAGAGTGAGGCCACTCTTTATGACTTGCTTATTGAGCATGATGAAGAATCTGGTCGAGGGATATTGACGCTTTCTGTTCAGAGATGTAGATGTGTTTTTTTCTCTCACTAGGATATGGACCATTTAATGTTGACCTTTGGGGACATTCCACATCATGCCCCGGTTCTTTTGGCCTGGGCTCTCCTCCGTCACACTCTGAACCCAGAAGAGACAAGTAGTGTGGTCCGGAAGATAGGTGGCACAGCCATCCAGCTGAATGTGTTTCAGTACTTGACCCGATTGCTCCAGTCACTTGCCAGTGGGGGAAATGATGTGAGTTTAAGGCTCTGGGTGGTGAGCATGGGAGTGAGCTGGCAGAAGCATTTTAATAATGTAATAGTTATAATGGTGGTGTGGATAATGGGATCATGTTGTAACCTTTCGAGAGCATTTAGACATCATCAGACGTTGTTTGAAATGTTTATGAACATTATCTTATTGAATCCTTCTTTGTGTTAAAGATTATCATTCTGTTTTACACATTAGGAAATTGAGACTCAGAGAGATGTAATTTGCCCAAAGCAACAAAAATAGCCAGTAAATGGTAGATAAGGTTTGAACTCTTTGCCAGTAAATTATATCTTAAGAAGTTAGCTTTGGCCATATTGACTGGAGAAGTCACTTTCAGGGGACTTAATCAACTGTAACAAGATGAATTAGAAATTCTCTTGAGTCTTATGTTGGGGTTTGAGTGACATAGTTTAGAGAGCTTGTTTGTTTGTTTATTTTTGAGACAGTCTCGCTCTGTCACCCAGGCTGGAGTGCAGTGGCGCGATCCTGGCTCACTGCAACCTCCGCCTCCCAAGTTCAAGCGATTCTCCTGCCTCAACCTCCCAAGTAGCTGGGACTATGGGTGCTTGCCACAACTCCTGGCTACTTTTTTGTATTTTTAGTAGAGATGGGGTTTCACCATCTTAGGCAAGCTGGTCTTGAACTCCTGACCTTGTGATCTACCTGCCTCAACCTCCCAAAGTGCTGGGATTACAGGCGTGAGCCACCGTGCCAGCTAATGAGCTTGTTTTGACGCGGTAAAATGAAACCTCAGGTTCAGCAATTATTTTTTCTTTTTCTTTTTCTTTTTTTTTTTTTTTTTTGAGACTGAGTCTTGCTCTATTGCCCAGGCTGGAGTGCAGTGGAATGACCTCAGCTCACTGCAACCTCTGCCTCCTGGGTTCAAGTGATTCTCATGCCTCAGCATCCCAGGTAGCTGGGATTACAGGCACCTGCCACCATGCCCGGCTAATTTTTGTATTTTTAGTAGGGATGGGGTTTCACCATGTTGGCCAGGCTGGTATCGAACTCCTGATCTCAAGTGATCTGTCCGCCTCGGCCTCCCAAAGTTCTGGGATTACAGGTGTGAGCCACCGTGTGCGGCCAGATCAGCAATTATTTTACTCCTTGGTTGGTATGCATTTGCCCAAAGGAGTTGAAAAGATATCCACACAAAAACATACACGCAGACATTTATAGCAGCTTTATTCATAATTAGCAGAACTCGGAAGCAACTAAAAGGTCGTTCAGTAAGTATAACTAAACTGTTGTACATCTAGATGATGGGATATTTATATACTGCCAAAAAGAAATGAGCCATCAAACCATGTAAAGACATGGAGAAAACATTAAATGCATATTAGTAATAAATGAAGCCAATCTAAAAAGGCTCCATAGTATATGATTCCAACTATGTGACATTCTGGAGAAGGCAAAACCATGGAGACTTTAAGGAGAATAGTGGGGCCGGGCGCGGTGGCTCAAGCCTGTAATCCCAGCACTTTGGGAGGCTGAGACGGGCGGATCACAAGGTCAGGAGATCGAGACCATCCTGGCGAACACGGTGAAACCCCGTCTCTACTAAAAAAATACAAAAAACTAGCCGGACGAGGTGGCGGGCGCCTGTAGTCCCAGCTACTCGGGAGGCTGAGGCAGGAGAATGGCGTAAACCCAGGAGGCGGAGCTTGCAGTGAGCTGAGATCTGGCCACTGCACTCCAGCCTGGGCTACAGAGCGAGACTCCGTCTCAAAAAAAAAAAGAGAGAATAGTGGGTTGCCAACGGTCTAGTGGTGCAGGCAGGAGGGCTGAATTAGGTAGAACACAGAGGATTTTTAGGGCAGTGAAGCTATTCCATGTTATACTACAACGATGGATACATGTCATACTTGTCCAAAAATCCATACAATGTACAACACAAGAGTGACCCTTAGTGTACACTGTGGACTTTGTGTGATAATAGTAATGCCAATTAAAGTTCTTCAGTTGTAACAATTGTACTGTTTTGGTAGGATGCTATTTACGTGTGGAGGCAAAGAATATATGGGAAATCTTTGTACTTTTCTGCTCAGTTTTGCTGTGAACCTAAAACTGCTGTACAAAACAAAGCCAATTTAAAAGAAAGAAGGCCGGGCGTGGTGGCTCAAGCCTGTAATCCCAGCACTTTGGGAGGCCAAGACGGGCGGATCACGAGGTCAGGAGATCGAGACCATCCTGGCTAACACGGTGAAACCCCGTCTCTACTAAAAACTACAAAAAACTAGCCGGGCTATGTGGCGGCGCCTGTAGTCCCAGCTACTCAGGAGGCTGAGACAGGAGAATGGCGTGAACCCGGGAGGCGGAGCTTGCAGTGAGCTGAGATCCGGCCACAGCACTCCAGCCTGGGTGACAGAGCGAGACTCCGTCTCAAAAATAAATAAATAAATAAATAAAAAGAAAGAAAACTCAGCCAGCAGGCCCTACTTGTCACTGGTTGGCTTATCTTGGTGGCCGTTCAGGTGCTATATCAATTCCCATTACCATATGCAGACTGTTTTCTGTAGGCTGGATATGGTTTTCTTCCCCACTCAAACTTTGATGATTTTGGCAATAATTCTTTTTGATTTTATTCTTGACTTCGTTGTAATATTTGTGGTTCCTGCTTCCTCTTTTCTCCCTTTGTCTTCCTGAGCTTGTAACTAAATTAGGAAAATTATGAAGCTTCAGATTTCCTTTCCGTTTGTTTACAAAGAATATATGAATGCGATAGGATTATGTTGAACCTGGGGAAGAGTTGTGTTACTCAGAATGATTCATTGACTCCTTTCTCATTCCAGTGCACCACCAGCACTGCATGCATGTGTGTCTATGGACTGCTCTCTTTTGTTCTGACCTCGTTGGAGCTGCACACATTGGGCAATCAGCAGGTAGTGTCTGGCTTTCATGAAGCTGTCTCTACTGCCCAGCTTTGCAATCAAGTCCCAAAAATATATCCCCGTTGGATCTGATACTATTTACCTCATGTGTTAATTTGTTTACTGGTGTTCTTTTTTTTTTGAGATGGAGTCCTGCTCTGTCGCCCAGGCTGGAGTGTGGTGGCACGACCTTGGCTCACTGCTACATCCGCCTCCTGGGTTCAAGCGATTGTCGTGTCTCAGTCTTCTAAGTAGCTGGAATTATAGGCGTCCGCCACCTTGCCCAGTTAATTTCTGTATTTTTTGTAGAGACAGGGTTTCGCCATGTTGACCAGGCTGGTCTTAAACTCATGACCTCAGGTAATCTGCCTACCTCGGCCTACCAAAGTGCTGGGATAACAGGTGTGAGCCACTGTGCCTGGCCTTGTTTTCATTTACTGTTATATAGGTGATAAATGTTAATTGTAAAAAAAAAACAGAAAATGCTGATAAAAAGAAAAAAGGATGATCCTATCACATAGATAACTTGTTAACATTTTGATGTATTCCCTTCCATTTTCCAGATATGTATATAGGTGAAAATAGAGTAATTCTTCTCTAGAAATAGAACAGCCATGGATATACTGTTTTTAAAATTTCTGTTTATTTTATTTATTTATTCTTTTTTTTTTTTTTTTTTGAGGCGGAGTCTTGCTGTGTCGCCCAGGCTAGAGTGCAGTGACGTGATCTCGGCTCACTGTACCCTCTGCCTCCTGGGTTCAAGCGATTCTTCTGCCTCACCCTCTGAAATAGCTGGGATTAGAGGTGCCTGCCACTGCGCCCGGCTAATTTTTGTATTTTTGGTAGAGATGGGGTTTCACCATCTTGGCCAGGCTGGTCTCAAACTCCTGACCTCATGATCCACCCACCTCGGCCTCCCAGAGTGCTGGGATTACAGGTGTGAGCCACCGCGCCCGGCCCTGTTTATTTATTTTTTAAGAGACAGGGTCTCAGTATGTTGCCCTGAACTCTAGTTGAACTCAAGTTGCCTTGAACTCTAGGACTCAAGTGGTCTTCTCACCTCGGCTTCCCAAATATATACCATTTTGTAACCTCATTTTTTTACTCTGTGGTACATCTGTCCCAGACATTTGTTGGTGCTAGTAAGTCTTCCGCAGTGGGATTTTTTTTTTTTTTTTTTTTTTTTTGTGACAGTCTTACTCTGTTGCCCAGGCTAGTCTTGAACTCCTGGGCTTAAGCAGTCCATCCTGTCAGCCTCTCACAGTGCTGGGATTACAGGTGTGAGCTATGGCATGTAGCCTAAAACGTTTTTTAAGATGAAACATTTCAAACTTACACCAGAGAAGACAAAATTACATAATGAACTCCATGAGCCCATCACCAGCTTTTACCTGTTGTCATCTCATGGATAATCTTTTTTCTGCCCCTTCCCTCCTTGATTATTTCAAAGCAATTGTCAGATACTATTTAACTTGATCTACAAACATTTCAACAAAACTTAACATTACAACCGTTATCACACAAAAGCCCCCACAGAAAATATTGTCTCTTTTTGTGTTTTGGAGACAGGCTGGAGTGCAGAGTACGGTGGTGCGATCTCGTCCCACTTCAACCTGCACCCCCTAGGTTTAGATGATCTTTTCACTCTAGCCTCCTGAGTGGCTGGGACTACAGGCGTGTGCCACCATGCTCAGCTAATTTTTGTGTTTTTCTTGTAGAGACAGAGTTTTGCCATGTTGGCCAGGCTGGTCCTAAACTCCTGACCTCAGGTGATCTGCCCGCCTCTGCCTCCCAGAAGTACTGGGATTACAGGTGTGAGCCACCATGCCCGGCTGAAGTTATTTTTCTTATGCTCAGATTGTGCCATCTTTGGCCTGTAATAGCTTTCTAAATCTGTTTGACACTACCCTTATATATTGTGATAGCTCTGTTGCTTTCTTTTTTTTTTCTCTGTTGCTTCCTTTTAAAATTTAATTAATTTCTTTTTCTTTTCTTTTCTTTTTTTTTTTTTTTTGAGACAGAGTCTCGCTCTGTCACCCAGGCTGGAGTGCAGTGGCACGATCTCGGCTTGCTGCAAGCTCCACCTCCTGAGTTCATGCCATTCTCCTGCCTCAGCCTCCCGAGTAGCTGGGTCTACAGTGCCCGCCATCACGCCTGGCTAAATTTTTTGTATTTTTAGTAGAGACAGGGTTTCACCGTGTTAACCAGGAGGGTCTCGATCTCCTGACCTCGTGATCCGTCTGCCTCGGCCTCCCAAAGTGCTGGGATTACAGGCGTGAGCCACGGGGCCTGGCCTTATTTATTTTTCTTTAATACGGAGTCTTGCTCTGTCACGCAGGCTGGAGAGTAAGTGGCGTGATCTCCACTCATTTCAACCTCCGCCTCCCGTGTTCAAGCAATTCTCCTGCCTCAGTCTCCTGAGTAGCTGGGTTTACAGGTGCATGCCACCACGTCTGGCTAATTTTAGTATCTTTAATAGAGATGGGGTTTTGCCATGTTGGTCAGGCTGGCCTCAAACTCCTGACCTCAAGTGATCCGCCTGCGTCATCCTCCCAAAGTGCTGGGATTACAGGCATGAACCACTGCACCAGGCCTATGTTTATTTTTTATTTTTTTGAAACGGAGTCTCATCTGTTGCCCAGGCTAGAGTACAGTGGCGCGATATCAGCTCACTGCAACCTCTGTCTCCTGGGTTCCAGTGATTTTCCTGCGTCATCCCCCTGAGCAGCTGGGATTACAGGTGTGAGCCACCATATCTGGCTGGTTTTTGTACTTTTAGTAGAGATTGCGTTTCACCTTGTTGGCCAGGCTGATCTCAAACTCCTGACCTCAAGTGATCCGCATGCCTCGGCCTGTCAAAGTGCTAGGATTATAGGTGTGAGCCACTGTGCTTTGCCTCTTTTCTCTGTTGCTTTCTGGTACAAGATGCTACAGGATTATCTTGTAAGATTCTTGCGTCAGACCTGGAATCTGCTTATTCCAAGGAGCCTTGGTTATTTTTAGTGGGAAATGATATTTGATGGGTATCCTGAAAACTAAATCACTGTGTTCATTTTCAGTGACTAGTAACTTGTTCTGTAAATTGACTAACTTGGTGAAAATTAAAATTTTTTTATTATTGGAGAGAAATGATTTTGTGTTGAATTGAAAGACTCAATCTCTAGAGGCTAGGTATGGTGGCTTATTCCTGTAATCCCAGCACTTTGGGAGACCAAAGAGGGCAGATCACCTGAAGTCAGGAGTTTGAGATTAGCCTGACCAACATGGTGAAGCCCTGTCTTTACTAAAAATACAAAAATTAGCTGGACATGGTGGCAGGCGCCTGTAATCCCAGCTACTTGGGAGGCTGAGGCAGGAGAATTTCTTGAACCCAGAAGGTGGAGCCGAGACTGTGACGATTGCACTCCAGCCTGGGCAACCAGAGCGAAACTTTGTCTCAAAAAAAAAAAAAGACTCAGTTTCTAAAGGTCATGGGCATAGAACAAAGTTGGTGGACTCTGGGAGATTTCTGGTTATTTTTGACCTGACCTTACACCTGGAGGATTGATATTAACATATTAGGGCCAGGCACTGTGGCCCACACCTGTAATCCCAGCACTTTGGGAGGCCAAGGCGGGCGGATCACCTGAGCTCAGGAGTTCAGGACCAGCCTGGGCAACATGATGAAGCCCTGTCTCTACCAAAAATACAAAAAGTTAGCTGAGCATGGTGGCGTGCACCGGTAGTCCCAGCTACTCAGGAGGCTAAGGTAGGATTGCTTGCCTGGGAGACACAGGTTGCAGTGTGCTGAGATGGCGTCACTGTACTCCAACCTGGGAGACGGGGTGAGACCCCCCCATATCAACAACAACAACAAAAACATTAGAGTTGCAGGAGTCCTGGTACTTGGATTTTAAAGAAATCATTCAGTGAGCATTTATTAGATTCCCTGTGTTTGCTAAGCTCTGTGCTAAGTGCTAAGGATAGAACAATTAAAGACATTGTTCTTGGCCAGGCACAGTGGCTCATGTCTGTAATCCCAGCACTTTGGGAGGCCAAGACAGACGGGCCACCTGAGGTCAGGAGTTTGAGACCAGCCCAGCCAACATGATGAAACTAAAATGCAGAGATTAGCTGGGCACGGTGGTGGGCGCCTGTAATCCCAGTTACTCAGGCGGCTGAGGCAGGAGAATTGCTTAAACTGGGGAGGCGGAGGTTGCAGTGAGCCAAGATCATGCCATTACACTCCAGTCTGGGTGAAACAGTGAAACTTCGTCTAAAAAAAAAAGACAGACATTGTTTGTGCCCTCTAGGAGAGCAGTCTAGCTGAGCCTAGTAATAACTTACATTTATGTGGCATTTTTGAATTTACAGTCTACTTCCACGTACCTTATCTCATTTAATCCTTATTTATAATCCTTACTTATAATTCTACTCTGAAGCAGATATTACTGTCCCCATCTTACAGATAAAGCATTTCTGGTTCAGGGAGATGAATTTGTCTAACATTACACAGCAGACACAACACACCCTGGACAGGATATCATCTTACTTTTTAAACCTAGAGTTCTTGGCTCGGCATGGTGGTACACTCCTATAACCTAGTGGTTTAGGAGGCCGAGGTGAGAAGATCACTTAAACCCAGGAGTTAAAGGCTGCAGTGAGCTATGATGGTGCCACTGCACTCCAGTCTTGGCAATAGCAAGACCCTGTCTCTAAAAATAGATACGTATCTACTTACATACATACATACATACAAAAAAGGTAAAAAGAGGCTGGATTCACGCCTGTAATCCCAGCACTTTGGGAGGCTAAGGCGGGCGGATCACGAGGTCAGGAGATCGAGACCATCCTGGCTAACATGGTGAAACCCTGTCTCTCCTAAAAATACAAAAAATTAGCCTGGTGTGGTGGCAGGTGCCTGTAGTCCCAGCTACTCTGGAGGCTGAGGCAGGAGAATGGTGTGAACCTGGGAGACGGAGCTTGCAGTGAGCCGAGATCGTGCCACACCACTCCAGCCTGGGCGGCAGAGTGAGACTCTGTCTCAAAAAATGAAAAGGTTAAAAAGAAAGAAACAGGCCGGGCGCGGTGGCTCAAGCCTGTAATCCCAGCACTTTGGGAGGCCGAGACGGGCGGATCACGAGGTCAGGAGATCGAGACCATCCTGGCTAACATGGTGAAACCCCGTCTCTACTAAAAAATACAAAAAAACTAGCCGGGCGAGGTGGCGGGCGCCTGTAGTCCCAGCTACTCGGGAGGCTGAGGCAGGAGAATGGCGTAAACCCGGGAGGCGGAGCGTGGAGCTTGCAGTGAGCTGAGATCCGGCCAGTGCACTCCAGCCTGGGTGACAGAGCGAGACTCCGTCTCAAAAAAAAAAAGAAACAAACCCACTCACCCAGAATTCTTGCACTCTAGGCTGGGTGATAGAGTATGACCTTGTCTTCTCTAAACATAAACAAATAAATCAGTCTGCCAACCCATCCACCCTTAAGCAGTTTTTTGTTTGTTTTTTTGAGACAGAGCCTTACTTTATTGCCCGGGCTAGAGCACAGTGGTGTGATCTCGGCTCACTGCTACCTCCATTGCCTGGGTTCAAGTGATTCTCATGCCTCAGTCACCCAAGTAGCTGGGATTACAAGGTGTGCGCCACCACGCCTGGCTAACTTTCATTTTTTTTTTTTTTTTTTTTTTTTTTGAGGCGGAGTCTCGCTCTGTCGCCCAGGCTGGAGTGCAGTGGCCAGATCTCAGCTCACTGCAAGCTCCGCCTCCCGGGTTCACGCCATTCTCCTGCCTCAGCCTCCCAAGTAGCTGGGACTACAAGCGCCCGCCACCACGCCCGGCTAGTTTTTTGTATTTTTTGGTAGAGACGGGGTTTCACCGTGTTAGCCAGGATGGTCTCGATCTCCTGACCTCGTGATCCGCCCGTCTCGGCCTCCCAAAGTGCTGGTATTACAGGCTTGAACCACCGCGCCCGGCCTAACTTTCATATTTTTAGTAGACACAGGGTTTCACCATGTTGGCCAGGCTGGTCTTGAACTCCTGACCTCAAGTGATCTGCTGGCCTCAGCCTCCCAAAGGGTTAAAATTATAGGGGTAACGCCCGCACCCAGCCAACCAACCAACCAATTCTTAACCAGTTCTTTCTGACTTTCTATATTAAGATGTTTATTTTATTTTATTTTATATTTTATTTTATTTTATTATTTTATTTTATTTTATTTATTTGTTTTCAAGATGAGGATTTACTATGTTGCCCAGGGTGCTCTGGAACTCCTGGATTGAAGTAGTCATCCCACTTTAGTGTTTATTGGTGTTTTGGTGTTTTTATTTCAAAAGAATACAATAATAAAGATAGACTGGTTCAGCTAGGGAAAATGATCCGTTTTTCTCCCCTCCGTAAACAGGATATAATTGATACAGCATGTGAAGTCCTGGCCGACCCTTCTCTTCCGGAACTGTTCTGGGGAACAGTAAGTATGTCAGAGAGAGTCACTGCATAGCAAAAGAATTGATCAAACACTTGTTTTCGTACAGGTTTTGTACTAAGCATTCATGTGTATTTTCTCACTTAATCTTCATAAAAATGTATGAACTACATACTATTACTGTCCCTCTTTTAATGTGATGACATATGACACTTGGAGATGTGAAATGATTTGCTCAAAGTCACACTTAGAAAGAGGCAGCCAAAACCCAGTTCTGACTTGAGTCTGCAGCCCACATTATTACCATACCAGTGTGCTGTCTCCAACCCACCAGTTTTTTTGTTTTGTTTTGTTTTTGTTTTGTTTTGTCTTTTGAGATGGAGTCTTGCTCTGTTGCCCAGGCTGGAGTGCAATGGCGCAATCTCGGCTCACTGCAACCTCTGCCTCCCGAGTTTAAGCAATTCTCCTGCCTCAGCCTCCCAAGTAGCTGGGATTACAGGCGCCCGCCCACCATGTCCCGCTAATTTTTTGTATTTTTTAGTAGAGATGGGGTTTCACTATGTTGACCAGGCTGGTCTTGATCTCCTGACCTTGTGATCCGCCCACCTCAGCCTCCCAAAGTGCTGGGATTACAGGCGTGAGCCACTGCGCCCGGCCTTCCAACCCACCAGTTTTTTGTTTTCATATATGGCAGTGTTTTAGACACCAGTGTTCCCGCAGCTCTTGAAAGTACTTTTAGGAGATTGTAACTGTAGCCTATGAGTTGTCAGGGTATTATAACTAGTTAGAGTGAGAATTTGGCTTTGAAAAGAACAATTTCTCACCAGTACTTGCTCTGAGTGTTGATAATAACCTCAAACCTCAAGATCCAACTGATGATCTACCTGTATATTTTACCCTCTGTTTTGTAAGATGCTGTCTGATGTTCTAGAACCACAGTGCTCCTAGGAGAAGCTGGTATGAAACAGTATCTAGAGTGAGGATCTGTGGCTCCTGTATGGTAGCTAACTGCTGACATAGTTGGGTAGTTTGCACTTTAGTGGAAACATGTAATGCACAGGTGAACAATACTGTCTTTCCATAGAAAGGATGGCTGGGAAGAGGTCACTAGATAGAATAGTAGTCTCTTTTTAGGTCCCTCACTAAATCAATTGTTTTATATCCTTTTTCAGTGGAAATGTGAAAGTCTTAAATTATTAAGGAGGGATGATATCTGTCTAAAAGGAAAGATTAATTCTAAATTTTCTCATGATTGCTGGGAAATTTGGAGAGATGTTAATTTGTGGATAATGTGAAGATCAGTGATTTGTCCCCTTCCACCACAGGAGCCAACTTCGGGCCTTGGGATCATTCTGGACAGTGTGTGTGGCATGTTTCCCCACCTCCTCTCCCCACTCCTGCAACTGCTCCGAGCCCTGGTATCAGGGAAGTCCACTGCCAAAAAGGTAAGTTGCTCAGTCAGGTAAGTAAAGAGAATGGGAGATTCTTTATGGAGACTTTATAAAATAGGAATCTTTTTTGCTTTCCACATTGCAGTTCTACTGCCATGACAAAAGTTATTCTGAAGGTGAATGAAAGATACCAAAGATAGCACCTCAATTCTATAAAACTAAATAATATTTCATTAAGCACTTATTGTAGATACTGTGGGACTAAGACTAAGTATAAAGTTCCTTAATATCTACTTAGAAGTTACTAGATATAAGAAATAAATAGCTAAGAGCCAGGTGTTATGGAGTAAATATCATTTGAGCAATAAAGACCATACTGTTCAGGAGAGATAACTGCCCTTGTGGAGTGATGGGGACTTGAGTTGAGTGTTAAAGCATAGTGCAGATTTGGTGAGGGGAGCAGAAGGCAATTCCAAGAACAGTCACAGTGGTGGGCTTCTCGAAGTTTGAGAGTCTGGTTGAGAGAGCAGCCTGGGACCTCCCCTTGCTTATCCT
Source organism: Rhinopithecus roxellana (assembly GCF_007565055.1). Lineage (NCBI taxonomy): Eukaryota > Metazoa > Chordata > Mammalia > Primates > Cercopithecidae > Rhinopithecus > Rhinopithecus roxellana. The sequence goes on from NC_044564.1 coordinate 18,285,456, forward strand.
GGAGGGGAATGTGTGATGGTTTTTTCTGTTGGCAGGTATATAGCTTCTTGGATAAGATGTCTTTCTACAATGAACTTTATAAACACAAGCCTCATGATGTAATCTCCCATGAAGATGGAACTCTTTGGCGGAGACAAACACCCAAACTCCTTTATCCCCTTGGTGAGATAAAGAGATCCCCCGTTTTTTGACAGCTTTTTTTTTTTTTCTGGTGTCTTGCTGTCTCACCCAATCTGGAATGCAGTGGCATGATCATAGCTCACTGAAGCCTCAAACTCCTGGACTCAAGTGATTCTCCCACCTTAGCCTCCCAAAGCACTGGGATTACAGACGTGAGCCAGTGCACCCAGCCAGTTATACTTTGAGGCTCATATCTATTCCAGGTGCTCAAAGAGGAAAATATAGAGGGAATAGCCTTTTTTTTTTCTTGAGACAGAATCCTGCTCTGTCACCCAGGCTGGCGTGCAGTGGCACGATCTCGGCTCACTGCAAGCTCCGCCTCCCGGGTTCACGCCATTCTCCTGCTTCAGCCTCCCGAGTAGCTGAGACTACAGGAGCCCGCCACCACGCCCGGCTAATTTGTTGTATTTTTAGTACAGATGGGGTTTCACCGTGTTAGCCAAGATGGTCTCGATCTCCTGACCTTGTGATCCGCCTGCCTCGGCCTCGCAAAGTGCTGGGATTACAGGTGTGAGCCTCCGTGCCCAGCCTAGCCTCACTGTTTTAATCCTGGCATCATCACCACTGACTTCTCCAGTGATCTAGGTCCTAGCAGTCCTATGAGGTATTGTTATCATCATTTGAATGGAAAACTATTCTTTGCATTCAAATGATTTTCAGACATGTAGAAAGAGTCACTTGTCAGCCAGGTGTGGTGGCTCACGACTATAATCCCAACACTTTGGGAGGCCGAAATGGGCGATCACCTGAGGTCGGGAGTTCGAGACCAGCCTGACCAACATGGTGAAACCCTGTCTCTACTAAAAATACAAAATTAGCTCGGCGTGGTGGTGCATGCCTGTAATCCCAGCTACTCGGGAGGCTGAGGCAGGAGAATCGTTTGAATTCGGGAAGTGGAGGTTGCAGTGAGCTAAGATCATGCCATTGCATTCCAGCCTGGGCAACAAGAGTGAAACTCCATCTCAAAGAAAAAAGAAACTTGTCTACATGAGAAGAACTTTTTTGGGTATTTTAAATGAAAAAGCCGTAGGAATGTTAGCTACTAAGAAGAGAGCCTGTGAATCCCAGAACTTTGGGAGGCCGAGACAGGCAAATCACTTGAGGCTAGGAGTTTGAGACCAACCTGACCAACATGGTAAAACCCCGTCTCTACTAAAAATACAAAAATTAGGCCGGGCACGGTGGCTCAAGCCTGTAATCCCAGCACTTTGGGAGGCCGAGACGGGCGGATCACGAGGTCAGGAGATCGAGACCATCCTGGCTAACACGGTGAAACCCCGTCTCTACTAAAAATACAAAAAACTAGCCGGGCGAGGTGGCGGCGCCTGTAGTCCCAGCTACTCTGGAGGCTGAGGCACGAGAATCACTTGAACCCAGGAGGCGGAGGTTGCAGCGAGCCAAGATCACGCCACTGCACTCCAGCCTGGGCAAGAGTGAGACTCTGTCTCAAAAAAAAAAAAAGAGAGAGAGAGAGTCTGTGAGTTTGTGTATCTCTGTGTATTTAAAATATTGATGTCTAGTAGAGGAGTTACATTTTTTATTTATCCTCAGATATTAGACTAATTTCTCTTTCTCTCTTAGGGGGTCAAACTAACCTTCGCATACCTCAAGGCACTGTGGGCCAAGTAATGTTGGATGATAGGGCATACCTGGTACGCTGGGAATACTCCTATAGCAGCTGGACCCTCTTTACCTGTGAGATTGAAATGTTGCTTCATGTTGTTTCAACTGCAGGTAAGGTCAGCTTTGGGAAATATCACTACGAGGAGGAAAAGTGGACGTGCTTGGAGGATTTAGAAAATAGAATATCTACATAAAATTCAGAACCATCGGCCGGGCGCGGTGGCTCAAGCCTGTAATCCCAGCACTTTGGGAGGCCGAGACGGGCGGATCACGAGGTCAGGAGTTCGAGACCATCCTGGTGAACACGGTGAAACCCCGTCTCTACTAAAAAATACAAAAACTAGCCGGGCGAGGTGGCGGCGCCTGTAGTCCCAGCTACTTGGGAGGCTGAGGCAGGAGAATGGCGTGAACCCGGGAGGCGGAGCTTGCAGTGAGCTGAGATCCGGCCACTGCACTCCAACCTGGGCGACAGAGCAAGACTCCGTCTCAAAAAAAAAAAAAAAAAAAAAAAAAAAAAAAAAAAAAAAAAAAAAAAAAAAAAAATTCAGAACCATCAAGATTGTGATTTGTCTGATTTGTGTATCTGGGTCTCAGAGACTGTTCAGTGGTCTTAAAGGGGTTGTTTGCCATGAGGTCACAGGCTGTCTTTCTCCTCAGATGTGATTCAGCACTGCCAGCGAGTCAAACCCATCATTGATCTTGTCCATAAGGTCATCAGTACAGACCTGTCGGTAGCAGACTGCCTCCTGCCCATCACGTCTCGCATCTACATGCTGCTGCAGCGGTGAGTCTGTCTTGACTGACCCTCAGCTGCCCGGTAGACATCTCAGCACTTGTGCCCTCAGTTTGCAGGAACCTGGACACATACCCACTGGGTTAAAGTTCATGCATGTTCCTTGGTGTTCCTATTTTTTTATCTGTGAGGGTTTTCCTGTTTTTACATGTCTGCTGAGGGGAGAGACTGGGGAGAGAACTGGAAAAATGTTTGTGAGGGAACCAGTTGTATTATTTGCTTTATTGAGTATAGTGCATTGTTCTCCAACCAGGTTAACGACAGTGATCTCCCCACCTGTGGATGTCATTGCTTCTTGTGTCAACTGCTTAACTGTTTTGGCTGCCCGCAATCCAGCAAAGGTGAGACACCAGATCTTCCTAACAGCCAAAAATGTAGCACTTGGCACATACCTGAAGATACGTGGGCATTTAACTCTTCCTTTTCCTTCTCAGGTCTGGACTGATCTTCATCACACAGGCTTTTTACCATTTGTGGCCCATCCTGTCTCCAGCCTGAGTCAGATGATTAGGTGAGCCAGGTCCTAGGGTGGTGGGCCATATTCCCTAGTGAGAACCACATATGTCTCAGGTCTAGCCTAGGTTTCTTTATTTTATTTTATTTTATTTTATTGATTGGTTGATTGGTTGATTGAGATGGAGTCTCACTCTGTTGCCCAGGCTGGAGTGCAGTGGTGCAGCCTCCACCTCCCATGTTCAAGCGGTTGTTGTGTTTCAGCCTCCTGAGTAGCTGGGATTACAGGCTCGAGCCACCATGCCCAGCTAATTTATTTATTTATTTATTTTATTTTTTGAGATGGAGTTTCGCTCTGTTGCCGAGGCCGGAGTGCAGTGGTGCGATCTCAGCTCACTGCAACCTCCGCCTCCTGGGTTCAAGTAATTCTCCCACCTCAGCCTTCCCAGTAGCCAGCATTACAGATGTGCGCCACCATACCTGGCTAATTTTTTGTATTTTTAATAGAGACGGGATCTCACCATGTTGGCCAGACTGGTCTGGAACTCCTGGTCTCAAGTGATCTGCCCGCCTTAGCTTCTCAAAGTGCTGGATTATAGGCGTGAGCCACCACGCCCAGCCTGATTTATTTATTTATTTTTTTTTGAGATGGAGTTGCGCTCTTGTTGCTCTGGCTGGAGTGCAATGGCGTGATCTTGGCTCAGTGCAACCTCCGCCTCCCAGGTTCAAGTGATTCTCCTGCCTCAGCCTCCCGAGTAGCTGGGATTTCAGGCATTCGCCACCACACCCCGGTAATTTTGCATTTTTGGTAGAGATGATGTTTCACCATGTTGGCCAGGCTGGTCTCAAACTCCTAACCCCAACTGATCTGCCCGCCTTGGCCTCCCAAAGTGTTGGGATTACAGGCATGAGCCACGGTGCCCGGCTGAGAGCAAGAGAGATTTATCCAACATCAATCATGTTAGTATGTGAGCATTTACTTTCCAGCCCAGAAAATCCAGAGGTGTCTAGATTGAGGGACTTGTTGTCCCATTATTAAGCCACAATCACTCTGTACTTTTTCTCATTTCATGGTTTTTGAGCTTGGCGAGTAGACCACTTACCAGTACATAGGCTCCATCTTACTACCTGAGCGTTCTCGCCTTGCTCTCTCTCGACAAAATATTTCCCTGATGTTCCTTTGATTTTTTTACTTTTACTTTCAATCTCTTGAGGTTTTACATCAGTAAAACATATTCTTAATGTTTACCTTGGGTACAGAACTGTCTTGATTGGATTATTTCCATTGGAGAGATTTTCTATTTTATGCTAAGTCATCTAGACTATAACAAGAATGCTTTATGATTAGTTTCTTGAAACCCTGAAGTTTCCCCATCATTTTTTTCCCTCTACTTATTTCCAGTGCGGAAGGGATGAACGCTGGAGGGTATGGAAACCTCTTGATGAATAGTGAGCAGCCTCAGGGCGAGTATGGGGTCACTGTTGCCTTTCTGCGCTTGATCACCACCCTCGTCAAGGTACAGTCTGATTGTGTTCACGAAGGACAGGAAAGAAAATGTCCAGTCTGGTCAGATGACTCTGAAATAGCTTCCCTGGCCCCTGCTGCTGTAATCTTCTTGTCTGTAGGCAGAGTAGTCATTTTGAAGTTATAGTGACAACAGTTTCTATGTATTGAGTACCTACTATGTGCCAGTATGTGCTCTATTAGGTGCTTAATTATGTGAATTTATTTAATAATTGGAAGGTTTATGAAGTAGAATGGAAGAGGCCAAAAGGGTATTGCAGTGACTGTCAAGCTATTTTGACAGTAACCCGGGATAATATGTCCCAATATATATACATGTATGTATATTCCTAAAGCAGAATTTCATAGTACAACATTTATTCTTACACAAGTTGTACTCTGATATTTTCTATTCAGTCTCCTCCCTGTTTAAGTGAATTTTGACCATAGACTGATCTCATAATCTACTAATGGGTTACAACTCGGTTTGAAAAATACTGACATAGAGCATAAATAATGACATAGAGCATAAATTTTGGAGTCAGAATTAGGTTTACATTCAGGTTGACAGCTTACTAGCTACATGACCTTGAACAAGTAGAGAATATCTTAGAGTCTCTTTTTTTTTTTTTTAATTTTTTTTTTTTTTTTTTTTTTTTTTGAGACGGAGTCTCGCTCTGTCGCCCAGGCTGGAGTGCAGTGGCCGGATCTCAGCTCATTGCAAGCTCTGCCTCCTGGGTTGACATCATTCTCCTGCCTCAGCCTCCCGAGTAGCTGGGACTACAGGCGCCCGCCACCTCGCCCGGCTAGTTTTTTGTATTTTTTAGTAGAGACGGTGTTTCACCGTGTTAGCCAGGATGGTCTCGATCTCCTGACCTCGTGATCCGCCCGTCTCGGCCTCCCAAAGTGCTGGGATTACAGGCTTGAGCCACCGCGCCCGGCCTAGAGTCTCTAAAATAGAATGCTATATGGTCTCTACCTCATGGGATTGAGAAGAGGGTCATGCATGGAAAAAACTATACTTCCTGCCTGCAGGAATCAATGAATGCTTAAAAAGAAATGATTGTAGGCTGGGTACAGTGGTTCATGCCTGTAATCCCAGCACTTTGGGAGGCCGAGGCGGATGGATCACCTGAGGTCAGGAGTTCGATACCAGCCTGGCCAACATGGTGAAACCTCATCTCTACTAAAAATACAAAAATTAGCTGGGTGTGGTGGCAGACGCCTGTAATCCCAGCTACTCGGGAGGCTGAGGCAGGAGAATTCCTTGAACCTGGGAGGCGGAGGTTGTAGCGAGTCGAGATCACGCCATTGCACTCCAGCCTAGGCAACAAGAGTGAAACTCCATCTTGGGGGTGAAAAAAAAGATTGCATATAGAGATAGGAATATAAATATAGATATTTATATATTACTAAAGGTCCCCATTTTTAATAGAGGGATGCTACAGTTAACAGATATCATTGGATATCAGATTTTTGCACATCAGATCTCCTTTCTAGTATTTCAGTGATGGGATTGAGGTTAGGGACCACTGGTGATCATGATAGTGAAGTGGCATTGTTCATTATCAGCAGTCCTCTATCCTTTATGTTTAAGGTGCCTCCCTTCTGTCCAGATTTAGCCTGCATCCCTTTTCTTCATGTTGGTGCCTTTTGTGACATTCTCTTTCATTGCTTTTTCTATTCTAGAAAAGACCCACAATTTGGGTTCAACTATAAAGTAGCACTTTTGATGTGTCTTTTTTTTCATTGTTGAACAAGGTTTGCCTAGATTTCCTTTGGACGTATCTATGGTTTTGAAATTAAATCTCTAGGTAACTAAATGACTTTTCTTTAAATGTGTGGAAGCCCTTACTGCATCGTTTCTTGTAGGGGCAACTTGGTAGTACCCAGAGCCAAGGACTTGTACCCTGTGTAATGTTTGTGCTGAAGGAGATGCTTCCCAGCTACCATAAGTGGCGCTACAACTCTCATGGAGTGAGGGAACAGATTGGTAAGGACAGCATGGACAGGGAAGACCTGGTATGGGCAGGGAAGACCTGGGGATTTCTGGCCCCCTGGAGAGCTTTTTTCTTTCCCTTTCTTGAGATAAGGGGTCATTACACAAGGCCACATCATTCCTCTGTCTTTTCTGGAGTCCAGGTTGCCTGATCCTGGAGCTGATTCATGCAATACTGAACCTGTGCCATGAGACAGACCTGCAAAACAGGTAATGAAGGGTTGATTACTAGAGCTTGATGCTCGCCAATTCAAGACACAGGCTTTTGCTGTGCAAAGCCTGTCTCATTTCTTCCGGAGAATTTACCTTGCTTGAGCCCAGAACTCAGTAATCTTGAGGCTGTGAGTTGCTTTCCATTGACCTGTGTATCATTTCTCACTATGGACAGAGAAGTAGGAATGAGAGAGAGAGGAATAGTGTGTGTGTGTGTTGTGTGTGTGTACACATACACTAATATATTAATCATTCTTTATGATCTTTACAAAAGTTCATTCCTGACAAGACTGTTTTTCATATATATCTACTTCCCAGGGCCAGTTACTATGTATTCTCGGTTTTTTTCCTCTTTCTATATTGACTGTAACTTTCTTTCCATGCCACTGCTTATAGATGTCTTGTTTTAATGGTTCCATGCATTCGATCGTATGGATTAATTATGATCCTTTTCAGTAAGGGTACTGTATCTGTTACTTGATGAACATTTAGATTGCTTCTCAGGGTGATCTTTAGGTGATCAAGTATATTTCAGGAAAGTGATCAGAGTGCTTTCAGCTTACAGAGAGCTGGTCTCCAGTGTCCAGTAGGTTAGGTTAGCCACCCTAGCCTAATTGGACAATGCCCTTCCTTCCAAGATACACTGAGTGACTCCCTGGTAACTCAGAACACCTCTGTCTTCTAGTCATACTCCCAGCCTGCAGTCTCTCTGCATCTGCAGCCTTGCATACACAGAGGCAGGACAGACAGTTATCAATATCATGGGCATTGGCGTGGACACCATTGACATGGTGATGGCTGCTCAGCCTCGAAGGTAGGGCTCCTTCTCCACCTTCCCTTTGTTTGTCTTTATTGTACCTGCATGTTACTAATAACTCCAGTTTAAGTTAACTTGTAGTAGCTTTTAGAAGATGACATTGTTCTTCCTAGGACGTAGCCTTTACATACCCTAGTGGCTGCTGTATAGATTGGCATATAGCAAAGGGAGTTGATTACTCCTCCTCTCTCCTAGTTTGGACTGGGGCCTCTAACAGAAGCTGTTGAACTCTGGGATTATTGTTGGAATCTAATTCATGAGAGCACATATGTTGCGAATGAAGTCATACTGTCTGAATCATCTTTGGTTTCCATTTGGCACCCTAGTGATGGGGCAGAGGGCCAGGGGCAGGGCCAGCTGCTGATCAAGACAGTGAAACTGGCATTCTCCGTCACCAACAATGTTATTCGGCTGAAACCTCCTTCTAATGTGGTGTCCCCCCTGGAACAGGCTCTCTCACAACATGGTATGTATTTCTCTTCCAGTCTGTAACATTTCTGTTCATAAATACGTATTTTAGGCAGTGTTTTTGGATGTCAACAGTATTTTCTGCTTCTTGAGGAAGTTTGGGAATGATTACCACCTCCTTTCCTGAAATTGGAAACAAAAGGACTAGATGGTACTTTATTTCTGCCTCCTGTTGATGATAGAATAATAGTTACAAATGCAGATTTGAAGTCAGACTGCCTTGGTTCAAATTTTGTATCCAATCAACTGTTTGACCTTGGGTGCATTATGAAACAACTCTGTCTCTGATTTCTCATCTGTAAAATGGGGATAATGGTACAGGTTGAGTATGCCTTATCTGAAATGCTTGGGACCAGAAGTGTTTTGGGTTTCAGATTTTTTTTTTTTCATGTTTTGGAATAGTTGCAGTATACTTACCAGTTTAGCATAAATCCAAAATGTTCCAGTGAGCATTTCCTTTGAGCTGTAGTTAGAGATTTTGACACATTCCAGATTTTTAAAAAATTTTTTACTTTTTTTTTTTTTTTTTTTGAGACGGTCTAGCTCTGTTGCCCAGGCTGGAGTGCAGTGGCGCAATCTCAGCTCACTGCAGCATCTGCCTCCCGGGTTCAAGCAGTCCTCCTGCCTCAGCCTCCCGAGTAGCTGGGATTACAGGCATCTGTTACCATGCCCGGCTAATTTTTGTTTCGTTTTGTTTTGTTGTTTGGTTTTGTTTTGTAGAGACAGGCTTTTGCCGTGTTGGCCAGGCTGGTCTCGAACTCCTGACCTCAGGTGACTTGCCCTCTTCAGCCTCCCAAAGTTCTGGGATTACAGGCGTGAGCCACCGTGCTCTAATTTCAGATTTTCAGATTATGGATACCTGTAGTATCTTCCTAATAAGATTATAATAAAGAGTTGGGCATGGTGGCTCATGTCTGTAATCCCAGCACTTTGGGACAGTGAGGCTGGGGAGGATCCTTTGAGTCCAGGAGTTCAAGACCAGCTTGGGCAACATAAGGAGATCCCCATCTATACAAAAACAACAACAACAAAAAAAAAAATAGCTGGGCCTGGTGGCATATGCCTGTGGTCCCAGCAACTCAGGAGGCTGAGGTGGGGGGATTGCTTGAAGCTTGGGAGGTCAAAGCTGCAGTGAGCCATGATTTTGCCACTGCACTCCAGCTTAGGCAACAGAGTGAAACCCTCTCTCAAAAAGAAAAAGGATAGGCTGGGCATGGTGACTCACACTTGTAATCCCAGCACTTTGGGGGGCCGAGGCGGGCAGATCACTTGAGGTCAGGGGTTTGAGACTAGCCTGGCCAACATGGTGAAACCCTGTCTCTACTGAAAATAAAAACAATTAGCTGGACATGGTGGTGCACACCTATAATCCCAGCTACTCGGGAGGCTGAGGCAGGAGAATTGCTTGAACCTGGTAAGTGGAGGTGCAGTGAGCCAAGATCGCGCCACTGCACTCTAGTCTGGGTGACAGAGTGAGACTCCATCTGAAAAAAAAATTAATAGATAAAAATTAATAAAATAAGCACCTATTTTATTCAGAATGTATCTTTGCTGTTGATGGGTTGAACTGTTTATCCCCAAATTCTGACTATTCGTTTGCTCCTCAATAAAGAGAAGGATACAGCCACCTGGGTTTGCTGTGACCCTCCAAGTACTTGAGGGTAAATTCCTTCACATATACACTGTCAGTCTTTTTTGAACAGCCAATGCTCTAAGGATTTGAATGAGGCACACTTGATATCTAAACTGTTTCCCGTGCTGCTTTAGGTGCTCATGGAAACAACCTCATTGCTGTTCTAGCCAAATACATCTACCACAAACATGACCCTGCTTTGCCACGTCTTGCCATTCAGCTGCTGAAACGTCTGGCCACGGTAGGATCATACTTCATGCACACACACTGTTTATGTGAGGGTGTTTTTTTCCCCTGATTACAAAAGACATGCTCAGGCCACGTGCAGCGGCTTACACCTATATGTAATTCCAGCACTTTGGGAGGCCAAGGTGGGAGAATCACTTAAGCCCAGGAGTTCAAGACCAGCCTGGGCCACATAGTGAGACCCCATCTCTAATATAGAAAAAAGGAGAAAAAGGCTGCGTGTGGTGGCTCACACCTGTAATTCCAGCACTTTGGGAGGCTGAGGTGGGTAGATCACAAGGTCAGGAGTTCAAGACCAACCTGGCCAAGATGGTGAAACTCCATCTCTCCTAAAAATACAAAAATTAGCCGGGCATGGTGGCAGACACCTGTGATCCCAGCTACTCGGGAGCCTGAGGCAGAGAGTTGCTTGAAGCTGGGAGGCAGAGGTTGCAGTAAGCCAAGATCACGTCGCTGCACTCCGAGCAGCCTGGGCAGCAGAGCGAGACTCCGTCTCAAGATAAAAAAGACATGCTTATTGTAAAATATTTATTTAAATGTTACAAATAGATGTAACAGAAAGTCAAGATGCCCTATGATCTCCTTATTCCAAGAATCCCTATGGGCAGGGAGATACGCCATGCTCCAGATTTCTTTTTTTTTTTTTTTGAAACAGGGTCTGGCTATGTCTCCCAGCCTGTGCTCCAGATTTCTTATCTGTGTTCTTGTATTTTAAAAAGTATTGGCTGGGTGCCGTGGCTCACACCTGTAATCCCAGCACTTTGGGAGGCTGAAGCAGGTGGATCACGAGGTCAGGAGTTCAAGACCAGCCTGGCCAAGATGGTGAAACCCCCCCCCCATCTCTACTAAAAATACCAAAATTAGCTGGGTGCTGTGGCAGGTGCCTGTAATCCCAGCTACTCAGGAGGCTAGGCAGGAGAATCGCTTGAACCCGGGCAGCAGAGGTAACAGTGAGCCAAGATCACACCACTCACACCGTTTCAAAAAATAAAATAAAAAAGTTATTTGGGGCTGGGCGTGGTGGCTCGTCTCAAAAAAAAAAAAAAAAAAATTTCGTTAGGCGTGGCTGCGTGCGCCTGTAGTCCCAGGTACTCAGGAGGCTGAGGCAGGAGAATTGCTTGAACCCGGGAGGTGGAGGTTGCAGTGAGCCAAGATCGCACCACTGCACTCCAGCCTGGGCGACAGAGTAAAACGAAAAAATTATTTGAGTGTGTACTTTTGTTCTTTATAAAAGCAGAATTCCTGGTACTGTTTTTCTTTTGACACAGTCCCATTCCATCACCCAGGCTGGAGTGCAGTGGTATGATCTCACCACAACCTCCACCTCCCAGGTTCATGCACTTCTCCTGTGTAAGCCTCCCAGGTTGCTGGGATTATAGGCCCCCACTACAACACACAGCTGATTTTTTGTATTTTTAGTAGGGACGGGTCTTTGCCATGTTGGCCAGGCTAGTCTCGAACTCCTGACCTCTAGTGATCTGTCTGCCTCAGCCTCCCTTCATCCTGGGATTACAGGCATGAGCCACTGTGCCTGGCCCCTGGTAGTGTTTTATGACTGACTTCCTTCACTTGCTACCATATCAAACAGTCTTGGTGTTCTTGATGCCATATGGGCACATTTGGACTTCCTGCATTCTTTTTTGTCTTTTTTCCTTTTTTTTTTTTTTTTTTTTTTGAGACGGAGTCTCGCTCTGTCCCCAGGCTGGAGTGCAGTGGCCGGATCTCAGCTCACTGCAAGCTCCCCCTCCTGGGTTTCCGCCATTCTCCTGCCTCAGCCTCCCACGTAGCTGGGACTACAGGCGCCCACCACCTCGCCCGGCTAGTTTTTTGTATTTTTTAGTAGAGACGGGGTTTCACCATGTTAGCCAGGATGGACTCGATCTCCTGACCTTGTGATCCTCCCGTCTCGGCCTCCCAAAGTGCTGGGATTACAGGCTTGAGCCACCGCGCCCGGCGTCTTTTTTCCTTTTTTAATTTGGACTTTCTTCATTCTTTTCTTTTTTTTTTTGAGACGGAGTCTCGCCCAAATTGGAGTTCAGTGGCCGGATCTCAGCTCACTGCAAGCTCCGCCTTTCGGGTTCTCGCCATTCTCCTGCCTCAGCCTCCCGAGTAGCTGGGACTGTAGGCGCCCGCCACCTTGCCTGGCTAGTTTTTTTTTTTTTTTTTTTTTTTAAATTTTTTTATTTTTTATTTTTTTTTATTTTTTTTGAGACGGAGTCTCACTCTGTCTCCCGGGCTGGAGTGCAGTGGCCGGATCTCAGCTCACTGCAAGCTGCGCCTCCCGGGTTCACGCCATTCTCCTGCCTCAGCCTCCCGAGTAGCTGGGACTACAGGCGCCCGCCACCTTGCCCGGCTAGTTTTTTTGTACTTTTTAGTAGAGACGGGGTTTCACCGTGTTAGCCAGGATGGTCTCGATCTCCTGACCTCATGATCCGCCCGTCTCGGCCTCCCAAAGTGCTGGGATTACAGGCTTGAGCCACCGCGCCCGGCCTATTTTTATTTTTTTTGAGATGGAGTCTCGCTCTGTCACCCAGGCTGGAGTGCAGTGGCTGGATCTCAGCTCACTGCAAGCTCCGCCTCCCGGGTTTACGCCATTCTCCTGCCTCAGCCTCCCAAGTAGCTGGGACTACAAGTGCCCACCACCTCGCCCAGCTAGTTTTTTGTATTTTTTAGTAGAGACGGGGTTTTACCGTGTTAGCCAGGATGGTCTCGATCTCCCGACCTCGTGATCCGCCCGTCTCGGCCTCCCAAAGTGCTGGGTGGGATTACAGGCTTGAGCCACCGCACCCGGCTGCCCGGCTAGTTTTTTGTATTTTTTTAGTAGAGATGGGATTTCACCGGGTTAGCCAGGATGGTCTCGATCTCCTGACCTTGTGATCTGCCCGTCTTGGCCTCCCAAAGTGCTGGGATTACAGCCTTGAGCCACCGTGCCCGGCCCTTCATTCTTTCTAATGTTTGCATATCACATCCTAGAATGGATGCATCCTGATTTATTTGGGCTACTTTCTGTTTTCCACTATTACAAGCAGTGCTGCAGTGAACATTATTATCCCTACCACCCTGTAAACATTTGTTTACAGTTCCAAAGATTTAGGTAGGTATAAATGAACATGATAATTTTTATTAGATATTTCCAAATTACCTTCCAAAAAACATTGTAACAGTTTATACTTCTAACACCAAGTCTTCTATCCTGGTTGCAAGGGCTTCATCATTGTTTAGTCTTTGCCAATCTAATAGGCAAAAAAGTTTCACTTTTCAGTTTGTATTTTTTAACCATGAGGGAGGTTGAGCATTTCTTTATACTGTTTACTGTCTCTCCTGTGAATTTGGGGGCATCTCGTGCTTGTTTGTGGTGATGTCCCTTTTGGCCCAGAGCTGTAGTCTGGATGCTTCCCTTTGTGCAGCTTTCTGGGAGCTCTTCAGTGCCCTTCTGCAGAAGCCCACTGAGGTTTTTGTGGAAGCAGAGCTCTAAGCCTATGTGTTCTGGTCTCCACCAGGTGGCCCCAATGTCAGTGTATGCTTGTCTGGGCAATGATGCGGCTGCCATTCGTGATGCCTTCCTGACCCGATTGCAGAGCAAAATTGAGGACATGCGCATCAAAGTCATGATTCTAGAGTTCCTCACAGTTGCAGTGGAGACCCAGCCAGGCCTCATCGAACTGTTTCTGAACCTGGAGGTTAAGGATGGCAGTGATGGCTCAAAGGTAAGCCTGTAAGCTGGGATGACGCTGGGAGTTGGCTCCCTGGCAGGCAGATGCTGGGCTCTGCAAGTGCAGCTGCTGGCAGTGGCTGTGGAACTGAACTCTTACCTGTCCCTTCTTGCAGGAATTCAGCCTTGGGATGTGGAGCTGTCTCCATGCAGTGCTGGAGCTGATTGATTCCCAACAGCAAGATCGATACTGGTGCCCACCCCTGCTGCATCGTGCCGCCATTGCCTTTTTGCATGCTCTGTGGCAGGACCGGAGGGACAGTGCCATGCTGGTCCTCCGAACCAAGTAAGTCTGCCTCTGGGAGTAGTTTCATTGTTCTAGTGTATAAAATGGGAGTAACAATAGCTCTTAAGCCGGGCGCGGTGGCTCAAGCCTGTAATCCCAGCACTTTGGGAGGCCGAGACGGGCGGATCACGAGGTCAGGAGATCGAGACCATCCTGGCAAACACGGTGAAACCCCGTCTCTACTAAAAATACAAAAAACTAGCCGGGCGAGGTGGCGGGCGCCTGTAGTCCCAGCTACTCCGGAGGCTGAGGCAGGAGAATGGCGTAAACCTGGGAGGCGGAGCTTGCAGTGAGCTGAGATCTGGCCGCTGCCCTCCAGCCCGGGCGACAGAGCAAGACTCCGTCTCAACAACAACAGCAACAAAAATAAATAAAAATAAAAAAACAATAGCTCTTATCCCAGAGGTTTGTTGCGACGGTTCACTGGGAATAAGTGCTTAGTGCCTGGTTCAATACCTGGGAGTTTTATACTAATTCTCTTTCTAATGCTGCTGCCAGCATTAAGGATCTTTAAATATTAAGCACCTTGAAGGTTCAACTGCTTTTGTGTTCCTGCCCTTTGCTAACTAGCTACATCAAAACTCATTATTCTTGAGAAACAGTAGATTCAGGAGAGAGGGGCTTGCTGAAGTCACTGGATGGAATGAAACACTCTGTTCTGTCGGACCTGCTGGCACAGAGGGAAGGAGTGTTAAAAGGCTAATTGGGAGTCTGCCGTCTTATTTCCTCCCTCCTCTTCTGTGGGGCTTTTGGGAATCTACAGTGGAAGGAATCTTGAAGAGTTTTTGTTGATCAACTCTATAATGCACAAGTGTGATTCATAAGAGGAAAATGTAATTTTATCTATGGAAACCTTTCATTTATACAGGAACAACTGACTTATCAGACACATATTAGGATTGAGACTGGTAAAATATGAAGTGACCGCCAAAGGGAGCTTGAGAGAGGAGAAAAGGACTGTGAGAGGGAAAAAATATGATTTCAAACATTTATTTCCTTTTTAGACCCAAGTTTTGGGAAAATTTAACCAGTCCGCTGTTTGGAACCCTTTCTCCTCCGTCTGAAACATCAGAGGTAAGCTGTGGCAGAGGGCAGGATGTGGCTACAAGTCCCTGGGAGGAAAGGCTGTGGGCTGTGAGATGGGGCCGTAGACAATGATACCTCCCCTAATTAAACAACAGAATGTTCTCTTCACTGGAAACGTCTTTGTCAGGGAAGTGCCTGCTTTCTGTCCCTTTGATGTCTTGCTTTGGGAAGGAAAGTGGTTTGCGTTGGTGGCTCTGTGGTCTTCTCTGTTCAGTTGGAGACATTGTGTACCTGACGCTTCTGCTCTTGCAAGTCAGGCCATTCACATTCAACAGGGGTTGTACTAACTTGTTCTGCAAGTGTTGGGCCTCTGCTCTGTTCACCGTTGGATATACTGGGGGAGATTAGTGATCAGAGATGTGATCATTGCCTGTTCTGCTCTCTCTCTCCATAGCCCAGCATCCTGGAAACCTGTGCCCTCATCATGAAGATAATTTGCTTGGAGATATACTATGTGGTTAAGTGAGTACTTTCCTCTCTTGAGATTTTAACTGAAGGTTGGGGGAGTGGGAGTTGGTGGCCTACCACTGGGTGCATGGCTGGAAAGAGCCAAGGCAGAGGAGAGAACTGGTTTGGAACCATTCATGGAGGCCAGTGTGCTGTGTCCCTGGCCAGTCCACTGATGGCATTTATGATTGTCAGAAAGAGTTATTGTGAAACAAACTCCATGCAACTTAGATTTTATGGAGGAGGAATCCTGGAAAGGCCTCAGCCTAACCCACACATTGGAGGTGTCCTGGAGCTGGTCTGCCTTTAAGCTCACGCGAGGTTGTTTTCTCTGCCTCAGCAAGGGTCTGTACCCATTATATTCCCACCTACTTTCAAAACCTAACTGGAGGTTTTTTTCTTGACACTGTAGGGGTTCATTAGACCAGTCGTTAAAAGATACACTAAAGAAATTTTCCATCGAGAAACGCTTTGCCTACTGGTCAGGGTATGTCAAGTCATTGGCAGTTCACGTGGCCGAAACAGAAGGCAGCAGCTGCACCTCCTTGTTAGAGTACCAGATGCTGGTGTCCGCCTGGAGGATGCTTCTCATCATTGCCACCACTCATGTAAGACCCTTTTGAGGAGAGTTTTCACTTTGATACTTTACCAATGATGTGTTGAGATACCTAGCAGATATAGCTCCTTGTGAGGAAGAATTAATCAGGGTTTATCCCTGAAAGCTAAACTGTAATAGGTTCTATGCTGAGAAATTGGGGCTGTAGGGTATTTGAGGGTGTTGGGTCCAAGAGACCATTAAGAGAAGTGCAGAGAAGTGATTTGAAATCCTTTCAGAGTTCCTAAAGCCTCCTATACCTCCCTTGGGCCTTGGCTGGGTCTTAACTGCTCCCTGGCTGCAAATGCCTCTTGTGCAAAGGCATAACTGCCTTCTTGTGCTGTGTACCTTGTAGACGCTAGGTCAATAAGTACTTGTTGACTAATCAGCAGGTAGCTGTGACAGCTGCAGCAGCACCCGCTCTAAAAAGCAGTTTGTCATTGGTTCTAGAAACTGCATCTCCTGGTCTTAGAAAAAGAACAAAGACCATTGTCTCTGTACTCTGTCTACTGGGAGTTGGTTTTGAGAGAGAGATAACATCTGGAAGAAATGCATTGTTCTTGGCTTTTTTGTGGTTTGACACCATCACGCTGTATCATAAGGACTTGGTATTGAAGTGTTCTTCCTTGGGGTATCCAGATTTTTTTTTTTTTTTTTTTCTTGAGACGGAGTCTTGCTTGTCTCCCAGGCTGGAGTGCAGTGGTGCGATCTCGGCTCACTGCAACCTCTGCCTCCCAACTTCAAGCCATTCTCCTGTCTCAGCCTCCCAAGTAGCTGGGATTATAGGTCACCACACCCGGCTAATTTTTATATTTTTCGTAGAGACGGGGTTTCACCTTGTTGGTCAGGCTGGTCTCGAACTCCTGACCTCAGGTGATCCACCAACCTCAGCCTCCCAAAGTGCTGGGATTACAGGTGTGAGCCACCACGCCCGACTCAGATTAATGTTTTGACTTCATGAACAACTTCAGCTTGATAGATGCCTCCTTGTTCCTAGCACCTCTTACATCTGTGAGATTTGTTTCCTAGTGCCAGACTGCCCACATGCCTGGAGCTTTGAGCCTAGAAGGGGCAGGTTTGTGGCTACTCTTGCTGTGGCATAGTGGTTTTGGACCCCTAAGACTCCATAACACACTTAAAGGCTCACCCGTCTTTGATAATGGTTAATTCCCCGGGGTATAAGCTTTATGTCACCTGCCTTTTAGGCTCTAGTTAGGCAGCAGTTCTTGAATTGTAGCTCTCAAAAATCCCACCATCCTCTTTCCCCCAAGGAAACCTATCTGACTCTCTCTCTGACCTGTCTACCTATGCAAAAGAAAAGAAAAAAAAAAGAGAAAGAAACCTGACTAAGTCCAAGATGTTGGTCACCCGTTCATTCTCTTAATGGCATTAGTGGAATGCTTCCAGGCATTGGGATACAGCAGTGAATAAGGCAGATAAGATCTTTGATCGCATTGAGAGTGCCCTATGATGGAGGAGGTAAATTATAAACCAATTCACCACTTAAAAATATGGTTTCAGATAGTGATAATTTGCTGTGAAGGAGATAATTAAGGTGCTGTGGTAATGAACACATGAGATAGAAGTAGTCAGGGTGACCTTCTCTGAGTGGTGATGTCCCAGCTGAGAGCTGAGTGTGTGAAGAAGCCTTCCAGGTGGAGCCCGTGGAGGAGAGAAGTCTAGGCAGATGGACTTGCAAGTGCACAGTTCCAGCAGTGGAAAAGAGCTTGATATGTTCACGAAAGAGGCAAGCAGTGCTGGACTAGAGTGAGCACAGATGGGACTGATACTACAGTCAGTTGGACCAGATCCTGTGGGGTCTTTGGACCATGTTGAAGAGTCTGGTTCGCGTTTCCCGGGCACTGGGAAGCCTTTAAAGGATTCTAAGCAGAGGGAGGACAGAGTCTCAAAAGAGGAGGTGAAACTGGGCTTGATTCTGACCGTTTCTAAGGGTCGACAGAAGAATAGTAGGGCCTTCAAGCCCTATTTTACTTTATCTTTTAGGGAACAGGTTCTCACTCTGTTGTCCAGGTTGGAGTGCAGTGGTGCAATCACTGCAGCCTCAACCTCCAGGTCTCATGTGATTGCCCCACCTCAGCCTCCTGAGTAGCTAGGACTACAGGCATGCATCACCATACCCAGCTAATTAAAAATTTTTTGTTGTTGTTGAGATAGGGTCTCATCATGTTGCCCAGACTATCAGCCTATTTTATTTTATTTATTTAAGACGGAGTCATTTGTTGCCCAGGCTAGAGTGCAGTGGCATGATCTCAGCTCACTGCAACCTCTGCCTCCTGGGTTCAAGCGATTCTTCTGCCTCAGCCTCCCAAGTAGCTGGGACTACAGGTGTACCCCACCATGCCCAGCTAATTTTTGTATTTTTAGTAGAGACAGGGTTCCACCATGTTGGCCAGGATGGTCTTGATCTCCTGACCTCGTGATCCGCCCGCCTCCCAAAGTGTTAGGATTACAGGCATGAGCCACCATGCCCAGTCTATATAAGCCCTATTTTAAATCAGGGAGACTGATTTTACCAATGACTGATTGCCTAGCAGAGGACCCCACTTTTCTTGGCCTCTAAAATCTGGGAAACTTTCCCAGCTGAAACCTTTTTGTGTTATTTTACAGGCAGATATAATGCACCTGACTGACTCTGTGGTGCGTCGCCAGCTCTTTCTTGACGTGCTTGATGGAACCAAAGCATTAGTAAGTGTGTCTGGGAGATTTCACATTTCTCCCAGGGAGATTGTCTTTGAAGTCAAATAGCAGAGCTCATGAGTCTGCCAGCCAGCTGCACAATTGGTCAGGTCAGAGGGCTCAGGTTGACCTGGAGGCCCGAGGCTGTAGTGGGTCAGCAGAGCTCTGCTGCTGCTATGCCAGCCCTGGCCTCTCGCCCTCCACCCCACCCCTGTGAGCTCACTGCTGGGGAAGAAAGGCAGTGAGGCCAGAGGTGCCCTGTGGATGGCATGCGAGTCTTGCCACTTTGTCTTGCCACTGACTTCTGACTAGTGTCGTGTCTCCTTTCAGCTCCTAGTTCCAGCCTCAGTGAACTGCCTTCGCCTTGGCTCCATGCAGTGCACTCTGCTGCTTATCCTCCTCCGGCAGTGGAAGAGGTGAGCCTGTGCCAGGAGAGGCAGAGG
The DNA here is from genome assembly GCF_007565055.1 of Rhinopithecus roxellana. Classification (NCBI taxonomy): domain Eukaryota; kingdom Metazoa; phylum Chordata; class Mammalia; order Primates; family Cercopithecidae; genus Rhinopithecus; species Rhinopithecus roxellana. The sequence goes on from NC_044564.1 coordinate 18,304,651, forward strand.
CCCAAGGCCAGAGCCTTCTTGTCAGTGCCTGCTTGCCTTCCTGAAGGAGAGAACTAGTGGGTGGAAGCTAGGCTGGTTTTCCATCTTGAGGAATGGGAATGACATAGCAGAGAGGAGGTGAGGCACACTGGTGGGTATCCTGAGACGGAGCAGGGGCAGTGTATGGCTTTTTATGAGGCATTTTGTCTCACTCTCTACCCCGTATTCTTTTTTTTGAGACAGAGTCTCACTCTGTCGCCCAGGCTGGAATGCAGTGGTGCGATCTCAGCTCACTGCAATCTCCACCTCCTAGGTTCAAGTGATTCTTGTGCCTCAGCCTCCCTAGTAGTTGGGATTACAGGTGTGCGCTACCATGCCCGACTGATTTTTGTATTTTTAGTAGAGATGGGGTTTCACCATGTTGGCCAGGCTGGTCTTGAACTCCCGATCTCGGGTGATCTGCCCGCCTTGGCCTTCCAAAGTGCTACAATTACAGGCGTGAGCCACTGCCCCTGGCCCACCCAGTATTCTTTCTAGAGAGTTAGGTTCTGTGGATGAAATCCTTGGACCCTTGACGGAGATCCTGGAAGGAGTGTTGCAGGCCGACCAGCAACTCATGGAGAAGACTAAGGCCAAGGTGTTCTCAGCATTCATCACAGTGTTGCAAATGAAGGAGATGAGAGGTGAGGGGCAGAGGCAGGGGGAGCAGCAGCTGCAGTCTGCCCACCCCTGCTGCAGCCGGGCGGGGCTTCCATCACCTTAGGGCCACATGTTTCTTCTGGGCCCTTTTGAGTTTCCAGTCTTGGAATTCTTACCTCAAGAAGGCTATGTATTTCCCTCATGTGTCTCTCCCTCCTCTCCCACTGGACAGATGCTGTCCCTCTTAGCACCCTACTACATCCCTAGCCCCCTGTCTAGGAAGGAAACCTTGGTGTACAGTGAGAGTTGGCCTGGTGAGCATGACAGCGTCCCTCCCTATCTATTCTGCAGTAAGTGACATCCCCCAGTACTCCCAGCTGGTGCTGAACGTCTGTGAGACCCTCCAAGAGGAAGTGATTGCACTCTTCGACCAGACCCGCCACAGTCTGGCATTAGGCGGTGCCACCGAGGACAAGGACAGCATGGAGACTGACGACTGTTCTCGGTCCCGGCACAGGGACCAGCGTGATGGGGTGAGAGAGTGCCCTAGAAGGCCATCCGTCCTTTCCACTGCCCACCAGCTCTGTGCCTGACTCTGGGGATAACTAGTGAGCAAGGCAAGACAGTCGCTGCACTTCTGGAGTTCCCGGCCTGGTGGGAAAGGTTAATAGACCAGACACTGCAGAAAAGCAGAGGAAGCCCATTGTACTGCAGGAGAGACGTGCGGGGAGTCCTTAGTCTCGCTTCTCACTTGATCTGGGACTTCGGTGCCTTTTCAGCAATGACTTAGGGATTGTAGCGGCAGGCAAATGCAGGGGCAGGGAAGATTTGGGCAGTGAGAAGAGTACCTGGTCAGCTGTGGTTAGAATTGTCCAGTGACCTGAAGAAAGGCTAGCATGAGCATAGGAAAGTGAGGACCGAGGAGCTGGGGCTGGATGATAGCAGCTTCATCAGGGTCTTTGATTTGGATCCAAAGTGAAATAGGAAATGATGTAAAAGGCTTTTTTGTTTTTTTTTTTTTTGAGTCGGAGTCTCGCTCTGTCGCCCAGGCTGGAGTGCAGTGGCCGGATCTCAGCTCACTGCAAGCTCCGCCTCCCGGGTCTACGCCATTCTCCTGCCTCAGCCTCCCGAGTAGCTGGGACTACAGGCGCCCGCCACCTCGCCCGGCTAGTTTTTTGTATTTTTTAGTAGAGACGGGGTTTCACCGTGTTAGCCAGGATGGTCTCGATCTTCTGACCTCGTGATCCGCCCGTCTCGGCCTCCCAAAGTGCTGGGATTACAGGCTTGAGCCACCGCGCCCGGTCTGTAAAAGGCTTTTAAGCAGGGGAAAAAACTGATCTGATTTTTACTCTAGAAAGATCACTCTGGACTTAAAACTCCAGGCCTCAAGCCATCCTCCCGTTTCAGCCTCCCAAAGTGTTGGGATTACAGGCGTGCTCAAGAAAGATCACTCTGGATGCAGTATTGAATAGTATTTTTCAAACTGTGGGATCATGACCTATTAGACGGTCTTGAAATTAGCACATTTTGTTAGAACCAGCATTTTTTTTTTGAGACAAGAGTCTTGCTCTGTCACCCAGGCTGGAGTGCAATGGCGCGATCTGGGCTCACTGCAAGCTCCGCCTCCCAGGTTTACACCATTCTCTTGCCTCAGGAGAATGCCTCCTGAGTAGCTGGGACCACAGGCACCCGCCATCATGCCTGGCTAATTTTTTGTATTTTTAGTAGAGACGGGGGTTCATCTACAGGATGGTCTTGATCTCCTGACCTTGTGATCCGCCTGCCTCAGTCTCCCAAACTGCTGGGATTACAGGCGTGAGCCACCGCGCCCGGCCTTTATTTTTTCTTAAAGTAGAATAAAATGTTTACGAAAATATCACTGTGCTTTGTGTGATGTTAATTAGGGTAGGTATTATTAGTGAAAAACTGTAAACGTGTACATGAGGGTACAGTCTAAAAAGTCTTTATGACTGTGGGTCATGGCCAAAAAGAAATTTGAAGGGCCACTGGTATAAGGATAGAGAGGATGGAGCAGGACCATTTAGGAGGTGGGTGCAGTAGCAAGGCAAGAGGTGGCATTGGGCAGGGCCGTAGAGGTCCCTCAGACTCCATGTGGCAGAGTTGGTTGGAGTGTCCAACGTGAGACAAGAAGTGGCACTGACAAGGGTGGTGGCAGTGTGGGAGGTAGGAGGGAAGAGGTGGGGGTAGCTCCAGTCAGTTTAGGGTTGGTCATTACAGTGGCTGGAGTTGCTGCTGTTCTTTGAGAGCTGGACACAGGAGAGGGGCAGGGTGGGAGAGAGTGCGCATTCTGTGTTACTCAAGCTCATTTGGCAATGTGCGTAACCAAACAGGTCTTGGGCAACCAGGCAAAGCTGCCTGTCATCATCCTCTTCCTCCTCCTCTTCTTCTTCCCCCTTTTACTCATCTTTGCCCCTGGGCCCCAACAGGTGTGTGTCCTGGGCCTGCACCTGGCCAAGGAGCTGTGTGAGGTAGACGAGGATGGTGACTCCTGGCTGCAGGTGACCCGCAGGCTCCCCATCCTACCCACCCTCCTCACCACTCTAGAGGTGAGCCTTCGCATGAAGCAGAACCTGCATTTTACTGAGGCCACATTGCACCTGCTTCTCACCCTGGCTCGCACTCAGCAGGTAGGAGGCCAGCCCGAAGGCAGGAGGGAGCATCCTTGCTTGCCTGGGTGGGTTCTGACAATCCCAGAAGCTATGATCTAGCCTGAGATCCCAACCTACTCTGGGCAGGGCAGGGGCAGGCTCCATCTCATTCCCTGTCTTTCCCTCCTCCCAGGGAGCCACGGCAGTGGCTGGAGCTGGCATCACCCAGAGCATTTGTTTGCCCCTTCTGAGTGTGTATCAGCTGAGCACCAATGGCACAGCACAGGTAAGTGTCAGGAGCCTGCCAGGAGGCCCAGCCTGGCCATCCTACAGTTCCAGTTGAAAAGTGTCCTTCTCTACCTTTCCCTGGTAGTTGCTTTTCTCTTAATGGCCTAATATACTGATGGTGAAGAATCTTCCCTGCCCCCAGGCGGATCTGTAGCAAGAGAAACTCACCCCTAAAAGGCACTGCCTCTGGGAGATGGGATGGATTCTTCCCGTTGCAGGTGTGAGGAAGACTAAACCAGTTAACATATCCCTGGGGCCAGGCCTCTAGCCAAGGCAGCTGTCCTCTCCTGTCATTCCCAGAGACAAGTGTGTCATTGTGACTTCTCCACCCCTGCACCACCAGACTAGGACTGGGAGAAGGGAAGTGGGTGGTTTGGGGGCTTAATGGGGCCTCAGCACCCTGCCCTCTGTGTCCCTTGGTTATTTCTAGTTTAACAGATATCTCCTAATTTCAAAAGAGTAGTCTTCACCTGAACCTCTCACTCTTATGAGGGTGACATGTCCAGGTTCGCATAGCTCGTCAGTGGCACACCTGAGTCTGGAACCCTGCATCTTGTATCTCAGCCTGGTGCTCTTTCCTTGCATCTGCTGGCCTTGGCCCCTTTCTGGCCCTGGTTGCCAGGCAGTGACTGTGTCTATTCTGGGAAGTCTTTTCCTTTCAGCGCAACTGGGCTGCCTTAGTTGCTGTACTGCAAGGAGGTCCTGCCTGTCAGCAGGGTTCCTGAGCTTGTCTGCTGTTTGTGTTTTAGACACCTAGTGCCTCTCGGAAGTCCCTGGATGCCCCCTCTTGGCCAGGAGTCTACCGCCTGTCCATGTCCTTGATGGAGCGGCTGCTCAAAACTCTGCGCTACAACTTCCTGACTGAGGCCCTGGACTTCGTAGGTGTCCACCAGGAGCGGACCTTACAGGTGAGGGGCTGCCTGCATCGCAGGGGTGGGAGTTTCGGGGTAAAAAGGGTTCTGTGCCATTCATGGGGCAGGTGGGTATGGAGCCTGGGCCTCAGTAGTAGAGGGTTGTCGATGCCTTCATTTCTGAGATGCTCTAAATACTCTGCTGGCTCACTGGCCAGCCAGTCTGCTGAGGGATGGCAACAGTCTCGGGTCAGAATCCTAGTTGTACCACTGAGCCATTTCTTGAGTTGCCACCTCAGCATTTGGGGGTCTGGGACGTTTCCTCTCCACAGGAGGGCAGGTGTGGGTATGTCAGGTCCCTCAGCCATCCCTGTCCTTCCCTGATGTCTCCTTTCCTCCCAGTGCCTCAACGCGGTGAGGACAGTGCAGAGTCTGGCCTGCCTGGAGGAGGCAGACCACACCGTGGGTTTTATTCTGCAGCTCTCCAACTTCATGAAGGAGTGGCACTTCCACTTGCCTCAGCTCATGCGTGATATCCAGGTGGGGGCCCCGGATGGTGTCTTGGAGTCTGGAGTAATGCTTGGAGACAGGGAGGCTGTGAGCTCTCACGGGGGCACCTCTAGTGAATTGCAGGATGTTCCTGAACGGGGGCTTTTCCCTTGGGAAACACAGGGTTTGGTGTCATGTGCTTACTCTGGCTAAATGTTTCCTTTCATAGTCAAGGGTAGCCATGTAGATTTTTTTTTTTTTTTTTTGAGACAGAGTATCGCTCTGCCCCCAGGCTGGAGTGCAGTGGCCGGATCTCAGCTCACTGCAAGCTCCGCCTCCCGGGTTCACGCCATTCTCCTGCCTCAGCCTCCCAGTAGCTGGGACTACAGGCGCCCGCCACCTCGCCCAGCTAATTTTTTTGTATTTTTAGTAGAGACGGGGTTTCACCGTGTTAGCCAGGATGGTTTCGATCTCCTGACCTCGTGATCCGCCCGTCTCGGCCTCCCAAAGTGCTGGGATTACAGGCTTGAGCCACCGCGCCCGGCCGCCATGTAGATTAAGAACTTGTACTTTATCAGTTAGGTATTGGTTCAGATCCTTTAAGAATACACCTGGGACCAGGCGTGGTGACTCATGCCTGTAATCCTAGCACTTTGGGAGGCATTCAGGAGTTTGAGATCAGCCTGGCCAACATGGAGAAACCCCATCTCTACTAAAAATAGAAAAATTAGCTGGGCATGGTGGTGCGTGACTGTAATCCCAGCTACTCAGGAGGCTGAGGTGGGAGAATCGCTTGAACCTGGGAGGCGTTGGTTGCAGTGAGTCAAGATCGAACCGTTAACACTCCAGCCTGGGTGACAGAGCGAGACTCCCATCTCAAAAAAAAAAAAAAAAGGCTGGGCGCAGTGGCTCACGCCGGTAATCCCAGCACTTTGGGAGTCCAAGGCAGGCGTATTACAAGGACAGGAGCTCAAGACCAGCCTGGCCGATATGGTGAAACCCCATCTCTACTAAAAATACAAAAATTAGCTGGGTGTGGTGGCACACGACTGTAGTCCCAGCTACTCAGGATCAGGAGGCTGAGGCAGGAGAATCGCTTGAACCAGGAAGCGGAGGTTGCAGTGAGCCGAGGTCACACCACTCACTGCACTCCAGCCTGGCGACAGAGCAAGACTCCATCTCAGGGGAAAAAAAAAAATGAACAAAACCAAAAAAACACACACACCTGGAGCTGGGAACCAACTGGAGAAGGGGTGAAGAACGAACACAGGCTCCAGAGCCAGGCAGGCTTCTCTCATCTGCTGGTTGTATGACCTTGGCCAAGTCACTTCAGTTATTTGTAACCTTTTATTCTTTTCTTATAAAATGGAATCAGCCATAATCCTCATCTTCATTTTATTTATTTATTTATTTAGAGACCGAGTTTTGCTCTGTCGCCCAGACTAGAGTGCAGTGGCGCTATGTCGGCTCACTGCAAGCTCCGCCTCCCAGGTTCATGCCCTTCTCCTGCCTCGGCCTCCCGAGTAGCTGGGACTACAGGTGCCCGCCACCGTGCCTGGCTATTTTTTTGTATTTTTTAGTAGAGACGGGGTTTCACCGTGTTAGCCAGGATGGTCTCAATCTCCTGACCTCGTGATCCGCCCGCCTCAGTCTCCCAAAGTGCTGGGATTACAGGCGTGAGTCACCGCGCCCGGCCTCATTTTCTATTATTTTAGGACCTTATAATATACAAGGCACCTAGTTGGGTCCCAGTGAAACAGTCCAGTCCTGAGCCCTGCTGGCCCCGAGTTTGTAGCCCTGAGTACTTAGTGGCTATAAGGGCTTTAAAGCTGGAAAGTGGCCAGGGGAGCATGAGGGAGGGAGGGAGAGAAGAGCAGCAGCGAGTGAGAAGACAGCGTGGGTGTTACCTGGAGGGCTGTTGGGTTGGGCAGGTTGGGTGACTGGGCTGCTGACAAGAGAATCCCCTCATCTTTCCTATGTCTCTCCCAGGTCAACCTGGGTTACCTGTGCCAGGCATGCACCTCCCTCCTGCACAGTCGAAAGATGCTGCAGCATTACTTACAGGTAAGCGTCCTATGCCATGAGGGTCTGGAATACCTCACTGTGGCTTCCTGAGCTCCACCTTCATTTCTTGACTCTCCCTAGAACAAAAATGGGGATGGCCTCCCCTCGGCCGTTGCCCAGCGAGTCCAGAGGCCACCGTCTGCTGCTTCTGCTGCCCCCTCCTCCTCCAAGCAGCCCGCTGCTGACACAGAGGCATCAGAGCAGCGGGCCTTGCACACAGTCCAGTATGGCCTTCTCAAGATCCTCAGCAGGACGCTGGCAGCCCTGCGCCACTTCACCCCAGATGTCTGCCAGATCCTGCTGGATCAGGTACCGGCCGTCATCTTTTCGGCACCACCTCCCCTAAAGGCTCTGCTTTGCTGTGCACTGGGAGCTACCTGGGGCCTTAACTGGGTCCTGGATGGCTCTTGACTTTTCTTGCAGTCCCTGGACCTTGCTGAATACAACTTCCTGTTTGCCCTGAGCTTTACCACTCCCACCTTTGACTCCGAAGTGGCCCCCTCCTTTGGGACCCTTCTGGCCACAGTGAATGTGGCCCTCAACATGCTTGGAGAGGTAAGTGGGTTCTGTCACTGTCCTCTCCCCCGGCTCCTCCCCCAGCCCACCACTTCCAGCCAACCTTGGGCATGGTACCTAGCCTCCCGAGCCTGCTCCTCTCCGTAAACTGAACATGACAGCACCTCTGAGAATTACTGTGAGGATTAAATGAGGTAACTGATGAAATTTGTTTAGTGCAGGGCATGCAAGTAGGAAGCTCTCAGTAAGTGGGAGCTGTTCCTGTTGTCTTAGTTTTTTACCCTTGCTTCTCTTCAGCTGGACAAGAAAAAGGAGCCCCTCACCCAGGCAGTGGGGCTCAGCACACAGGCAGAAGGGACCAGGACGTTAAAGTAAGCGCTCTTTCTGAGATTTGATAACGGGCTGGGGAAGTCATGGGCCCACTATTCTCAGGCTTGGCCAGCCTGGCCCTCTGTAGCAGTGCCAAAAACCTGCCTCTCCTCCCAGGTCCCTCCTGATGTTTACCATGGAAAACTGCTTCTACCTGCTCATCTCTCAGGCGATGCGGTACCTTAGGGACCCGGCTGTGCATCCCCGGGACAAACAGCGGATGAAGCAGGAGCTCAGCTCTGAGTTGGTATGGATGGATAGGGAGGCTGGGCCAATAGGTCTAGAGCCCTGTGGGGTCCTGTCTTGTAACCCCCAAGGGTCGGAAGAGTGGCCAGATGTGCTGAGCCTCACCAAGCCACTTTTTTTCTTGTAGAGCACGCTGCTCTCCAGCCTCTCGCGCTACTTCCGCCGGGGAGCCCCCAGCTCCCCTGCCACTGGTGTCCTCCCCTCGCCGCAGGGCAAGTCCACCTCTCTCTCCAAAGCCAGCCCTGAGAGTCAAGAGCCTCTGATCCAGCTAGTGCAGGCATTTGTCCGGCATGTGCAAAGATAGGGCAGTGCTGTGCTGCTGTGCTGCCTACCTACTCCTCTCCACCAGCCTATACCGCACCCTGGCTGTCAGGGCCTATACAACGGAGGGCACCTTCTGTCACCCCCTCCCCGAGTAGCCACTTCAACCACCTACCCACTGATGTTATTTTTATACTAGATGAAGAGGTCAACAGCAGGCATGGGGAGTGGAGTCTTCTGTGCTTAGGCCCTCACGCTGCAGACGCCCCCAGAGGAGCATTCCTTCCCTTCCAGCATTCCCCACAGCACGGCCAGCCAGGGGAGGCGGTAGCCCAGGAGAGGACTCTATGCACGGGTTCCAGAATCTGTTTTCCATGCTCTGTCCCTGCAGTTTTGGTAATTCTGTGGTCTATTTATACAAATATTAAAATCCTGTTTATAGACAGCTGTGTGATAAATATTTAACTTCAAAGCCCAGGGATGATAACCTGGCTCTCAGAACCTAGAAAACTCCCCTGGCCAGGCGCCTCGGGAGTGTGGCTGCAGCCTCGGGAGTGGGGCTGCAGCCTCGGGGGAAGGCAGGTATTGATGGATGGCCAGTTCACCAGCATCTCCTCATTCCTGTCCATAGGCTGAGGGTTAGGCTGAGTGGGCGCTGTTCCCTTCCTTGGCCTGCCCTGGTTGTGTCCTTGGCCCTGCTTTCGTTGGCCCAGTGGGCTGAGCTCATCCCTGGGTGAGCCTTTCTTGAAGCTCTGTGCCTTCCTACTTGCAGCCCGGTTCCCCTGTCAACCCCATCTCCTCTTCAGAAGCCCCAACAATGGGGCCTACTAGCTGTTGGCCTTCTCAGGACTGAAGTCAGAATGCCAGGTCCTGCTAGGGGCCATCTAAAACACAGCCACCACTTAGGGTTTCTAGAATCACGCTGCCTGGGCTTCAGTCCCTACTCAGCCACTTGCCAGTTGTGGTCCCTTGAGGAGGTGACTGTCTTGCTGATCTCATCTGTGAAATGTGGACACTGAGGATGGCATGAGAACCCGTGGCACAGGGGCACGTGCTGGGCAAAATGCCCAACATGCAGACAGCGCGGACCACTACCCACTTCTTGAGTTTGAACTGTCAGACACATTCTACGGTCCACTCCACTATCCAAATTTAGGAAACTTTCTCTTAGGAATAAAACATTCCTTGTGCAGCTTCATGTCCAGGAACAGCACTGCCCCGAGAGGCACAGGCCCCGCGGAAGGTAGGCAGGGCTGCACTTCCCAATTTAGAGAGCTGGGAGCCAGGGCAGCCGCAGGGCCCCTGCTCACTCTGTGGGTCACCCCACCCAGGAAGAGTGGGGCAGAGGGTGAGTCTACCCTTCCCTTTCCCACCCTCAGGGCCAGGCCCTGACAGGAGCCCAGGTGACTCGCACACAAGGAGGGTTTATTGGCTAGAGAGCAAACGCAGGCAGAAGTAAAAACACCAGATAAAAAGTGAGTGTGGAGAGGTGGAGGCTGCGGCCGCTGGACTTGGCTTGAGCTGTGAGGAGTGAGAGGGGAGGATAGCACCGGAAGATGCTGCTCCGGGCCCAACACCAGCCCTGGCCAGGCTCTCCCCTCCCAGGGGCAGCGCCCAGTCCCCAGGGGCTGCCAGAGCCCTGTGTGCCTTGCTGCATTCCCCCATGCAACTTTTGGCAACTGAAAGGCAGGGCTCTCACTGAGTGCACCTGGCGCTTCCTGAGCCCATCTGCGGCCCCACCCTGGCCTAGGTGCTGAGTGTAGCTGCTTCAGACAGCCCCTCCCTCCTTAGTGAAGCCGGGAGGGTGGGGCGCTCAGGGATGCAGGCAGGGGCAGGGGCTCCAGAGCCACAGGTCAGAAGCAGGGCTGGGGGAGGGGCGGGGCCATTCAGCCTCAGGCACCCTCACAGCTAGGTGACCAGGAGCAGGGACAGAATGGAGTGAATTTTTCTCCCCACTCTGAACAGCAGTGTCACCAACAAGGTAAGTGGCAGGGCTACGCCCATCCTCTCCTGCCCAGGCCAGAATGTGGGGGAGTGGGGGGACCTGCCTAGCTGAGCAGTTCCAAGTAGGTGACAGGGACTTTGCCCTTCTTGTTGCCTCTCTCGCCAATGAGCCAGTCAGGGTCCATGCCAGGCAGGCTGTAGACAGTGATGAGCTGCAGAGATGGCAGTAGAGGACGGTCATGGCCTGGCCAAGGGTAGAACTGGCCCCAGGACTAAGTGGGGACAGAGCTGCCACCTCCCCATGGCCCGTGGCATGTGCTACACTTTCCGTGGCTGGAGCTCATCTCACCTGCTCCATAGAGACCCGGCAGAGCAGGGACTGCCTCCTCAGAGCTGGAGGTGCCCTCTTTAACCTGCTGGTCCCTGCTTTCCCATCAGGGCCCCTCCAGGCCCCATGTGCCTGATCCCAGTGCCCAGGCTGCTCACCCTGCCCATTCCTGCCCCACCTTGTGGCACCAGGCCCACCTCATCAGCCAGCAGGGCCAGCTCACTGCTGTCGGCCGCCTCGTAGTCATAGAGCACCCGAGCTTTGCGGGTCCCACTGGCAGGAGGGGCCACCTCTTCCAGGCAGAGCGAGGCCTCCCCTGGAGGGGCCAGGCTGGCCACAGAGGGCACCACAGGCATAGTGGCCGCAGTGGTGGTGGGTGAGGTGCTGCTCAAGGGTGGGGAGGCAGGCTCTGCGGTGCCCACGAAGGTGCCTGGAAATCTGGAGAGGAGGGATACATCTTAGCAGGTGGGAGTCCCAGAAGGGACCCCAGAAGCAAACTCCCCTCCCCAGCCCCAGGAGCCCCATTCCAATCCCAGCTACTCACATGGCACCCTGGGAGCTGGCAGCACAAAGGGAGAAGCAAAGCAAGGGAAGGGTGAGATGGCCCTACCCCCTGGTCCCTGCCATCCTCCCCACCCAGGCATTCCCTAGAAACCTCAGGGTACCCAGGGGACTCAGAGGTCAGTAAGGCCAGCCACTCTACCCTCATACACGTGAGGTGCCTGGGCCCAGAGTGGGTTCCGGCAGGGCTCTCCAACCCAGCTCTGTGTCATAGGACTTGCCCAGAGGAGCTCATGCTGCCCACGGATGGGGTCTGGGAGCCAGGGGACCCCGGTGGGCTCAGCAGTGCTGGCTCCGTACCTGCCCAGCTGCTTCTGCAAGTCCAGCATGTGGCGGTAGCACTGTGCGTAGTAGGTTGTCTGAGACTTGACGAACTCATGGAGGCAGCGCAGGTGGTTCACCTGTGGGGAAGAGGCCAGAGGCTGACTTCTAACGTCCCGCCCTCAGAACAAAAAATTCCATCCCCATCCCTATCCTCTACCAGACCTTGCTTCAGCATTCCAGGGTGCCCTGCCCCTATGCCCACACCCTCCCCGGTGGGACTTGCTCTGTGAGGGCCGTTCTGGGGCAGCCCTGCTGAGCCCGTGGTTCAGGCACACCTGGTGCCCGCTGAGGGTTGTGCTTTAGTGAAGGTGGGCGGGGGACTCACATGAGTGCTGCTGATCCCCTCCAGCAAGAGACGGGTCACTTCTGCTTGCCGGTCAAACTCTGTCTGGGCCACGCGGAGCTCCTGCTCGGCCTGGGCAGGGCAGGGCAGCCGTGAGCACCCACACACCACCCACCAGCTTCCTCGCAGTCTTCCCCTGGAACCTACCTGGGAGCTGCCTGTCCCTTTCCCCTGGGAACACAGAGAGCCTTCTAGGTCTATGCCTGACTTCATACGTGGAGCCCCAACCCCAGAGAAGCTAGAGCCCCACTCAGGACCCCCAGAGGCAGCTGTAGTGACAGACCCTCCCTCCATCACCCATTGGAGAAATCCACCCAGCAAGTGCATCCTGAGGGCCTATTGTGTGCTACAGGGTTAGGGGAAACTGAGGCCCAGGGAGGGAAAGCAGTAACCCCTCCCCAGTGGGTGTGGGGCAGAGTGAGAAACAGACCAGACCCCACAGCAGCAGGTGTGCCTGTACCCTGCCACACCTTCTTCCCTGAGCCCAGCCCCCCAGACCCCAACTTACCTTGTCCACCTCATCATTCCAGAGCTGTGGAGACGGCAGCAGGAGTGGCCAGCAGGAGAGGGGAGAGGAGGACAGCTGGACCCTAGAGCCTGTGCCCTGCCCCAGCTCCCAGACTCAACTTCTGCCCCCTGCCCCTCTGCCCCACCCTCCCAAACAGGAGCTGAGACTGGGCTGAGGCAGGCCTGAGAGCTGGGGGCTGGCAGTCCCAGTCCCTCTAACATGCCTCATGCAGGAAGGGAGCAGCCAGCGGGAGTCCTGCTTCTGTTTCTCCTACAGTGTCAGCCCCAGACTCTGAGTGGGGTCTGAAGAGAGATCGAGTGCCCCACCCCGTCCTGACTGTTGGCTCAGGCTGGTGGGCTGGGAGGCAGGACCGTGTGACCCTGGGCCAGTCACTGAACTTTTCTGTCCTCTGGCAGAGAAAGGCAGCCTCGTGCCTGAGTCACACTGGGACTCAATGGCAAAAGAAAAACAGGGCAGTCTCCACCCTCTAGGATGTTTCTCCTTCCACTGGGCACAGGGAGGAGGCGGGAAGTGGATCCTGAAGAAGAAAGACGCTGCCCGGCCACGACCGGGAGACCCAGTGCTCCTGCCGCTTCCGGAGATCTGACCCCAGACAACAGCCTGAAATAGGGAACGCAGACCCAGGCCAGTGTGCGTGGCCACCCATGTGGCCCCCATGCTGCTTAGGAAGTCCCCGTCCAGGAGCACTGGAAGTTGCTGTGAGAGCCAGCTAGGGTTGGTGGCCTGAGGGAGTCACCCAGGCACAGAACGACGGCACGAAAGACACAAGGCAGCATGCTCACGACAGAGGTGAGGGTCTCACCCCTGGGGGCGGGAAGGAGAGAAAGTGGGCAGACAAGGTGCAGCAGTGGTGACAAGCATAAGGGAGAGGTGTGGCCTAGTCCCCAAACTACACAGGAAATACCAGACATCCCAAGAAAGCTTAAAAACCATGACATGCGAAGCCTCCACGATCCTGTCCTCCCCACCTCCTGCCCCGACTCCCCCGGGGGCCCTGCCTGAGCCTCCTCAGGACAAGACATGCCCTGCTCCAGAACCTCTGGGCCTTAGCACAGCCTCAGGCCCTCCCGCCCCCCAGACGCTCTCCAGGCCTACACGGCAGTCCACTGCCTCCTGTCTTTAGGGGTCTGTGAACTCCAGAAAGGCATGGCCAGGCCTCCTCCTCCATCCTCAGGGCCTCCCCAGGGCCTGGCATTCAGAGACAGCAGGAGGCGGAGGGGCCCTGAGGATGGGACAGCTGCCGCCCTGAGTTCTCCACACTACTCGGTGTGGCTGGCCCTGACGCCAGCTCCAGCGTTTTGCAGAGGGGAAGCAAGTCCAGCTCCATGGCCACAGGGCACCGGGGCCAGGCCGTGGACAGAGGTGGGGGCTTCTGCCCCTCCCCAGTGTCTCAGGACTGACCTGATCACATGGCAGTGCCCCCACCTTACCCGCTGGCCTCTAGCTCCTGTGCAGTCAGAGGCAGTGGCATGGGACTTGGGGAGAGAGGAGGACGAGGGGTGGGGTGGGGGTGGGGTGCGCTTACCGCGGAGGCGCTGGCCGAGAGAATGTAATTACGAGGTCTAGTCTCCTGAAAGTCAGGCACCGTCTGGCGGGGAACAGAGTTCATGTGGGGAGGGAGTCACCCTGGGCCAGGGCCAGGGTCGAGGTCAGGAGGCTACCCCAGAGTCTTGCACAAGGAGATGCCAGGAGGCCTAACCCCAGGGACAGGGGGATACAAACACAACACAAACCCTCTTCTCCCGACTCCAACCACCTGGAGATGAGGGGCCTAGGGACTTGGAGAGTCAAGACAAAGATCAAGTGGCTGTAGGCACTGGAGCCCAGGAGAGCAAATGCGGTGAGGAGACAGCCGAGGCTGCCTGAGCAAGTCACAGGCTGGGCTCTCCCCTCCCAGGGGCCACAGCCCCCTCCTCCCAAGACCAGTGGCTCAGATGCCCCAGGGTCCCACAAACACAGCCCACCCCCACCTGGGATGGCTTTTTCCATCCCAGAATCTGCACACTACATCTCTCGCTCCTGCATCAAGGGCCAGGCCCTTCCCGACAAGGGTGGACAGATGGATGCATGGGCAGACAAGAGTGACAGACGTCCAACATTTGCAAAAAGCTGACTCACAGGCCCCAACGCCTGGCATCCCCCCTAAACCAGAGGCCCTGCACAGTAGAGGCTCTGGCGGGGAGACCAGCTGCTTGCAAAATGCCCCAAGGACGTGGGCTGGCCACGGCACCGTGGGTCCACGGGCAAGATGGGCAGACCGGAAGCAGCACAGCGCATGGGACAGGTATACTCACATCTCCCTCACACTGAGCCAAGTTACCCAAAGCAGGACGGAAAGGAACAAAAACAAAGAGTTAGTGAGTCCACAGCGCAGGCAGGAGCAGGCCCCCCAGGCCCCAGTGGGAGGGGACACCAGGCGGTCAGGCAGAGGGAGGCACCACAGCCTGCCCTCCTGAAGAGTCCTAACGTGTGCGTGCTTATGGGCACAGAGCTGTGGGGCTTGAGTCCTCTGGAATGCTGTTCCCCGGGCTGCCCAAGTCCTAGCTCTGGAAAGGGTGGCCTGGCCCAACCCCAGGATACGAGGTTGTCCAGGCCCACCAGGCAAAGGAGAGGTCACACCACTGCAATGACTAAGGAAAGGCTCCCCTGGCCTGGCTGATGGAGTGTGTTCTGGCTGAGTTACTCCAGAGACGTTGTCTGGCCCTGAGTGACGGAAGAGACTGTCCTGGTCAGGTGACTTAAAAGAGGTCATCCCGATAGGCACAGGTCACCCTAGCCAACCCCAAGATTGAAACAGCTATACCCCTGCCTCTGATCTAGACCCCACACACTTGAGTGACCTGAGACCCTGCACACAGTTTTCGCCAGGAGCAGTGCAGGTTCTGGGGCACACTATGGGAGCGGAACACAAGGTGTATGGGCAGCTGTGAGCCCAGGCTGGGCCTGGCCTCCCTCGGCTAATCACCTGGCAGTCACAGGTAGCCATCTCCCTAGCAGGCCCTGGGCCTGGGAGTTCCCTCTGCAAGGTGTGAGGCAGCCTTTAGGCCCTGCACCCCTAAGCAACCTCTCGTGCCAGGAGGGTGTTCATCCTTGGACCCAGCTCCTCTAATCCTGGCCTCGCCCTGGGCACATTGTCCCAGGCTACGTCCCATTGACCCCGCCAGGCTGAACAGGCCTCAGTGAACTGGGAATGAAGGGGGCGCCAGATGGCCCAGGCCCTATCCAATCTCATGAGGCTGCTTGATAAGGCCCCTCAGACACAGCCCTGAGCAAGTGGGTGGTCCAGCTCCCAGGTTCTCCACACCATCGTGGGGGCGCCTGAGCACAGGGACCCTGGGCCTGATGTTCAAGCAACAAGTAGTAGAGTTAGTAAGAAGGTGCCATACCTGGGCAGAGCCGGGGACAGAGCCGAGCATCTAGGAGGGCAGGGCATGCAGGAGACTCCAGCTGCCTGGCAGGGTGACTGTGGGGTACCCTGCACCCAGCTGGGGGCACTGCTGGTCCACCCACACCGTAAATGTCTCCCTGGGAACCAGAGCTCGGGGGCCACCAAGGCTCCCTTGAGGGCAGGGACAGAGAGGCTCAGCCCAGCAGCCCACAGCCAGGCATCTCCAGCCAGGGAGAGGGGAGAGAGGTCATGCCAAATACCAGGTCCCTTCATGCCCCCACCCCTTGGCTCAGCCAGAGCCTGGGGGCCAGGAGGCCGGTGGCAACACCTACCGTGGCTTTGGCTTCTGCAGCCTTGGCCTTCTTCAGCCTCGCTTTGCAGGCATCCAAGTCCAGACGCCGGTTTTGGAGGAGCCGCCTCTCCTTCTACAGGGCAGGGCATGGGGACAGTGAGACCCTGGGCCGCCCTGGGAGACCCAGAGCCATGCATGGCAAGATTGGTGCTGGGGACTATTGAGTCAAGACAGGGAAACTAAGGCCCAGAGATAGGAGGTCACTCAGTCCAAAGGAGCCCTCTCTGGGGAGGCCCCAGGAGTTTTTAGCCCCAGCACTGGAAGAGAGCCTGTGCTCAAAGGCTCGGAGGAGAGGACTGCCATGGCTACCATGAGGCGTAGTAGTCCCAGGGCCCTCACCGAGATGGTCTTCCAGTCCCCCTCCAGGAAGTTGCGCAAGGGTGTGAGGAAGCTGATGGAGGCCGTGTGGATAAAATCCCTCTCTGCAGCTCCCAGTTGCTTTTCAGCTTCTGCCACCTTGATCAGTGTCTTCCCTGAGAAAACAGAGTGGAAGGGTGAGGAAGGTCAGGCTCAGGCTGCTCTGATCTACAGGCAGCAGGAGAGGGCTCAGGAAGAGCTTGCTGAAGAGCAAGGGCCGGGGCGCTCAGTGCAGAACGCTTTGCCTGGAAGTAGAAGGAACCTATACCACACCATTAACTGGGGACTGACAAATAAACAGTGGGACAGCCAAAATATGAAACACAGTGCAGCCATGATAAAGGTGGGAGTGAGACTTCCAGAATGTCAGAGAAAGGAGCTCAACAAATCCCCGCCCAAAAAAAGTAACAATAAAACTGGACACCACGCCAGGTGTGGTGGCTCACACCTATAATCCTAGCACTCTGGGAGGCAGAGACAGGAGGATCACTTGAGCTCAGCAGTTCGAGACCACCCTGGGCAACATAGTGAGACCTTGTCTCTTTGAAAATAAAACAAATTGAAAGAAAACTGGACACAATTGTCAAAAACATCCATTTGTGGACTCTGGAAATGGACCAAGGCAAAAAACAAATTAAAAAGCATTTAATCAAGAAAAACTGCTGGGCTGGATGCTGTGGCTCACATCTGTAATCCCAGCACTTTGGAAAACCAAGGTGGGCAGACTGCTTGAGCCCAGCTGTTCAAGACCAGCCTGGGCAACATGGCAAAACCTCATCTTTATAAAAAATAAATTTAAAAAAAAATAAGAAAAATGAGCAGCGCCTCAGAACCTATGGGGGCACTGTCAAGTGAACCAACATATGAGTAACATGAGTCCCAGAAGAGGAGAAAATAAGGCAGAAAAAATATCTGAAGAAACAATAAGAGGCTGGGAGAGCTGGCTCATGCCTGTAATCCCAATACTTTGGGAGGCCCAGACGGGAGGATCATTTGAACCCAGGAGTTTGAGGCTATAGTAGTAGGCTATGATTGTACCACTGCACTCCAGTCTGGGTGACAGAGCAAGATCCTGTCTTAAAAGGAAAAGAAAAAACGTGGTTTGATTCATCACATACAAGAGAGCTACAATAAGATAACTTGTCTTCTCATTAGGAACAACAGAGGCCAGATAGCAGTAAGACGATATATTACTGCTTATGATGAATTTATGATGATAAATTACTATTTATTCAAAGTAAAGAAAAAACTGTTCATCCAGGACTTCTATATATAGCAAAACAATCCTTCAAAAGTGAAGGCAAGGCCGGGCGCAGTGGCTTACACCTGTAATCCTAGCACTTTGGGAGGCTGAAGTGGATGTGTCACTTGAGGTCAGGAGTTCGAGACCAGCCTGGACAACATGGTAAAACCTCATCTTTACTAAAAATACAAAAATTAGCTGGGTGTGGTATGCATCTGTAATTCAGCTACTTGGGAAACTGAGGCAGGAGAATTGCTTGAACCCGGGAGGCGGAGGTTGCAATGAGCCAACGTCACACCACTGCACTCCAGCCTGGGCAACAAGAGCAAGACTGTCTTAAAAAAAGAAAAAAAAAAGATACGGCCGGGCGCGGTGGCTCACACCTGTAATTCCAGCACTTTGGGAGGCCGAGTCGGGCGGATCATGAGGTCAGGAGTTCAAGATCAGCCTGACCAACTTGGTGAAACCCTGTCTCTACTAAAAATACAAAAATTAACCAGGCATGGTGGTGAGCAGCTGTAATCCCAGCTACTCAGGAGGCTGAGGCAGGAGAATCACTTGAAACCGGGAGGTGGAAGTCACAGTGAGCCAAGATCGCACCACTGCACTCCAGCCTGGGTGACAGAAAAAAAAAAAAAATCCAAAGATACACTTTAAAGACATGAATGGGCTGAAAAATGTGTAACAGGTACTACTACCAGACAAAATAGACTTTAAGACAAAACTGTATTAGAGACAGAGAGTAGTACTTTATAATGATAAAAGAGTCAATTCATCAGGAAGATGCACAAATATAAACATACAGACCTGAAGATGCACAAATATAAACATACAGACCTAAGACGGTTCCAAAATACATAAGGCAAATACTGACAAAGAGAGAAATAGACAATTCAACAGTAATAGTTGGAAACTTCAATACTCTGCTTTTTTTTTTTTGAGATGGAGTCTCGCTCTGTCTCTCAGGCTGGAGTGCGGTGGCGCGCTCTTGGCTCACTGCGACCTACGCCTCCCGGGTTCAGACGATTCTCCTGCCTCAGCCTCCCGAGTAGCTGGGATTATAGGCACGCACCAGCATGCCCAGCTAATTTTTTATATTTTTAGTAGAGATGGGATTTCACCATCTCCAGACTGGTCTTGAACTCCTGACCTCAGGTGATCCAACCACCTTGACCTCCCACAGTGCTGGGATTCCAGGCGTGAGCCACCGTGCCCAGCCTCAATAGTCTACTCTTGATCATGAATAGGACAAGACAAAATCAGCAAGGACATACAAGCCTTGAACGCTATTGACCGATGTGGCCTCGCTGACATCTATACAGCACTGCCTCCTCAACAGCATAACTTATCATCTTCTCCAGTCAACTTAGGACAGTCCCCAGATACACCATATACTAGCTCATGAAACAAGTCTGAATAAATTTAAAAGGATTAAAACAATACAAAATATGGGGCCGGGCTCGGTGGCTCACGCCTGGAATCCCAGCACTTTGGGAGGCTGAGGCGGGCAGATCACTTGAGGTCAGGAGTTTGAGACCAGCCTGGCCAACATGGTGAGACCCCGTCTCTATTAAAAAATACAAAAAATATGCCGGGCGCGATGGCTCACACCTGTAATCCCAGCACTTTGGGAGGCCGAGACAGGCAGATTACGAGGTCAGGAGATCGACTATTCTGGCTAAAACGGTGAAACCCCGTCTCCACTAAAAATACAAAAAAAAAAAAAAATTTGCCAGGCATGGTGTCCGGCGCCTGTAGCCCCAGCTACTTGGGAGGCTGAGGCAGGAGAATGGGGTGAACATAGGAGGCATAGGTTGCAGTGAGCCGAGAGCATGCCACTGCACTCCAGCCCGGGCGACAGAGCAAGACTCCGTCTCCAAAAAAAAAAAAAAAAAAAAAAATTATGCTAGGTAAAAGCAGCTAAATGCAAAAAACAACATATCATATGACTCCATTTATATAAAATGTTCAGACAAAAGATGAACTTATAGGGACCAAAAACACATTAGTGGTTGGCTGGCTAGAGGTGAAAATGGGGCTTGACAATAGACATGAAGGACTTTTGGGGTGTGATGGAAATGTCCTTTAAATTAGACTGTGGGCCGGGCACGGTGGCGCACTCCTGTAATCCCAGCACTTTGGGAGGCCAAGGTGGGAGGTCACTTCAGTTTAGGAGTTTGAGATCAGCCTGGGCAACATAGCGAGATCCCCATCTCTACAGAGAAATACAAAAATAAGAAGGACATGGGGGTGGACACCTGTAATCCCAGCTAATCAGGAGGCTGAGGTGGAAGGATGCCTTCAGCCCAGAAGGCAGAGGTTGTAGTGAGCCGAGATTGCGCCACTGCACTCCAGCCTGGGTGACAGAGTGAGACTCTGCCTCAAAAAAAAAAAAAAAAAAAAAAAAAAAAAGTCAGATTGTGGAGATGTTTGTACAACTCTGTAAATTTACTACAAATCACTGAATTATACACTTTACATGCATTTTATAATGTATAGCTTATACGTGGATAAAATTTCAAAATGGAAAAAAAAGATGGATGTGGTTCTATAAACGCTTCAGTGAAAAGATACCTGTAATATGATGTCAAGTTAAAAAGTCAGGTTCCGGCCGGGTGTGGTGGCTCACGCCTGTAATCCCAGCACTTTGGGAGGCCAAGGTGGGCGGATCACTTGCGGTCAGGAGTTGGAAACAAGCCTGGCCAACATGGTAAAATGCCGTCTCTACTAAAAATACAAAAAAGCCAGATGCGCTGGTGGACACCTGTAATCCCAGCTACTTGGGAGGCTGAGGCAGGAGAATTTCTTGAACCCGGGAGGCGGAGGTTGCAGTGAGCTGAGATTACGCCACTGCACTCCAGCCTGGGCAACAGAGTGAAACTCCATCTCCAACAACAACAAAAAAAGTCAGGTTCCCAGATGGCACACAATATGATTCCATTAAAAAATATACACAAATAGGCCGGGCGCGGTGGCTCAAGCCTGTAATCCCAGCACTTTGGGAGGCCGAGACGGGCGGATCACAAGGTCAGGAGATCGAGACCATCCTGGCTAACACGGTGAAACCCCGTCTCTACTAAGAATACAAAAAACTAGCCGGGCGAGGTGGTGGGCGCCTGTAGTCCCAGCTACTCGGGAGGCTGAGGCAGGAGAATGGTGGGAACCCGGGAGGCGGAGCTTGCAGTGAGCTGAGAACCGGCCACTGCACTCCAGCCCGGGCGACAGAGCGAGACTCTGTCTCAAAAAAAAAAAAAAAAAAAAAAAAAAATACATATATATATATATACACACACAAATAGGCCAGGTGCGGTGGTTCACACTTTGGAAGGCTGAGGCAGGCGGATCACCTGAAGTCAGGAGTTCGGGAACAGCCTGGCCAACATGGTGAAACCCTGCCTCTACTAAAAACACAAAAATTAGCTGGGTGCGGTGGTAGGCACCTGTAGTCCCAGCTACTCAGGAGGTTGAGGAAGGAGAATCACTTGAACCTGGGAGGCAGGGGTTGCGGTGAGCTGAGATCGCACCACTGCACTCTAGCCTAGGTGATGGAGTGAAACTGTGTCTCAAAAAAAAAAAAAAAAAAAAAAAAAAACACACACACACACAAACCAAAACTGATGAAGAGAAGATTCCATTTTTTACTCTTTTTTTTCTGCATAGAGTTTTTACATTTAGAATGAATTCAGGTATTATTTGTATAATTTTTTTTTAAAGTGAAAAAAGAAAGGAAGGGAGGGAGGGAGAATCAGAGCTAGAGACCATGACCCCTAGTCCCTGGCTGTGAGGCCTGCTCACCATAGGGGGTGGTCGGCCCCAGCTCACTGGCCGCGTCTGCCATGTACTGAGCCAGCAGCTCCCCGTTGGTGACCCTTGAGGGGACCTTCCTGTCCAGCTTCTCATACAGGAACTCCTCCACTCGGGCACCTGTGGGGAGACAGCAGCCAAAGCCACAGGGATCCTCAGTTCAAGCCCAAAGATGAAACACAAACAGACCCAGACCTAGCCCTGCCCACAGGTGCACTTGGCGTGCTGACTTCCTTGCTCATGCCCAACCCTGAAACTGCTGCGATTGACCCAGCACTATACGGAGGAGGAAGCCAGGGCCCATCCACTTCTCCCTTATTAATATGATTACAGAACATAATACATGCTTGCACAGTTCTCTGCTCCTGGCACCCAAAAGTTATCTGGCCCCTCAATGAACCACAGAGCAGATTTACAGGCAGACACACAGCATGACCCGGAGCCACCCTCCTTTCCTCGGAAGTCCTGCAGGTCACTTCTGCTTGACCTTGGGGGCCTGCCTGGGTGTGCTCCCGGCAGTCCCTTCATCTCTGGGCCTTGCTGACCTCTTGAAAGTGACCAGGTTTGGGCCGGACACAGTGGCTCATGCCTGTAATCCCAGCATTTTGGCAGGCCAAGGCGGGTGGATCATTTGAGGTCAGGAGTTCAAGACCAGCCTGGCCAACATGGTGAAACCCCTTCTCTACTAAAAATACAAAAATTAGCTCGGTGTAGTGGCATGTGCCTGTAATCCCAGCTACTCAGGAGGGTGAGGCAGGAGAATCACTTGAACCCGGGAAGCAGGGGTTGCAGTGAGCCAAGATCGTGCCATTGCACTCCAGCCTGGGCAACAGAGCAAAACTCCATCTCAAAAAAAGAAAGAGAGAGAGTGACCAACCAGGTGTGTATTTTGCCTGCCTCTTCTCCCACGTGTGTTTTAGCTTCCAGGCATTTTCAGTCTTCTGTGCAAAACTCCGTATTTCCACTGCCCTGGAGTGTCTGGCAGCCCAACACAGAGTCCCCCATTTTCTTTTAACTGTCCCTCCTCAACAGCCTTGAGCCTAAGAGTCTAGCTGAAACCCTGGCTGCAGCCCCACCCCACCTGTGCCACAGCAGGGCCAGGCCTCCCACGACTGTATCCCTGCCCCACAACTGCGTCCCTCCCCAGGCCCACCAGCACACACTCACTGGGGTTGGGCTGCAGCAGCACCTCTGTCTGCCTCAAGATCTTCTCTGTCCAGTTCTTGGTGCTGTCTGCCCGGGCCAGAAGGTTTTCAAAGTGGGCATCAAGCTCAGTCTTCTCGGCCTGGCCAAATTTCTCCTCCGTGAACTATGCAGCAGGGAAGGCCAAGGGGTGGGGAGGGCTCAGACGGAGGTGGGGGAGTGGAGGGGAAAGGGAGGACTGCCCCCACCAGCAGGAACCTAGGCAGGCCCCAGGGTCAAGGAACCGGCCCCGAGGGTGATACTGTGTGACGTGGCAGGGCCTCACTGTTTTCCCATTTGTGAAACGAGGTGGCTGGACCAGAGTATGGGAATCACAGCTTCTTTTGGAAATCCAATGAATCCCCACAAAATGCACATCCATACACAATCTGACCCACAGCTTAGGCGGGTGAGGACCCCTGGGGAGGCCAACCCTAGGGTCCTTAGAGCCTGACTCTGAAGGAGAGGACTTGGTAGAAAGTGTTCGGGACAAATGGGGCACGGAGCAGGGTCTGGGGTTATCAGGGGGCTCCATGGGCAGCTGGGAGCTGCTAGGGAAAGGGTGCCAGAGGAGGGAGGGGAAGAACCCAGGGTCGGGGTTCAGAAGGACCTGATTCAAAAGTCTTAGTTCTGCCACTGTCAAGCTGTGTGACCTTGGGCAAGGGGCTCTGCCTCTCTGAGCACTGGTTTCCTGAGCTGAAAAAAGGGAATAATAGCACCTCCCTCATAGGTCATGAGGATGAAAGAGGAAAGATGTGGGTTAGACATAAAGGCTGGGTCTGCTACAGTGCTGCTGCCCCACGTAGGGCACCGGTGCTACGAGCTGATGGGTGCAGAGACGTCTGGGAAGGAAGGGGAATGCAGGGAGGGAGGATGACCAGACGGCTGGCTTTGGCCACCTCGTAGGGTAGATGGAAACACTGCCAGCCTATCAGAGCCAGTGGCGGGGCACACCCAGGGCCCAGATGTCACATGGGTCCCCATCAAAGTTGGCAGAAGCCACGGGAGTTACCTAGGAACAACCAGAAACTGGTCCAAGTCCTGTCCTAAGGGTTTCCTCACGACCCCATCAACCTCTACCGCAGGAAGGGCTGTTTCCCATTTCACAGATGCCGCCACTGAGGCTGAGCAAGCAGCAGGGCCATGCAGGAGTCGGGTCAGCCATGAATCATCCCTGGGTGCAATCAGCTCCAGCAGCGGCAGGGGGTGGGGGGCTGGGCAGCCACTAGGAGCTCAGCAGCCATCAATTATGTAGCAGAGCTTGGGTTTCTCCCTGCAGGGCTGGGAGGGCCCAGCTGCCAGGGGTAAGGCCTCAGCTCCTGCCTGGGGCCGGCTCTGCCTCTTCTTCCTCCTCACATTCCCCAAACTGAGACCTTCCAGAGTAGAGGCTCAGCCTTCCTCGGCCCGTCGTGGCTCTATCACCTCACTCAGTCCTTTGAGGGGGGTGGCATTCACCCCATTTCCCAAATGAGGAAACCAAGGCTCAGAGAGGCAAAGTGTCCCTTCTGGGCCTGAGAGCCCCTGCCTGGACAATGCAGATAACAGGATCTAGCTCATTGGCTATTTGGCCACAGTATGGGGCTGATACATGTTAGCTAGTATTATCATCACCATCATTAATGAAAAGCCTTGGCTAGGCGCAGTGGCTCATGCCTATAATCCCAGCACTTTGGAAGGCTGATGTGGGCGGATGGATTGAGCCCAGGAGTTCAAGACCTGCCTGGGCAACATAATGAGACCTCATCTCTACAGAAAAAAAAAAGAAAAAAGAAAAAAAAAAGAAAAAACAAGCCCGGTACAATGGCTCATGCCTATAATCCCAGCACTTTGGGAGGCTAAGCCAGGTGGATCACGAGGTCAGGAGATCGAGATCATCCTGACTAGCAAGGCGAAACCCCTTCTCTACTAAAAATACAAAAAATTAGCCAGGCATGGTGGTGGGCGCGTGTAGTCCCAGTAACTGGGGAGGCTGAAACAGGAGAATGGCATGAATCCGGAAGGTGGAGCTTGCAGTGAGCCAAGATCGCACCACCGCACTCCAGCCTGGGCGACAGAGCTCGATTCAGTCTCAACAACAACAAAAAAATTAGCTGGGCGTGGTGGCACACACCTGTAGTCCCAGATACTCAGGGGGCTGAGGTGGGAGCCCAGGAGGCGGAGGTTGCAATGAGCTAAGATCATGTCACTGCACTCAAGCCTGGGTGAGAGAGCAAGAACCTGCCTTAAAAAAAGAAAGACTTTGGGAGGCCGAGGCAGGCGGATCATGAGGTCAGGAGTTCAAGACCATCCTGGCTAACATGGTGAAACCCCGTCTCTACTAAACATACAAAAAATTAGCCAGGCGTGGTGGCAGGTGCCTGTAGTCCCAGCTACTTGGGAGGCTGTCAGGAGAATGGCGTGAACCTGGGAGGTGGAGCTTGCAGTGAGCTGAGATCGCACCACTGCACTCCAGCCTGGGTGAAAGAGTGAGACTCCGTCTCAAAAAAAGAAAGAAAGTCGCCGGGCGCGGTGGCTCAAGCCTGTAATCCCAGCACTTTGGGAGGCCGAGACGGGCGGATCACGAGGTCAGGAGATCGAGACCATCCTGGCTAACATGGTGAAACCCTGTCTCTACTAAAAATACAAAAACTAGCCGGGCGAGGTGGCGGAGCCTGTAGTCGCAGCTACTCGGGAGGCTGAGGCAGGAGAATGGCGTAAACCCAGGAGGCGGAGCTTGCAGTGAGCTGAGATCTGGCCACTGCACTCCAGTCCGGGCGACAGAGCGAGACTCCGCCTCAAAAAAAAAAAAAAAAAAAAAAAAAAAAAAAGAAAGAAAGTCAGGCATGGTGGCTCAAGCCTGTAATCCTAGCACTTTGGGAGGCCAAGGCGGGTGAATCACTTGAGGTCAGGAGTTCAAGACCAGCCTGGCTAAAATGGTAAAACCCCATCTCTACTAAAAATACAAAAATTAGCATGAAGTGGTAGTGCATCCCTTTAATCCCAGCTATTTGGGAGGCTGAGGCAGGGGAATTGCTTGAACCAGGGAGATGGAGGTTGCAGTGAGCTGAGACTGCGCCAGCCTGCGTGACAGAGTGACTCCATCTCAAAAAAAAAAAAAAAAAGGCCAGGCATGGTGGCTCATGCCTGCAATATCAGCACTTTGGGAGGCCGAGGCAGGAGGATCACTTGAGCCCAGGAGTTTGAGACCAGCCTGGCCAACATGGTGAAACCCCATCTCTACTAAGTACAAAAAAAAAAAAAAAAAAATTAGCCAGGAGTGGTGGCAGATGCCTATAATCCCAGTTACTCGGGAGGCTGAGGCAAGAGAATCACTTGAACCCAAAAGGCAGAGGTTACAGTGAGCCGAGATTTTGCCACTGCATTTCAGCCTGGGCGACAGGACGAGACCCAGTCTCCAAAAAAAAAAAAAAAAGGAAGGAAAGAAGAAAGGAGGAAGGCAGGTAGGCGGACAGGTCTCCCTCACATCCCTCCTCAGCTCTCGGGAGCTACCCTGATGGTACCAAGGGCATCACCCTAAATGTGCACCTCAACACCTCCCCTCCTTACCAAGGTTGAGAACAGCACTCCCCACCCCGCCCTCCCTTACAGGCCCCATATGCCCAGGTGAGAAGTTCTACCAGGCTTTCCCAAGCTAGAGGGCATTTATCCCATGTCCACTGCAGCCTGCCTGGCTCCATGATGACGATGCCACCACCTCTTTGGCTTTTATAAGCATTACTTCTACCACTACTATTACTATTACTGCAATGACTACTAATAGTACTAGTACTATCACTCCTCCTGCCCTCTCCCACCCCCACTGGCCAAATCTGCCTTAGGTTTTCTTGCCTCGGTGCCCTTATCTGGGCTGCTCCTGCCACTTGGACCAACGTCACAAGCCCCTCCCTACTTTCTGGGCACAGTTCAGGGGCCCTCCATGCAGGAAACCATCCCAGAATGACCCATACAAAAGGGATCCTGCCCTCTGGATCCTCATCTCAGGGCCAATGCCTTGTTCCTTGCTGGATTGAGGAGGCTCTTAAAGTTGTTTCTCGTACCTGCAGGGAGTGGGAGGTTCCCGAGCCCATCACATGTACTGATCATGAAGAACCCCTCTCCCATCCCTCCTGGCTGTCTCTCATCCAGGCCAGCTTGGTCTCAGGCAGAGCCCCTCTATGGCCTCTCCTGCCAGGTCACATTTCAGGCCTCTCTGTCCCCTGGCCTGCCACTCTGCCCCAATCCTGCCAAGGGGAAGGGGTTTGGTGCTGGAGTCCAAGGCTGCTCCCGGGAAAATGGCAGCAGTGGGGTGGGCGTGCGGAGCAGAGAAAGCCTCTATTTATAAAGCTCCCAGCTCACTCCCTCCCACCCCGAGGCTGGGGCCTGACTGCTGGCTCCCACTCCAGTAACAGTGACCCTGTGGGGCAGCCCCCACCAAGCAGAGCCACACCTAGGCCCTGCTCTGCCTAGGCCCTGAGAGCCCTGGCCAGGTCAGGCAGCAGGGCCCCAGCCCTAGCAGGGAACTGGCAGATCAGGTTC
Source organism: Rhinopithecus roxellana (assembly GCF_007565055.1). Taxonomy (NCBI): domain Eukaryota; kingdom Metazoa; phylum Chordata; class Mammalia; order Primates; family Cercopithecidae; genus Rhinopithecus; species Rhinopithecus roxellana. Next base: position 18,331,832 of record NC_044564.1, read on the forward strand.
TTCCCAGATGTGGGAGATAGTGTGGTTGCCATACCAACAGCAAAGTGGGTTCCCCCCTCCCAGATGGACTGGGGTCATCCAATCCGAGGGGCTCTGGGATCCTGGCATCTCCACTAGGGCTGGGGCTGCCCACCAGACTTGGAACACTTTAAGCAGTGAATTCTCGCTGGGATGCTAATCCTCAACGGGACACAGCACTTTCTAGTAAACATGACTATATGGGTTGCTGGCTGTGTCTGGGCTCCTGGGGAGGGGAGGGGAGTGCCGGGGTTGGGGGTGGGGAGAGAACTGTACTCAACAGAAACAACAAGGATGACAACGACAAAGACAATACTACAGGACCTGCTCCCAGAGCCCTGGGATGGGCCAGCCCCAGGACTGCGGAATCCCACTGAATCCCATAACCACGGTGTTACACCTGATTTACAGAACCACTGAATCCCATAACCACGGTGTTACACCTGATTTACAGAAGGGGAGGGCGGGGCTCAGAGAGAAGTGACTTGTCCAAGGGCACATGCTGAATGGGTGCAATATTAACCACGGTGACAGTGACACCAATAATGAGCTTGCCTCTGGTGAGCACACATATGCAGGGTCCCACAGAATCCTCGCATCTGCCCTGGGAGGCGGGAATACTGATCCCATTTTTCAGACTGAGAAACTGAGGCCCAGTGAGGTGAAGGCACCTCCCCCAAGGTCACAGGAGGGCACTTTCTCACCCACACCTGAGCCTAGGTCTTCCCATGATGTTGAGCTGCCTGTTTCTCTCTGCCCCTAAACGGATAGGACTTGTTCCAATCTCAGTATCCTGGGCCTGAACAGCTTCCCAGGCAGATCCCAGCCCTCTCCCCACCCCCAAGGCCTAGGGACGAAGGAAACAGACCTCCCGTGGAGCAGAAAGGAAACAGCTCCTGGCTTCCGGCCTGACTATCCAAGCGTGTGAAATGGCCATGAGGGACTCATGACACCAGCCGCCCATTGCACAGGTGCGGAGACTGAGGCTCAGAGAAGGGGTTGTGGCGGACGCATGAGTCCCTGGGCCTGGGACCCAGGTCGCTAAATGCCCCGCCTGGCGCCAGTCACTGCTGGACAAGGGCAGGGAGGTAGGACCCAGCCGGTGCCTCCTCCCCTCCTCAGCCGGGCAGGCGCCAGGGGAGCAGGATAACCCAACCGGCTCAAAGGGTGGGCACCGGTGCCTCACTCCAGGCAGTAGGGCCGGGCCGCCCGGGCTCTTTCCCTCTTCTGGTCAGCAAGGGCTCAGTGGGGCAGAGGTGTGCCCGCGGCGGGGACAGGGGCAGCAGCCCGGGAGGGCTTCCCCGCGTCCCCAGGCGTCTGCCGCAGGGTGCTCCCCGCCCGCCGCACATCCGGGCCCCCGGCGCACGGCGCGACGCCAGGCCTCACCTGCACGGCCCGGGTGAAGAAGATGCCCGCGTCCGACGCCAGCTTCTTCATGTTGAAGTCCATGGTGCGCCCGCAGGGCCGCAGCGCACGGGCCGAGCGCAGCAGGCAGCCCCTGCCCAGCCGCCGCCGCTAACCGCACCCCGCCCACCTGCTGCGGGACACCGGCCCTCCGCGCACCCGCCCGCAGCAGCCGCGGAGCCAGTCCGAGCGCGCAGGGCGGGGCGCGAGGGCCGCGGGACGGAGGAGGCGGGGTGCGGAGGCCGCGGGGCGGAGCTAGGGGGCGGGGGCGGAGCTGACAGCGCCGGGGCGGAGCGAGACGGCAGTGGGGCGGAGCTAGAGGGGCGGGGGCGGGGACGGGTTGGCGGAAGCTGGGCGGAGTTGGAGGGGGCGGGGCTGGTGGGACAGGGGCGGGGACAGAGGGCAGTGGGGCGGAGCTAGATGGGTGGTGGTGTGGCCTTGGCACGGCCACAGCCGGGTGCGGGGCGGGTGCAGGGTGTGCCGCTGGGCAGTGCTCACTGCTGCCCCCCTGCGCCTGCTGCCGCCGCCGCTTGGGCCGGCCTTTTTTTTCTTTACTAAAATTATTATTAAAACTGGAACACATGTGCTCTTAGATGATTGCAGTTACACACCATAATTACATATTATTTGACATCTTACCAATGCTTTTCAAAATTTTTAATTGTTTTTTTTTTTTTTTTTTTTTGAGACCGAGTCTCGCTCTGCCGCCCAGGCTGGAGTGCAGTGGCCGGGTCTCAGCTCACTGCAAGCTCCGCCTCCTGGGTTTACGCCATTCTCCTGCCTCAGCCTCCCGAGTAGCTGGGACTACAGGCGCCCGCCACGTCGCCCGGCTAGCTTTTTGTATTTTTTAGTAGAGACGGGGTTTCACCGTGTTAGCCAGGATGGTCTTGATCTCCTGACCTCGTGATCCGCCCGTCTCGGCCTCCCAAAGTGCTAGGATTACAGGCTTGAGCCACCGCGCCCGGCCTAAAAATTTTTAATTGTTAAATATGTATTTACAGTCTACAAGGTGATGAAATTGTGGAATGATGAAATCAATTTACATGTCCATCACCTCACCTACTTTTTTTTTGTGGTGAGAACATTTCAAATGTACTCTTTTAGCAATTATGCAATACTTTTTTTTTTTTGTAGACAGAGTCTTGCTCTGTCACCCAGGCTGGAGTGCAGTGGTGTGATCTCAGCTCACTGCATCCACCACCTCCGGGGCTCAAGCGATTCTCTTGCTTCATTCAGCCTCCTGAGTAGCTGGGACTACAGGTGCCCACCACCATGCCCCACTAATTTTTTGTACTTTAGGAGAAAGGAGGTTTCGCCATGTTGCCCAGGGTGGTCTTGAACTCCTGATCTCAGGCAATCTGCCTGCCTCAGTCTCCCAAAGTCACTAAGTGACTGTGGTCACCAATCCATGCAACAGATCTCTAAAATGGGCCTCTTTTGCTTTCTCCTCCCCCTACGCTGTGCCTGCTGCCTCTCCCCTATTTGTACCTCTTCATCTCTGTTCTCTTTATTCGTACGCCCCCCTCCTGTTCCTATTTCTTCCACTACGTTTCCCTTGGGTTTCCTCCCTTTACTCCTCCCCTCTGACCTCTCCTCCTCTCTTCTGCCCTGATCTCGGTAACTGAGCCAGCCTGACCAAGATGGAGAAACTCTCTCTCTACTAAAAATACAAAATTAGCCAGGCGTGGTGGCACATGCCTGTAATCCCAGCTACTTGGGAGGCTGAGGCAGGAGAATCGCTTGAATCCCCAAGAAATACTAGGCAGACAGGGGCAGGTCCCTGGCAAAACCCTACATCCCAGCTGAAAAGCCTGAATCCTGTGGCCCAAAGTGAGGCAGGAGGTTGCGGTGAGCCGAGATCACTCCATTGCATTCCAACCTGGGCAACAAGAGCGAAATTCCGTCTCAAAAAAACAAATCAAGATGTAGGCCGGGCGCAGTGGCGAACGCCTGTAATCCCAACACTTTAGGAGACCAAGGCAGGCGGATCACCTGAGGTCAGGAGTTTGAGACCAGCCTGGACAACATGGTGAAACCCCATCTCTACTAAAAATACCAAAAATTAGCCCGGCATGATGGTGTGCGCCTACAGTTCCAGCTACTAGGGAGGCTGAGGCAGGAGAATAGCTTGGACCGGGGAGGCAGAGGTTGCAGTGAGCCATTGCATTCCAGCCAGGGCAACAGGAACGAAACTCCGGCCAGGCACGGTGGCCCACACATGTAATTCCAGCACTTTGGGAGGCTGAAGTGGGTGGATCACGAGGTCAGGAGTTCGAGACCAGCCTGGCCAAGATGGTGAAACCCCGTCTCTACTAAAAATCCAAAAATTAGCCAGGCGTGGTGGTGTGCATCTGTAGTCCCAGCTACAAGGGAGGCTGAGGCAGGAGAATAGCTTAAATCCAGGAGGCGGAGGTTGCAGTGAGCCGAGATCATACCACTGCACTTCAGCCTAGGCTACAGAGCGAGACTCTGTCTCAAAAAAAAAAAAAGTGAAACGCGATCTCAAAAAAAAAAATCAAGATGTATACATTTAGAGAAGGAAAGAAGATTTTATTTCTTATAAAAGGGTACAGACTGCAAGGTGACCATCCCACAAACTGGGAAGCATGCCTTTGACAGAGGCAGAAGGCAGAGAAACACTAAGCAGACAGGGGCAGGTCCCCGGCAAAACCCTGCTTTCCAGCTGAAAAGCCTGAATCCTGTGGCCCAAAGTGAGAACTTCTATCCGTTTGCCTGCTCTCTCCTGATTGGTTCTTTCTGAATAGTGCCTTTTTACCAATCAAATATTGCCATTTCCAAAACTACCTGCAGCCCACCCCACCTCCCATCCTGTACCTTTAAAGACCCCCACAGAACCCAGACTCGGTAGGGAGAGAGAAGTGGCTTGACTGGAGAGAGGCGACTTTCCTTCAGAGTGAAGAGGCTGGACTTCAGAGGAGAAATGGCTTAACTTCAGGGAGATGGCTTGACTACAGGGAAGAGCCATCCGGAGTGGCAAAGCTTCAGGGGAGGATTACCTGCCCGTTCTATCTGCTTTCCAGTTCACCTCTCTGCTGAGAGTCATTTCTACTGCTTAATAAAATTCTCGCTGGGCGCGGTGGCTCACACCTGTAATCCCAGCACTTTGGGAGGCCGAGGCTGGCAGATCACAAGGTCAGGAGATGGAGACCATCCTGGCTAATATGGTGAAACCCCGTCTCAACTGAAAATACAAAAAATTAGCTGGGCGTGGTGGTGGCAGGCGCCTGTAGTCCCAGCTATTTGGGAGGCTGAGGCAGGAGAATCACTTGAACCTGGGAGGCAGAGGTTGCAGTGAGCTGAGATCAGGCCACTGCACTCCAGCCTGGGTGACATAGGAAGACTCCATCTCAAAAAAATAAATAAATAAATAAAAATAAAACAAAATAAAATAAAATTATCCTCCTTCACTATCCTTCGAGTGTCCAGGTGACCTCATTCTTGGACACTAGACGAGAGCTCAGGACTCACCAACTGCGGGTACCCCAAAAAGGTTGTCATGCTGGCCCTCTGCTCTCACTGGCAGAGGGCAGCCACCCCACACGGTAAAGCAAGGACCCTACCGAGCTGATAACACACTGCCATCCATGGACAGCAGAGCTAAGAGAGCACTGTAACATGTCCTCTGGGGCTTCAGGGTTTGCAGGCACCCCAACCTGGGCACCACCATGGGGCCTGCATGGAGCCTCCTTTTGCCCACGCCCAAAGCAGCCAGCCGGATCCTGCACTTGCCACCCACATGCTCCCTCCCACAAGGGGTTGAGCATGGGGGGCCGACATAGACAGGGCACGCCACCACACCTGGCTAATTTCATCGTGTTGGTCAGGCTGGTCTTGAACTCCTGACCTCATGATCCGCCCACCTCCGCCTCTCAAAGTGCTGGGATTACAGACGTGAGCCACCACATCTGGCCTTGGACCCCCCTTTTCTTTTTGGAGCCTCTCACCTCCCCAGGCAAGCCCAGGTGTCTCCTTGGTATCCCACATTCCCCCATTAGAGTAACCATCACAGGGGATTGTGATTAAGTATCCGCTCCCCAGACAATGAACTCCCCTGGGGCCACCACATACCTGCCTCCTGTCCACCACTGAGTTCCCATGTCCAGCCAAAAGGCTGGCAGACAGAAAACATTAGTTGAATAAATGAAGGAATGGGGCTTTACCGACAATTATAATTTTCCTTTTTTTTTTTTTTTTGAGATGGAATCTTGCTCTGTCACCCAGGCTGGAGAGCAGTGACGCGATCTCGGCTCAACTGCAACCTCCGCCTCCTGGTTTCAAGCGATTCTCCTGCCTCAGCCTCCTGAGTAGCTGGGACTACAGGCACACGCCACCATGCTGGGGTTTCACCATGTTGGGCAGGATGGTCTTGATCTCCTGACCTTGTGATCCACCTGCCTTGGCCTCCCAAAGTGCTGGGATTACAGGCGTAAGCCACTGCTCCTGGGCTTTTTTTTTTTTTTTTTGAGATGGAGTCTCACTCTGTTGCTTAGGCTGGAGTGCAGTGGTGCAATCTTGGTTCACTGCAAGCTCCGCCTCCTGGCTCAAGCAATTCTCTTGCCTCAGCCTCCCAAGTAGCTGGGATTATAGGTGTTTGCCACCATACCCAGCTAACTTTTGTATTTTTAGTAGAGACGGGTTTTCACCATGTTGGCCAGGCTGGTCTCGAACTCCTGATCTCAAGTGATCCACTCACCTCAGCCTCCCAAAGTGCTGGGGATAGAGGCATGAGCCACCGATACCAGCCGACAATTGCAATTTTAAAATGTAGTTGTGCCCAGCTCTTCACAGTTATGGAAGGGCTGACACTCTGCCCTCTTTCCATCCTCACCAAAACCCTGTGATTCGGGAAAGGGAAGAATTTTATCCCTATTTCTTTTTTCCTTTTTTTTTTAGATGGAGTCTCACCCTGTGGCCCAGGTTGGAGTGCAATGGTTGGATGTCAGCTCACTGCAACCTCTGCCTCCTGGGTTCAAGAGATTCTCCTGCCTCAGCCTCCCGAGTAGCTGGGATTACAGGTGTGTGCCACCACGCCTGGCTAATTTTTTTTTTTTTTTTTTTTTAATCTTTAGTGGAGACAGGGTTTCACCATGTTGGGACAGGCTGGTCTCGAACTCCTGACCTCGTGATCCACCCACCTCGGCCTCCCAAAGTGCTGGGATTACAGGCGTGAGCCACTGCACCCGGCCTCATCCCTATTTCATTTCACACAGGGGTAAACTCTAGAGAACTGAAGTGGCAACACTTGATTCCATCTCAGGTCGGCCTGATCTCAATCCTAGGGTTTCCTGTAAGACCCAGATAGGTGGCCAGAACTGAAGACCCCTTGACTCCAGCTCTCAGAGACACTGTCTAGCAGGCGAGACCTGGCACTTTGGCAAACAACTCCAGAACAAGGGGGAGAGTGGGGACAGTATAAGAGCATGCTGCGGGAAATCAGGGGCGGTAGTATTTGAAAATGGGCGCTTGGAGAGTGGGAAGGATTTGTCCTTGTGGGGAACGACAAGAGTAGAGCATCTTAATGTGAGAGCTCAGCCTGCTTTGGCGTCCTCCAAGAAACCCCCTTAGAGGTCTGGCTGCTCCGCTTCAGCCGCTTTAAGAGTGGCCCCGCCCCACCCAGCCGCCCATGTCGATCTAATCTGAATGGCCAATAGTAGAAGAGAAGAGACCACTTTCGCGCTTCAACCGCACTAGGGGGCGGGGAAGAGGGCGGGAGAGGCGGGCTATCAGCTTGGTCACATGACCCGCCTAATTGGCCAGAGGCTGCGGCGGTCCTCAGCGATTTAGCGATGCTCATTGGCCAGAAACGGGTGGGCCATGGCGCTAGGCCACGCCCCCGACGGCCTCGGTTTGGTTGCGCAGCTGCGGGGGAAGGAGACGCTGCCCTTCCGTAGCGATGGGATCCCGGGTGAGTATCGGCCCGGGCTGAGTCCCCAAGGCGGTCGGGCAGCGCGGCAGGGCCCGGGACTTGAGCGGAGGACCGAGTGAGCGCGGGTGACCGGGCCCAACTGGACCGGGAAGGTGCCGGGTTTGGAATGAGTGGGTACCCAGGCCAGGGAAGATGCGAGAGGGTGCCTTGCTTGGGAGTGGAACGAGAAGGTACTTGGGTCAGGGAGGTGATGCCCAGGCCTGGAACGTGGCGGGGATTGGAGCAGGCGCGTAGGTACCCGATCCGAGGCGGGGAAAGCACCTGGGATGGAAGGAGCAGGTGTGCTGGCCGTGAGCGGCGCCAGAGGGTACTTGGGTGAGTTTCAAGGATATTCCGGTGTGGGGGCAAGAGAAGAAGGGGCTGCCTAAGATGTCTGGGGTGGAGTGAGCAATTTCTGAAGACAGGGATGTTGCTGAGGTCCAGCGCGGGGATGCCCAGTGCCCGGCATGGTGGGACTGTTGAGGGGTCCGGCATGGGGTGAATAGGAGACTGGGCAGAGTGAGTGGCTCAAGGGAGTCGGGGACGTTGTTGGGGTCCAGGCGGAATGAGCGAGTGCACAGGCCAGATTCATTAGTGGGGTTGCCTAGCGCAGGGGAGGAGGCGCGTGGGATGATAAGCTTAGACACCCAGGCTGAGGGTGCTGTAAGTGCTGTGGTGACGGTGGAATGAGGAGGTGTCTGCCTAAGATTGTAGGGCACGAGAGATGGCTGCCCAAGTGGGGCCAGGCCCTGCACAGCAGTAGAAGTGTCCATTTGGTAGGGGACATTGCTGTGGACTTTTCATTGTGGAGAGGAGGTGGAGGGGTCTCACCTTAGGCCCTGGGGGATGGCCAGGGTGCCAGGGGGACAGGCACAGTGTGGGTTGACTGGATTTGGATCCATCCCTGGAGTGAAGCAGGCTTGGGGGCTGGTGGTGTTACCTCGCACCTGCAGGCTTTGCCTCCCAGTGGGGACAAGGGGCTGCTCTGGACTCTCTGGCAAACAGTGGGCCTCAGTCACCCCTGGAGCATGTGTTCAGGCTCATCTTTAACGCCATGTGGGCTTCTCACTTAGAGGCCCAGAAGTCCTACAGGTGTGGCCTGGAAGGAGCAGCGGCAGTTGTAGCTGGCAGCAGCTGGGAAACACTACCATGGTCTCAAGATCCCCCAGAGCTTGGCCGCTTAGTACTCAGTGACCTCAGGCAGGCTGCCTCATCTCAGAGCCTCCGCGTTTCCCCATCCTTGAGATAAACATTGGTCATTGCGAGGGTTCTGAGAGGACAGGACCCCAAGCCTGTCGTGGAGAGCCTGTTCTGAGTCTGGCCTGGAGTAAGGGCTTGGGAAATAGTAGCTGCTGGCCCTCTGATGTTCTTGTCTTCCCTCTTTCTGAGACCTGAGCCAGCCTGGGGTTGGGGTGAGGGGTAGGGGGATGTGGCTTACAGTATTGACCTAGGTCCTGACCACTGTGGGTCACGTAGCTCAATTCACAGCCTCCTGGTAGGATGTCTCTACCTTTGACAACCTGGAAGCTTCCTTAGCCCTAGAACATCACCCTGCCTGCCCCTCCTCTTTCATACACCCCCCAGTCCTAGAGCTAGACTGACAGGCTCCTCAGTCCTTCCCACTCACTGGGGAGAAGCTGTTTCTTCTGCTGGCCCAGTGACTTTGGCCGCCATCCCAGGGAGACAGGGTCAGTCCTGTCCTGTGTGTTCCTTCCGCTTGAGGTCCCAGGAGACCTTGAAGGCATCCTCAGGCTTGGAGCTGGAAGTGGGGGAGCACCCTGCTGGGTCTTGGGGTCCAGGCTAGGTGTGATCAAGCCACTTATTTCCTGGCCTTGGGAAGGGGCAATGGGGTACCCTGTGGGGGAGGGGAGTATTTCCCGAGGTCCAGGGGAAAGCTGCCCAGTACTCTGTGGTCTGCTGGGGCTTGCTAATTCCTGCTGCATGTCAAATTTAGCAAAAAGGGTTGCACTGAGCACAAAGTCTTACTCTACCATGTACCAGCTATGTGACTTTGGACTCCTAACTTAGCTTGTCTGAGATTCAGTTTCCTCATCGGAAACCAGAGGTGAGGCTGGGGGGAAGGTGGGTGGCATCAACTTCACAGAATCCTTTTTTTGTTTGTCTTTTTTTTTTTTTTTTTTTGAGGCAGAGTCTCGCTCTGTCACCCAGGCTGGAGTGCAATGGCACCATCGAGGCTCACTGCAACCTCTGCCTCCTGGATTCAAGCGATTCTTCTGCCTCAGCCTCCCAAGTAGCTGGGATTTCAGGCACGTGCCACCACACTGGCTAATTTTTGTATTTTTATTAGAGACGGAGTGTCACCATGTTGATCAGGCCAGTCTCGAAGTCCTGACCTCAGGTAATCTGCCCGCCTCGGCCTCCCAAAGTGCTGGGATTACAGGCGTGAGCCACCGTGCCCAGCAAGGAAACATTCTTAACTTTGTGGGAGGTAAAAAGATGCAATGATTCTCAGTCTGGGGCCTAAGATTTTTGCTTAGCAAATGGTCCATGGGTTGAAAAAGGTAGAGAAAATATGGCTGAAAGCCCTAAGTCTGAGAGTGACCTGTTCACCTCTCAGTTTCTGGGTCCTCTCCTGGGCTGGCTGGCCAGAGATGTTTCCGCTTGCAGGGCCCCTGGTAGGCAGAGAGTCTGTGGGCGTGGGGCTGCCCGCTGGTGGGCAGATGCAGAGGCCTGGGGCCTCATTCCAGACCTCGGGTTCCAGAGGCAAGCTTTGCTCCCGCCTCCTCCCCCATGGACGCTCTTGTGTGCATTTCTGCGTGTTCCCGTGTGCACGTTCTCTTCTCTGACTTGGTCGTCTGTCTCTTAGCTCTGTGGAGGGGCCCTCTGGTATGTGTGTTCCTGTCCTTCTGGGGCGTGGATGGTGCCCAGGACCCAGCTGGCAACCAGTTGAAGACGTTCTCCTTGGAAGCTCTTGGCCCTGAGGACTTTGCCTGGGGCATTGGCCCTGCCATGGCGTTCCGGAGGGCTGAGGGCACGTCCATGATCCAGGCCCTGGCCATGACGGTGGCCGAGATCCCCGTGTTCCTGTACACAACGTTTGGGCAGGTAAGGATTGGAGTGGGTTGTATTTCTGGTCTGCGAAACACTTCCATGCTCAGCCCAGGGCTCCTCCGTGTCCAGGAACACTGACCCTCGCTCTTGCTTTGCCAGACCTCTGGTGTCTCCTCTTCGGACTGGGTTTGTTGTCTGAGGCTTGAGGCCTGTTCTTTAGCCTAAGACTATATGGACTCTTTTTTTTTTTAAATTAATTAAAAAAATTGTTTGGGCCAGGTGCGGTGGTTCACGCCTGTAATCCCAGCACTTTGGGAGGCTGATACAGGCGGATCACCTGAGGTCAGGAGTTCGAGACCAGCCTGGCCAACGTGGTGAAACCCCATCTCTACTAAAAATACAAAAATTAGCCAAGCGTGGTGGTGTGCGCCTGTAGTCCCAGCTACCTGGGAAGCTGAGGCAGGAGAATTGCTTGAACCCAGGAGGTGGAAGTTGCCGTGAGCTGAGATCGTGCCACTACACTCCAGCCTGGGCAACAGAGCAAGACACAGTTCTTGCTGGGCCTGGTGGCAGGTGCCCGTAATCCCAGCTACTTGGGAGGCTGAGGCGGGAGGATCACTTGAACCCAGGAGGCGGAGGTTGCAGTGAGCCGAGATCACACCACTGCAGTCCAGCCTGGGCAACAGAGTAAGACTCCGTCTCAACAACAACAAAAAAAGTTTTTTGTGGTAGAAATAGGGCCTTGCTATGTTTCTCAGGCTGGTCTTGAACTCTTGGGCTCAAGTCATCCACTCACCTTGGCCTCCTAAAGTGCTGGGATTATAGGCATGAGCTACTGCACCTGGTCCTATATGAACTCTTGACCTCAGTTACTCAGTCTGTAAAAGGGGTCAGTGCCCCCCGCAACAACTCACATGTTTGTGGCTGACTGGGCTCTTGACCAAAGATCTGCCCTGTGGGTTGCAGTCCCACCTGAGGGGCTCCCAGGCCCAGAGGGCAGAGGGTGAGGTGTGGCAGTAGGAAGTGTTCAGATGGGGTGGCGGGTGAGCGAGTGTCATCATCTTTGAGGCATCGCTGAGAAACAGGGGTCAGCAGATCTGGGTTTCATGTCTGCCTCTGTCGCCTTGAGTATGTGTCTTCACCTGGGTGAGCCTCAGGTTCCTCGTCTGGAAATGACAGGAACGCAGATGGGTACCCTAGGCTAGGTCCTAGTGCAGTGCCAGGCACAGCTGGTGCTTGCTCACTGCAGCTCGTGTCATCATGACTGAAGGTGCCGGCCCTTAGACCTCACCTCCTCAGCACTGGCATCTTGCCATCTTTATGTTTTTGTGGTCCGTGTTTCAGGGAGGCTGGTCAAGTTCCCTTTCTAGGGCAGCTGCCTCTCAGTCTCTCGTCTGGTTGGCAGATGTGCCAGAGGGCTGGTGTATGTCCTGTCCCTGAGGTGCTCTGGGGCAGTCCTGCTGCCTTGGACCCAGGGAGGTGTAACCGGCAGCGTCTCCTCTTCCCTGCAGTCTGCATTTTCCCAGCTACGGTTGACGCCAGGCCTGCGGAAAGTCCTCTTTGCCACGGCCCTGGGGACTGTGGCCCTGGCCCTGGCTGCCCACCAGCTGAAGAGGCGACGGAGAAGGAAGAAGCAGGCTGGTCCCGAGATGGGAGGGGAGCAGCTGGGCACGGTGCCCCTCCCTATCCTCTTGGCCAGGAAGGTCCCTTCAGTGAAGAAAGGTAGGTGTGAGGTGGTGGGCATGGGCCTGACCTGGGGTCACATCCTGGGGTCATATCCCAGCTGGGTCACTCTTTACCGGGGGATCTTGGGCCAGTGACTTCCTGTCTCAGAGCCAAGGTCTCCTCATCTGTGAACAGGATGACAGTAGCGTCCCTCCCTCCGGTCAGTGTACTGGAGGGTGATGCGGTTGGATGCGTGTGCTCTGTTGGTGGTGCTGGTTTTGGTTGTTCTCATTGGCTGAGGACGCTTTGGGAGCACCCAGGTCCAGAGTGGGTTGGGGGTGTGGCTCCTGGGTCCAGAGAGGGATGTTCCCCAGGCTGAGGTGCAGGAAGGGCCATGTTGTTCTTGAACCACGTGGTATTTCTCCCATCCCCTTCACTCTTCAAAATTGAGGTTTAGGCTGGGCGCGGTGGCTCACGCCTGTAATCCCAGCCCTTTGGGAGGCTGAGGCAGGCGGGTCACGAGGTCAGGAGATCGAGACCATCCTGGCTAACACGGTGAAACCTCGTCTCTACTAAAAATACAAAAAACTAGCCGGGCGAGGTGGCGGGCACCTGTAGTCCCAGCTACTCGGGAGGCTGAGGCAAGAGAATGGCATGAACCTGGGAGGCGGAGCTTGCAGTGAGCTGAGATCATACCACTGTACTCCAGCCTGGGTGACAGAGCGAGACTCCGTCTCAAAAAAAAAAAAAAAAATTGAGATTTAATTTGCATGTAGTAAGATTCGTACTTTTTAGCATACTATTCTTTAGTCTTTGACACAGAGTCATCCCTCCACCACCATAGTTAGGAATCATTCAGCTGGTTAGAAGGTAGTGAGTTCACTCAGTCGGTTGCTCACACTCACAGATCACACTCCTTCTATTCTTTTTTTTTTTTTTTTTTTGAGACGGAGTATTGCTCTGCCACCCAGGCTGGAGGGCAGTGGCACAATCTCGGTTCACTGCAGCCTCAGCCTCCCAGGTTCAAGCGATTCTCCTGCTTCAGCCTCTTAAGAAGCTGGAACTACAGGCACGTACCACCATGTCTGGCTAATTTTTGTATTTTTAGTAGAGATGGGATTTTGCCATGTTGGCCAGGCTGTTCTCGAACTCTTGAGCTCAAGTGATCCCTCTGCCTCAGCCTCCCAAAGTGCTGGGATTACAGGTGTGAGCCACTGCGTCCGGCCATCCTTCTACTCTTTTTTTTGAGACGGAGTCTAACACTGTCGCCCAGGCTGGAGTGCTGTGGCACAATCTTGGCTCACTGTAACCTCCGCATCCTGGGTTCAAGCGATTCTCCCGCCTCAGCCTCCCGAGTAGCTGGGATTACAGGCGCGTGCCACCATGCCTGGCTAACTTTTTGCATTTTTAGTAGAGACGGGGTTTCACCGTATTAGCCAGGATGGTCTCTATCTCCTGACCTCATGATCCTCCCGCCTCAGTCTCCCAAAGTGCTGGGATTACAGGCGTGAGCGAACCCACCCCGCTTTTTTTTTTTTTTTTGAGATGGAGTTTCGCTTATGTTTCCCAGGCTGGAGTGCAGTAGCCTGATATCTGCTCACTGCAGCCTCTGTCTTCCGGTTTCAAGCAATTCTCCTGCCTTAGCCTCCCGAGTAGCGGGGATTACAGATGCATGCAACTATGCCTGGCTAATTTTTGTATTTTTAGTAGAGACAGGGTTTTGCCATGTTAGCCAGGCTGGTCTCGAACTCCTGACCTCATGATCCCCCCGCCTTGGCCTCCCAAAGTGCTGGGATTACAGACGTGAGCCACCATGTCCGGCCCCTTCTTCTACTCTTTTTTTTTGTTTGTTTTTGAGATAGAGTCTCGCTCTGTCACCCAGGCTGGAGTGTAGTGGCGCTATCTCTGCTCACTGCAAGCTCCGCCTCCCAGGTTCACACTATTCTGCCTCAGCCTCCCAAGTAGCTGGGACTACAGGCGCCTGCCACCACACCCGGCTAATTTTTTTTTGTAGTTTTAGTAGAGACGGGGTTTTACCGTGTTAGCCAGGATGGTCTCAATCTCTTGACCTTGTGATCTGCCCGCCTCAGCCTCCCAAATGGCTGGGATTACAGGCATGAGCCACCGCAGCCGGTCTACTCTTTTTCCCTGCTTCTCACTACTACACTTAACTACTCTTAAAAAAAAAAAAAAAAAAATAACTTAAAAAAAAGAACTGTTCTATCACTCTCTAAATGCCCTGTGTCAGCCCCTCTCCTACCCTAGCTCTGGTAGCCACTGCTCTGTTTTGTGGCTGCTGCTGTGGTTGTAAAAACTCTTAGGGCTCCTGTTAATCTTGTAATACAGAGACCCCGTGTTTGCTACATTGGAATGTTGTCTTGATCTCTTTCCAGGGCAAGGAGTTCTCATCTTGGTCCTTATCTTGGGAGACTTTTTTTTTTTTTTTGAAACCGAGTCTCACTCTGTCACCCAGATTGGGGTGCAATGGCACGATCTCGGCTCACTGCAGCCTCCGCCCCCCGGGTTCTAGCGATTCTCCTGCCTCAGCCTCCCGAGTAGCTGGAATTACAGGCATGAACCACCATGCCCAGCTAATTTTTGTATTTTTGGTAGGCATGGGCTTTTACCATGTTGGCCAGGCTGGTGTCGAACTCCTGGCCTCAAGAGATCTGGCCGCCTTGGCCTACTAAAGTGCTGGGGTTACAGTGTGAGCCTCTGTGCCCCGCTGAAACTTGTTTTAAGAAGCAAAAGCAAGGCTGGGCGTGGAGGCTCACGCTTATAATCTCAGCACTTTGGGAGGCTAAGGCAGGCGGATCCTGAGGTCAGGAGTTTGAGACCAGCCTGGCCAACATGGTGAAACCCGTCTCTACTAAAAATACAAAAATTAGCCGGGCGTGGTGGCGGGCACCTATGGAGGTGGAGGTTGCAGTGAGCCAAGATTGTGCCATTGCACTCCATCCTGGGTGACACAGCTAGACTGTGTCTCAAAAAAAAAAAAAAAAAAACGAAGCAAAAGTAGCCTGTAATCCCAGCACTTTGGGAGGCTGAGGTGGGTGGATCATCTGAGGACAACAGTGCCAGACCAGCCTGACCAACATGGTGAAACCCTCTTTCTACTAAAAATACAAAAATTAGCCAAGCATGGGGGTGCACCCCTGTAATCTCAGCTATTTAAGAGGCTGAGGCAGGAGGATCGCTTGAACCTGGGAGGCAGAGGTTGTAGTGAGCCGAGATCACAACACTGCACTCCAGCCTGGGCGAAGGAGTGAGACTCTGTCTCAAAAAAACAAAAGTGATTCTCCTGCCTCAACCTCCTGAGTAGCTGGGACTACAGGCGCCTGCCACCACTCCTGGCTAATTTTTTTTATTTTTAGTATAGATGGGGTTTCACCGTGTTAGCCAGGATGGTCTTGATCTCCTGACCTTGTGATCCACCTGCCTTGGCCTCCCAAAGTGCTGGGATTACAGGTGTGAGCCACTGCGCCCGGCCATACCTGGCTAATTTTTTGTATTTTTAGTAGAGACAGGGTTTCACCACATGGGCCAGGCTGGTCTCGAACTCCTGATCTCATGTGATCTGCCCACCTCAGCCTCCCAAAGTGCTGGAATTACAGGTGTGAGTCACTGTGTTTGGCCTTGTCTCTATTTTAAAATATAACCATTTGTGTATTTTATTTTATTTTATTTTATTTTATTTATTTATTTTATTTATTTATTTTTTTGAGACGGAGTCTTGCTCTGTTGCCCGGGCTGGAGTGCAGTGGCCGGACCTCAGCTCACTGCAAGCTCCGCCTCCTGGGTTTACGCCATTCTCCTGCCTCAGCCTCCGAAGTAGCTGGGACTACAGGCGCCCGCCACCTCGCCCGGCTAGTTTTTTGTATTTTTAGTAGAGACGGGGTTTCACCATGTTAGCCAGGCTGGTCTCGATCTCCTGACCTCGTGATCCACCCATCTCGGCCTCCCAAAGTGCTGGGATTACAGGCTTGAGCCACCGCGCCCGGCCTTATTTTTTAAAAATTTATTTTATTTTTTTTATTTTTTATTTTTTTTTTTGAGACGGAGTCTTGCTCTGTCGCCCGGGCTGGAGTGCAGTGGCCGGTTCTCAGCTCACTGCAAGCTCCGCCTCCCGGGTTTATGCCATTCTCCTGCCTCGGCCTCCGAGTAGCTGGGACTACAGGCGCCCGCCACCTCGCCCGGCTAGTTTTTTGTATTTTTTAGTAGAGACGGGGTTTCACCGTGTTAGCCAGGATGGTCTCGATCTCCTGACCTCGTGATCCGCCCGTCTCGGCCTCCCAAAGTGCTGGGATTACAGGCTTGAGCCACCGCGCCCGGCCTAAAAATTTATTTTATTGAGACATTCTTGCTCTGTTGCCTAGGCTGGAGTGCAGTGGCATGGTCTTGGCTCACTGCAACTTCTGCTTCCCAGGTTCAAGCAATTATCCTGCCTCAGCCTCCTGAGTAGCTGGGATTACAGGCATGCACTACCACATCTGGCTAATTTATGTATTTTTATTGGAGATGGGGTTTTACCATGTTGATCTCAAACTCCTGACCTCAAGTGATCTACCCACCTCGGCCTCCCAAAGTGCTAGGATTACAGACGTGATCCACCCAGCCCAGCCTAAAAAAATTTTTAGGGTCTCACACTGCTTTCCAGGCTGGAGTGAAGTGTTACGATCATGGCCCACTGCAGCCTCAACCTCCCAGGCTCAAGTGATCCCCCACCCTCAGCCTCCCAAGTAGCTGGGGTTGCAGGCCACGCCACCACACTTGGCTAATTTTTGCATTTTTTGTTGAGACGGGGTTTTGCCATGTTGCCGAGGCTGGTCTTGAACTCCTGGGTTCAAGCAATCCTTCCCCACCTCGGCCTCCCAAAGTGCTGGGATTATAGGCGTGAGCCACCGCGCCCGGTGTTTTGTGTATTTTTAAAAGTTGTTGTCTTGGCTGGGTGCGGTGGCTCACACCTGTAATCCCAGCACTTTGGGAGGCTGAGGCTGGTGGATCACGAGGTCAGGAGATGGAGACCATCCTGACTAACATGGTGAAACACCATCTCTACTAAAAATACAAAAAATTAGCCGGGCGTGATGGTGGGCACCTGTAATCCCAGCTACTCGGGAGGCTGAAACAGGAGAATGGCGTAAACCCGGGAGGTGGAGCTTGCAGTGAGCCGAGATCAAGCCACTGCACTCCAGCCTGGAAAAATTTGTTGTCTGACATCCCTTTTGGAAGGAGGAGAATTCTAAACCATTCTCTCCATCAACAGCCCAGAGAAGGCTAAGCAAGGAGACGGGAAAGCAAGTGGACCTCATTCTCGGCTTATCTGGCAAATCTGGGCTCCTCCCCTCGGCCTGGCTGTGTGCCCTGTGGCAGGGATATGGCAGGGATGTGGCCATGAGCAGGATGCAGAGGGCCCTGCACTGTTCTCCTGAGTGCACACCCTTGGGGTCCCTCTGTTCCCCTGACTTAGAAGGTCAGGACCAGTTCTCAGATGAGGAAGAAGGGGAAGGTGGTCCAGAGGGGGAGCAGCCCGTATAAAGGCCACATGGGATGCCTGTGTTCTTCCGCTCCTCACAGGATACTCCAGCCGGAGAGTCCAGAGCCCCAGCAGCAAGAGCAACGACACCCTGAGTGGCATCTCTTCCATTGAGCCCAGCAAGCACTCGGGCTCCTCCCACAGCGTGGCCTCGGTGAGCAGCAGGTGCTGGGGCTCCAGGGCTCCAGGTCCAGGCTTACCCTCCTGAGGACTCTGCCCTCAGCAAGCTCATGGACTGGTAGAGTCCATTCATTCACTCATTCTCTCTCTCTCACTCCTCCACCCACGCAGGCTTTCAGGGATTGTCCCTAATGACTCACTGTGCCAGGTGTTGGTGGGAGAAAGGTAGACTGGTGCAGAGGAGAGAAACGGATGGTGTCCTGGGGAGACCCGTACCTGTGGAAATGCAGGTTATTCATTCATCAGCCACTGACAAGCACCTGCGTTATACCAGGGACTCTGCCAGGCCCTGGGGGTGTAGAGATAAATAAGGCAGAAGCTTGGCTTCTTCTGGGTTGTGGCTTTGGGTTCATTCACTTGTCCAGCAAGCAGAGTCCCAGCTCTGAGCCAGGCTGGCACAGGGGTAAGCAAGAGCTGGTTCTTGTCCTTGGGCAGCCAGCCGCTCGTGTGGATGAGAGGCAGGACCCTGGCACAGAATGGGTACTCTCTTCTTGTCCAGGTGGTAGAGGAGCCATGGCGTAAGGGGTGGATACAGCAGTCAGGAGCAGGGCTCAGCGGGGTTCCCAGGTTCCTGGGCTGGGCATTGGTCTCGGGATTCCTTCCCGCTTTGGTGGCTTCTATGAAGCACCATCAGGTAGATTGTGGGTCCAGGCCATTCTGAGGGTGCAGACGCTGTGGCCAGGAATGAGCTCAGGGATGGCATTTGGAGGGGGCGTGTGGCCCATGGTCAGGCAGTGGGGGAGGGCTCAGGGGGGCCCTGCAGAGAGCCCAGGAAGGCTTCACTCTTTGTTCTTGCACTGATTGGCTCCCAGATGGTGGCAGTGAACTCATCCAGCCCCACAGCCGCGTGCTCGGGACCATGGGATGCCAGAGGGATGGAGGAGTCTCTGACCACCAGTGATGGCAACGCAGAGAGCCTGTATATGCAAGGTGTGTGCAGGAGGTGCCTCGGCTTCCAGGGCAGGGTAGGCGACAGAAACAGTTCCTTCCTAGGAGCCTGGCCAGTCTCAGGTCACTTTGCCCCTCACTGCCCTGCCCAAAATCCCAATTGGAGATTTCCAGCCATTTCTGAACAAGGGACAGTGTCTAGGAAGAAATCTGGTCTGAAAGAAGGCCTGGAACCTGAGCAGCCCAGGCCACACGCCCCCGCCCAGTTCTTGCCCTTGAAGGCCCTTCTGCCTCCCTGATGTTCTGAGCCCCATCTTGGGTGAGACAGTCGAGATGTCCCTCCCTTCTTGCCTCACCTGTGCTCAGGCATGGAGCTGTTCGAGGAAGCTCTGCAGAAGTGGGAGCAGGCACTGAGCGTGGGCCAGCGTGGGGACAGCGGCAGCACGCCCACGCCCAGGGACGGCCTCCGGAACCCGGAGACTGCATCAGAGCCACTGTCTGAGGTAGGTGGTCTTCTGCATCCCCCTGCGCCCATGGGAGAAGGTTGGCAGCACAGGAGAGGGGCAGCCACACCTTGGGAGGCAGGCAGGCTCCTGTCCTCTGGGCCTGCCGATTTCCCTCTGTGAGAGTGTTATGACATGAAACAAGACAATTCATGTCACGTGCTCAGCATGGTGCCTGGCGCTCGGTAAAAACAGCCGTACTGAAACTCACACCTACCTTACCCCTGTGAAGGGCAACGTGCGGTCCTGAAAGACTGGAAGGGAAGACGCCTCTGTTGAGAGCTGGCTGCATTGCCCGGTCTTTTTTTTTTTTTTTCTTGAAATGGAGTCTCGCTCTGTTGCCGGGCTGGATTGCAGTGGTGCGATCTCGGCTCACTGCAACCTTCACCTCCCAGGTTCAAGTGGTTCTCCTGCTTCAGCCTCCTGAGTAGCTGGGATTACAGGCACCCGCCACCACACTTGGGTAATTTTTGTATTTTTAGTAGAGATGGGGTTTCACCATGTTGGCCAGGCTGGTCTTGAACTCTTGACCTCGTGATCCACCCTTCTTGGCCTCCCAAAGTGCTGGGATTACAGATGTGAGCCACTGCACTCGGCGGTTTTTTTTTGAGATGGAGTCTTGCATTGTTGCCCAGGCTGGAGAGCAGTGGTGCAATCTTGGTTCACTGCAACCTCCACCTCCCGGGTTCAAGTGATTCTCCTGCCTCAGCCTCCTGAGTAGCTGGGATTACACAGGTACACGCCACCACGCCCAGCTAATTTTTGTATTTTTAGTAAAGACGGGGTTTCACCATGTTGGCCAGGATGGTCTTGATCTCTTGGCCTTGTGATCCACCCCCCTCAGCCTCCCAAAGTGCTGGGATTACAGGCGTGAGCCACCGGGCCCAGCTAATTTATTTATTTATGTATGTATTTATTTATTCATATTTTATTTTATTTTTTTGAGACAGAGTCTCGCTCTGTCACCCAGGCTGGAGTGCAGTGGCGCGATCTCGGCTCACTGCAAGCTCCGCCTTCTGGGTTTACGCCATTCTCCTGCCTCAGCCTCCTGAGTAGCTGGGACTACAGGCACCCGCCACCACACCCGGCTAATTTTTTGTATTTTTTTTT
Organism: Rhinopithecus roxellana; assembly: GCF_007565055.1. Taxonomy (NCBI): domain Eukaryota; kingdom Metazoa; phylum Chordata; class Mammalia; order Primates; family Cercopithecidae; genus Rhinopithecus; species Rhinopithecus roxellana. The sequence continues at coordinate 18,352,074 of NC_044564.1, forward strand.
TTTTTTTTTTTTTTTTTAGCAGAGACGGGGTTTCACCGTGTTAGCCAGGATGGTCTCGATCTCCTGACCTCATGATCCGCCCGCCTCGGCCTCCCAAAATGCTGGGATTACAGGAGTGAGCCACAGCGCCTGGCCAAATTTATTTATTTTTAAGATGTGGTCTCACTCTGTTTTCCAGGCTGGAGTGCAGTGGCACAATCTTGGCTCACTGAAGCCTCCACCTCCTGGGTTCAAGCGATTCTCCTGTCTCAGCCTCCTGAGAAGCCAGAGTCAGAGGTGCCCGCCACCATGCCTGGCTAATTTTTGTGTTTTTAGTAGAGACGAGGTTTTACCATGTTGGCCAGGGCAGTCTCGAACTCCTGACTTCACGTGATCTACCCGCCTCTGCCTCCCAAAGTGTGGGATTACAGGTGTGAGCCACCACACTCGGCCTACAGTTAATATTTATTATTTCAATATTAGGAATGGAAAATGAAGTTAAAAGGCTACAATTAAAAATTTTGTGGCTGGGCGCGGTGCGTCACACCTGTAATCCCAACACTCTGGGATGCTGCGGCAGGAGATCCGGTTGAGCCCAGGAATTTGAGGGGATGTGGCCACTTCTAGTGGCGGAGATAGAAGGAGGAAGGAGGATTTGTCTGCCTACTCCTCCCTCACCTTTGCCTTCATTCCTCCACCCGTGTCTCCCATTGGCCGAGAGCCAGCTGGCAGGGGGACCTAGGAAACAGCTTGCAGAACAAGGGTGGGGCTGTGTCTGGCACAGCTGGCAACAAGTTGAAGGTGTCCATACCCTCTGTCCCTGCTGGGGCGTGAGCTCAGGATGTGAAGGTCAGGGAAATACCTGAGGTTTGAAGTGACTCAAACCCTTGAGTGCCTGCGGTTGCAGCTGCGTCAGGTCCTGTCTGCGAGTGGGCAGGGAATGGGCACCTGTAGGAGTGTGTTAGTGAGGGGGACTCAAGGGAGGCAGCTTTGTTTCACAGATTATATTTTTTGCTAACACTATGTCTGAAATGATAGAACTTGAAAATGATAGAACTTGCATTGTTTTCCTTGTTGTAAAAGCAATTACATATTCCTTATCAAATGATGAAAAGTACAGAAATAGGAAAGAGAAGGGGGTGTAAAATAGTCTGAGCCCAGACTCTGATCAGACAGCTCAATGGTTGTGCGGTGTGCGGCCCTCGGCCTCCTGGAACACTGGCGCTCTGTGGGGGCACCAGCACCAGCCGTACAGGCCTGGTCCATAGTAGGTGCTCAGTTAATTATCTCTGGCATGTCATTGATGCCTACAACCCTTCTTCTAGACATCACCACTTTCTCTTCCTCCAGGCATTTTTTTCTATCTATTGCTATAATTTTTTTCTTTTTTTTTGAGATGGAGTTTCGCTTTTGTTGCCCAGGCTGGAGTGCAGTGGCGTGATCTTGGCTCACTGCAGCCTCTGCCTCCCAGGTTCAAGCGATTCTCCTGCTTCAGCCTCCTGAGTAGCTGGGATTACAGGCATGTGCCACCACACCTGGCTAATTTTTTTGTATTTTTAGTAGAGATGAGGTTTCACCATGTTGGCCAGGCTGGTTTCTATCTCCTGACCTCAGGTGATCTGCCTGCCTCAGCCTCGCAAAGTGCTGGGATTACAGGCATGAGCCACTGCGCACAGCCTATTGCTATGATTTTTAAACAGTTTTGTTGAAATATAGGCTGGGCACAGTGGCTTACACTTACAATCCCAATATTTTGGAAGGCTGAGGTAGGAGGATTGTTTGAGTCAGTGAGGGAGAAGTTCATGACCAGCCTGGGCAACATAGTGAGACTCTGTCTCAAAAAAATATTTTGTTTTTGAGACAGGGTCTTACTCTGCTGCCCAGGCTGGAGTGCAGTGGTGTGACCAATTAGCTGGGTGTCGTGGCATGTTCCTATGGTCCCAGCTACTCGGGAGGCTGAGGTGGGAGGATCGCCTGAGCCCAGGAGTTCAAGGCTGCAGTGAGCTATGATGGTGCCAGTGCAGTCCAGCTTGGGCAGCCCTGTCTCTACAAAAAGAAAAAGAAAAGATATAATTCACGTAGCATTTAAACTGGACAATTGAGTGGCTTTTGGTATATTCACAAAATTGTGTATCTATTATCACAATCAATTCTGGAGCATTTTTATCATCCCGAAAAGAAACCTCTGGTCCGGCATGGTGGCTCATACCTGTAATCTCAGTGCTTTGGAAGGCCCAGGTGGAGGAAAATTTCTTGAGCCCAGAAATTCAAGACCAGCCTGGGCAGCATAGTGAGACCCCCATCTCTGCAAAAAATTAAGAAGTTAGCTGGGTATGGTGGCGCACACCTGTAGGCCCAGCTATTCAGGAGGCTGAGGCAGTAGGATCCCTTGAGCCCGGAAGGCCAAGACTACAGTGAGCCATGATTGTGCCACTGCATTCCAGCTTCTGCAACAGAGTGAGACGGTGTCTCAACAACAACAAAGAAACCCCATGTACTTTGGCCGTTTCCTTCACATCCCTTCATTTCCCCCCAGCTCTAGGCAACCACAAATCTATTTTCTCTACATCTGGATTTGCCTGTCCTGGACGTTTCTAGAAATGGGATCACAGAATATGTGGCCTTTTGTGACTGCCTCCCTTCACATAGCAGGATGTTTCCAAGGTTTATCCGTGTTGCAGCGTGAATCACTGTTTTGTTTCTGTTGTATAGATGGACCACATTTTGTTTATTTGTTCATTAGTTGGTAGATATTTGGGTTGCTTCCATTTTTTGACTCCTATGAATAACGCTGCTATGAACATTCATTACAGGTTTTGGTGTGGATATTTGTTTTCATTTCTCTTGGGTATATACCTAGGAGTGAAACTGCGGGGTCACATGATAACTCCATGTTTAACTTTTTTTTTAAGATGGAGTCTCGCTCTGTCGCCCTGGCTGGCGTGCAGTGGCGCAATCTCGGCTCCACCTCCCAGGTTCAAACAATTCTCCCGCCTCAGCCTCCTAAGTAGCTGGGATGACAGGCGTGCGCCACCACACCTGGCTAATTTTTGTATTTTTTTTTGAGACGGAGTCTCACTTTGTCGCCTGGGCTGGAATGCAGTGGCCGGATCTCAGCTCACTGCAAGCTCCGCCTCCCAGGTTTACGCCATTCTCCTGCCTCAGCCTCCTGAGTAGCTGGGACTACAGGTGCCCGCCACCACGCCCAGCTAATTTTTTGCATTTTTAGTGGAGACAGGGTTTCACCGTGTTAGCCAGGATGGTCTCAATCTCCTGACCTTGTGATCCGCCCACCTCAGCCCCCTAAAGTGCTGGAATTACAGGCATGAGCCACCACACCCAGCCTAATTTCTGTATTTTTAGTGGAGATGGGGTTTCACCATGTTAGCCAGGCTGGTCTCGAACTCCTGACCTCAGATGATCCACCCACCTTGGCCTCCCAAAGTGCTGGGATTACAGGTATGAGCCACCACGCCCAGCCTCCATGTTTAACTTTTTAAGGAACCACCAAACTGTTTTCAAAGTGACTGCACTGTTTTTTGTTCTCATCAGCAGCCCATGAGGGTTCCCTTTTCTCCACATGTTCACCACCACTTGTTCCTGTCTTTTTGGTTATCCCCATCTTGGCGGGTGTAGGTGGCTTCTCATTGTTTTGATTTGCTTTTTTCTGATGGCTAAGGATGTTGAGCGTCTTTTCCCTTCTTATCCATTATTACATCTTATTCGGAGGAATGTCTATTCCGATGCCTTCTTTTGTAATTGAGTTGCTTGTGCTTTTATAAAGTTCTAAGGGTTTCTCATATTGTGGAGAAAGCCCCTTATCAGATGCGGTTGCAGATATTTTCTGTATTTTTTGTTATCCTGTGAGTTGTCTTTTCACTTTTATTTGTTTATTTATTTTTTATTCCGTATTTATTTATTTATTTTGAAATAGAGTCTTGCTCTGTCACCTAGGCTGGAGTGCAGTGGGGTGATCTCAGCTCACTGCAGCCTCTGCCTCCCAGGTTCAAGTGATTCTCCCGCCTCAGTCTCCTTATAATCTGGGATTACAGGCACCTGCCACCATGCCCAGCTAACTTCTGTATTTTTAGTAGAGACAGGGTTTCACCATGTTGGCCGGGCTGGTCTCGAACTCCCAACCCCAGGTGATCTGCCCGCCTTGCCCTCCCAAAGTGCTGGGGTTGCAGGCGTGAGCCACTGCCCCTGGCCTCACTTTTTTGCTGGTGCCCCCGGAAGCACAAAAGTTTTTTGAGGGTCAGTGTTATCTGTTTTTTCCTTTTGTTGAGTGTGCGTCTGGTGTCACATCTAAGAACCATTACCCTGGCCGCGCGTGGTAGCTCACACCTGTAATCCCAGCACTTTGGGAGGCCAAGGTGGGTGGATCACGAGGTCAGGAGATGGAGACCATACTGACCAACATGGTGAAACCCCATCTCTAATAAAAATACAAAAATTAGCTGGGCATGGTGGCGTGTGCCTGTAATCCCAGCTACTTGGGAGGCTGAGGCAGGAGAATCACTTGAAACAGGGATTCAGAGGCTATAGTGTGCCGAGATGGCGACACAGCACTGCAGCCTGGCGACAGATCGAGACTCTATCTCAAAAAAAAAAAAAAAAAAACCATTACCTTACTTGAGACCATTTCACAGAGACACAGATTTGTGCCAAAACTACAAGTCTCTGCTGGTCACACAGGGCGCGTCCGGGGCCTGCGGGAGAACCGAGCAAAGGGTCCTGTGGGCCTGGGGCTGCATCCCAGCTCTGCCAGGCTCTTGCTGGTCATGTGGACCACTTAACCTTGAGTTTGACCTGTGAAATGGGGTCCTAGTAATCCTGTCCTCAGAGGGACACTGTGAGACTGAACAATGAGGCACCTGGCCCCAGGTGGCACTCAGTGCATGGCTGCCATTTCCATCATTTCCATCCCTTTCCAAGCTCTTCTGACTGTTGCTCTCCAGCACCCTCAGCCCTCATCTTCACCCCGCGGGTCCAGTTACAGGTAGTTGCAGGCTCTGGCAGCCTTTGTGTAAAACAGAGTGGGGTTGGCTCATGCCTCCCCTCAGCGCTCAGCCCAGAAGCTCCTGGGGTTCAGGGAGGAATGCCCCCTCTTCCCTCCCCTGGCCTGGTGGCCCAAGGGTAGCGACAAGGTCATCAAGGCCACAGGATGCTGCGCACTCTTTTTTTTTTTTTTTTGAGATGGTGTCTCGCTCTGTCACCAGGCTGGAGTGCAGTGGCGGGATCTCAGCTCACTGCAACCTCCGCCTCCTGGGTTCAAGCGATTCTCCTACCTCAGCCTCCCGAGTAGCTGGGATTACAGGCGTTGCACCACCGTGCCCAGCTAATTTTTGTATTTTTAGTAGAGGCGGGGTTTTACCATGTTGGTAGGATGGTCTTGAACTCCTGATCTCATGATCCACCCACCTCGGCCTCCCAAAGTGCTGGAATTATAGGCGTGAGCCACTGCGCCCGGCCTTTTTTTTTTTTTTTCCTGAGACAGTTTCACTCTTGTTGCCCAGGCTAGAGTGCAATGGTGTGGTCTCAGATCACTGCAACCTCTGCCTCCAGGGTTCATGTGATTCTCCCGCCTCAGCCTCCCAAAGTGCTGGGATTACAGGTGAAAGCTGCTGCGCCCAGCCAATTTGTGTATATATATATATATATATATATATATATATATATATTTTTTTTTTTTTTTTTTTTTTTTTTTTGAGACGGAGTCTCGCTCTGTCGCCCGGGCTGGAGTGCAGTGGCCGGATCTCAGCTCACTGCAAGCTCCGCCTCCCGGGTTTACGCCATTCTCCTGTCCTCAGCCTCCCGAGTAGCTGGGACTACAGGCGCCCGCCACCTCACCCGGCTAGTTTTTTGTATTTTTTAGTAGAGACGGGGATTCACCATGTTAGCCAGGATGGTCTCGATCTTCTGACCTCGTGATCCGCCCGTCTCGGCCTCCCAAAGTGCTGGGATTACAGGCTTGAGCCACCGCGCCCGGCCAATTTGTGTATATTTTATGGTAGTAAATGGTAAAGACGATTATCTACATATATTTTATTGTTCGTCACATATCTTTTTCATAATTTTTTCAGTATCTCTAGGCTAAGGGGGTTCATCTCTGAGGTTTTTCAATTTGTCATAAATTTCCAAAAAATTATCCTATATATTTATTGAAAAAAATCTGGCCGGGCGCAGTGGCTCATACCTGTAGTCCCAACACCTTAGGAGACCAAGGTGGGAGCATCACTTGAGTCTAGGAATTCAAGACCACCCTGGGCAACATGGTGAGATCCTGTCTCTACAATAAATACAAAAATATTTGCCGGGCGTGGTGGTGGGCACCTGTAGCCCCAGCTACTTAGGAGGCTGAGTTGGGAGGATCGCCTGAGCCCGTGATCTCATCACTGCACTCTAGCCTGGGCCACAGAGCAAGACCCCGTCTCAAACAAAAAAAAAAACCCTATGTCGTTCAAGGGTCATGTGTATTATTAAAATTAATTTTGCCCATTACTTTGTGCTATTTATTGTGGTCTGTAGAAAACATTAAATGTTGACCGGGCGTGGTGGCTCACGCCTGTAATCCCAGCACTTTGAGAGGCCGAGGCGGGTGGACCATGAGGTCAGGAGTTCGAGACCAGCCTGGCCAAGATGGTGAAACCCCATCTCTACTAAAAATACAAAAATTAGCCGGGCATGGTGGCGCACGCCTGTAGTCCCAGCTACTCAGGAGGCTGAGGCAGGAGAATTACTTGAACCTGGGAGGCGGAGGTTGCGGTGAGCTGAGATTGTGCCATTGCACTCCAGCCTGGGCTGACAAGAGTGAAACTCCATCTAAAAAAAACAAACAAAAAAAACCATTAAATGTTGTGTGTGGCTTTCCACTGGACAGCACTGCTCTAGAGCCACACACACCTGGATTCAGTATGTCTCAGTGTGTGGCACCACTAGTTCCACACTGTGACCTCAGGGAAATAATTTCCCCGTTCTGAGCCTTGTCTTGGTTTCTTTATCTGTCAAGGGAAATAAGAATGTCTTTCTCCTAAGATCTCAGGGATGACTTAATAGAACTACAGTAGGCAACGCACTTCACACAAGACTGGCCCATGGTGGCCACCAGTAAGTGTAACTCTTAGAATAAATATTGTAATAATTACTTTTTTTTTTTTTTTGAGACGGATTCTTGCTCTGTTGCCCAGGCTGGAGTGCAGTGGTGCAATCTTGGCTTACTGCTACCTCTACTTCCTGGGTTCAAGCGATTCTCCTGCCTCAGTCTCCCAAGCAGCTGGAATTACAGGTGCACATCACCAAGCCCAGCTAATTTTTGTGCTTTTAGTAGAGACGGGATTTTACCAAATAGACCAGGCTGGTCTCAAACTCCTGACCTCAAGTGATCTGCCCGCCGTGGCTCCCCAGAGTGCTGGGATTACAGGCGTGAGCCACTGCGTCCAGCCGAGCTCAGGAGTTCAAGACCAGCCTGGGCAATATGGTGAAACCCTATCTCTACAAAAAATATAAAAATTAGCTGGGTGTGGTGGTGCGTGCCTGTGGTCCCAACTACTTAGGAGGGTGAGGTGGGAGAATTGACTGAACCTGGGAGTTGGAAGTGGCAGGGAGCCGAGATCACGCCACTGCATTCCAGCCTGGGCAACAGAACGAGACCCCATCTCAAAAAAGAAGAAAAAGAAAGGACAGTCCTGATGAAAATCCTGACTGCATTTGCACAAAACAGTAGAGTTAGTCTATTCCTTCCTGCCTTAAATCCTAGTGCTCACTTCTCTTCCTTACTAATAAATGTCCTTTGTGGCATTTTTTTCCAGAATAGGGCACTTTCATCTGCATTAGAAACCTATTCAGGCAGATATCCTTTCTCCTCAATTATTTTCTTTTTTAAAATTAAAAAACAAACAAACAAACAAAATATATATATATACGTTTGGAGACAGAGTTTCACTCTTGTTGCTCAGGCTGGAGTGCAATGGCACGCAATTGGCTCACTGCAACCTCCACCTCCCGGGTTCAAATGATTCTCCTGCCTCAGCCTCCCGTGTAGCTGGTATTACAGGCATGCGCCACCATGCCTGGCTAAGTTTTGTATTTTTAGTAGAGATGGGGTTTCGGCATGTTGGCCAGGCTGGTCTCAAACTCCTGACCTCAGGTGATACGCCTGCCTCGGCCTCCCAAAGTACTGGAATTACAGGTGTGAGCCACCACACCTGGCTTTTAGTTGTATTTTTTTTTTTTTTTTCTGAGACGGAGTCTGGCTCTGTTGCCCAGGCTGGAGTGCAGTGGCCTGATCTCAGCTCACTGCAAGCTCCGCCTCCCGGGTTTACGCCATTCTCCTGCCTCAGCCTCCCTAGTAGCTGGGACTACAGGTGCTGGCCACCTCGCCCGGCTAGTTTTTTGTATTTTTTAGTAGAGACGGGGTTTCACCGTGTTAGCCAGGATGGTCTCCATCTCCTGACCTAGTTATCCGCCTGTCTCGGCCTCCCAAAGTGCTGGGATTACAGGCTTGAGCCACCGTGCCCGGCAAGTTGTATTTTTAAATTTTAATCTTTTATTTATTTATTTTGAGAGCACATTGTGAAATGGCTAATTTTTGTATTTTTGGTTTTGCTGTGTTGCCAATGCTGATCTTAACCTCCTGGGCCCAAGTGATTCACCTGTCTCGGTCTCCCACAGTGCTGGGATTACTGGTATGAGCCATTGTGCCTGACCCAGTGATTTTCTTTCGTTTATTTATTTATTTTTTTTGAGACAGAGTCTCGCTCTGTCACCCAGGCTGGAGTGCAGTGGCGCCATTAAGACTCTCTGCAACCTCAACCTCCCTGGGCTCATGTGATCCTCCTACCTCAGCCTCCTGAGTAGCTGGGACTACAGGCACGTGCCACCACGCTGGCCTAATTTTTGTATTTTTTGTAGAGATGGAGTCTTTCCATGTTGCCTAGGCTGGTCTCAAACTTCTGGGCTCAAGGGATCCTCCTTCCTCCCGGGTTCACACCATTCTCCTGCCTCAGCCTCTTGAGTAGCTGGGTCTACGGGTGCCCGCCACCACGCCTGGCTAATTTTTTTTATTTTCAGTAGAGACGGGGTTTCACTGTGTTAGCCAGGATGGTCTCAATCTCCTGACCTCGTGACCTCGTGATCTGTCCGCCTCGGCCTGGCAAAGTACTGGGATTACAGGCATGAGCCACCGCGCCTGGCCCTTATGATTTATTTAATAAAATTTTCTTTTCTCTGGCTTAGTTTGGTGTAAAGATACAGAATATAATGCATAGAACATACAAAATATGTGTTAATCGACTATGTTCTCAGTAAGACTTATGGTCAACAATAGGTTATTAGTAGTTAATAACCTACTAATAACTCCCTCTACTCTTAGAGGGGTCAAAATTATATGTGGGCCAGGCGCGGTGGCTCACACCTCTAATCCCAGCACTTTGGGAGGCAGTCAGGAGGATTGCTTGAACCCATAAGTTTGAAACCAGCCTGGGCAATGTGGCAAAACCCTGTATCTACCAAAAATACACAGAAGTTAGCCAGGTATGGTGATGTATGCCTGTAGTCCTAGCCACTAGGGAGGCAGAGATGGGAGGATCACTTGAACTCAGGAGATTGTGGCTGTGGCTAGATGTGATTGTGCCACTGCACTGCGGGTTGGGTGACAGAACGAGACTCTGTCTCAAAAAAAAAAAAGAAAAGGTTTTTATGTAGATCTGCAACTATGTGGGCATAGGGGGAGTAAGTTACCCTAAGTCCACAATTTTCTTTCTTTTTTTTTTTTTTTGAGACAATCTCGTGCTGTTGCCCAGGCTAGAGTGCAACGGTGCGATCTCAGCTCACTGCTCGCTGCAACCTCTGCCTGCCAAGTTCAAGCGATTCTCCTGCCTCAGCCTCCTGAGTAGCTGGGATTATAGGCGTGCGCCACCATGCCCAGCTAATTTTTGTATTTTTAGTAGAGACAGGGTTTCAATGTGTTGGTCAGGTTGGTCTCGAACTCCTGACCTTGTGATCCGCCCACCTCGGCCTCCCAAAGTGCTGGGATTACAGGCGTGAGCCACCGTGCCCAGCAACCTAAGTCCACAATTTTTAAGGGTCATCTGTACTTTATGTAACCTGGTATATCCAGTATGTGATCATTTCAGCATGTAATCAACAGAAAAGATTCCTGGGACAGAAAGATTCCTGGGACAGTCTATGCTTTTTGGTACCGTGTTTGAAATCTGTTGTGCGTTTTACATTCTGGGACTCTCCAGGTTTCCAGTGCTCAGCTGCCACACGTGGCTGTTGGCTCCTCCATCGAGCAGTGATGATCTGGAGCCTGTGGGCTTAGCTGCTGGGTCCTAGAGCTCCTCCTCTTTCCCCAGGGACCTAGGGGTGAGGGAAGGGGCCATTTTCACTGGGAGCTTTGAGGGTCTGGGTTGAGGGTCCTTGTTTTTATGGCAGCCAGAGTCACAGCGGAAGGAGTTTGCAGAGAAGCTGGAGTCCCTGCTGCACCGCGCCTACCACCTGCAGGAGGAGTTCGGCTCCACCTTCCCCGCAGACAGCATGCTGCTAGACCTTGGTGAGCTGGGCCCAGCGCAGGCGGGGTGGACGTGGAGGGTGGCAGGGATGGAGGTGAGGAGAAGGTGCGAGAACTGGGGCGTGGTTCTCTCAGTGCATCTGATGAATTAGAATCCCCAGGGCTCTCCCACTTCACGTGATCCAGCACCTTATGGCACAGATGGGGAAACTGAGGTGTTCCCTTCTCCATGGCAGGCTGGAGCAGAGCTGAGGTGAGGCCCCGGGAGTCCCCAGCGAGTGCACCTGGCTCCATGCCCTTGGGTGCAGCCTTGGGGTTCATGTGGCAGCATCTCCCTGATGGCTCTCCCAGGCCTCCACTTTGAGTCCCTTCCCGTGGCTCAAACTGGGTGGGTGGATGGGGTGACTCACAGGAGGTTCACTCTGAGCAGGCCAATGGCCAAGGACAGAAGTTCTGTTGTTGAGTGTGTTGAGGTGAAATGATGTGACATGCTGAGGGGGAACCAAGTTGTTCTGCCAAACAGCCACTGTCCTCTTCAGATCCTGCGGTGAATGACACCCCGGCCCCTCCCTGTGCACTCAGCCCTGTGGGACCCTCAGACTCCCGAGGGTCTGGCTCCCTGGCTCTGCCAGTGGGGACACAGAACCGGAGTGGGTCGGCTGAGCCACGTACCCTGCCCTGGCTTCTCCCCACGTGCTCTGGGTGTGGCTTCCCTGTTGGAGGAATCTGCCTCCTGTGGCCTCGCTACATGGCAGAAAGGACTGGGGGACCTTTAGGACGGCCCACTGCAGGTCTGTGGCCTTTGCTTACTTGCTTGACAATCCTTTCCTGAGCACCCTTGGAGGTCCACACCCCTCAGCCCTTGGGCAAGCAGGGAGAGGAACTCCAGGTTAGTGGCTGTGGACTCGCTTGAGCCCTTGGTATCAATGGCTGAGTTTCAGCGTGTCAGAGGAGAGAGGCGATTTCCCCGGGGCCACACAGTACAAGGTCCTCCCCCTGCAGAGCTTGGGGGCCTTCGGGTCTCAGGTCCAGCGGTGCAACCTGTGAGCTTGGCAGAGCTGCTCACCAGCCGAGGGCTCACACCTGAGGCTGATAACCTCCGAGGATGTCGTGGGTATTGAAGGAGGCCACTCACTGAGACGAGGAGTCCACTGTCTTCATGCAGAAGCGCTTGGCATGTCAGAGCTTTGCCACTGAGCGTGGGAATCACAGGTCCCGGACGACGCCTCCCCTGGGCCTGGTGGGGGGCTTTGTGTACCGGGATTCCAGCCGAGCACCGTGCTGGAGTCTCAGCCCGCTCTCTCTTGCTGCTCTTCCCAGAGAGGACCCTCATGCTGCCCCTGACCGAGGGCTCACTGCGGCTGCGGGCAGACGATGAGGACAGCCTGACTTCAGAGGATTCCTTCTTCTCTGCCACCGAGGTGACTGGGGGTAGGGACCAAGCCTGGGGTGGGGTGAAGGCTGGGCCTCCTCTGCAGGCCCACAGGGCCAGCACTGGGTCATGGGAAACTGGAGGCATTTTCTCCGACGGGAGCAGAATTTGGACGCTCTCACGGGCCTCCTCGAAGCTGTTGGAGATGGGGGGTGCTGAGAAATCAGGGGCCGTTGTCCTGTGGGTGAGAGCAGGGGTTCTGTCCCGAAGGGCTCCAGCCCGTGCTGGCACTTCTCCAGGCCGCTGTGCCCATTGCTTGGCCTCAGTCTCCTGCCATGGGCACATGGATCAGGCACTGTGTCCTTCCCTGGGACTGGAGGACGTGCGCTTTGTGTCCTTTAGATGGCCTTTTTGGGAAGGACCCCTGGAGATGGGGATGCTGAGGGCTGGAGCTCGGCTCGAACTGGGGCCTCCTGGCCAGTGTTTCCTCTGACATCCCCTCAGAGAGGTTAGCAGTGGGCAGGCCCCTGGGGTGGCCGCTGTGGCCAACCAACAGGCAGGTGCGCTCGCGCTGTGGTGTGCTGCTCACACGGGCTCCCCGGTCTCTTCCTCTGCACCCTCCCCCAGCTCTTTGAGTCCCTGCAGACCGGGGATTACCCGATCCCACTCTCCAGACCCGCTGCTGCCTACGAGGAGGCCCTGCAGCTGGTGAAGGAGGGGAAAGTGCTCTGCCGGACCCTCAGGTGAGCGGGTGTGGAGGGAGGGAGGGAGCAGGAGGTGGTGGGTGATCCTGGCCCTTACGGGAGGTGGAGAAGCCAGCGGTGCTTGGCGAGGACTCGGCCTGAGTGAGTCCAGGCTGCCTGAGCGCCATGGTGAGCTGGTGACAGCGCCTCCCCCAGCTGCAGAGGGCCTGGATGGACCCATACTGGCAGGTCTCGTACCAATAATGACAGTAACAAATGAACATAATTAATAAAGAACAATAGTTACTACCTTTTCTAAATTCTAAGAGGGTGTTTGCTTCTACAGCACATACACTAAAAAAAATTGGAATGATACAGAGATTAGCGTGGTCCCGGCATAAGGATAACACGCAGATTTACCAAGTATTCCATATAAAAACAAAAGTAAATTCTCGGGGGGTTACAGCCACAGCCACACAGGGGGCACTGGCTCTAAGTGCAGTGTCTGGACCCAGCCCCTCCGTAGGAGAGGTCAGGAACCCAGGCTGTGGGGACAGACAGGCCCAGACTCCCTCCAAATTCTGCCACCCTGAACAAGTCACTTAATTTCTCTTTTTTTTTTTTTTTTTTTTGAGACGGAGTCTCGCTCTGTCGCCCAGGCTGGAGTGCAGTGGCCGGATCTCAGCTCACTGCAAGCTCCGCCTCCCGGGTTCACGCCATTCTCCTGCCTCAGCCTCCCGAGTAGCTGGGACTACAGGCGCCCGCCAGGTCGCCCGGCTAGTTTTTTGTATTTTTAGTAGAGACGGGGTTTCACCATGTTAGCCAGGATGGTCTCGATCTCCTGACCTCGTGATCCGCCCGTCTCGGCCTCCCAAAGTGCTGGGATTACAGGCTTGAGCCACCGCGCCCGGCCCACCATCTTATATTAACTTTTTTGTATGATAAGAGACTGAGAACTTGAATTTTTTTTTATTTTTTTTATTTTTTATTTTATTTTATTTTTTTAGTAGAGATGGGGGTTTCACTGTGTTGGCCAGACTGGTCTCAAACTCCTGACCCCAAGTGATCCACCTGCCTCGGCCTCCCAAAGTGCTATGACTGCAGGCATGAGCCTCCGCGCCCGGCCTGAGAACTTGGCTTTTTGGTCATGGCTTGCAGATTTCAGTATATATGTTTAAAAGTTAATCTGGAGCTGGGCAGGGTGACTCATGCTTATAATCCCAGTACTTTGGGAGGTCGAGGCAGGCAGATCACCTGAGGTCAGGAGTTTGAGACCAACCTGGCCAATATGGTGTAAACCCCATCTCTACTAAAAATATAAAAATTAGCTGGGCGTGGTGGCACATACCTGTAGTCCCAGCTACTTAGGAGGCTGAGACAGGAGGATCGCTTGAACCCAGGAGGGAGAGGTTGCAGTGAGTGGAGATCATGCCACTGCACTCCAGCCTGGGCAACAGAGCAAGACTCCATCTCAAAAAAAAAAAAAAATAGCTGAGCTGGGCACCGTGGCTCATGCCTGTAATCCCAGCAATTTGGGAGGCAGAAACAGGCAGATCACTTGAGGTCAGGAGTTCAAGACCAACCTGGTTAACATGGTGAAACCCCGTCTCTACTAAAAATACAAAAATTAGCCAGGCATGGTGGTGCATGCCTGTAATCCCAGCTACTCGGGAGGCTGAGGCAGGAGAATTACTTGAACCTGGGAGGCAGAGGTTGCAGTGAGCTGAGATTGTACCATTGCACTCCAGCCTGAGCGACAGAATGAGACTCTGTCTAAAAAAAAAAAAAAAGTTCGCCGGGCATGGTGGCTCACACCTGTAATCCCAGCACTTTGGGAGGCCATGGTAGGCGGATCACGAGGTCAGGAGATCAAGACCATCCTGGCTAACATGGTGAAAACCCGTCTCTACTAAAAATACAGAAAAATTAGCCAGGTGTGGTAGTGGGCGCCTGTAGTCCCAGCTACTCGGGAGGCTGAATCAGGAGAATGGCGTCAACCCGGAGGCAGAGCTTTTAGTGAGCCGAGATCGCGCCACCACACTCCAGCCTGGGCGACAGACTCTATCTCAAAAAAAATAAAAAAGTTCACCGACCAGAAATGAATTAGACACTGGCTGAAGTGATCCGGGTGATCCGCCACATCTGCCGTCAGGAGGCAGTTTGGCCATTTTGGTTCTTTGCCAGTGAAGTGTGGGGCTGGTTGTGGCCTAAGGCGGCCTCGGTCATCTCTGTACCCAGTGCCTTAGAGGCTGATACGTCCTCAGAGATCATCTAGGCAGCCTCGTCCTTTGGCCTGGGAAGACCAAAGCCTCGAGGGAGGCAGGCACCAGCCAAAGGCCACACTGCTGGGCTGAGGCAGGGCCAGGGCTGGAGCCAGAGCCTCCCACCTCCCCACCCAGGTGCCACCTGACCCCCCGGGGCATCGCTGGGCAGGGACCGGGTTGTGTGACGCCGTCTGTCCTCCCCTCAGGACGGAGCTGCTGGGCTGCTACAGCGACCAGGACTTTCTGGCCAAGCTGCACTGTGTGCGGCAGGCCTTTGAGGTGGGTGTGGCCTGGGGCTTCCTCGGGGTTGGGAGGCAAGGGGTAGTCAGGCTGGCCGTGGCTATGTGGCATGTACATGGCTTCCTGGTCCCTGGCCAGGCCTGCTCCCACACTGGGCTCCTGTGTGGCAGGTGGGCCACCTACTCGGCCTCTTCTGTGGCCCTCTCCGTGGGCTTGGAGGGATTGCCATGCCTGGCAGCTCACTCCCCTCCCTTCCTCCTTCCCTAGGGGCTTCTGGAAGATAAGAGTAACCAGCTTTTCTTCGGGAAAGTGGGCCGACAGATGGTGACAGGCCTGATGACCAAGGCTGAGAAGGTAGCAGGGAGTGGGGTAGGGGGGCAAATTATAAAATGCAAACCACCGAGGGTCCCCCTGAACCCCATCTGCCAGAACCCCTGTGCACAGGCTGATAGGTGTTCCTCCTACTCCGTGCTGTAGACTCTGCAACCATGGATGTTGTTATTCCGTTTCTAAGTCTTTGTGCCCTACTTACCATCCCGCAGTTTACTCTGGAGCGTAGCGGCATGTGGTGTCCTGGGTGTCCTTCTCTCCATGCCAGCACTGGGAGGGGTTTTCCCCGACTGTGGAGTGTCCCATTGCGTGGAGCGCGCCACACGAAGCCTCCATTGCCTGACGGATGGACACCTAGGCTGTCTGATGTTCACCATCACAGACGTCACTACTGTAATCTTCCTTATACAGCTCTCTTGTGAGGTTTTCTGTGTGGCAAAGCCCTGGATATGACATTTCTGGGTCCTTGACATTTAGAAGCCCGGCAGATATTGCTAGTATGCCCTCCAAAAGGCTTTCACAACTTACATCGCTGCCAGCAAATAAGGCTGTTTCCTTGCATCTCTAATTAATGATGAGGTTGCAGAATTTTTCTGATGATTGGTTACTCGTCTTTTTTGTTTTCCTTAACGGGTTTGAGCAAAGTTTTATGAACAGGTCGGACAGATTATTATTATTATTATTATTTTTTTGAGGCGGAATCTCGCTCTGTCGCCCAGGCTGGAGTGCAGTGGCCGGATCTCAGCTCACTGCAAGCTCCGCCTCCCGGGTTTACGCCATTCTCCTGCCTCAGCCTCCCAAGTAGCTGGGACTACAGGCGCCCGCCACCTCGCCTGGCTAGTTTTTGTATTTTTAGTAGAGACGGGGTTTCACCGTGTTAGCCAGGATGGTCTCGATCTCCTGACCTAGTGATCCGCCCGTCTCGGCCTCCCAAAGTGCTAGGATTACAGGCTTGAGCCACCACACCCGGCCCGGACAGATGACTCTAAAACACACATCTAACCTCACTAGCCAGCTACCTACAACCCTCGCTTGCGCCTGCTGCCCTTGGGCTGAAGGCCAAGCTCTGTTTGGTGGTTTGCTGCCCCGTGAGCTTCGTCCTGTCCAGCTGAAGGGTCTGCTTCTAGTGCACCAGACTTGCTGCCTGATCTGGGCTTTGCATATGCTGGTCTCTGCCCCAGGAACACTGTTGCGCAATCTTGTTGTTTTTTTTTTTTTTTTTTTTTGAGGCAGGGTTTCACTCCTGCCACCCAGGCTGGAGTGCAATGGCACGATCTCGTCTTACTGCAACCTCCACCTCCCAGGCTCAAGTGATCCTCCTACCTCAACCTCCTTAGTAGCTGGGGTTACAGGCATGCGTCACTGCGGCTGGCTAATTTTTGTATTTTTCGTAGAGACAGGGTTTTGCTATGTTGCCCAGGCTGATCTCAAACTCCTGATCTCAGGTGATCCACCCTCCTTGGCCTCCCAAAGTGCTGGGATTACAGATGTGAGCCACCACACCTGTCCTCAATCTTTTTTTTTTTTTTTTTAAACTTTATTGTGAAATGCACATAGTAGTGAGTGTAAAAAGTATAGGATTTGGCCAGGCATGGTGGCTCACGCTTGTAATCCCAGCACTTGAGAGCCTGAGATGGGAGAATTGCTTGAGGCCAGGAGTTCAAGGCTGCAGTGAGCCAATGATTGCACCACTGCTCTCCAGCCTGGTCAACAGAGTGAGACCCTGTCTCAAAAAAACAAAAACAAAAACCAAAAACAAACAAAAACACCCAAAAAGTGTAAGAATTTTTTTTTTTTTTTTTTGGGGACAGCGACTTTCTGTGTTGTCCAGGCTGGAGTACAGTGGCACGATCTTGACTCACTGCAACCTCTGCCTCCCAGGTTCAAGTGATTCTCCTGCCTTAGTCTCCCTCCCAAGTAACTGGGATTACAGGCGTGCGCCACCACACCCAGCTAATTTTTGTATTTTCAGTAGAGACAGGGTTTCACCATGTTTGCCAGGCTGGTCTCGAACTCCTGACCTCAGGTGATCCACCAACCTCAGCCTCCTAAAGTGCTGGGATTACAGGTGTGAGCCACCAGGCCCGGCCTATGTATAGGATTTAATGAAAGACAAACTCTGTATAACCAGCACCCAGGTTAAGAAGTAGGACATATACCAGTACCTGGAAGCCCCCACCCCACTTTTTCCTCTGTCCCCCTCCCTTCCCCCTTCCTTGGTCACTTGTTATCTGAGTACCCCCAGCCTTCTCTGTCCCCAGGAGGTCATCACCTGACTCATCGTCTGAAGCCCGAGAGAACCCTTGGGCTCACCGTGGCGGTGTGGCCTCACTACCCTGCCTCCTGCTCATGGGCTGCCTTGTCCTTCCTCCCCCTTTATTCAGTTAGCTTCATGAGGGCCAGGGCCAGAACTCTCCTGGCACAGGTGTGTGCGCCATCCAGGGCCTGGCATAGGGCAGGTACTGCATCAGCATTCCTCGGATATTCTCCCAGCAGCAGCTGTTTACCTGGCAGTGAGCTCAGTGTGTACTCAGTGGTTCTTCACTACGGAGAGTTCATTCGAGCCTCACTGCAATTTTGGCGGATGAGGACACTGAGCCCAGGAAGGGAAGGGGGCTTGTCCAGGGTACTGAGTATGTGAAGGGTAGACTGGATTTGAAGCCAGGTGGCCCGGACCCAGCCTGAGCCCTTAACTTGGTCGGTGGGCCTCCCCAGGAAGCAGGGTGAGTGAACAAGTGAAGGAGGGCTAAGGGGATGCCAGGGCCCCACCCTCTGGGCAGCTCCCTTTGCAACCTTCCCAGTATGGAACTTTGGTTTTATTAAGAAATGAAAGCCGTTTAGCAGCACCTGAGCACCACAGCCTGCACCGCGCCCTGGGACTGGAGCAGTCACTGAGGTGGCTCTGTGAGGACTGGGGCCAGGCCCTGGCCTGGGAAGATTCTAGCCCTGTGGGAGGCACTGAGGGACTGGGGTTGTAGCATCAGGCCACTCGCTCAACTTGGTGTCAGTGGGGCGACCACAAAACCTCATTGCGTATCAGTGTCCTCCTGTGGAAATGGGTGTGTCCTGGGGACCTTATGCGATGACATAGGGCATGCTCAGGTGTCAAGGACCAGCCCATATCTTCATCATTGTCACTGTTTACCGATGAGAAAACAGACTCAGGGCGGTTAAGGGACGGCCTAGGATCATCCTGGCAAAATCTCTTTAAAATGTAAATACTTTTCAAAACATTTGGGGCCATGTGCAGTGGCTTTGCCTATAATCTCAGCATTTTGGGAGGCCAAGGTGAGTGGATCACCTGAGGTCCAGACCAGCCTGGCCAACATGGAGAAACCCTGTCTCTACTAAAAATACAAAAATTAGCTGGGTGTGATGGCAGGCACCTGTAATCCCAGCTACTTGGGAGACTGAGGCAGGAGAATCACTTGAACCTGGAAGGCGGAGGCCGCAGTGAGCTGAGATCGCGCCACTGCACTCCAGCCAGGGCGACAAAGACTTAAAAAAAAAAGCCAGGTGTGGTGTGGCTCATGCCTGTAATCCCAGCACTTTGGGAGGCCAAGGCGGGCAGATCACGAGGTCAGGAGATCAAGACCATCCTGGCTAACACGGTGAGACCCCGTCTCTACTAAAAATACAAAAAAAGTAGGCAGGCATGGTGGTGGGCACCTGTAGTCCCAGCTTCTCAGGAGGGTGAGGCAGGAGAATGGTGTGAACCCAAGAGGCGGAGCTTGCAGTGAGCTGAGATCGCACTCCTGCACTCCAGCCTGGGCAACAGAGCGAGACTCCGTCTCAAAAAAAAAAAAAAAGTCACGAGTTAATCCATGCTGAGAACCAACCCTGACACTTAAGTGTTTTTCTACATCTGTAAATGCAGACCCACATCTGAAAAGAGCATCCCAAACCCCAGCTAACCCTCAGGGTCCTAGAGAGTGAAGGATGCATCATGTGTGCCGAGAGCCTCCGTGCTGTGCAGGGCGCTTTAAACACTGTTTGTTGAAGGCTTTGGTGCTGGACTGACTGCGTCACACACGAGCTCAGCAACTGCCCTAGAAGAGTCTCATCAGGGTGGGGCTGTAGCTTCTCCCCTTTCCCCGTTGAGGTCCAAGGTCACGGAGATTTGAGCCTTCAGCTGCCTGACTCTAATCCTCCCATTCTGTGTCCCTCCAAAGTGAGATCACACTGTCACACTAGGCACTCGTGGAAGGCAGCAGGCGCTCAGCAGAGGAGCTGGCTTGAGACCTGACTGGGTGCCCTGGTTCTCTGGAGAAGCACGCTGTGCTAAGTAGGAGACCCTTCTCTGCTACGTTTTCTCTGTGCCTGCTGCGTGGGGATGGGCCCCAGCCGTGCCTTGGCATGTCCCCCATCCACAGGCCAGCCTGTCCCTGCGGGTCTTGTCCAGTGACCAGGATGGGCCGTGCTTCTCCCCATAGAGCCCCAAAGGCTTCCTGGAGAGCTACGAGGAGATGCTGAGCTACGCCCTACGGCCCGAGACCTGGGCCACAACACGGCTGGAGCTGGAGGGCCGAGGGGTGAGTTGCTTTGTGCTGAACCCTAACATCCTGGGCTCCCCTGCATCTGAGCAGCAAGGGGATTCCTGTGCCAAGCTCTACCTCAGTTCCAAGCAGCTGAGACGGTTCCATCGCTGTTCACAGCCCCCAGTTCCTGCCCTACCCCAGGCCAAGGTGGAGGGAGGAATGGCCTCAGCTACACCCATTGCACAGCAGAGCGGGGAAGACGTGTCCCCCCAACGTGTGCTCATGCTTTAGCCCCCCAGCCTCAGTCTCCCCATCT
The DNA here is from genome assembly GCF_007565055.1 of Rhinopithecus roxellana. NCBI lineage: Eukaryota > Metazoa > Chordata > Mammalia > Primates > Cercopithecidae > Rhinopithecus > Rhinopithecus roxellana. The sequence goes on from NC_044564.1 coordinate 18,372,246, forward strand.
GGAAAGTGGCCCCGAGGCTCCAGCAGTGCCCCCGTGCATGAGCCTCCCGGGGGCACCCTCTGCAGGTGGTATGCATGAGCTTCTTCGACATCGTGCTGGACTTTATCCTCATGGATGCCTTTGAGGACCTGGAGAACCCCCCGGCCTCGGTGCTCGCCGTCCTGCGGAACCGCTGGCTGTCAGACAGCTTCAAGGAGACGGTAGGTCGCTGCCCTGCTCCCAGACCCACGCTTGCTCACATCAGCCCATGCGGTTTCCTGGCTCCATTCCCTCTGTCCCTAGCACTGGCACCAGGGCTGGGCCCTCACCCCCTAGATCTGGGGCTGCCAGGCCTGGGAGACCACAGTTTGCTCTGGAGAAGCCTCCAGGGTGCCCCATTGCTGCCTGGTGCCCCAGTTTAGAACCAACGTGGTATGCGTTTTCTTCCTATTGAGTGGTTTCACTTCTGTGCTGATATGAATTCGATTCCATTTTAATGCATCCTGTTAAATCAAGTTAAAAGAGGGGAAAGCAAAACCAAAAAGATAAAAAGGCACAGAGCGAGAGACAGCCCAGCACAGGACCCCCAGCAAGGCAAGCAGTGACACTCCAGCAGCCGGGCTGTGCTGCCTGGACCCAGGCTTCTGCGAGGCGGTTTACAGGAGGGAACCATTGCTCCCACAACTACCAAATGATGTGGGAGTGCTGTGTTGTGCTCCTTTGCAGAAGAGGAGACTGAGGCTCAGAGAAGATCCAGCGGTAAGATTAGAGTCAAGATTCAAGTTTAGGTATGTCTGAGTCCAAAATCAGGAGGAAGCAGCAGAGCTTAGGCACCCAGCCCCATCTTCCTGCTTGGAGTGGGGTGAGCTGGGTTTAAAAGCTTGATCCTGGGCTGACAGAGGGTGAGGGGCTGTGGGCTAGGCCCATTTTGACAGCCAGAGGACATCCTATCTTTGATGTAGGCCTTGGCCACTGCTTGCTGGTCGGTCCTGAAAGCCAAGAGGAGGCTGCTGATGGTGAGTGACTGGGCAGGCCCAGGGGAGCATGAGCTGGGCTCTGAGGCAGCTTGGTGGGGAGCGGAGCTGGTGCAGGGCAGCCTCGTTGAGCCACTTGGACTTCACTGCGCATGGCCCTGGCCCCCTTCTTCCGCCGTAACCTCTCCCTGGGCCGGGAGCTCCCTGGAGGCGCATGTAGACCCACTTGTTCTCCTCCCCAGGCCCAGCACAGAGCAGGCCACTGGGGAGGAGAACGGACACTCTAGGGTGGTGGCCACAGGGCTGGCACCTGGCCTGGTGCAGGCATCTCAGTGGGGACAGGATACCCAGGAGCAAGCAGAGCACTGTCCCTCCTGCCCTTTCCCCGCCCCAGTCAGGCTGCTGTAATCTCCGCTCCCAGGCTGCGACTGGCTGCGCTATCAGGGCTGTGGTTTGTCGTTCCCCTCTGCGGCCAGGCTCTGCTGCCCAGCTGATATCAGCTGCCGGGGCCACGTGCTCCAGGCACTTCCCTCGGAGCCACCATGGCCCCACCTTGTGCAGTTCTCACAGCGGCCCACGGTTACCCTGTCTGCACAAGTGAGAATGGGCTTTGAAAGCTCGAGTCACTGCCCAGGGTCATCTAGCAGGAAAGCTAGGGCGACCTCTAAAGCCCAGCCCTTTATGCGACACCTGGGCCTGGTGCCCCAGCCTGGCCCCTCAGCCTTGTGCCCACCCGCAGGTGCCCGACGGCTTCATCTCCCATTTCTACTCCGTATCGGAGCATGTGAGCCCTGTCCTAGCCTTCGGCTTCCTTGGACCCAAGCCTCAGCTCGCTGAAGTCTGTGCTTTCTTCAAGGTAAACAGGGAGCAGTTCTCGTTCTTTCCTGACCCCTGCGCTGGGCACAGGCGTCCTGGGAGGTGCCAGGAATGGGGTGAGAGCCTGGGCCTAGGCCTGCTCCCAGAGAGAAGGCAGAGCCGGACCCACGTGGGTCCAGAGGAAGCAGCAACAGGGAGGAACCTGGGGATGGAGAGGACGGGCTGGGGCTCTGGTGGTGGAGAAGGGGACTTGGGGTGACCTGGAGGGCATCATGGTGGGCAGCGGCCTGCGCCAGGCCTGACACCAGCCCTGCTCCCCCAGCACCAGATTGTGCAGTACCTGAGGGACATGTTTGACCTGGACAATGTGCGCTACACGTCAGTGCCTGCGCTGGCAGATGACATCCTGCAGCTGTCCCGGCGCCGCAGCGAGATCCTGCTGGGGTACCTGGGGGTGCCCGTGGCCAGCAGTGCAGGCCTGAATGGGACGCTACCCCGAGAGAACGGCCCCCTGGGGGAGCTGCCATAGAGGTGGCACGGGCTGGGAGGCGGCGGAGAGCAGGCTTCTCCTCCCTTCCCTGGGTTGGTATCTGACAGCTGTGGTGGCTGAGGGCCAGTTGCCCCTGACCTTGCCCCACCCCCATCATCTGGGAGTCTCCAAGGCCTAGAGGGGAAATTTCCATGGAGAAGAATGGAACAGTCCCTGGGGGAAGCAGAGGCCAGGACCAGTGGGGCCTACAGGAGAGAAAGGCAGTGAGAGGGGAGTGTTGTGGAGAATTGGGATAGGCAGAGCTGGGATGCCCCAGGTGGGGGACTCCAAAACCTCCCATTGCCCCAGGGCTGCTGACAAGGGGGCTGGGAGGGTGGAAGTGAAGGATGTGGTGAAGGTCACAGTGTCCTGAGCTAGAAGCCACCTGTAGCTGCAAGGTCTCAGCATCCAGGCATCCGTCTGTCCTGTCCCCACCTTGGCCGCCTTCTCAGAGAGTTTGCAACTCCAGAGGAGGAGAGTGGGGCCACCTTGGTGGGCAGCAGGTCCGGGCCATCCAGAGGTGGGGCAGAGGTGGGCCTCCCACTCCTGTGCTCTCATCTGGGCAGGGACTGGACCCTTGACAAACCCAAGCACCAAACCAGGACACTGTCCTTTGACATTCCCTCGCCCTGCCAAAGATCGACATTTCTCCTCCACCTCTGTCACCACCAAAGATGGGCGGAGGTGGAGCTGGGCCCTCCTGCCCCCGCCCATCCCCCTTCTATGAGTCTGGACCTCCCTGGGCGGTGCTAGGCTCTGAGCTGGGGGATCTGATCAGGTGTCACTCAGGACCCTGTCATCCGTGGGCCCGGGGACCACGTTGGGGGAGGTCGAGAGGATGTATGTGGCCGGACCAGCTTCCCCACCCTCATTAGGACAAGAAACTGTCCAGCACTTTGCCTTCAGTTCAACGCACAAATGCTCCTGGGGCCTCACGGGGGCAGAGCCTCCCCTGGGCCTGCAGAGAGACTCCTGTTAGCAGCGATGTCCTCATGCCACAGGGTCCTGTCAGCCCGGCAGACTCACTTCTCAGTGTCTTCACCTGAGCAGGTGTCTGCGGCCCCAACGCGTTCTGCTGGGGCTCTGCCCTTTCCAGGTTAAGAGGCCTGCGGGAGAAACAGACACCCCTCCTGGGTTTCCACACTCAGGAGTCAGAGGACTGGCTCCTGTGACCAGGGCTCCTCTCCCCTGGAAGGGAAAGGGGTCTGGGGATGGGAGGGTGCACCACAGAGAGGAGATGATGCTGGGTGTGGCCATCTGCTGTGGGCCTCTTCCCAGACACAGATTCCATGGGCACTAACCAGCCTCCCAGGCTGATGCCCGGAGGCAGCCTCCGGGGCAGGAAGGACCCTGTGTTCCCCGCCCCCCTCTCCTGACATCCTGTTCATTTGCACTTACCCTGTGCTGTGAATGTAATGGTGGGCCTTGGCCCTGCCCACTCTGATTTGCATTTTCATTTTGTTTACACATCCGTGCACTGCCTGTAGCAGTCGATTGTCACAGTTTCGACTTTCGGATGGTAGAGTGTGTGCACTGACTGTGAGTCGAATAAACAATTGAAATGATTTCCTTCCACTTTGCCATGTTGTTGGTTATGTGCATGGCTGTTTACTTCTTGGGGCAGAGCAGGGCACCTGCTCTTTGGGGTGCCGTGGGTGAAGGTTCCAGGACAAAGGTCAGGAGAAGCCTGGTGGGGGCTGTGATCCTACTTGGGGCCACTTGGTTGCCTGACAGGGTCCAGCCATCCCTAGGCAGGGAGCCCTGTTGGTCAGCGGGGAAGGGTGGGGAGCAGCCAGTGCCATGCTCAAGGCCATGGATGCGAGGTGGGCAGCCTAGCTGTGGACCCCACTCAGGCACCATCTTAGGGAATTGGATTCTCACTGGCCCTCAGTTTCCACATCTGTAAAATGCAGGCACTGGACCGGGCCAAGGTGTAGACTCACAGACTTAAAGGCTGTTACCACCCAAGCTGTGAGAGCCAGGGGGAGCGGCTGGAACAGTGGGAACAGGTCCAAGCCTGCCAAATCGTTACATGTTTTCATGGGCAGCTGGAAATCACAAGTTTTATTTTAAAGGTTTTTAAAAAAGAAACTTAAAAAATTTTTTTCAAATGTACAGAAAAATTGAAAAAACATATAAAGAACACTCATAAAACCAACACCTCTGGTCATGTAATTAATATTTGCCATGTTTATCTCATGTATTTCTAAAATACTTTAGCCTAAGTTTCAGGCATGTACTTTACTCTTTTTTTTTTTTTTTTTTTTTTGGGACGGAGTCTCGCTCTGTCGCTCGGGCTGGAGTGTAGTGGCCAGATCTCAGCTCACTGCAAGCTCCGCCTCCCGGGTTTACGCCATTCTCCTGCCTCAGCCTCCCGAGTAGCTGGGACTACAGGCACCCGCCACCTCGCCCAGCTAGTTTTTTTGTATTTTTTAGTACAGACGGGGTTTCACAGTGTTAGCCAGGATGGTCTCGGCCTCCCAAAGTGCTGGGATTACAGGCTTGAGCCACCGCGCCCGGCCGTACTTTACTCTTAAACCTTTAAGCAGAGTTTAAAAACAAGGTAGTTGGGCTGGGCGCGGTGGCTCACGCCTGTAATCCCAGCACTTTGGGAGGCCGAGACGGCTGGATCACGAGGTCAGGAGATCGAGACCATCCTGGCTAACACGGTGAAACCCCATCTCTACTAAAAAATACAAAAAGCTAGCCGGGCGAGGTGGCGGGCGCCTGTAGTCCAAGCTACTTGGGAGGCTGAGGCAGGAGAATGGCGTAAACCTGGGAGGCGGAGCTTGCAGTGAGCTGAGATCCGGCCACTGCATTCCAGCCCAGGCGACAGAGTGAGACTCCGTCTCAAAAAACAAAAACAAAAAACAAGGTAGTTGGTCGGGCGCGGTGGCTCAAGCCTGTAATCCCAGCACTTTGGGAGGCCGAGGCAGGTGGATCACGAGGTCAGGAGATCGAGACCATTCTGGCTAACACAGTGAAACCCCGTCTCTACTAAAAATACAAAAAAATTAGCCGGGCATGGCAGTGGGCACCTGTAGTCCCAGATACTCAGGAGGCTGAGGCAGGAGAATGGCGTGAACCCGGGAGGCAGAGCTTGCAGTGAGCCAAGATCGCGCCATTGCACTCCAGCCTGGGCAACAGAGCGAGACTCCGTCTCAGAAAAAAAAAAAAACAAAAAACGGGTAGTCACTTTCTCGTAAGTGGGAGCTGAATGATGAGAACACATGAACACACTGCAGGGAACACAAACTGGTGCCTGTTGGAGGGCAGGGGTTTGGAGAAGGGAGAGCATCAGGAAAAATAGCTGGGCTTAATACCTGGGTGATGGGATTACTGGGCGCAGTGGCTCACGCCTGTAATCCCAGCACTTTGGAAGGTCAAGGCAGGTGGATCACTTGAGGCCAGGAGTTCAAGACTAGCCTGGCCAACATGGTGAAACCCGTCTCTACTAAAATACAAAAACTTGGCCAGGTGTGGTGGAGGGTGCCTGTAGTCTCAGCTGCTTGGGAGGCTGAGGGACGAGAAGTGCTTGAACCCGGCGGGCAGAGGTTGCAGTGAGCTGAGATCATGCCACTTCATTCCATCCTGGGTGACAAAGGGGACTCCGTCTCAAAAAAAAAAAAAAAAGAAAGAAAGAAAGAAAACCTAGGTGATGGGATGATCTGTACAGCAAATCACCATGGCACACATTTACCTATGTAACAAACCTGCACATCCTGTACATGTACCCCTGAACTTAAAAAACAAGGTCATTCTCCAGAATAACCACAATACTGTGATCACACCAAAAAAAAAAAAAAATGATCGGGGCCAGGCGTGGTGACTCATGCCTGTAATCCCAGCACTTTGGGAGGCTGAGGTGGGTGGATCACCTGACGTCAGGAGTTCAAGACCAGCCTGGCCAACATGGTGAAACCCGGTCTCTACTAAAAATACAAAAATTAGCCAGGCGTGGTGGTGCAGGCCTATAATCCCAGCTACTTGGGAGGCTGAGGCAGGGGAATCATCTGAATCATCACTGCGGAGGTTGCAGTGAGCCGAAATCGCACCACTGCACTCCAGCTTGGGCGACAGAGCAAGACTGTCTCAAAAACAAACAACAAAGAAAAAACAATAATTTTCTAATGTCTTTGCTGAAAATAAGAGCTTTTCCCAATCAACTGGGGATAAACTCCATCGCAAAAGAAGGATAAATGCTTGACTCTCACAGATTTTAAAGACATGAGCTGATATATCAGCCACCTCCAATGCTGACAAATGTTTGTTTTGGTGTTTTTTGTTTTTTTTTTTGGAGACACAGTCTCACTCTGTCACCCAGGCTGGCGTGATGGTCTCACTCTGTCACCCAGGCTGGAGTACAGTGGCGGTGTGGTGATCTCAGCTCACTGAAGACTTGACCTTACAGGACCAAGTAATCCTCCCGCCTCAGCCTCCCAAGTAGCGCACCACCACTCCTGGCTAAGTTTTGTATTTTTTGTAGAGATGGGGTCTTGCTGTGTTGCCCAGGGTGGCCTCAAACTTCTGAGCTTAAGCAATTCCCCCTCTTGACCTCCCAAAGTAGGAGGCATGAGCCACTGTGCCCAACTTGTTTTGGTTTGTTTTAAACAGTTTTAATAAGGTATAATTCATACATCATAGATTCACTTGCTTTAATGTTGTTTTAAATAAATTTACAGAGGTGTGTACCAATTACCTCGGTATGGTTGGAGAACATTTCCATCACCCCCGTGATGCCCACTTGTAGTAAATCCCCCAGTCCCAGGCCGGCATCAAGCTAGTCTCTGTATAGACTTGCCTTTTCTGGGCATTTGCTGTAAATGGAATCATCCAATGGGCGGCCTTTATGCTGGGCTTCTTCAGATGCAAGCATGTTTTGGAGGTTTGTCCATCTGTGGTATGTTTCAGTATTTTATTTCCTTGTTGCTGCACAGTATTCTGCAAATGACCTTTTCCTCTTTGTTTTTTTGAGGAGTCTTGCACTGTCACCCAGACTGGAGTGCAGTGGCGTGATGTTGGCTCACTGCAACCTCTGCCTCCTGGGTTCAAGCGATTCTCCTGCCTCAGCCTCCCAAGTAGCTGGGACTACAGGTGCCAGCCACCATGCCCAGCTATTTTTTTTTTTTTTTTTTTGAGAGAGAGTTTCACTCTTTTTGCCCAGGTTGGAGTGCAATGGCGCAATCTTGACTCACCGCAACCTCCGCCTCCCGAGTTCAAGCGATTCTTCTGCCTCAGCCTCCCGAGTAGCTGGGATTACAGGCATGCTCCACCACCCCAGCTACTTTTGTATTTTTAGTAGAGACGGGGTTTCTTCGTGTTGGTCAGGCTGGTCTTGAACTCCCGACCTCAGGGGATCCACCCGCCTCGGCCCCTCAAAGTGCTGAGATTACAGGCATGAACCACTGTGCCCGGGAATTTTTGTATTTTTAGTAGAGGTGGGGTTTTACCATATTGGTCAGGCTGGTCTTGAACTCCTGACCTCATGATCCGCCCACCTCGGCCTCCCAAAGTGCTGGGATTACAGGTGTGAGACTCTACGCCTGGCCATCTCTCAGAGGTTTTTACAACCGAAACTGTCACTTCTAGTTTGACATCACAGGGATCCAGGGCCTCCACAGCCTCCACTGAAATGGCAGTTTCCCGAGGGCAGCACCCAGCTGGCTATGTTCACCCTTCATCCCTGATGCCCACACATGGTCTGGCATGACTGAGGAACTCAAGTATTTCCTCAAGTCAACAAATGAACCTCCAACCCAGAAGGCAGCATCACCATGTTTGGGGAAAGAGGCTGTATTAGTCTGTTTTCACGCTGCTGATAAAGACTGGGTAATTTATAAAGAAAAAGATGTTAATGGATTCATAGTTCCATGTGGCTGGGGAGGCCTCACGATCATGGTGGAAGGCAAAAGGCATGTCCTACATGGCAGCAGGCAAGAGGGAATGAGAGCCAAGCAGAAGGGGGCACCCCTTCTAAAACCATCAGATCTCATGAGACTTATTCACTACCACGAGAACAGTATGGGGGGAACCACCTCCATCATTCAGTTACCTCCCACCGGGTCCCTCCCACAACATGTGGGAATCATGGGAGCTATAACTCAAGATGAGATTTGGGTGGGGACACAGCCAAACCATATCAGAGGCCAAGAGAGGGAGAGAGCCTTGTTTCCTAAGGGCTTGCTTGGACTCTGAACACAAAGCAGCGTGACTGGGGTGTGGTGCAGTTAAGACTCTGTACCTCTAATCTCAGGGCCACTTTGTCTGTGAACTCCCTGCCAGAGGAAAGGCCAGACCCTGCCCTGGGACAGCTCTGGAAAAGCCTGGGTTTCAGGGCTTGTCTGAGAACCTATGGGGCAGTGGGAGGAGGTGGCCAGCAGTTTGCTTCATGGGACGCAGGGGGTTCTGAACCTGGGCCAGGAGGCCATGGCAAACAGTATGCCACTCCGAGCCTCACCGTCCTCAGCTACAAGCTGGGCACATTCAGGGCTGCCCTGCAGGGCTGTTGTGAAGGTAACAAGAAGGATGCAGCACCTCTCAGGATGCACAGAGCTGGCGCTGAGAACATCACTGGTCAAACCCTCAGCTCAGAGGGACGACGCAGGCAGCTCGGGCAGCCTCCCCTGGGGCTCCTGGTCATATTCAGGCCTGCACTGCCCAGCCCCCGTCCGACAGCCGGGTCCCACTGTGTCACCACTTCCATCTCCTGCGACCCTGCGAGGGCTCCTAGGCACATCTCCCTCAGAAATGAATCCACAGCTACAAATCCACAGGTACGAATCCATAGCCGTGCACAGGTGTTCACAGCAGCACTACTTCTAACACCCTAAACTTAGAAACACCCAAATGTCCATCAAGACTAGAATGGTGGCCGGTCGCAGTGGCTCACATCTGTAATCCCAGCACTTTGGGAGGCTAAGGCAGGAGGACTGTCTGAGGCCATGAGTTCAAGACCAGCCTGGGCAACACAGCAAGACCCTGTCTCTATAAAAAATTTAAAAAGAGGCCAGGCGCGGTGGCTCAAGCCTATAATCCCAGCACTTTGGGAGGCCGAGACGGGCGGATCACGAGGTCAGGAGATTGAGACCATCCTGGCTAACCCGGTGAAACCCCGTCTCTACTAAAAAATACAAAAAAAAACTAGCCGGGCGAGGTGGCGGGCGCCTATAGTCCCAGTTACTCGGGAGGCTGAGGCAGGAGAATGGCGTGAACCCAAAAGGCGGAGCTTGCAGTGAGCTGAGATCCGGCCACTGCACTCCAGTTTGGGTAACAGAGGGAGACTCCGTCTCAAAAAAAAAAAAAAAAAAAATTAAAAAAGACTAGAACGGGAAATTAACTGTGGAATGTTCACGCCATGGAATACCGCATAGCAACAAGAGGAAGCAAATTTCCACCGGAGGCTGCAGCGTGGCTAACGATCACAACCATAATGTGAGTGAAGAAGCCACATACTCAAAAAGTGCAGACTGGAGGCTTCCGTTGACAGAAATTCCACAATCCAGGCCAGGCTCCATGGCTCATGCCTATAATCCCAGCTCTTTCAGAGGCTGAGGCAGGCAGATCATGAGGTCAAGAGATCAAGACCATCCTGGCCAACATGGTGAAACCCCGTCTCTACTAAAACTACAAAAAAATTAGCTGGGCATGGTGGTACACATCTGTAGTCCCAGCTACTCGGGAGGCTGAGGCATGAGATTCGCTTGAACCCGGGAGGCGGAGCTTGCAGTGAGCTGAGATCATGCCACTGCACTCCAGTCTGGGCGACAGAGTGAGACTCCGTCTCAAAAAACAAACAAAACAAAACAAAAATGAAATTACACAATCCAGCCAAACGGAAGGTATGGTGTCGGAAGTTGGAAGTCACCTGGGGTGACCGGAGGGGGCGCCAGGGCTCCTAAGGTCCTGGTTCCTGATGTGGGGGCTGCTTACATGTATGCTTAGTTTGTGAAACTACATCAAGCCATATACGTTTGATTTCTGAAATTTTCTGTATGAAATATACACATGTACATATATATGTATATATATAATTTGTTTTTAGACGGTCTTGCTCTGTCACCCAGGCTGGAGTGCAGTGGCATAATCTCAGTTCACTGCAACCTCTGCCTCCCGGGTTCAGTCAATTCTGCTTCAGCCTCCCGAGTAGCTGGGACTACAGGTGCATGCCACCACACCCAGCTAATTTTTGTATTTTTAGTAGAGATGGGTTTTTGCCATGTTGGCCAGGCTGGTCTTAAACCCCTGACCTGAAGTAATCCGCCTGCCTTGGCCTTCCAAAGTGCTGGGATTACAGGAGTGAGCCACTGCACCCAGCCATATGTGTGTGTGTATGTGTGTGTGTGTGTGTGTGTATATATATATATATATATATATTTTTTTTTTTTTTTTTGAGACAGAGTTTTGCTCTTGTTGCCCAGGCTGGCATGATGTCGGTTTACTGCAACCTCCGCCTCCTGGATTCAAGCGATTCTCCTCCCTCAGCCTCCCAAGTAGCTGTGATTACAGGCATGTGCCACCTCGCCTAGCTACTTTTTGTATTTTTAGTAGAGATGGGGTTTCGCTATGTTGGCCAGGCTGGTCTTGAACTCCTCCACCTGCCTCGGCCTCCCAAAGTACTGGGATTACAACCCAGCCATATTTTTGAGACAGGGTCTTACTCTGTTGCCCAGGCTGAAGTGTAGCAGCAGGATCACAGCTCACTGTAGCCTTTACCTCCCCAGCTCATGTGATCCTCCCATCTCAGCCTCCCAAGTAACTGGGACCACAGGCATGCGCCACTATGCCTGGCTAATTTTTAAAAATTTGTTTGTAGAGATGAAGTCTTGATGTATTGCCCAGGCTAGTCTTGAACTCCTGAGCTCAAGTGATCCTTCCGCCTTGGCCTCTCAAAGTGCTGGGACTACAGGTTTAGTCACCGTACCTGCCCTGAATGTTCTATTTGAAACAAGAAAACCAAACCAAACCCAATGACAAACCCATCCTTCAGAGCTCCCCTCTGTCCCCACCAACAGTGCCCTCAGAGTTTCTGGCGGCCAGGCCCCTGTGGACCTCCCCCTGACCACCTTACTCCTTCTCTCCCTCTTGCCCCCTTCATCCAGCCACACTCGGGCCCCAGGGCACAGGCTTACACTGTTCTTTCTGCCAGGAAAACCCTCCCTGGGTAACTTCCGTCTCATTTTGTAGTTCCTCATCTTCATCTTCCCTCGGGAGGTTCCCTGCACTGACAGGCCTGCATTTCATGGACTTTGCTCCTGAAGTCTATCTGGGAGCAGCAATGTGGCCCAGATCATGGATGGCTGCCCTGTCCCAGGTAACTATTCTGGGAAGCTTCTGGCCCGCTCCTCACACCTCCTGCTTCTCAGGGGCTAATAATGGCAGTGCCTGAGGAAACCGAGGCCAGCTGACCCCAGTGAGCCCAGGCTGGGAGAGTGCACAGCAGGGCTAGGGGCAGTGGGCCTTCTGGGCTCCCTGGTGGGTTCTGAGTCGCCATTATCTCCAGCCACACAGGCCAGCTCACCGTCCCCGCTCCACTGGCCTGGCCACTCGCAGGCAGAGCCACTCTCTCAGTGGGATTTCCTGGGTTATTCTCACCTCACCTCAGGGGCGCTCGTGTCACTTATCAGCACTTGCTCTAGGTCTGGTCTGGACCAGGCTCAGGGTGTACCGGGCCCTGTCCTCATGTTGCCCAGGGCTTCTCCAGTGGTGGCTGTAACCACCTGTATCAGAATTCCCAGAGCACATAAGAACGCAGACACCTAGGCTCCAACCCAGACCTACTGGATCAACCCAGGCCCTACTGTGACCCAGGAATCTGCGTTTTCTACAGGCTGATCTCGGCACTCTGTGAAGTCTGAGAGCTGCCGCTCACTGGGAAGGATAAGGAACCTGATTACAGTCCAGTGAGGTCAGGGCTGACACAGGACAGGAAATGCAACCGTGAGAGCCCAGTACTGGCCCCTCACTTGGCTGTGGAAACCTGTAAGTCGAGGAGACACCTGAGCCAGATTTGGCAGGGCAAAGTAGGGCAGGAGAGGCGGTACATCCCATGCAGCAAAACAGCACATAGTGGCCAGGGGCGGTGGCTCACACCTGTAATCCCAGCACTTTGGGAGGCCGAGGTGGGTGGATCATGAGGTCAGGAGATCAAGACCATCCTAGCCAACACGGTGAAACCCCGTCTCTACGAAAAATACAAAAATTAGCTGGGCGTGCCACTGCACTCCAGCCTGGGTGACAAAGTGAGCCTCCGTCTCAAAAAAAAAAAAAAAAAAAAAAAAAAAATTTGCTGGGCATGGTGGCTCACGCTTGTAATCTCAGCATTTTGGGAGCCAAGGCACGCGGATCACCTGAGGCCAGGAGTTCAAGACCAGCCTGGCCAACACGGTAAGACCCTGTCTCTACTAAAAATGCAAAAACTAGCCGGATGCGGTGGCGTGTGCCTGTAGTCACAGCTACTCAGGAGGCTGAGACAGGAGAATCACTTGGACCCAGGAGGCCGAGCGAGATCGTTCCACTGCACTCCAGCCTGGGCCTCAGAGCCAGACCCTGTCTCAAAAAACAAACAAACAAACAAAAACACATGCTAGGGGCAGGAGACAAGATGCTGAGCCCTCCCAGCCCACCTTACCTAGACTGTAATCCAATCCAGCCAGAGACAGAATCAGGTAGGAAAGGTGAAGGCGGGTGGGAGGGTGTGGCTGTTCACGCAGGAATGTCTTGGGAAAACTGAGGGGTAGCTGGAAAACCGACTTCTTGTTTGAAATGCTCCCAAAACGCCTCATTAAGTAGCATAAACGTGAATGAATCAATAAATCTTTGTTAAATGAATGAAAGGAGGAAGGAGTCCTTAATTGCAGCTAAGCTTCCACTCTTAAATATCAGTTGGCCGGGCGCGGTGGCTCAAGCCTGTAATCCCAGCACTTTGGGAGGCCGAGACGGGTGGATCACGAGGTCAGGAGATCGAGACCATCCTGGCTAACATGGTGAAACCCCGTCTCTACTAAAAATACAAAAACTAGCCGGGCGAGGTGACGGGCGCCTGTAGTCCCAGCTACTCGGGAGGCTGAGGTAGGAGAATGGCGTAAACCCGGGAGGCGGAGCTTGCAGTGAGCTGAGAACCGGCCACTGCACTCCAGTCCGGGAGACAGAGCGAGATTCCGCCTCAAAAAAAAAAAAAAAAAAAAAAAAAAAAAAAAATATATATATATATATATATATATCAGTTAAGCTTCTGTTCAGTCCAGCGTTTAGGGCACCTACTGCGCGCCCCGACCCACACACTTTTCACAAAAGGTCGCCTGCTCTGTATGACTTACCCTTTCGCCGGCCAGTATGGGGCAGAGGGAAATAAGCCCCCTCTGCTCTCTGGTCTCAGTTTACTCGTAACTGAAAGTGGGTCGGTTCAAACCCCCTGGGGCTGAGGTTGCCTCCCCTCATCGAGCAAGCGCTGTCGGACGCGCAGGTCCCTCAGACCACGGGTCGGCTCGGGGTACCAGAGAAGCATTCACTCAGGGCGCAGGTCCCAGCCGAACCAAAGCTCCCACCAAAGTTCAACACGCCCCCAAAGCCAGAGCCTGATTGGCCCGCCCTGCCTACACGCTGAGGCAGCCTCACCTTCTGATTGGCTGTTATGCTCCCTGTTCTGTGCTGGAACCCTCCCCTTCTCTGATTGGCCAGGCGCCTACCTGCGCTCGCCCCAGATTGGGCGCCAGCTGGGCCGGCTCTTTGGCTCCCAGGGGCCCCGCTCTCTGATTCGCCGCTTGGGCCAGCCCCACGGCCTGCACGCTGAATGGCTGCGCCGCTACCTATACTGACCACCGATTGGGTGCACGGCGTCTCTCCGGCGTGATAGGTCAGGACCACCGCCCCCCTGGCTCCCCATTGGCTGCTCGAAGAAGCCCGGTCTCCGGGTAAGATGGCAGCGGACGGACAGTGCTCGCTCCCCGCTTCATGGCGGCCGGTGACCCTCACCCACGTCGAATATCCTGCAGGTAAAAGGCGGTCCCGGCTCCGAGGACGCCTTCCCGGGGACGGCCTCTCAGTCCCGGGCGCTCCGGCCTGCGCGAGCCCGCGGAGGTGGCGCCGGGGGACCGGGGTGGGAACTGTCAAATAGTGAGCCATGGAGGGGCTCGGCCGGCACGCGCGCCGCGCAGGCGCGGTGGTGCGGGGATGAGCTGGGCGAAATTGTGAGGCGCTCGCTCGCGCACTCTGCGGTTGCGCGGTCGGGGCGCTCCCCAGGGTCCCGGGGAGCCGGTGGGCTGAAATGGGGTGGGGATCTGTGTGAGGCGAGAAAAGATCCCTGGTCTGGACCTTGGCCCTTCTCCCCCGCCCTCCGCTGCCCTAGAGAGGCCGCACTCCCGCTCCAGCGTGCAGGGAGTGTCTGTTTGCTTCGAACAGTGCTTTGGGCTGCTTGTAAGAGAAAGAGCTCCCGGTTGCTGGGAGTGTGCAAGGTGAAGCCAGGCTTATGAGTACTTGTGGTGCCATGCCTTGATCAGGGCACGATTCCACAACGGAGAGGACCCGATGAGGGGGCAGGCAGCCTCGGGATCTTGACTTCTGGAGCTTCCTATCAGACACACCTCTCGAAGCGCAGGGCTTTCCAGTTGCGAGGTCCATTAGCGGCGTTCTGGAAGCTGTCTAGTAAGAGTGGCGCAGAGCCTGGGAGTGGGGGCCTGACCTGTCTGGGTTCCAGTTGAGGCGGAGGCCTTGTGCAGGTGCCTGCCTCTGCTTAAGTTACTTCATCTCTAAAGTGGAACTGATTACAGTGCTTACCTTCTGGTGATGGTGTGAGCATCAAATAGCAGGAGGCACAAGAAGGGCTGAACAGTGCTCGGCATGCAGTAAGCGTTCAGCAAATACTTGCAGTTAATGTTATCCCACCTTCCAGGACCCTCCCTGGGTAGGATGGTTGAGTGCCAGGGAAGGTTGGGGCCCCCTCATTGAGCCCTGGTTGCCTGGGAAGGGCCCGCTCATGCTGCTGTATTGCGAGATGTGAGAACCTGGCTCCACTGAGGGCACCAGGATCGAATGCCAAAGAACTTTGACCCTGGTGTTCTGGGTTGTATTGGGGGTGGTATGGCCCTGCCAGGTGCTGGGCCCTGCCTGCTGCCTAACATTTATCCATCCATTCATTCAGCCAATATCTGCTGAACACTTCTGAGTGCTAGGCCCTGGGCTAACTCTAGTTTTAGAATGCTTAACAGGGCCTGAAATATCCCTGCACTCCTGCACTATGAAAACCGGCTGCTTTATAAGAGGAAAGCCAAAGCCTGGAGGTGGGGAAAGACTTGCTAAGGCCTCTGCACCTTCACAGCTTCCCCGCCTGGCCTCAGAGTAGCTTCTTGGAGTGCTCACAATCCAGCAAGCCAGAAGGAACCTGGCAGGCAGTTGTGTGCAGCATGATACAGGCTGTGATGGACCTGGCTGAGCCTGGAGCATCTGGTGAGGTCTAGTCCCCTATCAATGCTGCTGTGGTTCCCTGCACTTCTCCGTCACACCCCTCATCACACCGTCACTTGCTTACTTAATTCATTCAATACTTTTTGAGCCCAGTTAAGAGCCAGGCCCTGTGCTGGGCTTGGGAGATAGAGTGGGGTATAAAGAGACCCTGTCCATATTCCCAGATGCTGTCCTGATTATCTGCACTAGTGGATCATGAACTGTGCCTGGATGGCAGATTCTCCCGTCAGACTGTGAGCTCTGCACTAGCAGGGACGTATGTGTCTTTTTTTGCCACTGTGGTGACATTTGTTGAGTTCACCCAGAGAGCATCCCAGGTGGGGAAACTGTGCAAAGGTCCAGAAGTAGGACAGGGCACGGTGCGTTCAGGGAACTTGAGTTTGGTCCTTGGAACTGGAGCACAGGGTGAGAGGGAAGCAGGGCCAGGACTGTGCAGGGCCAGATAAGCTGGGCTGAGGGGGAACTTGTCCTAAGCGGAGTGGGAGGCCTGAGGGGGCTTGGATCAGAGAGTGGAGAGGCCAGAGTCCCTGGTAGCATCTTCAGGAAAACCCCAGGGTAGTACTGGCTCTGGGACAGGCTATGGAGATGGCTAAAGCTTTGGGGGTACCCGTCATTCACTGTCATCATAGCCCAGTGCTGTGGAGGTGAGTTTCGTAATGGAGAGGCCCAGGAAAGAGAAGGGACTCACCCACTGTCACCCAGTGGGACTGTGGCAGCACCAGCACTTGAACCCAGGCACTTAGCTGGGCTGCTCTGCTCTCCCCGGCCAACTCCAGGCCAGCCTGACCCTGGGTAGGATGGGCTGGGTAGGATCCTGGGTGTGGATGAGGCCAGGCATGTGTGTGTCTATGTCTTCAGCCCTGGAATCTGGGCTCAGCCCTCTGTGGACACCTTCCCTGCTGCTTGTGTGAGGCTGGTGGCGTGGACCATTTCCCACACTGGGTTCTCCCCACCTCTGCCCCAACATGGAAGTGTGGTGGTTGCCAGGGACCAAGCTAGGTGTCTTCACAGGTCCCATCTCATTGAGTCTCATGCAGCTGTAGGAGGTAGGCACTAACATCCCTGTTCCACAAGTGGGTGAGCTGAGGCTTGAATCCTTGCCTCAGTTCATGCCGCCAGCGAGTGCCGGCATAGGAGCTGAACCATGCCCTCAGACCCCAGAGTGGCTACATAGCTGCCTGTCTCAAATGGTAAGGATGGCCTTCGGACTCAGCCTCCCCTGCCCTTGGATTCTCAGCTTGAGTGTCCCGATTTCCTAAAAGGGCCCAGTGTTCCTCCGATGCCTCCATCCCAGGCGTGATGGGCGTGTCAGAAGCTGGTAATCAATAGGTAGGCAGTTTACTGCGAGAGAAGCGGCGAGCAGCTGTTACTGTGGCCCTATTGGGCTTGGTTTCTGTCCAGGTCTTCAGTGTGGACCCAAGTCTGTGTGGTGTCCAGAGAATGTCGGATTTCCCCGGAGGCCCAGGGCTCAGCCAGGGCAGCCCCAGCACAACGGTGTGTGGCTCTCATGTGCCTTCCAGGCTGCTTCCCAGGTCCTGGGCTCCACCTCTGGAGTCACCAGGCCGGGTTCATCTTCCTGCTTTGGCAGGAGGGATTGGTCTAGTGTCTGGACCAGGTCAGAGACTTGGACTTTAGTCCTGGTCCCACCTCCTTCTGGCTGTGTGACCTTGGGTGAGTCACATAGTCACTCTGGGATTCAGTTACTTCATCTATAGAATGGGAACAGTCAAGGTGCCTACTTTAAACGCATGCTGTGTGCGCTTTAGTGCTAAGTAATAGACAGCATCACATATGGCCGTGACTGAGTTGGCACGACCGGCTGGTAAACAGGTGTCCGTGGCTGCCTGGCCCCCATGCTTCAGGCCCTGCTGGGACCTCCTTTCTGGCTCAGGCCCTGCTTGCAGGGGGCTGGCCCCTCTTCTGATGACTGTGCCTCGTCCTCATTCTGTTCTCTGTCTTGTCAGGTGATCTCTCTGGCCACCTCCTTGCCTACCTGAGCCTCAGCCCTGTATTTGTCATCGTCGGTTTCGTGACCCTCATCATATTTAAGCGGGAGCTGCACACGGTGAGTCTGTCCTGCCCACACCCTCCCCACGCCCCCCGCCCAGTGTCCCCACCCTGCTTTGGGCAGCTTGTCTGCCCCTCAGCCCAGGGTTTGCCTTCTCATCCCTGCGTCCACCTGTCTTCAGATGCGTGGAGCCTCCTGGCTGATTCTAGGTTACTCTGTTGGGCTGGGAGGTTCAGTCAGAGGCCGTGGTCTTTGGGACTAGGTAGCAGCCAACAGGTGCAAAGATGCCCAGCTGACCATACGTCTTCCCCAGCAGATCTCCTTCCTTGGGGGCCTGGCACTGAACGAGGGGGTCAACTGGCTGATCAAAAACGTCATCCAGGAGCCACGGCCCTGTGGAGGTAGGGCCTGGGCTGCCAGGGCCTGAGGGTCCCCCAGGTTGGGGCATTACTGGGAGGTCTGCATCCTCCCGTGATGCCCTGGTCTCCTCTCTCTCCCAGGCTCCCACACAGCAGTGGGCACGAAGTACGGGATGCCCTCTAGCCACTCCCAGTTTATGTGGTTTTTCTCCATCTATTCCTTCCTTTTCCTGTATTTAAGGTGAGTTTCTACCCTGGCTGGGATGGCCCTGAACTGGCTCAGGCCGAGCTTTGCTAGGGACTCACTGCTAGCCCTTCGGATGTCCCTGGGGTGGGAGGGGCTGCAGCGGAGGCAGAAGGTACCCAGGGAGCATTTGGATGGGGCCAGGGACTGTTTGGGAGGCCTGGACTGGGCTGTGGGCTGAGGTCATCTGGTGGGCGTGTTTTCCCAGAATGCACCAAACAAACAACGCCAGGTTCCTGGACTTGCTGTGGAGGCACGTACTGTCCCTGGGACTCCTTGCTGCGGCCTTTCTAGTCTCCTACAGCAGGTATGGAGGAGGGAGAGCCCCTGCCTGCACCCTGCCCGTGTGGTGTCCTGCTGATTCCTGGTCCCTCTGGGACCCCACCATGGACCCTAGTCCCAGAGCCTGCAGGGCAGGACTGGAAAAGGGGTCTCAGACCTCTAGTTTTAAAAGGACAGGGCTCCAGCTGCCCCTTCTAGCCCAGTCCCCACTGAGCCCAAGATTCTGGGGCCAACTCCATGTATCAGCCGTCTCTTCCCAGTGTTCCGGAGGAACCCACTGTAGACAAATTCAGAGGTCAAGGGCTAGATGGGAGGCAGGCAGATCCCAGCTGACCCTTCACTGCTGCAGATGGGAGAGCTGTTTGGGGTCCAATGCCCTCCCTCTTGGAAGTGGATCTGAGGCTATGCTCCGTGGAGTCGGTGTCCTGTCTGTGTGTCTCCACATGTGCGGGCACAGGTTCCTGGGAAGCTGGCATGTGGGCAGCGGGGATTGTGCGGGCCTGTCTCTGACTGGCTCTCACATACTTCACTTCTGGCCTTGGCCCAGGGTCTACCTGCTGTACCACACCTGGAGCCAGGTGCTCTATGGAGGCATCGCTGGAGGCCTCATGGCCATCGCCTGGTTCATCTTCACCCAGGAGGTCCTCACCCCGCTGTTCCCCAGGATAGCAGCCTGGTAACTGTCTCCTGCCTTCCTGGGCACTGTGGGCCCTGTCCCCTCCTGTGGGTGGGGCCATCAGTGGGCAGACCCAGGAGTCTTGACCCCAGCCCCTGTCTCCCTGGGAAGGCCCCAGTGCCTAGCCTTCTGGTGGCATACGGCTATAGGCCCCACCTGCCTGGCTTCCACCTTCCCCCGGGGTTTGCGGCAGAAACACGGGGGGATTCCTCAGGCTGGGAAGCCAGAGTGCCATCCTCTGTCCTCGCTTAGGTTCTCAGGGACTTAGAAGCCTGAGTCCTGCTGGGATGTGTGTGCCGTGGGACAGTGCCCCTGCTTGAGGTGACACAGGTGACATAGCTGGGTCTCTCAGTGGCTGTGGGGTCTCAGGCCAGGCAAAGACTCTAGGCAGTGGGGGCGGGTGTCGCGCCAGCCCCGGGCAATGTTGGGGGTGTCTGGTGTGGTAACAGACTCATGCCCTGATGTGGCCCTGGCTCTCTGATGTCTGTCTCTCCAGGCCTGTCTCCGAGTTCTTCCTAATCCGAGACACAAGCCTCATTCCCAACGTACTCTGGTTTGAGTACACGGTGACCCGGGCAGAAGCCAGGTGAGTTCAGGGGACAGCGGTGCTCACTGGGCCCAGCCCTAGGCAGCCTCTGCCTCCATGTTTGGAGGTCTCTCCGGGAGCCCCACGCCTGCCTAAGCGCTTCTCTTGCATTAGCTCGTTGAATCCTGCTGTGACCCCCGTTTTGCAGATGAGAAAACTGACGCTTGGAGAAGTCATTTGCTTGAGATCTTGCAGATAGTGGGTGGGGGAGCAGGGTGGTGAACCCAGGCTGTCTGGCCCAGAGCCCATGCTTTTACACTCTGCAGGCCAGAACCAGAGAGCTGGGCAGCTGAGGTTCTCAGGGCTCCTGTGTGTGGACATCCCTAGGGGTTAGTCCAGATGCTTAGACCTGGGTAAACTGAGGCACATTGAGTTAGGAGGCCAGCCTGTATTTGTGCAGCAAGTCAGGACAGAGCTGAGCTTTGGAAACTCCTGACTCATGCTGTTTCACTCACCCCAAATCCTGGGTGGGGTTCCTAGGGGGGTGGGAAGGCTGGCTCTTCTTTTTATTTTTTATTTTTTTGAGACCGAGTCTTGCTATGTTGCCCAGGCTGGAGTGCAGTGGCGTGATCTCGGCTTACTGCAAGCTCCACCTGCTGGGTTCACACCATTCTCCTGCCTCAGCCTCCCGAGTAGCTGGGACTACAGGCACCCGCCACCATGCCCGGCTAATTTTTTATATTTTTTAGTAGAGATGGGGTTTCACCGTGTTAGCCAGGATGGTCTTGATCTCCTGACCTCGTGATCCACCCGTCTCGGCCTCCCAAAGTGCTGGGATTACAGGCGTGAGCCACTGCGCCTGGCCGAAGGCTGGCCCTTCTCTGGGTTCAGAAGGGAGCTGAGGCTCCAGAGGAAGCCTGGGAGGTTTCTCAGCAGGCTGAGAGGGACTGTGGGGTGGGGTAGGGTGGGGCGTCCTAGCAGCCAGGAAATGTGTTTAGTGCATCAAGGTCCAAATTATCCTAACGAGCTTAAGAGCAAAGCCGGGGATCCATGAGGAAAGGGGATTGGAGGGGTTAGGGCAGGCAATCCCATTAGAGGCAGAAGGGCCCTAGTCGGCCCCGTTGATCTCTCACCGGCCTGCCGCGCCTCACCCTGCCCTGCCCCGCCTGGCCAGCCTCCACCTGCCTTCATTTACCAAAATCTCAGGGCACACCTGTTCTGTGCCAGGCTGCGTGCTGGGGGCAAGCACAGTGACAGCCATGGTCCCCTGCTCATGGCGCTCCAGCAGGCAGGGAAGAGCTGCGACGCACCTGCCTATGTGATCAGTGCTGTGGCCTGACAGCTTGTGTCCTGACAGCTTGTGTCGGGAGCCTATGTGGGGCCGGGTGGGCGCGGCCTGTTGATGTCGGAGCTGGAGTGGGGTGGTGGGGGAGTGGGGGGGTGGGGAGGGTGGGGACGATGTAGGGGGTGGGGAGGGGGTGGAGAGGGTGGCGGGTGGGGGTGGGGAGAATAGGGAGGTGGGGAGATGGGAGGGTGGGCAGGTGGGGAGGGTTGGGGTGGTGGGGAGGGTGGGGAGGGTGGGGAGGTGGGGAGGGTTACGGGGGTGGCAGGTAATGTTCTCAGCAGAGGGAAGGGCATGCACAACTCCTGAGGCTGACGAAGCTTGGTGACTCCACCAGACGGAGGCTGCCGGGGCTGGAGCCCAGGGAGCAAGGGGTGTGTTGTGGGACGAGGCTGGGGCCAGATCACATAGGAGCAGTAGGTTCCTAGATTTTAACTGGGACCCTAGACAAACCCCGTTCTCCTCTACTGAGTCTCTGTCAGCCCCTCTAGAAAACGGGGATGATTGGCCCTGGTTCCCTCAGGTTCCTGGGCCCACCTTGGATATAGCCACACCCCAAACTTGGTGCTCAAATGCCCTCAGTAACCTCCATCAGTAGTTCTACCTTTGCTTATATACCTCCTGGATGGGGAGCTCACTATGTTTCTGTACTCTGTTTTGATCAATAACAGAACCTAATTGTGCTGGCTTGTCTATAAAGGGAAACTCACCATAACTAATGGAACCCAGCCAGGTCCCTCTTGCCTCTGTCGTCTCATCCTGGCCCCAACCCCTGCCCCAATCCCCTGGCTCCACTTCTGGGATTGCAGAGCTGGGACAACCGAGGTACAGGCCCTGCCAGGGAGATCAACCCTCTCTAGGTGCCATTCCCAGGGCAGGTGCTCTGATTGGCCCAGTTCAGGTCAATCGCTGGCTACTGAGGGTGGGCATTTGCCTACTTAGTTGAGACTATGGGTGTGGTGGGGACAGCTGTAGGTCACTGAACACCAGGTGTCCCCACATCTGACCCCCATCCCATTTTGCAGGAACAGACAACGCAAGCTGGGGACGAAACTGCAGTGACCAGTGGATGTGGCTGGGTCCAGCCTCCAGATCCGGCCTGCACGATGCCTTGCAGGATGGACAGGATGACAGACAGGGACGAAGCAGAGACCTCTACAGACCCAAGTCACCAAGTGGAGCCTTTTTTTTTCTTATTTTAATTTTAATGAACAAGGTGGACCAAAGGGCTGAGCCAGCCCCTCAACCAGGACCCTGGGGGGCCTGCTGCCTGGGGGCCGTGGCCAGAGACCCTCGCTGTGCTGCTGCCAGCCCCTGGCTGGGCAGGAAGTGCCCTCGGTGTGGGCACCTGGGTGTGGGGTGGAGAAGGAGGGCTCGCGCCTCTGGTCTCGGGGCCAGGAATTCCAGGTGGCGTGAGAAGTACACACTATTTATTTTTTGGTTTTGTCAGAGGCAGGCAGGATTTTGGAGCTGAAGAACCTGCTTTGCGGTGGCTGCCCTGTGGACAGAGGGCTCCCGGTCAGCTTCCTAGGCCCTTCGCCCTATGCCCAGAGGGCAGGCTGCCTCTCCCTGGGCCGAGGTGGCCTGGGGTGCCAGGAGCAGGGGAGCATACCCCATGCCCTCCCTGCCACCGTTGCCATTCCAGAACCTCGGTCAGTGTTTCCCTGTCTGGGGGCAGGGCCCAGAGCGAGCGCGCATCTGGCGGCTGCTGTCGTTGTGTTCTACCCCGTATTAACCCAACACCACAAGGGCTTTCTCTGGTCCCCTGTCCCTAAGACAGTAATCCCTTTCTGACAAAGGAGCCTGCACATGTGGGTGAGCAGACCCAAGCTGTTTACAGCTCTTTCTTGTCCTGCCGTCCAGTAGCAGTTAGTCTTCATCCCCACGCGAACAAAACGGGAAGGAGCCTCAAGGAGAGGAGTGAGGCAGCGGGCACCCGAAGTCCCTCGTCCTTCCCTCTGTGTGCTCTGAATGTGTCTTTGTCCTTCCCGACCCATCTCTGACCAGCTGGGAACCTGCTTGGGGTCCCCCTCAAACCTGTGTTGGGGTGTGGCTCACAGATCCTTACCAGCCTGGTTCGTGTGAGGGCTCTTCCTCAAGGGATCCCCATCTCTAAGTCACTCTGAAAGGGAGTCATGGAGAGGAGACGCCTCCAGGTTCTTAGAAGTTTTGAGGACTGAACTGGGTCACTCGGGATCTGTTTTCAAATCCTCCCCACCCCTTTCTTTGTGGAGGTTCCTAACCTGCTGCTGAAGCACAATATTTTGGTGCTTTCTTTTCTCATTTGTTAAAGGCAGTGTCCAAAAGCCATTCCAGATGCCAGGACCAGGGGCTTATTTCTAGGGAAGGTAGGTCGGTTTCCACGTTTGCCTCCCGTTATTTTTATTTTTTACCTTTTGCCTGAGACAAGCCGAGTGTGAGGTGGTTTGATTTAAGAAAAATCAATGAAATTGTTTACTATTGTTTTAAAATAAAACCGTAAACTCTGGCGGCTTGAGCACATGCTAACTGAGCTCAGGAGAGGAGATTGGGGCAGCTGTGGGGACACATGACCCTTAGGGGCAAGGATACGGTGAAGACCATAAAACCAGAAGTGATCTAGTCCCTTCTAGCCCACAGCAGGGGTCTGAATGGCCTCTGCGGCACTTCCTGTCAGGGTCTGTCCAGCTTCTGGTTACATCCCTCCAGGGGACCTCACTGAGGGCCACCATACCAAACCTGGACACTCAGCCTTAGGAAGTTTTCCCCTTTTCACTCTCAGTCTCCCTCCCTGTGTGGTGCTGGCCCTGCTCTCACTGAGCCTCATTCCTCCTCTGTAGGACAGCCTTGAGGACTGGGGGCAACCAGTGTGCCCTTCAGAATGTGCCAGGATAAACATGTCCACTTTGTCTGGCACTGGCTCATGCCTATAATTTCAGCACTTTGGGAGGCCAAGGCGGGAGGATCACTTGAGCCCAGGAGTGTGAGACCAGCCTGGGCAACATAGCAAGACCCTGTTTTTACAAAATATATATTTTTTTAATTAGCTAGGCGTGGTGGTGCACACCTGTGGTCCCAGTTACTCGAGGGGCTGAGGTGGGATGATCACTTGAGCCGGGGAGTCAAGGCTGCAGTGAACCGTGATCACACCACTGCCCTCCAGCCTGTGCAAGACCCCATCTCAAAAACAAAACAAATACATGTGGACAAATATGATCAAATATAAAAGGAAAGAAGACACCATGCTGGAGAACCAGCAGAAAACAGATAATAGAAACAAACCCACAAATACTTCAAATACTGGAATGGTTAGGCACAGAGTGCTTTACAATTTTTTTTGAGATGGAGTCTTGCTCTATTGCCCAGGCTGGAGTGCTTTGGCGTGATCTCAGCTCACTGCAGCCTCCGCCTCCCGG
Source organism: Rhinopithecus roxellana (assembly GCF_007565055.1). Taxonomy (NCBI): domain Eukaryota; kingdom Metazoa; phylum Chordata; class Mammalia; order Primates; family Cercopithecidae; genus Rhinopithecus; species Rhinopithecus roxellana. Next base: position 18,396,834 of record NC_044564.1, read on the forward strand.
GTTCAAGCAATTCTCCTGCCTCAGCCTCCCGTGTAGCTGAGACTACAGGTGCACACCACCACGCCTGGCTAATTTTTGTATTTTTAGTAGAGATGGGGTTTAGTCATGTTGGCCAGGCTGATCTCTAACTCCTGACCTCAAGTGATCCACCCATCTCGGCCTCCCAAAGTGCTGGGATTATGGCGTGAGCCACTATGCTTAGCCTGTTTTACTATTTTTAAAGAGAAGGTCGGGCACGGTGGCTTACACCCATAATCCAGAGTCGGACAGATCACTTAGGGTCAGGAGTTCGAGACCAGCCTGGCCAGCGTGGTGAAATACCGTCTCTACTAAAAATACAAACATTAGCTGGGCATGGTGGCACCCGCCTGTAGTCCCAGCTACTTGGGAGGCTGAGGCAGGAGAATCACTTGAACCCGGGAGGCGGAGGTTGCAGTGAGCCAAGATCGCGCCACTGCACTCCAGTTTGGGTGATAGAGTGAGACTCCCATCTCAAAAAAATAAATTCAAAGACAGTATCTGCAGGGAACCGGAAACTATAAAGCGAGCCCTGGCCTAGAATAATAGCTAAAAATCAAGGATCCGAGGGGTAGATTTAAGAGCAAATTAGACTTAAAGAGGAAAAAGACTTAAAGACTTAAAAGAGGAAAAGCAAACTGGAGCGTCGGTCAGAAGACATCCCGGCTACCGTGTGGAGTGGGAAAGCTACGGGGAGCAGCTTCAGGTGCACCCGCGGCTGCTAACTCATCGCCTTCACCTCATTCACACTCACTGCTGACCCTGACCCCACTCCAACCTGTCCAAGGTGCAGTGCTGGGCAGAAGCCTCTTTGATGTATCCACTTTTCTTCCCCACTGAGGCTGCTATGTGGCTCCAGGCCACTACCAGTCCCTGGCTGCAGGCAGCAAAGTCTTCTGATAGGTTCCCTTCTTCCTGACCCCTAGCCTAGTCCCCTTCAGTCTATTCCTCACGTGGCAGCAACCATAGCATCTTCTTAAAACCCAGCCATGCTAAGCTCCTCACACTTTGGGCTCAGGAAGAGGTCTTTATCTTTGACATGGCCCTTCCACAGGACCCGTGCAGCCAGCTCCTTACCCTGACAGCCTGACCTCGAGTCCATCCCTGCTTTCTCCCAGTGATGGGGCCCACATAAAGTTCGTGCCCACTGGATGTACAGACTTTCCAGATCTACATAAAAGCCACACGTCTTTCTCTTGAATTCATTAATCTTATTGGGCGTGGTGACTCACGCCTGTAATCCCAGCACTTTGGGAGGCTGAGGCAGACGGATGACCTGAGGTCAGGAGTTTGAGACTAGCCTGGCCAACGAGGTGAAACCCTGTCTCTATTAAAAGTACAAAAATTACTGGGCATGGTGGCGCAGGCCTGTAATCCCAACTATTTGGGAGATTGAGACAGGAGAATTGCCTGAACCCCAGAGGCGGAAGTTGCAGTGAGCCGAGATCACACCATTGCACTTCAGCCTGGGTGAGAAGAGTGAAACTGTCTCAAAAAAAAAAAAATTTTTTTATTCAAATATCATCTGATGTATTGCTCAAGATATACCAATTCAGAACACCTTTTTTTCACTCATTTTGCAAAAGCAAATCACGTTTTTCATCTGCATCACTGGCGTCACCCCTGGAGGCCCCTCTGGGTCAGCTGACCCTGCTCTCCTGAGGCTGTCTTCGCTATACCAGCCTTTAAGCAGCACCTGTAGGATTTCATGCACAGAACAAGCACTAGAAATTTCATTCCAAGCCACAAGTGCCCCCTGGCACAACATTAAGCACTGGTTTCTCCCGATGTCCAAGTGTGAGGCCTCAGGAATTACCCCTAAGGAAGAATGACGAAATCTTGTTTCTTTGCCTTTTTCCCCCACCAAGGACCTCTAGGGATTTCCTGTCACCATGATTGAGGTTGTTCAGATGCTGAATGTACCCTCCTTGAACAATAGTTGGTGGCTCCAAGGAATTGAGGGGGCTTCCATGTGGAGGGGGCTTCCATGTGATGGGGCCTGTAATGCCGCCACCATACGGGAATGCCCCCAATTCAGAAGGATAGCTCTGGGGAAAAAAATCCAACCTTATATTCAGACCTGTAGGGTTCTTAGCTGAGTTTTGGGAATCCAGGATGTCTGGCAGCCTCTTGACTGTTCGTTCTCCCCTCCCTGTCCTGCCCTGGGCTGGCTGCAGGCCCACCCCTGGTCGCTCATGCAGCACTCACTCTGCCCTGCTGTGGACCCTGTTTCCTAGTGGTTCTAGTCACCCCCAGAGGGAGCACCCTGTTGTGTAGAGAGGAGCAGAGTCGGCGTGCTGGTCCAGGTGACATTCTCTTCCAGGCCTGCTTGTTCCCCATGGAGGCATTCCTTTCCCTGCCTCCACCCACTCCCCCCATTGTCTGGGCTACAACTTCTGTCCCCTTGGGGCACTGGGCAAGTGGCTTCCCTCTCTCACTGAGTATGCCACCGCTGGCCAGGCCTGGCAGGTCCCTGTGCCTGATTAGAGCTCAGGCTTAGCCTGACCTCCCTCTTCACCCGCTCACTCGTGGTCCTGAGGCTGGGCACCCATCGTCGTCTCCCTTTCTCCAGCCCCTGCTGTGGGACAGGTGGGTGGATGTGGCCTGGGGCTGGGGACCTGGCTCTAGGGAGGAGCTTCTTGGAGCCCTGGCCTAGAGGAGACAAGTGTGGCCTCTGTGAATCCTGCTCTGCCATTTAGTGTCCTGGTGATCTTAACCTCACTAAGCCCACTTCATCTGACAAATGGAGAAAACCACAGGCCCCACTCGGAGGTGACTGTCCCAGCTTAGTCCGGTCACAGAGCCCTTTACTCACAGGCCAGCCAACCTCCCTCAGCCCACCCCGGCATCCATGCTTGGGGTTTCACACGGCCCTTCCTCACAGGCCAGGGTTCCAGTGGGAGACTCTCCCCTCCCCACAAACAGCACGCTTGGTTTTGCCAGGAAGCCCTGCCTCAGCCATGGACATGGGACTGTGGGCAGGTACGTGGTTCTGCTCTGATGGCTTCCCCTGCCCACCCCCGAAGGTCTGTCCTGGCAGCGGCTGGGTCTGGGGTAAGCTGAGCCTGCTGCTGTACTCCTACTTTTGCTGGGTTCAGTGGGGGGAAGCAGGGTGACACCCTGGGCTCCTGGATGTCAGCCACACTGCTGGGCCCCACAGTCCCCTGGGAGAGTTGCCCCTACCCACAACCCATGGGACTTGGGAAGGCCCAAGCCAGAAGTAGGTGGGAAGTTGCTGGTGAAGGACGCAGCCCTGGCTGTGGCCCAGCTCTGGGCCTAGTGCCCCGAGGTCACAGCTGGCCCTTGGCTCCTGGACCAAAGTCCTCAGGCACACCGGCTGCTTGATCACCAGCTCCCAGGCCCAGGGAAAGCTGAAGAGGGCAAGGCCAGGTGCCTGCCCCACCCTGCCTGCCTCAGCTGAAACACCTCTTCACCAACACAATTCCCATTTATTGATGACCTTGCATATAAATATCATACAACAGGGCAGGGGCAGGAACCAAGCTGAGTGGAACCAGAGGCAGCTCGCTAGCCATGCTATCCACAGGAACACAGCCGCCATGGAGGTGAAACCTCACACCCTGGCCCCTTGGCCCCAGACAATCCTGTCTCCAGGTCCTGGGAGTTTGGGAAGCAGGGTACAGACGCTGGCCTGGTCATAGAGACGGCAGGGAGTAGCCAGGGCTGAGCTGGTGAGACAAAGAGCTCTTGCCAGTCTCCTGTTCCAGAGGGCTGGTTCCCTTCCCCAGAGGAGGCACTGGTGGAGGAGGCACCAGGGGCCTGGGCCTAACGTCCCACTCAGCCTCTGCACTTAGCCCCAGGTCAGGCCCTGGCAGGTGCTGAGATGACCCACGGAAGGCACTTGGCTGGGGCCTGCAGGCCCCCTGGAGGATGTGGTCCGTGACTCAGTAGATTTGGGGGGACCAGGGAAGAGGGAACCAATGGGCTGAGCCCTGGTGGGTGGCCCATCCCAGGGTGGGCTTGGCTGTGGCATTGGCAGGCCTGAGTCCTAGGGGCTCAGAGCTTGGCCCGGGGGTGGCTCTGCAGCAGGGCACGCATGTCCAGGAGCGCCTTCTCCAGGTAATGTGCCAGGCGGGCGGCGTTGGTCTCTGCACAGCTGTTGTAGGCCGACAGGGAGAAGTTGATGTGGGCCTCCATGGGGTTATAGCAGACACCGTAGCCATCGGGGACCACGGGCCCAAAGAACATGACACAGTCTGTCTTGGAAGGGACCTGGGGACAGCAGGATGAAAGCTCTCAAGCTCCGCTACCTTGACGCCCCCAGCACTTCCCAGGCTGCCTGTGCTTCTGCCAAGACTGCAGGCCCCTTGAGGGCAGGGACCATGGTCTGTCCCGTGCTATATCCCAGCAACCAGTACAGGCTGGCACGAATCAAATGTTCCTTTATACCTGACCAGTGAGTCAGGGAAGCTGGTTCTCCCACGAGAAGCACTGACCCCTTCTCAGCCTGCCTGGGCTGCAGATAGGCCCCTGCCCCCAGTTCCTCCTCTGGAACTCAGCTGTGTTGGCATTGGGCTAGTGGGGCCTGTGTGGCCACATCAAACTGCCAGTGGGTTCTCTGCCTGCAGCCCCCAGGGCACCTGGGGCAGTGGCTCACCTGGCTGGTGGAGAGGTGGAAGTGCATGGCGATGGCATAGGAGGTGTCCATGAAGATGTCAGGCATGCTCACCAGGTCCTCAATGGCCTGCAGCTTCAGGCCCAGGAGGTGTCGATCAAAGGCCTCTCCACGGATGGCCTGTTGGGGTGGGAGAGCTGTCAGGAGCAGGGGCTGTGGACCCACGGGTATCCCTGCCCTCTTCAGCCTGTGGCAGCGCCATCCTTCCCAGGCACTGGTCACTCAGAACCACGAGACCAGAGTATTCTGGCCAGAGAGAGCCTTTGTTTCACAGATGGGGAAACTGAGGCTCAGGGAGGGGCGGGGATTTGCCCAGGGAGGCAGGACAGTGCAGGGTTGCGGAGCAGGGCCTTGGAGCTGGGTGGCCTAGCCCCATCCTGGCTGCGGGGCCTTGGTAGGTTGCTTAGATTCTGCAACCGTAGTGTCTTCATCTGTAAAGAGGAGTGAGTCCTGCACTCCCCTCGCAGGGTGGCGGTAAGCTTTAAATGGATGTGTGCATGTAGCACGGTCAGAGCCTGGACACACAGCTGCTCAGAAACAGAGCCTGGACATGCACCCAGACAGCCACCTCCCTGACTGCAGCCCAAGCTGCTGGAGGGCAGGAAACTCGCTGTCTGCTGGACCACATATACCTAGCATCCGGGAGAGAGTGTGACCCAAAATCTAGGGCCCAGGCCAACCCTGGAACTGGGAACAGGGCAGTTACTGGGCCCAGGCTGGGTCTCTCCAACTTTAAAATGGAGATACTTGGCTGGGCGCAGTGGCTCACGCCTGTAATCCCAGCACTTTGGGAGCCTCAGGTGGGTGGATCACCTGAGGTCAGGAGTTTGAGACTAGCCTGTCAACATGGTGAAACTCTGTCTCTACTAAAAATACAAAAATTAGCTAGGCATGGTGGTGGGCACCTATAATCCCAGCTACTTGGGAGGCTGAGGCAGGAGAATCGCTTGAACCCGGGAGGCGGGGATTGCAGTGAGCCGAGATCGCACCACTGCACTCTAGCCTGGGTGACAGAGCAAGATTCCGTCTCAAAAAAAAAAAAAAAAAAAGAATAGAAAAGAAAAAGTAGGGGGCTATTCAGCCTGGTTCCAGGTGCTCCCAGGTTGGGGGAGGTGTGGTCCTAGCAAAGGGTTGGCAGCCATTGCCATTGGCTGCAGGGATGGATAGTCAGAGGGACAGACAGATGGCTGACACTAAGGGACAAGTTGGTAGGCACAAGCGGGCTCACTCACCCGGTCAGTATAGCCTCGGTGGGCCTGCACGGCCTTCCGCAGCAGCTCCACCTTCTGGTGCCCCTAGAGTGGTGAGGGTTGGAGGGAGCTGAAGCAGTGCCCCTTCTCTTCTCCTTGCCCACCTCAGTAGCCCACCCCTCACCCAGCACTAGATTCTGAGCTCTTTAAGAGGAACTATTAGGGCCAGGAGCGGTGGCTCACGCCTGTAATCCCAACACTTTGGGAGGCCGAGGCAGGTGGATCCATTGAGGTCAGGAGTTTGAGACCAGCCCGGTCAACATGGTGAAACCCTGTCTCTACTAAAAATACAAAAATTAGCTGGGCATGGTGGCAGGCACCTGTAGTCCCAGCTACTTGGGAGGCTGAGGCAGGAGAATTGCTTGAACCCGGGAGGTGGAGGTTACAGTGAGTCGAGATCATGCCACTGCACTCCAGCCTGGGGGACAGAGCAAGACTCTTTCTAAAAAAAACAAGAAAAAACAAAAGAGCGAGTATTGCAACTGCCAACTCCTTGGTCCTCAGCCGGGGTCTGACATAGGGCAGTTGCTTTACTGCCAGTGAATAAATGAATGAACAAATGAATGACTCCCTTTTCCTCTTTGGCCCCCAGGAAGCTCAGAGCTAGATTCACGGTTCCAGCTTCTGTTAGATTCCCTAAGCCCACCATGGAATCCTGTAGGTGCTCAATCAATGTGTGTTGACTGAGTGAGCACAAGGGAGATGGCTCAGACCCAGCTCACCCGCCCTCACCCCAGACCTCTCACCGTGATGCTGGAGTCATCCATGGCCTTGACAAAGGCGAGTGAATCCATGGAAGCCGAGCGGATGGTGTCGGTGCGGCCCAGGTGAAACATGCGCAGGGAGGCACTTTCGTAGGTGGCACATGCCTGCCTGTAGATCCTGGTGGGAAATGGGGCTGAGCACGCCCCTTGGAGGTGGACACCCCCTCCCCTGCCCCCAGGTCCCCTCCCTCCTCCATGGGCGGGCTGCAGAGGTGCACCTGTAGTAGGCCAGCTGCAAAGCCATCTGGATGAAGGCGTCTGGGCTTAGCTTCTCCGACTTCGGGAAGTCCTTTCCAAAATGATGGAACACCATCACGGTGATGTCCAGGTCCTGGATCATGCTGGGGGTGTGGGAAGGGCAGGTGAGGGGCAGGCCCCGGCAGCCCCTGCCAACCCCACAGAGGGTCTGGGTGTCATGAGAGAGCTGGCACAGGAGCCACTCAAGCTCAAGGGCCTGGCCTTACCCACCCAGCATGGGGATGGCAGGGGCAGGCACTTACATGCTGAGATTCTGCTTGGCCTTCTCGATGTCGCTCTTGATCTCGGGGGTGATGTTGAACCGCAGCTTCTTGGGCATGGGCAGGGGCACCATGGGAGACCGCACGAGCTCGGGTTTCTTCCTGCACAGTACATGGGGCCTCAGGCTCATGCTGGCGCCTCTAGAGCCTGGGTCCGTTCTGAGACCAGGGTGGGGGCCAGCCCAGGGAGATGTGTTTGTTCTGAAAACCACCTTCACTTCAGCTTTCTTTTTTTTTTAAAGATGAAGTCTTGTTCTGTTGCCCAAGCTGGAGTGCAGTGGTGTGATCTCAGCTCACTGCAACCTTGGCCTCCCTGGTTCAAGTGATTCTCCTGCCTTAGCCTCCTGAGTAGCTGGGATTACAGGTGCCTGCCACCACACCTGGCTAATTTTTTTTTTTTCTTTTGAGATGGAGTCTCACTCTGTCGCCCAGACTGGAGTGCAGTGGCACAGTCTCCGCTCAACGCAACCTCTGCCTCCTGGGTTCAAGCAATTCTCTTGCCTCAGCCTCCTGAGTAACTGGGATTATAGGCATACGCTGCCACACCTGGGTAATTTTCTTTTTCTATTTTTAGTAGAAATGGCATTTCACCATGTTGGCCACGCTGATCTCAAACTCCTGATCTCAACTGATCCTCTCGCCTCAGCCTCCCAAAGTGTCAGGATTACAGGCCACCATATCCGGCTGGCTTCCTTGGAAGAAACAGATTCCCTGGCACAAAGGAGAGTGATATTCCCCTACAAGTTGGTCTATCACCTGTGTGTCACCTGTCACTAGGCGCTGGGGAACTAGGTGAGAGATGTGACTATACTCACGTGTACTCGATGACATAGTCCAGAAGGGTGACAATAGGGGGCCCCTCCGCTGCAGCATGCTCGTACACGAGCCCACAGGAGCCATCTTCTGCCACGATGAACTGTGGAAGGGAAGGGAGACCCCGGTCAGCCCCAGGGCCCTGGGGGGTGGCCCCGACCCAACCACTCTTTGGTCGAGGCAAGGGCCTCTCTGAAGCCATCTCAATGGGCTATGCTGACTTATTATTTATAAGTCAGTTATTAACAATAGCTGACATTCACTGGGTGCCCTGGTGTGCTAAGCACATCCCACGCTCAGCGTGCCTGACCAAGTCCTTCAAACCACTCTGCTAGTGAGGTCGACCACCTCCCCATTTTACAGGTGCAGAGAGGGATTGTTGTGCCAGGATCGCACTGGCTGACCCCGGATCCCAGGTTCTCTGTGAGGCGCTGAGGGGGTGTGCTGGGGGTGGCAGCAGTTTCCAGGCCAGCGGCAGGACTGGTGATGACAGGCTGGCTGCCTGGTAATTATGGTGGCGTACAGCCTGCTGGCTTCCTGCTTGTTTTACAAGCTAGGAGGCTGGGGATGCAGGGCCAGGGAGGGGCAGGAAGTCCCGAGGCCATGGAGGCCCTGTTCAGGTGTACATGAGTGGGTGAAGCCCTGCTGGGCCTCACCTGCAGCGTCTTGTCAAACCAGCGGTTGCCGCTGTTGAGCCTGCTGCCGCCCCCGTGCAGCATCTGGCCTGCCACATGGCTGCGGTACACGTCTTCTGAGACCCTGGGCATGGGCGCATCCAGGCACACGGTGAAGATACTCTTCTGGATGGAGCGCACGGAATCCCGGTTCACCTTGTCTGCAGGTGGCATGGGGTGGGGAGGCTCAAAATGGGGTGAGTCTCAGGGTATGGGAGAAATGGACCAGCCCCTCCACAGCCTCCTGCCCTGGGCTCTTCTGACCTATTTGTACTCCTCTGGGATGAGGAGATCCCCACCTCAGGGGCCCTCCAGGGCATTCACCGAGTGTAGGGTGTGGGTTCAGAGCTTCAAACTCAACAAGACCCTGCAGCCCCACAGCATTCCTTGAGGCAGGACCCAACCCCTGGCCCACTTTAGACACAGGAAACGGAAGCCCAGGGTCACACAGGAGCTGGCATGGCAGCCAGGGATCCCACGCAGGTGGTCTGACTTTGGGGCTAACGCCCCTGAGCAAGACATGCTTTGGAGGATTGCTGGTGCTTAGGGGTACAGGGAGCGTGGAGGTGGGTGGGCTCCTCAGCCAGAGGACTTGGACTGTAATCCTAACTTGCTATTTAGCAGAGAGAAACTACCCTAACCATGAGGTGTCCTCATCTATGACATGGGGCCCACATTGCCTGCTCCACGTTGACAGGATGCAGTGAGAAACATGGCTGCCCACAGCTGTGCGGGGCCCAGTGTGCTGGGGGAATGTTGGGAAAAAGGCTTGTGGGGTGTCTGTATAAACTGGCCTTAAAAATATGGGATAGGCCGGGCGCGGTGGCTCAAGCCTGTAATCCCAGCACTTTGGGAGGCCGAGACGGGCGGATCACGAGGTCAGGAGATCGAGACCATCCTGGCTAACACGGTGAAAGCCCGTCTCTACTACAAAAAAAATACAAAAAAAAAACTAGCCGGGCGAGGTGGCGGCGCCTGTAGTCCAAGCTACTCGGGAGGCTGAGGCAGGAGAATGGCATGAACCCGGGGGGGCGGAGCTTGCAGTGAGCTGAGATCCGGCCACTGCACTCTAGCCTGGGCGAGACAGCAAGACTCCGTCTCAAAAAAAAAAAAAAAAAAAAATGAGATAATAAGTTGTGGAAAGCCACAAGAGGCCGCTGAGGAGGAAAGCCTCCTAATTGCCATCATGTTCCCATGCTCAGAGCGAGACCCGCTCTAGCTGTAAACACTGTGTTCAAGGAGAAAGACACTCCTTTTGAAACACTAGAATGTGGACAGACATGCAGGCTCCTAGTTAAGGCGCTCCCACTAGCTACTCTCCAGTAAGTTAAAGATATGCTGTTTGAGCACAAAGGAGATTCATTGAAACCACTATTGCTATAGATTACGCCTATGACGCACTGCCTCCCTGTCACTGTTTCGCCCTGAACATCTGCTTCTTAGATATAAGTGATTGTACTCAACAAATAGTGTGGAGACCAGAACTCTGCGCCTTTTGCAGCCTCCACTTTGCAACTGACCCCTGGCTCCCAGCTTTATGAAATTTTTTTTTTTTTTTTTTTTTTTTTGAGACAGTCTTGCTCTGTCGCCCAGGCTAGAGTGCAGTGGCGCGATCTCGGCTCACTGCAAGCTCCGCCTCCCGGGTTCGCGCCATTCTCCTGCCTCAGCCTCCCGAGTAGCTGGGACTACAGGCGCCCGCCACCACGCCAAGCTAATTTTTTGTATTTTTAGTAGAGACGGCGTTTCACCGTGTTAGCCTGGATGGTCTCGATTTCCTGACCTTGTGATCTGCCTGCCTCGGCCTCCCAAAGTGCTGGGATTACAGGCGTGAGCCACTGCACCCGGCTCCCTTTATGAACTCTTAACCTATCTCTTCTCATTCCTTTGTTGCCACCAGACTTCAGGTACCCTATGGGTGGTGTTGAGGCTGGTTGAGGGGAAGAGGCCTGGGTGTGCAGCCCCAGCACAGCCCGTAAGAGGCACCTTTGATGAGGGTGTTGTATGCCTTGGCCCAGGAGTTGCGGTGGTTGGAGGTGAGGATGCCCACAGGCTCCTTGTTGGTCTGTAGGGATGAGTTCCAGATCTTCTCCAGCTGCACAAAGATCTGATCCGCAGTGAGGGGCGTCCCGTCACTGTGGTACACGTCCAGCTCAAAAAACTGTCAGGGCACAGGCAGGTAAGAGGAGGGAGCTGAGTGGGGACCTCAGGCTGAGAGCAGCCACTTGCCCACACCTGCCTCTTCCTGGCCTTGGCGTTGGAGGGGATGGAGTCAGGCCAAGGGTGTGAGGGGGAGGAGGTCCTTGGATCGCCCTTTTGGGCTGGGCAGGCCCACGGCCCCTCCTGGCCTCCCTGGGCCGCCAATGGAGAAGCCAGGGGACGCCCATTCCTGGGGCACATGGGCATGTGTGCTGGGGAACCCCAGTGGGGAAGCCGACCGCAGCCGTCCTGCTGTACTCCTGCAGCAGGGCAGGGGCTTGTAGGTGTGGGTGGGGGCCACCCACCTGGTAGTTGTGTACCACGGTGATGTGCGTGGGAGGCTTCTTGGTCTTGCTGAAGTTGCTGACCGTGTCCTGCTTGGGGCCCGGCACTCGGCAGGAGGACAGGATCTGATAGTACTGGTTCATGCACAGGGGCTTTCCCCCCAGGTACTCCACGGGCAGGGTCTCACTGCAGGGCAGAGGGGCAGTGAGGGCGCCACTGGGCAAGTGAATGGGGAGGAGGGCAGGGTCGACAGGGACCTCCTAGGTACTGCTGGGGGCTTACACAGTGTCCCCGCTCCCCCTCCCAGCATAAGCAGGGCACCTCAGGGCTGCGCTGCAGGCAGGGGGCTCGCTTTCTGCCCCAGCAGGCCCTGTTCAGAAGTCACCTAGAAACTCCCTCCCTTCCCCTCTCTGGGCTTCAGTTTGTAATAGGGGAGATGAGGCAGTGAATAAAACTCTGGGGTCCTCTTTAGTTGGGATGGGACAGGGTCACCCACCAAGAGGAGATTCCAGCAACTAGCAGACGACAATCCCCAGCGCTCCATCTCCCAAATCCCACCCAAGGCTGGGCTGACAGGAAGTGAAAGTGACTGAGCTTTGGGCCTGCCGGGCCAGGGCTGGGATCAGAGGTGGCTGTGGTAATTAGGCAGGCCTGGGCAGGTGTGGGGCTGGGCAGGGGTGGGGCTGCTCACTTGTCAATCATGACCTTGAAATCCAACACACCCTCAATGAGTTTGGCAGCAAATCTGGAAAGATTGATTAGAGATTAGAAGCTGTGTAGACACCCTGAGGGAGGCCCCGGGCTAGGGACACCTGCTTGGGGAGTGGGAGGCCTAGTCTTACATCCTCCCTCACCGCGTCCAGAAAGCCCAGGAGCGCAAGGGAGGAGCCTGGGAGTCCCAGCTTGCCAGTCTGTGTCTGCTTCTTCATAACCTCTAGAGGGAGCATGGTCAGGAGGGCTCGGGGAAGTGCTGGTGGCCAAGGGCCTGGTAGGACTTGGGTGCTAGTGCCTTGCAGCTGGAGTGTGGCTTGGTTAGGGGTCAGTGGGCTGGGTCTACCCATAGAGGGCCTGAGCTCCTGAACCACAGCCTGGAATCTGGAGGGGGTGTCATCTGCTCTGAAGCATTGGCTCTGGAGGGCCCCAGGCCCCTGGGGTGGTGTGAATGGGACAGCAGTGGCTCCGGTGTTCCCTCCACTAGGTCCCTTCCCCACTCTGGGCCTCTGTGTCCCCCAGGCCGCCTTCCTCCCAGGGCTGTCTGGCCCATGGCAACCATCCTCAACGCTTGGGGCTGCCCCTGGATCCCACCATGGGGACCACTGGCTGGAGTTCCCGGGCCTGAACCCCGGCCCTTCCCAGGGTGCCCTGGTCCCTTTAAGAGAAGCAGGTGGCGGCAGCCAGTGGATGGTCCTTGGGCAGGAGATCCTTGTTGCTGGTATTTTTATCTCTGGTAGGACTGGAATAGGGGCTGGCGCAGGTGACCTGGCCGAATATGGAAAAGGGGACTGTGTACAGAGGTCACCCCTGTGGCTAGCTGAGCAGAGTGGGAAGGAGGGGTGAAGTGCTAAAACTGGGGCTGGGGAGAAGCCTCAGGTACGGAAGAGGATGGGGCTTCCACGAAGATGTGGTTAATAGCCATGAGGCTTCAGAGCTGGAGAGACCCTGCTTCCTGAATGAGGTCTTGGGCAGCTCCCTTCCCTGCTCTGAGCCTCAATTTCCCCATTTATAAAATAGGGAGGATGCTCCCTATTTCATAAGGCTGTTTGTGGGGCAGAAAGATAAACAGGGTCAGGGCCCCTCCAAGCCGCTGGGGGAAGTGGACTCAAGGGGCCTGGCTGCCTCCCAGCTCCCTAGCCCCAGCCACTCACCGGAGCTGACCCTGCAGGTCCACGAAGTTCTGCTTGGGCAGCATCACACCTGGGCTGGAGCAGATGACCACAGGCTGGCGGTACTGGAGGTAGGCAGTCTTGAGCCACCACTCAGACAGCTGGGAAAAGGGCCAGAGCCTGTCAGGAGGGGTGCATGGGCCCTGGTGCCCCCTCTTCCCCAGGGCTAGGGGACATGGCTGGCCCCACACCCTCTACCCTGCTATGGAGATTCTCAAAGTAAATGCTTAGATCCAGAACCCACCCTTCCCGCCCCACACCTTAAACCCACCAGCCTCTTCCCTTTAGCCCGAGTGATCGATATTAGCCAGATCAATCAGACACTGCTCTTTTTTTTTTTTTTTTTTTTGAGACGGAGTCTGGCTCTGTCGCCCAGGCTGGAGTACAGTGGCCGGATCTCAGCTCACTGCAAGCTCCGCCTCCTGGGCTTACGCCATTCTCCTGCCTCAGCCTCCCGAGTAGGTGGGACTACAGGCGCCCGCCACCTCGCCCAGCTAGTTTTCTGTATTTTTTAGTAGAGATGGGGTTTCACCATGTTAGCCAGGATGGTCTCGATCTCCTGACCTCATGATCCGCCCGTCTCGGCCTCCCAAAGTGCTGGGATTACAGGCTTGAGCCACCGCGCCCGGCCAGACACTGCTCTTAAGGACATGAAAGAAAGATCGGGAGGAAACCTGGGTGTAGGGAGGGGCAGCAAGGTGAATGAATTCTCTTTTCTTTTTTTTTTTTTGTTTTTGAGACGGAGTCTCACTCTCTCACCCAGGCTGGAGTGCAGTGGCGTAATCTCAGCTCACTGCAAGCTCCGCCTCCCGGGTTCACACAATTCTCCTGCCTCAGCCTCCCAAGTAGCTGGGACTACAGGCGCCTGCCACCACGCCCGGCTAATTTTTTTGTATTTTTAGTAGAGATGGGGTTTCACCGTGTGAGCCAGGATGGTCTCCATCTCCTGACCTTGTGATCTGCCCACCTCAGCCTCCCAAAGTGCTGGGATTACAGGCATGAGCCACCGCGCCTGACAAGGTGAATGAATTCTCATTTTACACATTCTCTGTCAATGACTGCCATATGTTAAATTAAAATGTATGCCTATTCTGAATAGACAGAAAGGAAAAAAGGGAAGGGTCCACAAAAACAAAGTCCAATGAGTGACTTTTTTTTGAGACAGGGTCTCACTCTGTCGCCCACGCTAAAGTGCCATGGTGCTATCTCAGCTCACTGCAACCTCTGCCCCCTGCATTCATGCGATTCTCTTGCCTAAACCTCCTGAGTAGCTGGGACTATAGGTATGCACCACCACACTTGGCTGATTTTTGTATTTTTTGGTACAGACAGGGTTTCACCATGTTGGCCAGGCTTGAACTCCTGACCTCAAATTATTCACCTGCCTCAGCTTCCCAAAGTGCTCGGATTACAGGCGTCAGCCACCACGTCTGGCCCAATAAGTGAGTTTTTGACCATCCCCAGCAGAGAACTGTCCAAGGAGGCAGGAGACCAGGGTATCAGAGCAGCCTGAGGGACCTGGTCTTGCTCTGTGGCCTCGGGGAGTAGATACCCACTTTGATCTCAAGGTTAGGGCAATCTTGAGGGGACGCTCCCTGCAAGGATAAATCCTTATGCTAGTGACAAGATGTGGGTGATACATCCTCACTCTCTGCTCTGACGGTCCGTCCTCTGTCTGGGGGGTGAGGGTCTCTGGGCACCAGCCAGGGATGTGGTATTAAAGGCTCCATGTCTGGGACTGCGCACACTCCCAGGTGACTGTCATCCTGTGTCCTCTATGCTGACTGCAACACCCACCGTCCCTGCACACAGCCAGTACAGATTTCTCTGGCCTTCCACCCCCAGAGACCTGGGCCCACCCTGCGTCCCCTCACCCTGTGGTGAACAGCAGCAGGATGTGCCTCTTCATCACACCTACTCCCCTGTGGCGCTGGGCCACTAGCCCTTGAAAAAGGGTGAGGGGGAGGTGACTTGTCCCAGGTTTTGGAGTCCAAAGTCCTGACCTGATGAGTCTCAGCAAATGTCGACAACTCCCACCTCCTGTGTGCAGCCCCCCAGCCTCCGCCAAGCCCCAGGGCTAGAGCTCCACCTCCCCTCCCCATGACATCCCCTGTAACATGGCACTTCCCAGGGCCGGACCCGCTGTGGCTCTCCCACAGGCAGTTTCTCCCTCAGGCAACCCCGACTTGGCAAATTCCACCCCTGCCCCCACCATTGGCAAGTGACACTGGCACTGCCTCCAAAACAGTCCTGGACCTAATGACTCTCCCTGTCTCCCATCCAGTGTCAGACCCAGGCTGCCACAGCTCCGTGGGGGTGATGTCACCCCTCCCCCTCATCTCTGGCTCCCACTCTGCCTCCCTCCCAGCATCTGGGCCACCTTTTTTTTTTTTGAGACGGAGTCTCGCTTTGTTGCCCAGGCTGGAGTGCAGTGGCGTGATCTTGGCTCACTGCAAGCTCCGCCTCCTGGGTTCACGCCATTCTCTTGCCTCAACCTCCCGAGTAGCTGGGACTACAGGTGCCCGTCATCATACCCAGCTAATTTTTTTGTATTTTTTTTTAGTAGAGACAGGGTTTCACTGTGTTAGCCAGGATGGTCTTGATCTCCTGACCTCATGATCCGCCCACTTTGGCCTCCCAAAATGCTGGGATTACAGGCGTGAGCCACTGTGCCTGGCATCACCCCCCACCATTTTTTTTTCCAAGATGGAGTCTTGCTCTGTTGCCAAGGCTAGAGTGCAGAGGCACAATCTCGGCTCACTGCAACCTCCACCTCCCAGGTTCAAGCAATTCTCCTGCCTCAGCCTCCCGAGTATCTGGGATTATAAGTGTCTGCCACCACACCTGGCTAATTTTTGTATTTTTAGTAGAGACAGGGTTTCACCATGTTGGCCAGGCTGGTCTTGAACTCCTGACCTTGTGATCTGCCCGCCTTGGCCTCCCAAAGTGCTGGGATTACAGGTGTGAGTCATTGTACCCGGCTGTCACCTTTTTAATTTGTGTGTTGCAGTATGAGATGTAAGTAGAAAAGCACACGAAGCACTGGTGTAGGCATTTTCCAAACTGGGTACACCTGTGTCACAGATCAGACAGAACCAGGGCGATCCGTCACTAAGTGACACGTATCCCCTGCCTGAGGCTGTCCCACCGAGCACAAGGGTATCTTCTCCTACCTGGCTGTACCTGTCCTTGCACCCCACTCCTGCCTCTATCCCAGAACATGACACCTTGTCCACAACCTGTGTCCTGTTCATCCCCTTTCTCTCCTCCCTACTTGAATGTCAGCTCCAGCGGGCTGGTGACTGTGTCCTTCTTGATTACCCGGCGCCCTGCCAAGTGCCAGGCACAGAGTACGTGCTTACGAAACTCTGGGCGGCAAATGAACGGCCGTGCCAGCGCAGTGGGCACTGGAGAACTGTGCACGTGCAGCCAGCAGCAGGTCACGGTGAGGGCGCCCCTCACTCACCCAGTTCTCCGTCTTCCTGGCCCGGCGCTCCAGCCCCTTCTGCAGGCGCTCCCCTACGCCTCCGGAGGCCTGAAACTCATCCACCAGCTGCTTGGTGTGGGCCCACTCCTCCTCACTCACGATGGGCTGCAGCGCCTTCAGGTAGTGGTCCAGGGACTGCTGGAGAGGGGGCACAGGCAGCCGTGGCAGTGCATCCTGGTGTGCCTTGAAGCGGCCGGAAGCCTTCATCAAGGGGGAGGGTTTCAGGAAGCCCAGAGGCTTCACCTGCAGGCAGCAGAGCATCCTGTTCATTCCCTTCCCACCTCGGAGCCCTGGCAGTCCCAAAGCTGTAGTCCTGGGCACTTATGTGCGCACTCCTCGGGCAGAGACAGCCTCTTGGGTGGGGCTGGTCCTGGCCTCCCGGCCCTAGAGCTGTAGATATCCCCGCCTCTCCAGGGCCTGGAGATGCGGGTAGGGATGGGGAAGGGTGGGGTGTGGCCATGGTTCTTGGCAAGGCTCAGGGGAATCAAGTCAGGATGAATGGCTCCTTGGTGTAGCAGAGGTGAGGGGGACCGCCCACCTGTTGGGTTGCACAGGCCCCTCCTTTCTCACCCTGGAAGAGGAACCAGCCAGCAGAGTGGTGACTGTCCCTCTTGGAGGTCCCCACCTCCTTTTCTCCCACCCTTTCCAGGTTGAGAAATAGAAGGGAAGAAGAGAGAATCACAGAGAGCCAGACAATGGCAGCATCTTCAGGTGAGGAGCCTTGGGCTTCCTCCTGCCTCTGAGATGGGGGAGGGGTGGGGTGAGGGCAGTGCTGTGGCAAGAGAGCTGGGTGGCCTGGCATGGAGGGTGAGAGGTGGCAGAGAGAGAGAAAGTCCAGGAGGCCCTGTAGTGGGCAGAAAGAGAGACAGGAGGGCCCGAGGCTGCTCTTGCAGTGAGCAGGCGAGCGGCAGGAGCTCTGTTCCATACCTTCTCTCTCTGCTGCCCATCCTCCTCCATGGCAGGACCAAGGTTCTGGGCCCTGTCTGCCTTGGTTGGATCTCTAAACCTAACTGTGCTACCAAGTGGGCGAGCAGAACCTAGCCAGAGGCAGCCACTTGCCTGGGCTGGAAAGAGAAGACAAGAGCCAAGATTCAGGGGGAGGCAGGTGGCAGTGGCAATGGCTGTGGTGGCATCGGGGGTTGTGGCAGTGGCAGGGGAAGCTCCTGAACTCTAGAAGCTACTCCACCCTCCCAAGCTCCCAGAAGTAGAGGAATGGGGAGCAGGTGAGAGGGCTGGTGGGGGGCATTCCAGTAGAAGGGAACCTGGAAAGTTCTTTCCTTTCTTCTCTGCATGGGCTCAGTGCCAGGGAGGCAGGCCAAGAAGTAATAAAAAAATCCACCTGTCAGAATCTGTGAAGATCTTTTTGATGAGAGAAAACTTGGCTGGAGGGCAGAGACTGCCTGGCCGCTGAGGTTACACCACAGCCCTGGGATCGGTCCTGAAATTAGGGTTGGTGCAGAGGAGCAGACACCAGGAAAAGGCCATCAGTGGATGGGACAGCCAGAAGCCCTGACTATTTCCTGTTTCTCTCCAGGACTCCTGGGACCCATCTGAGCCATCCCTCTACCAACACTCATTTTTTCCTGAGCTGTGGCTCATTCAGCTGGGGTCCAAGAGTGGAGGACTTTTGGTATGAAAAATAAACCACAGGACGCTGCGATTGGGCTGGATTTGAATGAGCAGCTCCAGGGGACTCTGGGCAAGTCCCTCCTTGCCTCAGTTTCCCTGGCAGGAAAGTAACCAGGCTAGTCGGATGGTCCTGGAGAATGACCTAGAGGCTATTTGTGGGATGAGATGCAGCTTGGGAGACAAGTGACAAGGGTGCAGTGGAGGTTCAGGGTGTTGCAACACCTAGAAGAGCCTCTGAGCCTGAGCCTGGATGCACCCTCTGCCCTCTGGCCCGGTAGTGTGTGTCTGAGATAGTGAGACACCAGCAACATATGCTTGGATCAGGGATGGAAGGAACTGAAATTAGGCTAGCATCCAGGCTGCCCTCTGGGGAGGACTGAGGAGTAGATACAGCCAGGGTGGGGAAGTCGGCTCCAGAGGAGGATACAGCCCGGGTGGGGAAGGGGACTGGAGGGGAGGGAGGCCATGGGGCTGCCACCTGCCAGTTCTGAGGCCTTTCTGAGCAGCCTAGGTTGATGCCTCTGCGTCTTTCTCTGGCCACACACAATTCCCCAGGGACCATCTGATAAACCAAAGGAGCCTGACCAACTAACTGGACAGGGTCGGAGAAGTGGCTCTGGCCTAAGCGTGCGACGGGTGTGTGAGAATAACTGGGAGAGTGAGCACGGGTCTGGACGCTCCTGGTCTCTCTCCCCCACCGGCCTGTCTCTGGGTCTAAGGGTGGGGGTGCTAACTGAAGCCGGGTCCCCCCTGTCTGTCCCGGGTCGTTGGAATTGAATGCTCCAGGACGTGGGTTCAATCCCACTCCTGACGTTGCGCCAGAATCTCCTGCTCTGCCAAACCTGGGACGCCCGCCTGACCCCACCCCACCCCATCAGCTGGAGGCCGGGTTGGATAGCGGCCGCAGGACGAGGTTTCCGCTCCTGGGCGCAACCGCACGGCCCACCCACGCCGTCCAGGGCCCTCAGGCCCCGGCTCTGCCACACTCACCACGGTCCTGGCAGCGAAGGCTAACATCTTCGCTGCCCGTCCGCGGACACGCAGTCCGCTCCGCCCCACACACTGGACAAAGTCCGCGCCGCCGCTGCAGCGGCTGGGGTTGGTGGGTCCTTGCTAGAGCCTTTGGGCCAAGGTCGCTGAGTTACCGCCGCCAGCCGGTAGAGGCGGCCCCGCGCCCACCCTCCGGGCCGGGCAGGCACCGGGGAGGAGGACTCGCGAGGCGGGGCCTGGGCCGGTAGCGGGCCCCGAGCCTGCAAAGGAGCCCGGGCGGCTGGCTGCGGGGCGGGGGCGGGGCCTCTATGGGGCGGGGTCTCCTTGGGGTGGGGCAGGAGGGGCGGGGCGTCTCCCGGTAGCGGGTCGCAGTAGGCTGGCTGCGAGCTGGGGGCGGGGCCACGGCGGGTGCTGGGATAGAGGCGCGGGGCCGAGGGCGAGTCATTGGTTGGGAGGCCCCGCAAGGCGTTGAGACCTGTGGAGTAGGAAGGAGGAGGTCACCGTCCAGCTGTCTCTCCCCCGCCCCCGCGTGTCTTCTAAGCTGTTGGAGGTAGCGGTGTGCACCTCTCCAACTCCGTCTGGTGTTCTTGAGCGTAACTCTTAGAGTGTAGGAAAACACAACCGTGTTGACCGGAGAATGTCCTCTCATAGTCCTTGGATTAGGGTCACTACCACCCACAAAGATGACAGGTGGTACTCGGGGACAGGAGACTGCCCCGGAAAAACATGGCTGTGCACAACCCAAACTTGACGTCCCGCACAATCATGGCAGCCGCGGCCCCCGTCGTTCCGGCGGCCGTTGGCGCGCATGCGCCCCGCGCGCCCCGCACTGACATGGCCGTCGCCCGAGTCAGCGCGTCCGCCGCGCGCCGGCCGTTAATGGGCATGCTCCCTGAGCGCCCCGCACCGATATGGCGGCCGTCTTCCCTGGGGTGACTTTAACTCTCGGTTTTCGGTTATAGCCGGCCGGCGCTCGCTTGTCTTCAGGAAGCTCGGAGCCTTTGGTGGAGCCGGCGAGAGGAAGGGTGGGTGCAAGAGTGAAAGGCGAGAGGGGACTGCAGGCATCCGGGCCGGCTCCTGGCCGGAGCAAGATGGCTGAGGGCGAGCGGCAGCCGCCACCAGGTAAGGCCGGCGGGGGCCAGGCTGGGCCGGGGTCGGGTAGGGTGAGGGCGGCGCCAGGTATGGGAGGTTCAGGAGGGCGAGAGTCAGGACACGGAGGAGCTGGAGGGGCAAAAGCTGAGGGGCCCCGAGGAGGAACTGAGTTGAATGGCCTTAGGGGAGAGGTGGGTGATGGTGCGCCGCTGGGAGGGAAGCAGGGGCTGCAAAGGGGTGGTGATTGGGGCGCAACTGTGGGTTTTGTGGGAGTCCGGGCTGCCCGAATGCCGGGTGGGCAGCACCATGGTCATAAGGGGCGCCTTTTGCATCTCTGGGCAGCGCGTGCCTAAGTAAGCCGTGAACCTGGTGGGGAAGTTGCCAGGGAACGGGGCGAAAGTGATTCCGGAGGCTGCCGTGTTTATTAGTCGCTGCTCAGGGGATGGGGTGGTGCTCAGTGGGCCGCGCCTGCCTCGCCCCCAGTTTCAGCTTCCGCGCTCTGCCCACCCCTCATCCTCCTACTCTCAGGTTTCCGTGACTGAGAATTTATTGAGGGAACCCGCCCGTGGTGTCTAAACCTCTAATTTTAAAAGGCTGGTTGTGCAAGGAGGTTAGTCTCCCTCTGGCATCTCCTTCGATAACTCTTATTTACACTGTAGCCTCTTTTTAGTTCATCTCAAATAACTGGGATGGAGGTGCTACAGAAGGATCTTCTTAGAGACCCCTTTTATGGAGAAGGAGGAGGCTGGACTGGCCATCCCGACAGAGAGGCAAATAGTTTGGCTGACCAAACACAGCTAATGTTTTGAAATCATTTGATATTCCTGCTATCCTGTCTCCAATTTTGTAGTCCCTGGGAAGATCTCAGGAGGGAGAAATGTTGAAAATCAGAAAAGGCATCCTCTTCATGCCCCCACAAAAGAGATGAACAAAGAGCTGGGTTCCGTTTCTTAGGATATTCAAAACCAGACATTTTGTACAAAACCTCTGTGTGTGTGCCCTTAGAACGGGGGTGTCCAATCTTTTGTCTTCTCTAAGCCACATTGGAAGAAGAATTGTCTTGGGCCACACATAAAATACACGAACAGTAACTAACGAGAGCTGATGAGCTAAAAAAAAGTCGCAAAAAGAAAAAAATCTCATAATGGTTTTGTGGTTTTTTTTTTTCTTTTTTTTCTTTTTGAGGCAGCGTCTCACTCTGTTCTCCAAGCAGGAGTGCAGTGATGTGAACGCCTCCCGGGTTCAAGCGATTCTCCTGCCTTAGCCTCCTGAGTAGCTGGGACTACAGGCATGCCACCATGCCCAGCTAATTTTTGTATTTTTATTAGAGATGGGATTTCACCATATTGGCCAGGCTGGTCTTGAACTCCTGACCTCGTGATCCACCTGCCTCGGCCTTCCAAAGTGCTGGGATTACAGGCATGAGCCACCGCGCCCAGCTGGTCTCGATCTCTTGACCTCGTGATCCGCCTGCCTTGGCCTTCCAAAGTGCTGGTGTTACAGGCGTGAACCACCACACCTGGCCTATGTTTTAAGAAAGTTTACAAATTTGTGTCCGGCTACATTCAAAGCTGCCCTGGGCTGCGGGTTGGACAAGCTTGCCTTGGAAGTTCTGGTAATGACTCTGGGCCAGGTGGCTCACACCTGTAATCCCAGCCCTTTGGGAGGCTGAGGTGGGCGGATCACTTGACCTCAGGAGTTTGAGACCAGCCATGGCCAACATGGGAAAACCCCGTCTCTACTCAAAACACAAAAATTAGCTGGGTGTGGTGGCATATGCCTGTGATCCCAGCTACTTGGGAGGCTGAGGCAGGAGAATCACTTGAACCCAGGAGGCGGAGGTTGCAGTGAGCCGAGATTGCGCCACTGCACTCCAGCCACTGCGCTCCAGCCTGGGCAACACAGCAAGACTCCATCTCCCCCCAAAAAAGTTCTGGTAATGACATTAGGAGATAGGAGATATAAGGCAACCACTGTTATCAGTGAGATGAATGTGTCCCTTAGGATGAATGGGGGTGGAGAGTGGGAGGAGAGAGAACCTGTGTCCTGAAAGAGAGGAAGGCTCAGGGAGGTTATCCATGGCTGGAAAGAGCCAGGTCCCTGGACATGGTCCTTTTTTGAAATTTGAAACAACTTTTGGGAACAGCTGGAAAGAACTTCTTCTTTTTTGTTTTTTTTTTTTGACACAGGGTTTCGCTTTGTCACCCAGGCCGGGGTGCAGTGGTGCAATCTCAGCTCACTGCAACCTCGGCCTCCTGAGTTCATGCGATTCTCGTGCCTCGGCCTCCCGAGTTGCTGAGGCGTCCACCACCATGCCGGGCTAATTTTTTGTATTTTTAATAGAGATGGGATTTCGCCAAGTTGGCCAAGCTGGTCTCGAACTCCTGGCCTCAAGTGATCCGCTGCCTTGGCCACTCACAGTGCTGAGATTACAGCCGTGAGCCACCGCGCCCAGCCAAGACGTTCCTCTTAACTCAATGTAATGATGAAAACTTTGGATTTTGGAGTCACACATATCTGGCTCTGCCTGGCAAGTCACAGCCTCTGTGAGCCTCAGTTACCTCTCTCTTTTTAAAAAATTTTTTTTTTCTACTAAGAAAAAAGCCTAAGTTATTTCTTTTTTTTTTTTTTTTTGAGACGGAGTCTCGCTCTTTCGCCCAGGCTGGAGTGCAGTGGCCGGATCTCGGCTTATTGCAAGCTCCGCCTCCTGGGTTTACGCCATTCTCCTGCCTCAGCCTCCCTTGTAGCTGGGACTACAGGCGACCGCCACCTTGCCCAGCTAGTTTTCTTTTTTTTGTATTTTTTAGTAGAGACGGGGTTTCACCATGTTAGCCAGGATGGTCTCGATCTCCTGACCTCGTGATCCGCCCGTCTCGGCCTCCCAAAGTGCTGGGATTACAGGCTTGAGCCACTGCGCCCGGCCATATTTCTTAAAATGAGACTACTATACTTTCTTCATAAAATTGTAGTATGTGTTCTATAAGAAGATGTGTGCAAAGCATGGGACATAGTAGGCGATCAGTAAATGCTGATTGCCCTTATCTTTTTCAAAGTCTCAAAGTTGTACAGGTTGAACATGTACACCAGTTTCAAATGGCTGATGATAATGCTGTATATTATAGTCTTTGTTGGGGGGCTTAGAAAGGAACACTTCTAAAATTCTGAATGTTGATTCTATACTGCGAGGTTGTTGGGAATCCAGTGTCCCTTGGAACTTTGTCAGACACATAACCTGAGGCTGGAGAGACTGTGGGCGTGACCTCATTTATCATAGTCCTGCCTTTGAAGGCTTGTTTCTTTGATTTGGGATTGTGTGTTCTGGCAACTTCCTGTGTGTGTTTCATCAGTAATTTGTTATAGTGCTTCCTGGTAAGGTAGCCTTTTCCCAAATATGGACTGGCCTGAAGGCTTTCTTCCTGTGAAATATACCTGTTAAATAATGTCAGGAGTGCCGTCCCCCCACCCCCTTTTTTTTTTTTTGAGGCAGAGTCTAACTCTGTTACCCAGGCTGGAGTGCAGTAGTGTGATCTTGGCTCAGTGCAACCTCCGAGGAGGCTGTCCCTTTGCAGAGAATGGTTATCTCACAAGTACAAAAGGGCTATATGTTCCCAAAGATTTTTTCCAAGTTGATTATTTGGAATGTGGGACTCATTTTCCCATAAAAGCAATGTGGTTGGGTTACTCGTCTGACCTACAAAGCTTTTTATTTGGCATCTTAGTTGAAGTGCCAATTTACTAATAGCAGGAGGCCTCAGTTTTGGGTTGTGGGAACAGAGCTTGCAGGACAGGTGGGAGAAGGAAGAGAGCTTCCGGTCTCTTTCTGGGGCCTTGGTTTGAGTTAGGCAGAGATTTGTCTTTCTCTAAATTCAGATTCTCTATCCTTCTCCTTAGGTCTCCAAGTCCCCTGGCACTTTTCTTTTCCTCAGGACCTCTCCAGACAGACTCTGTTTCTCCAAATGTGACATGTTCCAGAAACTTCTTAGGTCCCTGTCCCTTTTTCTCCATGTAGCTGATATCAGCTTGGTTTTAGGAGGAAGGCAGGGGGACAAATTTATACCATGTTGTGAGTGACTGACAGTCCTTTACCCTTCCACTTTAGGGGGAGTTTGCATTTTTTTTTTTTTTTTTTTTTTTTTTTGGGACTGAGTTTCGCTCTTGTTGCCCAGGCTGGAGTGCAGTGGCGTGAACTTGGCTCACTGCAACCTCCGCCTCCCAGGTTCAAGTGATTCTCCTGCCTCAGCCTCCTGAGTAGCTGGGATTACAGGTGCCCACCACCACCGCCTGGCCAATTTTTAGGTATTTTTAGTAGAGACGGGCTTTCACCATGTTGGCCAGGCTTGGTCTCGATCTCCCGACCTCAGGTAATCCACCGCCTCAGCCTCCCAAAGTGCTGGGATTACAGGCCTGAGCCACCGCACCTGGCTGAGAGTTTGCATTTTTAAAGGCAATACTTACTAATCTAACATTTCTGCAGTTGTAAATTCAGGTCCGCAGTTCTGTATCCAAAACCCTCAGGGCCAGGTGTGTTTTGAAATTCAGAGTTTTTCGTATTTCAGAAGACAGCATCCCCTAAGCAAACACAATTATTTCAGCAAAATGTATACATACCCTCACTAAATCAGATACACAAAGCCTGTAAACGTCTTCGTATCAGTTTAGATTTTATACCTAATGACCTTATGGTAAACTTATTTTTTAAAAAATTGGGTTCTCAGAGCTTTATGAATTTTGGAATGATGAATAAAAGATTGAGGGCTTGTATTTCTCAGTATCACAAGGTGAAGGGAGTCCTGCAATGTGGTTGAAGAGATGTTCGGCTAGCAAGGGCACTTCTAGTAAGCAGTCGGCTTTGGTGTTAAGTTTGCCTCTAGGTCAGCACATGAAACTTCTCTGGGTTTTCCTTTCACACACCAACTGGAAAATATAGAAACTCTTGCTTTTTTTCTGATTACAAAAGTACTATGTGCTTTTTTTGCTGTTGCTGTTTATTTTTGAGATAGGGTCTCACTCTGACACCCAGGCTGGAGTGCAGTGACATGATCATGACTCACTGTAGCCTCGACCTTCCAGACTCAAGTCATCCTCACACTGTAGCCTCCCAAGTAGCTGGGACTACAGTCACACATGCTGCCATGCCAGGCTAATTTTATTTTATTTTATTTTTGAGATGGAGTTTTGCTCTGTCACCCAGGCTGGAGTGCAGTGGCACAATCTCGGCTCATTGCAAACTCTACCTCCTAGGTTCAAGCAATTCTCCTGTCTCAGCCTCCTGAGTAGCTGGGATTATAGGCACCTGCCACCATGCCTGGCTAATTTTTATGTTTTTAGTAGAGATGGGGTTTCACCATGTTGGCCAGGCTGGTCTTGAACTCCTGGGCTCAAGTGATCCACCCGCCTCGGCCTCCCAAAGTATTGGGATTATAGGCATGAGCCACCATGCCTGGCCTGTGCTTGTTTTTGAAAGTAATATGTAACTTAGAAGATGGAAGTCCTATATAAATCACGTCCCCTAGAAATGATCTTCAGTAACTTTGGTGTTTAATCTTTTAGATTTTCGCAACACATGTATAGACCCATGTATCACTTAACAGGGACACATTCTGATAAATGTGACATTAGGTGATTTCCTCGTTGTGGGAACATCATAGAGTGTACTTGCACAAACCTAGATGGTATATATTTTAAAATTTATTAATATATATATTTTTCATAGGAAAAACCAAATGTCCAAGCACCATTACTAAGCATCAGTCTTTTTCCCTACTTGACCTGCAATGTTAACATCAAGTGCCATGTATCAGGTTTCTATATACACTCCATTATAATCTATGGAACCATCATCGTATATGCAATCTGTTGTTGACTGACTGAAACATCGTTACGCAGCACGTGATTATACTAATATGTATATGTGTGATTTATGTTAGTGTGTATAATTCCTGTTTCGTAAGAATGAGATTTGACATATATAATAGTGCAGTTTTCTTTCTTCACTTTTTTTTTTTAAATTTGGCTGTCTTTCCTATGTCAGCAATGTAGATTTCATTCTTTCTTTATTTTTTTGAGGCAGAGTCTCGTTTTGTTGCCCAGGCTGGAGTGCAATGCCACGATCTCTGCTCACTGCAACCTCCGCCTCCCGGGTTCAAGCGATTCTCCTGCCTCAGCTTCCTGAGTAGCTGTGATTACAGGTGTGTGCCACCATGCCCGGCCGATTTTTTGTATTTTTAGTAGAGACAGGATTTCACCAGGTTGCCCAGGCTGATCTCGAACTCCTGAGCTCAGGCAATCGGCCTGCATCAGCCTCCCAAAGTGCTAGGATTACAGGCGTGAACCACTGTGCCTGCCACATTCTTTATTTTTTATTATTATTATTTTTTGATAGAGAGTCTCACTCTGTTGCCAGGGCTAGAGTGCAGTGCCACGATCATGGCTCACTGTGGCTTTGACCTCCTGGGCTCAGGCGATCCTCCTGCCCCAGCCTCCTGTGTAGCTAGGACCACAGGTGTGTGCCACCACGCCCAGCTGATTTTTTTTTTTTTCGAGACAGTGTCTTGCTCTGTCCCTCAGGCTAGAGTGCAGTCGCACGATCTCGGCTCACTGCAACCTGTGCCTGCTGGGTTCAAGTGATTCTTCTGCCTCAGCTTCGCGAGTAGCTGGGACTACAGGTGTGTGCTACCACACCTGGCTAATTTTTTATGTATTTTTAGTAGAGACAGGGTGTCACCGTGTTAGCCAGGATGGTCTCAATCTCCTAACCTCATGATCCACCCACCTTGGTCTCCCAAAGTTCTGGGATTACAGGCATGAGCCACCGCACCTGGCCACGCCTGGCTAATTTTTGTTATTTTTAGTAGAGACAGAGTTTTGCCATGTTGACCAGTCTGGTCTTGAACTCCTGAACTCAGGTGATCTGCCTGCCTCTGCCTCCCAAAGTGCTAGGATTACGGACATAAGCCACCTTGCCCGGCTAATTTTTAAATTATTTGTAGAGATGGGGGTCTCCCTGTGTTGCCTGGGCTGGTCCTGAACTCCTGGGCTCAAGCGATCCTCCTGCCTGGGCCTCCCAAAATGCTGGGATTACAAATGTGAGCCACTGTGCCTGGTCTAGATTTTATTTTTTCTACAAGTTATGAAAATTTCCATTATGTGGGCATATAATTATTTATGCATCATCTTATCAACTGATATTTGGGTTTCTAATTTTTTTTCAAGGCTGAGTCTTGCTCTGTCACCCAGGCTGGAGTGCAGCTCACTTCAGCCTCAGCCTCCTGGGCTCAACTGATCCTCTCGCCTCATCCCCTGAGTAGCTAGGACTACAGGTGTGCACTACCACACCTGGCTAATTTTTGTATTTTTTGTAGAGATGGGGTTTGGTCATGTGGTCCAGGCTGGTTTCAAACTCGTGTACTTAAGCAATCTGCCTGCCTCGGTCTCCCAAAGTTTTGGGATTATAGGCATGAGGCACTGTGCCTGGCCTAGATTTTATTCTTTTTATAAGCTATGAAAATTTTTATTATGTGGGCATATCTTCTTTCCTTCCTTCCTTCCTTCCTTCCTTCCTTCCTTCCTTCCTTCCTTCCTTCCTTCCTTCCTTCCTTCCTTCCTTCCTTCCCTCCTTCCCTCCTTCCCTCCCTCCTTCCCTCCCTCCTTCCCTCCTTCCCTCCTTCCTTCCTTTCTTCCCTCCTTCCTTCTCTCCTTCCTTCCCTTGCTGTGTTTCCCAGGCTGGAGTGCAGTGGCATGATCTCGGCTCACTGTAACCTCTGCCTGGGTTCCAGCGATTCTCCTGCCTCAGCCTCCCAAGTAGCTGGGATTACAGCATGTGCCACCACACCCGGCTAATTTTTTGTATTTTTAGTAGAGATGGAATTTCGCTACGTTGGCCAGGCTGGTCTTGAACTCCTGGCCTCAAATGATCCACCTGTCTCGGCTTCCCAAAATGTTGGGATTACAGGCGTGAGCCACCACACCCAGCTTCTTTTTTTTTTTTTTTTTTTTTTTTTTGAGACGAAGTCTCGCTCTGTCGCCCAGGCTGGAGTGCAGTGGCCAGATCTCAGCTCACTGCAAGCTCCGCCTCCCGGGTTTACGCCATTCTCCTGCCTCAGCCTCCCGAGTAGCTGGGACTACAGGCGTCCGCCACCTCACCCGGCTAGTTTTTTGTATTTTTAGTAGAGATGGGGTTTCACCGTGTTAGCCAGGATGGTCTCGATCTCCTGACCTCATGATCCGCCCATCTCGGCCTCCCAAAGTGCTGGGATTACAGGCTTGAGCCACCGCACCCGGCCCTTTTTTTTTTTTTTTAAGACGGAGTCTCACTCTGTCACCCAGGCTGGAGTGCAGTGGAACAATCCAGCTCACTGCAATCTCTGCCTCCCCAGTTCAAGCAATTCTCCTGCCTCAGCCTCCCAAGTAGCTGGGATTACAGGTGTGTGCTATCATGCCAGGCTAATTTTTGTTATGTTTTAGTAGAGACGGGGTTTTACCACGTTTGCCAGGCTGGTCTGGAACTCCTGACCTCAAATGATCCGCTCGCCTCAGCCTCCCAAAGTTCTGGGATTACAGGTGTGAGTCACCCTGCCTGACCTGGGCATATCATTATTTACCCATTGTCTTATCAACTGATATTTGGGTTGTTTTTTTTTTTTTTCCGAGATGGAGTCTTGCTCTATCAGCCAGAGCTGGAGTGCAATGGCACGATCTCATCTCACTGCAACCTCCACCTCCTGGGTTCAAGCAATTCTCCTGCCTCAGCCTTCTGAGTAGCTGGGATTACAGGTGTGTGCCACCACACTTGGCTAATTTTTGTATTTTTAGTAGAGGTGGGGTTTTACCTTGTTGGCCAGGCTGGTCTCGAACTCTTGATCTTGTCAACTGCCTGCCTTGGCCTCCCAAAGTGCTGGGATTACAGGTGTGAGCCACCACGCCCAACCTATTTGGGTTGTTTCTAATTAAAAAAAATTTTTTTTTTTTTGAGACAGAATTTCACTCTTGTTGCCTAGGCTGGAGTGCGATGGCATGATCTTGGCTCACTCCATCCTCTGTCTCCTGGTTCAAGCAATTCTCCTTCCTCAGCCTCCCAAATAACTGGGATTACAGGCATGCGCCACCACACCTGACTAATTTTATATTTTTAGTAGAAGTGGGGTTTCACTGTGTTGGTTAGGCTCGTCTCCAACTCCTGACCTCAGGTGTGATCCCACCCACTTCAGCCTCCCAAAGTGCTGGGATTGTAGGCATGAGCCACCGTGCCCCGCCTAAAAAGTTTTTTTTTTTTTTAAAGTAGAGACAAGGTCTCGCTATGTTGCCCAGGTTGGTGTCAAACTCCTGGACTCAAGTGATCCTTGCACCTGGGGCTCCCAAAGTGCTGAGATTACAGGTGTAAACCACTGTGCCCGACCTTTTTTTTTTTTTTTTTGATGCATCAAGCACCTTTATGTATATCTTTGTTTCCGTGAGCACATCTGAAAGATAGATTCCTATAAGTAGACCTGTTGACTCATTGTGTATATGCAGTTTTTTACTTCAAAAGGTGGTACTGAGTTGTCCCCTTAGCAGGTCCTACCAACTAACCTTCCCACCCACAGAGCAGGAGAATTCTTGTTTCTTCTTCCTGGAATCAATATCAGATGTCTTTTTCTTTGTTTTGTTTTGTTTTTATTGGGACAGAGTCTCGTTCTGTCGTCCAGGCTGAAGTGCAGTGGTGTGATCTCAGCTCACTGCAACCTCCACCTCCTGGACTCAGGTGATCTCCTGCTTCAGCCTCCCAAGTGGCTGGGACTACAGGTGCACAACCACACCTAGCTAATTTTTAAATTTTTTTTTTTTTTTTTTTTTTTTTTTGAGACGGAGTCTCGCTTTGTCGCCCAGGCTGGAGTGCAGTGGCCGGATCTCAGCTCACTGCAAGCTCTGCCTCCCGGGTTCACGCCATTCTCCCGCCTCAGCCTCCCGAGTAGCTGGGACTACAGGCGCCCGCCACCTCGCCCGGCTAGTTTTTTGTATTTTTTTAGTAGAGACGGGGTTTCACCGTGTTAGCCAGGATGGTCTCGATCTCCTGACCTCGTGATCCGCCCATCTCGGCCTCCCAAAGTGCTGGGATTACAGGCTTGAGCCACCGCGCCCGGCCTAAATTTTTTTTTTCTTAGAGATGGCGTTTTGCCAAGTTGGCCAGGCTGGTCTTGTACTCCTGGCCTTAAGTGATCTGCCTGCTTTGGCCTTCCGAAGTGCTGGAATTAGGTTCTAGCCACCATGCCTAGCCAGATATTTTTAATTTGCCAACCTTATCCAGGAAGAGAAGTCACATATAATTTATGTGTCCGTGCTTATTCAGGAAGTTGGCAATTTATTTGTTTATTGCAATTAATTTTTTTTTTTTTTTTTTTTTTGAGAGGGAGTCTTGCTCTGTCGCCCAGGCTGAAGTGCAGTGTCACAATCTCGGCTCACCGCAAGCTCCGCCTCCCGGGTTCACGCCATTCTCCTCCCTCAGCCTCCCTAGTAACTGGGACCACAGGCTCTGGCCACCATGCCTGGCTAATTTTTTTTGTATTTTTTTAGTAGAGACGGGGTTTTACCATGTTAGCCAGGATGGTCTCGATCTTCTGACCTCGTGATCGACCTGCCTTGGCCTCCCAAAGTGCTGGGATTACAGGCATGAGCCACCACGCCTGGCCTGTTTTTTTTCTTCTGTGAATTGCCTGTGTATGTCTGAAACATCAACTTGGTTTTATTTCTCTAACCGTCCTGCTGTGGTGGGGAGAGGGAAGGGAGGGCATGATTATTGAAGGGATTGTCAATATTGTCCTTCTCTTTCCTCCTCAGAGTGAGGAAGGGTAGGAGGCTGGTGGGTTTGGCTTAACAAGCCATTACTCTGTCCTGGAAGTATGTGCCTGGTTTATGCTAGGGCTCAGGTATTGGAGTCCTGGTTTAAAAGTGAGAGAGAGGCCAGACGCGGTGGCTCACACTTGTAATCCCAACTCTTTGGGAGGCCAAGGCGGGTGGATCACCTGAGGTCAGGAGTTTGAGATCAGCCTGGCCAACATGGTGAAACCCCATCTCTACTAAAAATGCAAAAATTAGCTGGGCATGGTGACGCACGTCTGTAATCCCAGCTACCCAGGACGCTGAGGCAGGAGAATCACTTGAACCCGGGAGGCAGAGGTTGCAGTGAGCCAAGATCGCACCACTGCACTCCAGCTTGGGCGACAGAGCAAGACTCCGTCTCAAAAAAAAAAAAAAGATAAATAAATTTAAAAAATTAGCTGGGTGTGGTGGCGCATGCCTGTAATCCCAGCTACTCAGGAGACTCAGGTAGGAGAATTGCTTGAACCCTGGAGGTGGAAGTTGCTGTGAGCCGAGATCATGTCACTGGACCCCAGCCTGGGCAACAAGAGCAAAACTCTGTCTCAAAAAAAAAGGTGAGAAGGACTGTGTGTGTTATAGGGGAGGGTTCTATTTACCTATTTGTTCTTTCATTTTCAAGATTCTTTGGAGGAGGCCCCTCCAGCCACTCAGAACTTCATCATTCCGAAAAAGGAGATCCACACAGTTCCAGACATGGGCAAATGGAAGCGTTCTCAGGTACCTGTGGTGTCTGCACTTTAGGGTTGGAACTGCGGTGAGAAACTTGGGCTTTTCAAAGAGAGTGGTTTTCCTGGCATGACGGGTGGTGAGTTCCTGGCCCTTCTTGCTCTTGGTGCCTGAGTTTTCAGAAGCTAGGGAGAAAGGTGACAGGGGAGCTGGCTGTCCCATCCCTAGATGTTTTATCAGGCTGGCGCCAGGGTAGCCCGGGAGAGTTCCGCTCCTGGTTCTCATAAGCCATTGCCCCTTGAGTGTTGCTGTATTGTTCGAACATGAGTGTTCGAAATGATGGAGCGAGTCACTTTGATTCTGGTCTGCAAGTAACAGCAAGTGTGGCAGCCAGTGCCTCAAAGGGAGAAGAGGCTATCTCATGGAAACTTTGGCCAGGGATATAGCTAAGCCTGCACATACCTAGGAGCTGGGACCCAGAGCACTGGGCACAGACTGACTTTCTCTGTTGCTCAACTGAAATGATGGGCAGAAGATAACTACTTGTACCTCCCAGGCTTCTGGTACAGGCTGTGGAAAGACAGACTGAGCAAAAGAAAGCCAATTTCAATTTCTAAGGGAAGGCCTCTGGTCCAATTCTAGTCCGGCTCCTGCCCCTAGCCTGGTGAGCTGAGCTGGAGAGTGTTGCTCGAACAGAAGGCTGGGCACAGGGGTCTTCGCATGCTGGGCATATTTTCCAGGAGACCCACACCCTACGACTTCTTTGCCTTGTCCTCACTGGGGCTTGGGGCTATCTAAGCCTGTCTGGTTCCTTTTTCACAAGCCTACCCTCTCAGTGTTTGGAAATGGTTATCATGTCTTTTCTGAGCCTTCACCAGGATCAACAGTCCCTTCAGCCTAGGGATTCAAAGGATATAGTTTCAGTTCTTTCATCATCTTGGTTGCTTTACCTCAGAGTTTCTCATTGTCAGCACTATGGACATTTGGGGGCAGATAATTCTTCATTGTAGGGGGCTATCCTGTGCCATGTAGGATGTTTAGTAATATCTCTGGCT
Source organism: Rhinopithecus roxellana (assembly GCF_007565055.1). Lineage (NCBI taxonomy): Eukaryota > Metazoa > Chordata > Mammalia > Primates > Cercopithecidae > Rhinopithecus > Rhinopithecus roxellana. The sequence goes on from NC_044564.1 coordinate 18,429,644, forward strand.
TCTACCCACTAGATGTCAGCAGCATTCCTTTCCCCAGCTGTCACAACTAGCATTGTCTCCAGATCTTGTCAGATCTTCTCTGAGCCAGATTGCTGTAGTTGAGAACCTGCTTGTTTGTCTGAATCCAAATGTGACACTTCCTTTGCTGCTTCTCATCCATGTGTTCCAGCGTAGCTGCAGTCAGGACAGGGGCTCAGACTTGCCCTGGCCTGGGAGAGTTGCTCTGGAGAGGCCTGGCCTGCTGAGGGTCATCCCATGGCTGACAGGAAGATCTTGGTATAGGAATACTTCCTTCTAGATATCAGGCCTTGTCTCAGCGCTTACTGTGGACACCCCAGCTTGGATAAGGAGAAAGAAAGAGGAAAAAGGGATGAAGAAGAAGCAAAACCAAACAGGAGTCACTTGTTCCCAGCACCTGCCTCTCTAGGGGCCTGCACCTCAATGCTATTTTTTTTTTTTGAGACAGGGTCTCACTCTGTCCCCCAGGCTGGAGTTCAGTGATATGATCACAGCTCACTGCAGCCTCTACCTCTTGGGCTCAAGCAATCCTCCCACCTCAGCCATCTGAGTAGCTGGGACCACAGGCACCATGCCTGTCAAACCTTTTAATTTTTTGGAGAAATGGGGTCTCACTATGTTGCCCAGGCTGGTCTCAAGCTCCTGGGTTCAAGTGATCCTCCTGCCTCAGCCTCCCAAAGTGCTAGGATTACAGACTTGAGCCACAACACCTGACCCTCAGTGTTTTCTTATCCTTATGTTGGATGTAACTGCAGCCCAGCAGGGAAGAGAGTGTCTGGTTGAAAGCTGGGGATGGTTGTGTGGGGAGACCTGTCTGTGGCAGGCATCTGCACTGCAACTAGACAGCCTGGCCTGCCTGTGGTGGCTGATTGCTGGGAGCAAGACCCTTGGTTTCCTCATCTGTAAGACGGCAACAGCAGTGTCTACCTTATAGGTCTATTGTGTCAAGAAGCTGCTGGCAGCAATAGTGAGTACTTGTTCTGGCTGGAGATTAGCGTGTTGCTGTGGTCACTGTCTTGCCAGCTTTTCTGGAGGGTAGGGGTCGGGTATTTGGCATTATGTTTCTACTTCTCCTGCTGTGGGGTTGGGAGTCAGGCTCAAGAGAAGAAGAAAACTCAGAGCTCTTTGGTAACCTGGTGGAGCTTGGGGCAGGTGGTAGGGAGGGTCTGCCACCCCTCTCCCATTCTCCTCTCTGTTTGGTAGGCATACGCTGACTACATCGGATTCATCCTTACCCTCAACGAAGGTGTGAAGGGGAAGAAACTGACCTTCGAGTACAAAGTCTCCGAGGTAGGCCTAGGAGGAGCTGCTGCAGCAGCCTTTCCAAAAATAGCTCCAGAGTCGCTGGGCGTGGTGGCTCACGCCTGTAATCCCAGCACTTTGGGAGGCTGAGGCGGGCAGATCACGAGGTCAGGCGATCGAGACCATCCTGGCTAACACGGTGAAACCCCGTCTCTATTAAAAATACAAAAAAATTAACCGGGCCTGGTGGCGGGCGCCTGTAGTCCCAGCTGCTCGGGAGGCTGAGGCAGGAGAATGGCCTGAACCTAGGAGGCGGAGCTTGTAGTGAGCCGAGATTGCGCCACTGCACTCCAGCCTGGGCGAAAGAGAGAGACTCCATCTAAAAAAAAAAAATACAAAAAATTAGCCGGGCGTGGTGGTGGGTGCCTGTAGTCCCATCTACTCGGGAGGCTGAGGCAGGAGAATGGTGTGAACCCAGGAGGCGGCGCTTGTAGTGAGCTGAGTTTGTGCCACTGCACTCCAACCTGGGCAACAGAGCGAGACTCTGTCTCAAAAAAAAATAGCTTCAGAGTCTCGTGGGCTCAGTGCCCACCACCGGGCCAATGCAGAAAATAAGATTGCCCAAATACATGTGCACGTCACATTTTCATGTCTATATTTCTCATTTTAAAAATCTGTGAATAGGTGGATATTTATAAAATTGAGATCAAGGTAAACATGCTGTTTTATAGTTAGTATTTTTGCCAAATTTTTTTTTTTTTTTGAGACGTAGTTTCACTCTTGTTGCCCAGGCTGGAGTGCAGTGGCGCAATCTCGGCTCACCGAAACCTCTGCCTCCGGGTTCAAGCGATTCTCCTGCCTCAGCCTCCTGAGCAGCAGGGATTACAGGTGTGTGCCACCACGCCTGGCTAATTTTGAATTTTTACTAGAGACGGGGTTTCTCCATGTTGGTCAGACTGGTTTCAAACTCCTGACCTCAGGTGATCTGCCTGCCTCAGCCTCCCAAAGTGCTGGGATTATAGGCATGAGCCACTGCACCTGGCCTGCTGTTTTTATATAAGTTTTGAAATTAAAACAGATTACAAAACAGTAAATGTGCTCACTGGAGAGATCAGTAATAGACATGTGTTAGACATTCACAGCAGAGCTGATCTTTCCCTGTGTTTCTCATACCCAGCTCCCAGGGCAGCCCCTACTGACAGTGGGCACCCAGGAAAGCAAGAGCTCCTCTTCTCCTGCAGTGAGCTGTGCCCTCATTTATTTGTTTTATTTTATTTTATTTTATTTTATTTTAAATATAGAGACAGGGTCTCGCCATGTTGCCCAGGCTGGTCTCGAACTCCTGAGCTCAAGCAATCCTCCTGCCATGGTCTCCCAAAGTGCTGGGGTGACAGATGTGAGCCATCAAACTTGGCCCCTCATTTACTTAAACAGCCCCCATCTTCAGACTTTTAGATTATCTCGGTAAACATTGCTCCTCGCATATCGTTGCATCCCTGCCCATAGATCTGTGGGTCTTGTTTCCAAAGGATTCATTCTTAGATGCGGAAATGTGGAGTCAAAGGGCACATGCATTTTTTTGCATTTGAGTTCACACTGCCTGGTGGGTGCTTTCTGGATGGATGTTGTTTCAGAGATGGTTTTGTTTGTGTAGCGAGGGCAAGAGCTGAGGGGAGGCAGATACTGATTGGAAGGTGTGGCCTTGCTGCTTTTTCTGGATGCCGTCTCCCAGGGCTAGGACCTAGGCCTCCAGGAGCCTCTTGGGTTCGTGTCCCAGTTGGCCCAGAGCCACCTTGAGTCTCTTATCTCAGACACCAGGGCCTGAAAGTCCTCTCTCAGTACTTTGGCCTACCCAGTTCTCTAGCCACAGCCTTGGGCCTGTTGGGTAAGGTGTGGCCCTGCCCTGGCCCAGTTTCTCCACCTGCCCCAAGATTAACATTGCATGCTTCACCCTTATACCCAGCTCCTGGCAGAGCTGCCTACTGCTGGGCCTGTCTGGCTGTAGGGTGACTGAGGTCCTGTTCTGTTCATTTCAGGAGAACCAGGCCTGTGCTTCTGGTAGACAGCCTTCCCTTGGGAGCCAGGCCCATTAGTGGCTTTTTGGGTTCCTTTTGGGCTCACTCAGTGCTCTGGAACTGAGGGTCTGGGTGCAGGATGGCTGGGGAAAGAGGAGGTTCCTCCTGGAGCCTGTGGTAAGGGATGCTCAGCTGTACTCAGTGGGCCAGGAATGTCGTGGAGGAAGGCTAATTAAAGGGGAAGTTTGTAATTACCCCAGCAAATTCTTAACTGCCAAGTCCCGTAATTGCCCGTGATTTGATGGTAGCCATCCACAACAACCAGGTATTGTCTTTTTTTTTTTTTTTTTGAGTTTTTTCTTGTTGCCCAGACTGGAATGCAATGGCATGATCTTGGCTCACTGCAGCCTCCACCTCCCAGGCTCAGGTGATTCTCCTGCCTCAGCCTCCTGAGTAGCTGGGATTACAGGCGCCCACCACCACATCCGGCTAATTTTTGTATTTTTAGTAGAGATGGGGTTTCACCATGTTGGCCAGGCTGGTCTCAAACTCCCTACCTACCTGTGATTCACCTGCCTTTGCCTCCCAAAGTGCTGGGATTACAGACGAGCTGCTGCACCCGGCCCAGTTATTGTCTTAGCTTAAAGACTGTGCTTTGGCAGGATTGCGGTGTAGTTACACGCTTGGGTTCTGGAGTCAGGCTGGCTAGTTTCATCACTTGTGAACCAATGACTTTGTCATTTTTGACCCTCTGTTTCCTCATCTGTAGAGTGGGAAGAGTCAGCGGACTACTCATGGCCCCTTGGGGAAGATTCACTGAGATCCCATGAGTAGGGGTTGTCTTTTGCGTAGTGCCTAACACATACTAAATAAATACTTGGATTGTTATTAGCTATTGTTACCATTAGGCATTAGTGAGTTCTAATTTTCAATAGTGTTGTTGCATAGAAAGCTTGCTCTTGGTTGGGCGCCGTGGCTCATGCCTGTCATCCCAGCACCTTGGGAGGCCGAGGCGGGTGAATCACAAGGTCAGGAGTTCAAGACCAGCCTGGCCAACATGGTGGAACCCCGTCTCTACTGAAGATACAAAAAATTAGCTGGGTGTGGTGGCAGGCACCTGTAATCCCAGCTACTTGGGAGGCTGAGTCAGGAGAATCCCTTGAAATCCGGGAGGCGAAGGTTGCAGTGATCCAAGATGGTGCCACTGCACTCCAGTCCAGACGACACTGCGAGACTCCGAGACTCCGCCTCAAAAAGAAAAAAAAGCTAGCTTTTATTTTTTATTATTGATTTATTTTTATTTTTATTTTTGAGATGGAGTCTTGTTCCAACCCAGGCTGGAGTGCAATGGTGCGATCTCGGCTCACTACAACCTCCACCTCCTGGGTTCAAATGATTATTCTGCCTCAGCCTCCTGACTAGCTGGAATTACAGGCATGTGCCACCATGTCCGACTAATTTTGTTTTTTTCTTTTTTTGAGACGGAGTCTCGCTCTCGCCCGGGCTGGAGTGCAGTGGCTGGATCTCAGCTCACTGCAAGCTCTGCCTCCTGGGTTTGCGCCATTCTCCTGCCTCAGCCTCCGGAGTAGCTGGGACTACAGGCGCCCGCCACCTCGCCCGGCTAGTTTTTTGTATTTTTTAGTAGAGACGGGGTTTCACCGTGTTAGCCAGGATGGTCTCGATCTCCTGACCTCGTGATCCGCCCGTCTCGGCCTCCCAAAGTGCTGGGATTACAGGCTTGAGCCACTGCGCCCGGCCTAATTTTGTATTTTTAGTACAGATGGGATTTCTCCATGTTGATCAGGCTGGTCTCGAACTCCCGACCTCAGGTGATCTGCCTGTCTTGGCCTCCCAAAGTGCTGGGATTACAGACGTGAGCCACTGCGCCTGGCCAGCTAGCTCTTACTTTAAATGATGCCTGTCCTCCTCTTATGGGGGTTAACATTTTTGATTTTTGCAAAATAAATGTGATAGGAGGTTTATTTTTGTTGTTGTTCTGTTTGCTTTTTTAAAACCTACAAGGGGGCAAAATTTAAAAATGGACAGTACAATTTTAGGGAAGATTTTACTGGTCCCTGAAATCCAAAAAGGAAGCACTGGCCTAGGGAGAATGGGAGAGCTGGAGTTGTTCTTTGTGCCTCAAAGGGGTTTCAGCCCCAGTTCCCTTTCTTCCAGCCCTTCTCTCCCAACACAACAAACAATAGAGGCAGCCCCTACATTCAAAAAGCCCTCTCCTGAAGAGGAGCTGAGAGCCTTTGAATTATTCATTGGCCCAGCTGAGCTAGCAGCTGGGGCCTGGCTCCTGTGACCTCTGCCATCTCTGTCCCCTTCAGTGCCTTGCCTAAGATTGAGATCCCTGGGGCATCTGGGGCTGACTGGTGCTTCCTGGGGCCAACATAACTGTGCCATCCATTGTAAGCCCCCATTGCTGCATGGGTTAGGTCTGACCTGTGCTTATCAGCCATTCCTGGTTCTTCACAAAGCCAGGCTCTGCCAGCGCTCTCACATTTCAGCAAGGCAGCTTTATGCCATCCTGGCCCTCTGCTTTAGCCAGGTGTAAAGGGAAATTTCTCCTCTTACAGGCTACTTTTCCTGTCCTTCCATGCCCCAAGCCTAGATAAAGGGGAGATGAGAGAGAGCAGCATTCAGGGCCGGTTTCACATATGCAGCTGGGGGCATGGCCAGCCTGAATTTCATTAGCTTAAGCCTGCCTCTCCCCAAGTACATACATAGCTCTTGGCTTAGTCTTTGCACCTGGCAGGCCTGGTCTGCCTTGTCCTCCCAGGCGTAACTTCTCACGTGGCCATCACCCTGCTAGTTCCTACCCAGTGCCGGGATTTCCTGTAAGTTTCTTTTTATACCATTTGTTTCCATAGACACAGGCAAGATCCACTTCCTGGCAGGGACTCTTCCCAGGACTGACTGGCTGCAGATAGCCTGTGCATTGTATTTTCCACCAGCCCTGGTGCTGGCCTTTTTCTACAAGCCAGCCTGGAAGGAGCACCTTATAACTGACCTTTGGGTTGGATAGACAGCCACCTGATTTCTTCATTGAGTAACATTTTATGTGCCAATGCTGCCTGCACCTCTGACTCCGATTCTACTTCTTGGTCCCTGTCTTCTGTGGGAAAGGCGTATGGGGATGGGCTCTCAAACTCTGCCACCCTACAAAGCATTGCACATGATGGCATTTCCACAAAGATTTGAGTTGCAAACTGATTTACCGTAGCATTGTGTATGAAATAGATAGTGAAACAGGTGGAAATAACCCAAACATTTAACAGTGAGGAATTAGTTAAATTAATTATAATGCAGTAGCATGATGAAATGTTATTCACTTAGTAAAGGTTGTCATAAGATTATGTTTATATGTAGATGTGGAATGAGGTTCATGAGGAAAAGGAGCAGGCTGCAAAGCAGAATGTGTCCTGTGATGAATGTATTCCGTTACCCCGTGCCAGGCACTATGCACCTTAGGAGGTATTTATCATCAGCCCCATTCTTTAGACGAAGAAACTGAGAGGCTCAGAGTTAGTCACTTGCTCAAGGTCTCACAGCAACTAAATGGTGTTTTAGCTGTGGTTTGAATCCAGACCCACCATGCTAAACAATATAAAACACTATAAGAGCTGGGCGCGGTGGCTCAAGCCTGTAATCCCAGCACTTTGGGAGGCCGAGACGGGCGGATCACGAGGTCAGGAGATCGAGACCATCCTGGCTAACACGGTGAAACCCCGTCTCTACTAAAAATACAAAAAAACTAGCCGGGCGAAGTGGCGGGCGCCTGTAGTCCCAGCTACTCGGGAGGCTGAGGCAGGAGAATGGCGTAAACCCGGGAGGCGGAGCTTGCAGTGAGCTGAGATCTGGCCACTGCACTCCAGCCCCGGCGACAGAGTGAGACTCTGCCTCAAAAAAAAAAAAAAAAAAAAAAAAAAAAAAAACAACACTATAAGAAGATAACATAGAAGGGTATATTAAAATGTTTAGTGTAGGCCGGGCATGGTAGCTCACGCCTGTAATCCCAGAACTTTGGGAGGCTGATGCAGGTGGATCACTTGAGGTCAGGAGTTTGAGACCAGCCTGACCAACATGGAGAAACCCTGTCTCTACTAGAAATACAAAAATTAGCTGGGCGTGGTGGCGTGTGCCTATAATCCCAGCTACTTGGGAGGCTGAGGCAGGAGAATTGCTTGAACCTGGGAGGCAGAGGTTGCAGTGAGCCGAGATTGCGCCACTGCACTCCAGCCTGGGCAACAAGAGCGAAACTCCGTCTCAAAAAAAATAAAAGTTTAGTGTATTTCTGGGTGGCAGGATTACTGGATATTTTCATTTTCTTCTGTTTATATTTCTATTTTTTATGGTGGGTAGGTATTGCATACTGAACAAAAGGCTTCCATAAAGTCTTTTTAGAAAGATGTCAGGGCTGGAGTTTGCTTATCTATAGTGGCAGCCCATGGGTAGGCTGCCTACAGAAACCAGGTGCTAAAGCCACCCCGTCCCTGTCCCATCAGCCTAGTGTGCTTCCCTCTCTGGAAATCCCATCGTGCTCCCCTGACCCTTCTTCATATTTAGGACAGTGGGGAAGAAAGAGGGATGGGGGAGGGTGGCCAGCAGGGGCCATGCCAAGGGGTCGGTCATTGTCTGGCAGCAGTGGACTTCCCTCTGTGGCTAAGCGGGAGCCACTTGTCACTGTGGCTTGGACCCCTCTATTTTGCCTCCACAGGCCATTGAGAAACTAGTTGCTCTTCTCAACACGCTGGACAGGTGGATTGATGAGACTCCTCCGGTGGACCAGCCCTCTCGGTTTGGGAATAAGGCATACAGGACCTGGTATGCCAAACTTGATGAGGTGAGGCTGCCACAGGACAGGCCAGGGACTGGGCTGGCAGTGAGGGTGGTTCTGGCACCAGGTGGGAAAGCGCCTGCATTGTATAGCGCTTCTAGGCATATACAAATCTCAGACAGTTTGTTAAAATGGCAATTTCACTTAGCAGAGTTACAAATGAGTTTATGCTCTGCTTGGTCATCTTCTGGGGACTATGCATATACAGCCCTCTGCACTACAAGGCTGTTTATTAAGTCACTATCTGTATTACGGCAAATTGGAAATGTTCCAAGTATCCATATGTAGGGAATCATTTAAATAAATTAGTCCATCCACATCATGGAGTACTGTGCAGCTATGAAAAGGAATTTTTTTTTCTTCCCCCCGCCAAGACAGAGTCTTGCTCTGTCGCCCAGGCTGGAGTGCAGTGGCGTGATCTCAGCTCACTGTAAGCTCTGCCTCCCAGGTTCACGCCATTCTCCTGCCTCAGCCTCCTGAGCAGCTGGGACTACAGGCGCCCGCCACCACGCCTGGCTAATTTTTTGTATTTTTAGTAGAGACAGGGTTTCACCGTATTAACCAGGATGGTCTCGATCTCCTGACCTCGTGATCCGCCTGTCTTGGCCTCCCAAAGTGCTGGGATTACAGGCGTGAGCCACCGTGCCTGGCCCCAAAAAGGAATTTTTTAAATAGCTGGGCATGGTGGCTTATGCATGTAATCTCAGAATTCGGGGAGGTTAAGGTGGGAGGATCACTAGAGCCCAGGAGTTTGTGAGTAGGCTAGGCAACATAGCAAAACCCCGTTTCTGCAAAAAATAAGAAATGGTGGTGCATGCCTTTGGTTTCAGCTACTTGGGTGGCTGAAGCAGGAGAATGACTTGAGCTCTGGAGTTTGAGGATGCACTGAGCTATGATGGAGCCATTGCACACCCGCTTGGAATGCTAGCTGCATACTCCATGGTGTAGATGGACTAGTCTATTGAACTGATCCCCTACTGATGTTTTTATTTTTGAATCTTATGAAGGCGTTACCTGTTCAAAGCAAACAAAAATAAAATAAAAATGAAGGATCTCAGACCCTGTCTAGAAAAGCAGAGTCTACAGGTCTGGGTAGGGACTGGGAATCTGGATTTTCACCAGCTTTCCAGGAGATTCTCATGCCAGTTGTCTACAACTGAGCTTAAGGAAATTTGAGTCCTAATTGCTCTGGCCCAATATTTTCACATAGAGCAGAGGGGAGGACTCAGGACCCGGTGACGTGCTGTTCCCAAGAGAGGCCCGGGCCTGCCTCTGGACTCTTAAGGTGGTACATGGTCTTTTTTTTTTTTCTTTTCTGTTGCTCAGGCTGGAGTGCAGCTCCCTGCAGCCTTGACCTCCTGGGCTCAAGCAATCCTCCTGCCTCACACTCCCAAGTTGCTGGGACTACAGCATGTGCCACCACCCCTGGCTAATTTTTGTATTTTTAGTAGAGATGGGGTTTCATCATGTTGGCTAGGCTGGTCTCGAAATCCTGGCCCCAGGTGATCTGCCCACCTTGGCCTCCTACAGTGTTGGGATTACGGGTGTAGGCCACTGTGCCCAACCTTAAGTTATGTATTAAAGCTGACAAATTATAGCTGTACAGCTTACTCATGCCAAGTTTTTTACCCATGGATTCACCACTCATGCGAAGCAATAGAACATTTTAGCTGGAGTGCTCCCCTTCCCAATTGTTATTGCTCAGATTATTCTGAATTCTATTCCATAAATTGATTTTTTTTTCCATGTTTCTGAACTTTGTATAACTCTCTGGCTTCTTTTGCTCGATGTCACGTCTGAGATTCATCCATGTTTTCGTGTCTAGCTGTAAGTCTTTTTCTTTGCTGTGTAGTGTTCTATTGTATGACTATACCACAATTTATTCATTTCACTGTTGATGGACATTTCCATTGCATTTCCACCTTTTGGCTACTCTAAACAATGCTGCTGTGAACATTCTTCTGCATGTCTTTTAGTGGCACATGACACAAACTCTTAGGAAGGTGGCCTGTGTGGGAATCATAGCACTGACCTACCAGAGTCTCTGTGGGGCTCCAGTGATTTACCACGTGGGAGGGTTGAGGCTTTTTTCCAGATTCCTCCTGTCTTGCCCCTAGACCCCTGTGCCCTGGAAGAATCAGTCGATGATAAGCTGCCTGGGTAGTCTTCTGCTGTAGAATAATAAATGCTGTCCCTCCCCTTCCTTCTGTGGCCCATCAGAACAGGGAACCAGGCTGGCCTGGCATGGCAGCATGGGCCCCCAGTCAGGTGCTGCCCCTGGGCACCTGCCCACTGGGATGCTGCTTAATGTGCTGCCACCACTTTGTGTCTCTTGTGTTACCAGGAAGCAGAAAACTTGGTGGCCACAGTGGTCCCCACCCATCTGGCAGCTGCTGTGCCTGAGGTGGCTGTTTACCTAAAGGAGTCAGTGGGGAACTCCACGCGCATTGACTACGGCACAGGTATCTGCTGCTTGTGGGGCTCTGTACTTATCTAGCTTCACTGCTTTCTTTTTTGGGCTTCAGGTGGTCTCGGGGCCCTCTTAGCAAGCAAGAGCAATCAAGAATTCGCCAAGCACCTGCAGCCTATTGGGGCCAGCTGGGGTGCAGGGTGGTTTCATAGGCAGGGAGGGCGTAGGCATGCAGGGAGGCTCAGATGCTGTGGCTCTGCCGTAGTCCACCAGGGGGAGCTGATGCCCTGTGCATGGTGCTCACGCAGCGCTGCTTTCTGTTCTTGTGAAAATGGTCTCTGAGCAACTCATCATCACCAAAATAATAATTATTAATTGAGCACTTACTGTATGTCAAGGCAGCAGCTTACTGAAGCTTTGAGAAATAGGACTGCTTCTTGGTGGCCTTTGCAGTGTCATGGTACACCCTCTCCCTTGCACCCCTTGTCTCTTAGCCACATTCTCTGTGCTCTTGAGCTCTTTGGTTCTGTGGTCCATGTAGGCCAAGCAGACTTGGACTTTGAGGAGAGGGAGCGTGTGGGCTCCTTAAAAGGGAAGTGTGGACAGGTGCTGTGGTGCGCGCCTGTAATCCCAGCACTTTGGGAGGCCGAGGGGGAGGATTGCCCGAGCTCAGGAGTTTAAGACCAGCCTAGACAATGTAGTGAGACTCCATCTCTTTTTTAAAAATTTATTTTAAGTCATTTTTATTTATATATATATTTTTTGAGACAGGGTCTTGCTTTGTCACCCAGGCTGCAGTACAGTGATGTGATCTTGGCCCACTGCAGCCTTGACCTCCTGGGCCCAAGTGATCCTCCCGCCTCTGCATCTCCCACTCCCCAGTACCTGGGACTACAGGTGTGTACCACCAGCCTGGCAATTTATTTATTTATTTTTTTGAGACAGAGTCTTACTCTGTTGCCCAGGCTGGAGTGCAGTGGCACGATCTTGGCTCACTTGCAACCTCCACTTCCTGGGTTCAAGTGATTCTTCTGCCGGGACTACAGGCACACGCCACCACACCTGGCTAATTTTAGTGTTTTTAGTAGACACAGGGTTTCACCATGTTGGCCAGGGTGGTCTCGAACTCCTGACCTCTGGTGAGGTTACTTCTCCACCCGCCTTGGCCTCCCAAAGTGCTGGGACTGGGATTACAGGCGTGAGCCACTGCGCCCGGCCGATTGTTTTGTAGTTTTTATAGAGAAGGGGTTTTGCCATGTTGCCCAGACTGGTCTTGAACTCCTGAGCTCAAGCTGTTTTCCCACCTCAGCCTCCCAAAGTGCTTGGATTATAGGTGTGAGCCACCATGCTGAGACCCCATCTCTCAAAAATATAAAAGGGAGGCATTCTCTAGGTCAGGGCATGGACTGTGTAGCTAAGGAGGACCTCTGCTTTGGTAAGGGCCCACCTTTCCTTCTTCCCTGAAGCAGGCAAATGGGAGCATCGCTCAGCCCTCCCCTTGTCTGGGGAATGTGATCCACAAGAGAGAGCCCCAGCCACAGAGGCAGGCCCTGGAGAACGGCCCTCTTGGACTGGGTGGGGCTTTGATAAGACCAGCAGGGAAAAGATCAAAGAGGGAAGACTGGCCACTTCAGCAGGGGTTGGTGCCCGAGCTGCATTCGAACCCCTGAACAATGGGAGCCTGGGCCATGGCTGGTCATAATTGAAAACTGTGGCAGGGGAAGGAAACTGAGCTCACAAGCTTCCAGGCCCTGGAGGGGTCTTTGTCCTCCAGAGACAGGACAGAAGTATTCTCTGACACATTCTCTTCTCACCTCCCTCCAGATAGGTTTTGTGTGACACTGTGAACAATGGGATTCAATCACAGTCCAGTGAGTAGTTCCTATAGTGCAGACCGTTGCTGTTTGATATGACTGGGAAAGGAAGGAGGGTGCTTTTTCACCCTGTAATCTGATCATGTGTTCCCTGCTTAGAAGCCTGCAGTGACTCCCTATTGCTCTTAGGGTAAAGTCTGAGCTCTTTCTGATGGCCACAAGGCCCATGTGACCTGTAGCCTCCTGTCATCGCACGTTCTCCCTTGTTCTCACTGCCTTGGACATACTGGCCGCCTTAGGGTTCCTCAAACAGATCAAGCTTTTTCTTGCCTCAAGGCCTGTGCACATGCTATTCCTTCTGGCTAGAATATATTTCTTGCTTCCCTCACTCCCTTTGCCTTGCCAACTCACATCTTTCAGATTTCAGATTAGACGTTACTTCCTTAGGGGAAACCTTGAACCCTTATGTCAGGGTCCTCCTGTGATATCCTCCAGTTAGCACCCTGTCTTTCTTCTTCAGAGCTGGAATCATAGTAGTGACTGTATATTTATAATGTCTGTTGTCCCTGATAGATCATAAACTTTTTGAGGGCAGGGACTTACTTGTCACTGTCTCGTAGTGTGTAACATGGACGGTGACTGCTTACATAGTAGGTGCTCAGTAAATATGGTGGAACTGCTCAGTGAGTTAAACCTACATGATGAAATGTAAATGTCCAGCCCGGGTCTTTTAGGAGTAGAATTATAGTACTGGTAGTTCTTTTTTTTCTTTTTTTTTTTTTTGAGACAGTCTCACTTTGTTGCCCAGGCTGGAGTGCAGTGGCCTTATCATGGCTCACTGCAGCCTCAACCTCCTGGGCTCAGGTGATCCTCCATCTCAGCCTCCTGAGTAGTTGGACCACAGGCACATGCCACCATGTCTGGCTAATTTTTGTATTTTTTGTAGAGACAGAGTTTTGCCATGTTGGCTAGGCTAATCTCGAACTCCTGAGCTCAAGCAGTCTGCCTGCCTCAGCCTCCTGAAGTGCTGGTATTACAGGCATAAGCCACCATGCCCAGCCAGTATTATAGTTCTTCAAAGGAAAGGACCTAGCACATCTTTCTGAATGGGGAAGAGGTCTCATTGTCTCCATGTTGACCACCTACCTCAGAGGGGCACTTATCAGCGATTTGGACTCTGGGAGAATAAAACAATCCCAGTCCTTTACCTGGACGACTGTCAACGTTGGTTGTTTTTTCTCCTCCAGGGCATGAGGCGGCCTTTGCTGCTTTCCTCTGCTGTCTCTGCAAGATTGGGGTGCTCCGGGTGGATGACCAAATAGCTATTGTCTTCAAGGTGTTCAATCGGTGAGAGAAAGGACAGGAGGGTTGGAGGAGGGGGCGTGAGGGGCCATCTCTTTCCTCCTCAGACTGGGAAATGGGGTGCTGTAGGGTTCTCCTGAGTGGTTCATGGTTCTCTTGTCCCGTCTTAATCAAGCTGTGGCTGTGGATAGAGTGCCCAAGGCTTTTTTCCAACAGGTTCAAATTAACCTACAAGTAAAAACAAGTGAAAGAATTGTCACGTAGGCCGGGTGCGGTGGCTCACGCCTGTAATCCCAGCACTTTGGGAGGCCCAGGCAGGCGGATCACAAGGTCAGGTGTTCGACCAACATGGTGAAACCCCGTCTCTACTAAAAATACAAGAATCAGCTGGGTATGGTGGCACTGGCCTATAATTCCAGCTACTCAGAAGGCTGAGGCAGGAGAATTGCTTGAACCCAGGAAGCGGAGGTTGCAGTGAGCTGAGATCATGCCACTGCACTCCAGACTGGGTGACAGAGTGAGACTCTGTCTCAAAAAAAAAGAATTGTCGGCCGGGCGCGGTGGCTCAAGCCTGTAATCCCAGCACTTTGGGAGGCCGAGACGGGCGGATCACGAGGTCAGGAGATCGAGACCATCCTGGCTAACACAGTGAAACCCCGTCTCTACTAAAAACACAAAAAAAACTAGCCGGGCGAGGTGGCGGGAGCCTGTAGTCCCAGCTACTCGGGAGGCTGAGGCAGGAGAATGGCGCAAACCCGGGAGGTGGGGTTTGCAGTGAGCTGAGATCCGGCCACTGCACTCCAGTCCGGGCGACAAAGCGAGACTCCGCCTCAAAAAAAAAAAAAAAAAAAAAAAAAAGAAAAAGAATTGTCACATAATATCTGCCAGTGCCCACACGGTGTTGACCATGTGGAGGAAGAATTCTAAGCACTTTATGTATAACTCATTAATTCTTACAACAACCCTGTGAAATAGCAACTGTTTATTTCCATTTTACATATGAGGAAACTGAGGCACAGAGGTATCCGGTGTCTTCACTGGGTTCACGCCAGGTGAATGCGGGTAGTCAGACTCTGACCTGCTGCCCCGCACCACCCAAGCTAGTCACTGGGCAGCACTGATGTGGATCAGTTACCCAGAGCTCTTCAAATCCCCATTGCGGGGCCCAGTCTAGCAGTGCTGCTGCAGCAGGCCTGTGATGGAGCCCAGGAGCAGTGCTCGATGCTCCATGGGTGGCTGATACGCAGCCTCTGATAAAAGTGAAGGTTGGAACCAGAAGAACCTAGGAGATAACCTGCTGGGACTTGTGTCAGCTTTCAGACAGGCCGACTGAGGCTGGAGAGGCTGAGGCCCTGCCCAGGGTTTTACAAGTTGTCAGGAGTTGATGGCACCAAAACCCACCTTCCTAATCAGTGATTTTTGTTTTTTATTTTTTATTTTTTTTGAGACAGCATCTTGCTCTGTTGCCCAGGCTGGAGTGCAGTGGCAAGATCTCGGCTCACTGCAAGCTCTGCCTCCTGGGTTCATGCCGTTCTCCTGCCTCAACCTCCAGAGTAGCTGAGACTACAGGTGCCCACCACCATACCTGGCTGATTTTTTGTATTTTTCATAGAGAATGGGTTTCACCGTGTTAGCCAGGATGGTCTCGATCGGATCTTGTGATCCACCTGCCTCGGCCTCCCAAAGTGCTGGGATTGTAGGCGTGAGCCACCGCGCCTGGGCCCCTAATCAGTGATTTTTTTCCCTTTCCTGAGCCAAAAGATGGCTGTTTGTTGGGGGAAATGAAGCTACATTATTGAAATTGAGACCAGTTACACTCTTCAGTGGTTATTTTGTGGCCTCCTTGTGCTCCCAGTGGCCAAAAGGGTGAGACTGTCTTTTTACTTTTTGCTACCTTTCCTTTCCCTGCTCTCCTGTGCAGGTACCTTGAGGTTATGCGGAAACTCCAGAAAACATACAGGATGGAGCCAGCCGGCAGCCAGGGAGTGTGGGGTCTGGATGACTTCCAGTTTCTGCCCTTCATCTGGGGCAGTTCACAGCTGATAGGTACTGGAGCGGGAGGCGCCTATCCCTCCACCCCCAACCAAGGCTGCGTTCTGTGGCCCTCCCCTGCCCCTCCTGCGCTCCCTCCTTCCCTTCTTCCTGCCCAGGGCAGACAGTGACAGCTTGGAAAGCAGGGCATTAGACCAGCTATTGAGGGAGGCTTTCTGTCGACCTTCTGCTGTGAAAGCCCGTGTGGTGGGCTGGGGGAGGCGGAGGCCAAGCGCCGCCAAGATAATGGGAAGTGACATGGGCTGGAGCAAGGGCGCATGCCTGGCACATAATGGACTGGTGTGAAATGCGCCCCAGCTCCTGGCAGCAGCTGTGGGGTTTTATGTTGAAAACGAGGGACCCTTTTGATTCGGTGACCAGCGTCATCCACTGTTATTATCAAGCTGTGTGCAAAGCGGCCTGTTAGGGAGCAGCCGCCAAGTGCTGGGCGGTGGGCCTGCTTCCTGTGGGGCTCAGAGAGGTCTGCTCTGGTGCCTCCCCCACTCTTGAAGCTGGTTTTCAGGATGGGGGTGGGTGATCATCTCTATTTTGATGAAGAGTGAACTGCCTACAGAATGATATTCATAAATGACCATTAGTTGTGGCCTTAGGTGCATTGCCTCCCTAAATCTTCTCAGTGAACCTGCGAATGGTCTGCCACCATGAGGCCAGCTCTGTTGACTGGCACCTGCGCCAGGCACCATACTGCGTGCTGTAGGCGTGGTAATTATTGTCATGGACTCTAGGAGGAGGTGCTGTTCTTGTCCCCACTGTCCAGGTGAGGAAACTGAACCTTGGCAGGATGAAGTCATGCGTCCAATGCCATGCAGCTAGAGCTTAGCACATTAGAATACACAAACCCAGAGCCATTTATTGCTCCTTCATGGTGAGGTGTTGAGGGCACCATGGGCAGGACTGAGGCCCTTGCGTGGGTGTGACTGCTGGGCCGGGTTGCCCAGGTAGTGGTGGGGCCTGGTTCTGAACCCTGGGGCCCATTCCTCTTCCCAGACCACCCATACCTGGAGCCCAGACACTTTGTGGATGAGAAGGCCGTGAATGAGAACCACAAGGACTACATGTTCCTGGAATGTATCCTGTTTATCACCGAGGTGAGGAGGAGGGGTGAGAGAGAAGCCCATGGCTGCCTCCAGGCTTAGATGAACCGAGGATGGTGGCTTTACAGTGAATCAGAAGAGACAGAGCTGCTGCCCAAAATGGCAGGGCCGGCCGGAGTGGGTTATTGAAAAGGAAGCACCACTGGGCCTCTCCTGAGTCAGCCGCTGCTGACTGTCAGGGCCTCCACCCAGTTCTCCTTCAGTTTCTCCTAAACATCACAGGAGTCTCGAGATGAGGGTCTAAGACTTGGTCACTAACTGGCCTTGGTGACTGCTGCAGCAGGTCTGAAAGGGTCAGGGTGGGGGAGATTTGTGGGGGAGGGTCAGCATCTTTCAGTGGAGCCCCACAAGGGTCTGTAGAACCATGTGCTTGTGGATGTGTAAAATGAAACCACCAGAGGAGATGGAGCAAACTTCTGGCACAGACAGCTTTTCTGTCGAAGGGACACGTCTCTGTCAGTGCCTGAGGACGTGGGCCCGAGCAAAGTGCCAGTGTGGGAGTATGCAGGCCTGGCCTGTTGTGGCAGTCACTGGACAGCCAGCCCCATGGCTGGGCTCTGGAACTGAAAGTTCTTGTCTCACCAAGGCAGGATTCCTTATAGTGGGCCCTGGACCACTTGTGCAAGGTCTCCTAGGGTGTTTGTTAAAATGCACATTCCTGGGCACCCCATCCCAACTTACTGCATCAGAATCTTAGGGGACGAGAGCCAGGAACCCGCATCTAAACACACTTGCCAGGTGACTGCACAGGAAAGCTGGGGACCCTCTGCTCTCTGGACCTCTCTTCAGGGAGATGTTAGGACTTTTCATCCTCCCTGCCATCCCCATGCCCCAATTTCCAAAGGATGCCCTAGCTCTGCTATCTGGAGAGGGTTTGAGAGTTCTATCCCTCCTCAGTTCCTTTCCTTACACCAGCACGGATGTCTGCTGCCTCAGTGAGGTCCTTAGCAGGCCTGTGGACGCTGGCTATGGGGGCTGCTGTCCGTCCGGGCTGTGTATTCCGAGCCCCCGAAGAGGTGGAGAAAGCTGGGTTATAACCAGCAGCCTTGGCTCCGAGCTCTTCCTGGTCAACATTCGTCTCAGGCTTCTGCCAAACTCCAGGGGCCAGAGGGGAATGACACATTTTTTCCAAGTCAGCAAATGGAGCCGGGCCTGATGGCTGGGCGGCCACCGCTTCATTCCCGGAGATCTGCTGCCCTCAGCAGTGTGGCAGGCCCAAGGTCGGGAGGACTCGGGGGCAGCCTGGCTCACTGCCTTGAAAGCCAGTCACGCGCTGCTCTCTGTGGAGTGGAATGTGGGGTCTGTGGAGCCCTGGGGGACCTCAGGATAAGCTGGAGGAGCAGGGTGGGAAGAAGGGTGCAGATTCCACACTTGCGCTCTTGCGTGTGGCTGAAAGGCTGAGCCGTTTGGGCTCCCCCTGGCGGCTGGCCAGGCCTCTGGATCCCTGTCTATATTCTAACTAGGAGGCAGGCCAGGCCTGGCCTCCAGGATTTTGGGAATTGATTCCATGGTAAAATTTTGTGTCTTTAGTTGGTTGGCTGATGATGTTGGTATAAAAACCCCAAAAGCTTTTCCAAAGTTTGGGACCCAGTTCCTCCACTAGAGGAAATCTCAAAGTAGCCACTAGGTGGCAGGAGAGGCACATTGAACTTGGAGAGGGTTTGGTTACATTTATTTGAGGCCTCAGAAGGAACAGGGAGGGGAGGGCGTGCCTAGAGTTTTTGGCTGTTCCGCACCTTCTCCACAGGGCCGGGTTTTCACTTTGGGTCTAGGCTCTTGGGCATGGTGTTCAACAGTGGGCGCTAGGAGGAGTGTGCCCAGGAGCTGAGGTGGCTGCAGCAAGGGCCCATCTTGCCACGTGGCCGTTGGTTACAGCACACGTTGTGTTGGTTCTCCAGAGCGCCCACCCTCTTCCACCTCGGAGCAGTGAGCAGCGTTTTGCAGCCCCTAGTTGGTGAGTGGCCTGGCCTAGCTCACTCGGGACCTGGAGGCTTGCACAGAGTTCTGTACACCTTGGTTGGGAAGGAGGCAGTGTTTCCTCTGGAGATCCTGGATTCACCATGGTGCTCTTTTAACTGGGAGATTAAATAAAACACCTACAACTTGGGAATGGAATCGGGCAGCCCTTTCTGGGTCTCATGCCAAGACTACACTGATACCCTTGGGCATCCAAGGTGAGGGACCCCACCTTGCAGGGCCTCTGCAGCCTCTGGAAATGCAGCCCTGGCGCCTTTAAGAGCCCAGGGCAGGCAGGAAAAGAATTTCAGTTTCAATCTGGCTTCTAAATTTGGAGTTTTGGGAAGGGAGGGATCAGATTTCAGCTGGAAGGGAAGGAGCTGACAGGAAGGCGCTGTGCAGAGCCTCCCCACCCCCGCCCATCCCCCCAGTTACTGACAGAGGAGCCATTTACAAAAGGCCGATTCTCTGGGGAGTGGAGAGGCAGGAACGCAGCGTCTGTGAGTAATTTCCTGCTCAATATGGCTGCTCTGACTCACACGATTCCCCTGGGGTCACTGCGGGCTGCAGCTCGCTCGGTCGCTCTTTCGTTCTGGTTCTTTCTCTTCTCCCTTTGTGGCTAGAATGAGCCAATTTTTTTTTTTTGTCTTCCAGTCCCGATTCCTTTTTCCCCCCATCGTCTGTTTTTCTTTGCCAGAGTTACAGGGTCTCCTTCTGAAGGACTTAGGGAGACCCTGGGCACTGAAGGCCTGGGGGCAGCCTGCAGCCCCTCCAAATAAACTACCTCTTTGGCCTTTCTGTGGGTTTGGGGGCCCAGGGCCACCAGAGCTCCAGGACATGGGCCCAGCCCTGGCTCTGCCAGAGGCCTTTTGAGGATCTGTTCTTTGGCCCTGGTGGGCGACGCTGGCCAGGAGGCAGGGGCTCTGTCTTCCAGTGCCCATCTGCCTGCCTTTGCCTCGGAGCCCTTGCTGGGCAGGCCCCTGGCAGACAAAGCCAACAGGGTGCCCCCTGGTTGCTTGCTCAGAGGGCCCTGTCCAGAGAGTGAAACTGGTTACACAGCTCCATGCTCCCTAAGCTTTCCCGGGCCTGGAAGTATGCACGGGGCTGGAGCCTGCAGACTGGGGAAGGGGTGGGGTAGGGCGGGGAGGGGGAGGGGAGGGGCTAGGGGTGGAGTGTAGTTGAGCTGGGCAGTTGAAACAAAGCTCCCCGAGGTGAGAGGCCCCTGTAGGCTGGGGGTGCCTGGCTGCCCTCCTGGAGGAGAGATCCTTGGATGATTCTGGGTGAAGCAAGTGGCCCAAGACAAGGCCCCCAGGGACCAGGGTGGGCTTTGTCTCTGTGGAGTGCCTCCGGCTCTTGCTTGGCTGTGGTGGAGCCTGGGAGAGGAGAGGAGGGAGGGAGGACCCTGTTGTCCTTGCTCCTGAACATGGGTGTTTGGATGGGCTTTTTGGGAACCTGGGCCAGGGGAGGGAGATGAGGGGGTAAAATGACAGTTTTTTTTGACTTAAATCTTAGAAGTTTTGTCACAGTTGCCCTTACTAGAGAAGTAAGAGGCCTGCCAGGAGTGGGTCACCAGGTGGCAGCCCATGGCTCAAGAGTGGGGGCTCCTAAGGGCCCTCGTGGTGAACTGATGCCCCATTTTGGAGAGCATTTCTGGCTTATTTTTTCACCTTCAGATAACCCAGCCTCCCCTGACACCTGCATGTTTCTGGAACCTTCCAAGTCTCTGTTTGTTTGCCAGACTCAGCCTCTTTGCACAGTCTTCCTTCTGCAGGATGGGTCTGGGGTACAGAGCCCTGTTCCCCTGTAAA
Source organism: Rhinopithecus roxellana (assembly GCF_007565055.1). Classification (NCBI taxonomy): domain Eukaryota; kingdom Metazoa; phylum Chordata; class Mammalia; order Primates; family Cercopithecidae; genus Rhinopithecus; species Rhinopithecus roxellana. The sequence goes on from NC_044564.1 coordinate 18,450,198, forward strand.
TGCTGCCTATGAGCTGGGGGGATATGTTGAGGGGAATTATGAACTGCTTGGTTAATAAATACAAATGTGCTGGACTCGTGGTGTCAGGGGGATATGTTCAGGCACACAGGCGTCCCTCTGTGGTTTCTGACGTCATGGGAATTTCATGCTGGCTGCAGAATCTTTCTCTTCCTTCCTGGAGGGTCAGACTCTTTGGCAAGAGGGAGGACCAGGAATGGATCCGTCCTTGTGCCTGCCTCTTTCAACTGTTGTGGCGGCCACCCCTTCCCCACCTCCTGGCCAGGCCAGGCTGACTGCTCCTTCAGGCACCCCTGCCTCCCATCCGCCCTCTCTTCCCTCACTCTGCCTGCCATGCAGAGGGCTGTCGGATACCTGGGTTTGGTCATACCCACCTTGATCCTCTTGCAAATTGACCCTTTCCTCATCTCTTTTAGCTCTGCTGGTGGCAGGTGCAGACCACGTGTCCTGTGGGGGGGGGCCTGGGGGAGAAGGGGTGGGCCTGGAGGGGTGGGGTCGAGCTGCTGCTGCTGTTTATCTGAGCCCAAGTGAACCCCTGTGCTGGAGAGGTGCTCTGAGGCTCCTGGGGAGTCAGTGGGAACGACACCAGAAGCTCAGGTGGAGATCTTATCTTCCTGAGGCTGCAGGATTTGGTGGGCGACAGGAATCAGGCCCCCTTTTTTTTGGCTGTGGGAGAAAGAGGGGTGGCTGTGGGTGGGTGGGCATGGAATGTTTATATTTTCCTAGCAGGCCTTGAGGGCCAAGGGGGAACCCTGTCTTTGGCACTTGTATGTGCCTGTTTGTGTGTTTGCACCCCAGGCAGATGTTGTAGCTTAGTTCCCAAGTGTCTGCATGTGTGTTGCGTGTGTGTGTGTGTGTGTGTGTGTGTGTGTTTGTATGCATGCATGGGTGTGACTTTGCTGCAGGGGAGGAGGGATGAGCTCCCAGCCAGCCCCTGCCTCTTCATCTTGTGGCGTCTCTTTTTCAGATGAAGACTGGCCCATTTGCAGAGCACTCCAACCAGCTGTGGAACATCAGCGCTGTCCCTTCCTGGTCCAAAGTGAACCAGGGTCTCATCCGCATGTATAAGGCCGAGGTGAGTGGGGGCTGGCCAGTGTGCCCGTCCCTGCTGCCGCACTTAGTCCTGGGCTGGGGACAAAGCAAAAGATGTGGGGCCTGGGGCTCCTGCTTCCTCCTACCCCACTGTTTTGCTCTGAATCTTAGGCCAGCCCCTCTGACACTTGGGGCCTTGGAATCTCCCGTCTGGGGCATGGGCAGTCAGAGAAGCACCAGCCACCCCAGCCCTGAAAAGCTGCAGCCCAGCTCTGTCCTGATGAGCTTGGAGGTTGAGGCAAGGACCTGCTGCGTGGGGAGTTGGGGTGATGGGGGCCTCTGTTCTCCCTTGTCAAGTGGCCGAAGGCTCCTCGAGGCTTGGGCAGCCTGAGTCTGGCTCTCCCATGGTATACCTGGGAAGGGTCTTACCTTTTGGAGGCATCTCTAAAGTGCTGCCTTCAAATGTTACTGTGTATGATCGCTGAGTGGTGGGAGGTCTGATGGTAGGCCAGGAATTGGCATTTTTATGGACCCCTTCAGGGATTTTGATGCAAATGGTTTTCCCTGCTCTCAAATCAGATGTGGAGGAGAGGAGAGCCGAGGTTTCCTGGAGCTCCCCCTGCTGGCAGGCAGCCGAGGGTGTCTCCTGCCTTCTTGGCAGTGTTCTCGCAGCCAAGGAGGTGGCCTTTTCCCTCTTGCAAGTGGGGAGGAGACATTTTATTTCTTTTTTTTTTTTTTTTGTTTGAGACGGAGTCTCGCTCTGTCGCCCAGGCTGGAGTGCAGTGGCCGGATCTCAGCTCACTGCAAGCTCCGCCTCCCGGGTTCACGCCATTCTCCTGCCTCAGCCTCCCGAGTAGCTGGGACTACAGGCGCCCGCCAGGTCGTCCGGCTAGTTTTTTGTATTTTTAGTAGAGACGGGGTTTCACCATGTTAGCCAGGATGGTCTCGATCTCCTGACCTCGTGATCCGCCCGTCTCGGCCTCCCAAAGTGCTGGGATTACAGGCTTGAGCCACCGCGCCCGGCCGAGACATTTTATTTCTACCCTGTCCCTTCTGCTAGCTCCTCCCACTTCCTGGGAAGACTAATTCTAGAACTGTTTGACCTTGGCCAGGGAAGGGCTGGATGTGAAGTTCCACACCTGGAGTGATGGGTCCCTAAAGTCCCTTCTTTCTGTCCTCAGGCTGGTCCTGGTGACTAGTTCATGGCCTCAGACAGTGTCCTGTGGGCACCATCTCTTGACTTCTGGCCGGCCTTCTCTTCTGGGAAGGGTTGCTCCAGGTCTTCATTGGACCCAGGGCTTCCTGGATCCCATCGGCAGAGGCGGGACAATGGGGAAGGTTGCCAGAGGCCAGTGGGGTGGGGGAGCACAGATACTTCCAGTTGGCTTGGCTCCCTACACTCAGTCCTGAAGGGGTTAACGAGGCTTGAACTGAGCAGGCCGGGCCCTCTCTCCTTTCCGCCCCCTCCCCCTTTGGTCCCCTTCCTCTGGACCTCACATCCTGTGTTTAGGTTCCAACCCACATACCTCTCTAATCTGAGAGGCCTGAGAGCCTGTTGGTTGGAGCTGCCTAGGCTCCTTCCGGCCGCAGCTGGCCACCCCTGGCTCTCCACTCCTCTGCCATGGGTCACTGCCCTCTGGTGTCCTGGTGTTCCTGACAGCCCCACCCCCGCCAGTCCCACAGTGGGGACTGCTGGGGAAGTCTCACTCTGCTGTGCTCCCCGCTCCACCGCTCAGGGTGTCTGAGCATGTGAGAGGTGCACAGCACCCTCCAGCCTCCTCTCAACCCCAACCCTTGTGTGCCAAAGAGAGGACTCTGGCTGCCTTCCCTGCTTGGTACCTGAAGTACTCTACAAGTCTCTTAATTCAAGTGACTCTAAACTTCTCTTGACTCAGGCTCTAAGGCCCAAAGGATAGGGTTAGAGACCCCGTCCCCTTCTCTTACCTGCCCTTCCAGGGACAAAAGAACTCCGGGCTGACAGAGGATGAGGGAGGAGCATATTTGGTTTGAAAATGGTGTGGCAGGAACACAGGGATGGTCCGCTCTGCACAGGCTGTCGGGGTCTCCGTGGGGGCTGAGCACAGGGTGGCGAACACAAGGAGGACACTGAAAATGACCATCTCAGGACGAAGGGCTCTCTAGTAACCACAAAGTGGCCTTCCTGTGGCAGGCGGTGTGTGGGGAAGGGGACAGGCTCCTGTGTAGGGTGACGCTGGAACTCACCGACTTTAAGATGACCAAGTCAGGCCGGGCACGGTGGCTCACGCCCGTAATCCCAGCACTTCGGGAGGCCGAGGCGGGCAGATAACGAGGTCAGGAGATCAAGACCATCCTGGCTAACACAGTGAAACCCCATCTCTACTAAAAATATGAAAAATTAGCCGAGAGTGGTGGCGGGTGCTTGCAGTCCCAGCTACTCAGGAGGCTGAGGCAGGAGAATGGCGTGAACCTGGGAGGTGGAGCTTGCAGTGAGCTGAGATGGTGCCACTGCACTCCAGCCTGGGTGACAGAGCGAGACTGTCTCAAAAAAAAAAAAAAAAAGATCAAGTCTTCACCTGTAATCCCAGCACTTTGGGAGGCTGAGGCGGGTGAATCACTTGAGGCCAGGAGTTCGAGACCAACCTGGGCAACATGGTGAAACGCCATCTCTACTAAAAATATGAAAATTAGCTGGGTGTGGTGGCTCATGCCTATGGTCCCAGCTACTTGGGAGGCTGAGACGGGAGAATCACTTGAACCTGGGAGGCAGAGGTTGCAGTGAGTCGAGATCATACCACTGCACTCCAGCCTGGGCAACAGAGTGAGACTCCGTCTCAAAGGAAAAAAAAAAGATCACTGGCTGGGTGCGGTGGCTCACGCCTATAATCCGAGCACTTTGGGAGGCCAAGGCAGGTAGATCACCTGAGGTCAGGAGTTCGTGACCAGCCTGGCCAACATGATGAAACACTGTCTCTACTAAAAATACAGAAGTTAGCCTGGCATCATGATGCGCACCTGTAATTCCAGCTACTCAGGAGGCTGAGGCAGGAGAATCACTTGAATTTGGGAGATGGAGGTTGCAGAGAGCCGAGATCGTGCCACTGCACTCCAGCCTGGGCAACAGAGCGAGACTCCATCTTTGAGAAAAAAAAAAAGAAAAGATCACCAAGTCTTTGCAGTGTTCAGGACTCATTGGCAACTTACTAGCAAGTAGCTCTTAGTCCTTAGTCCCGAAGGGCCCATGGGCTGGCATTTTGCCTGCACAGAGGTCCAAGGAGAGGGCTTGCTTTCTCTGGCCAATTCTTAGACCCTAGGGAGGCCCTCCAAGGCCTGCCAGTCTTGCAGTCCAGGGGTAGGTAGGAAGGCTGGGTCTTCAGTCAGAACTGGTTGATTGAGGGAAGTCAGCCTCCTGGGCTGCCACAGAAGTCTGACCAGCCTGGCAGTGGGTGGCCTCAGGATTTGGGTCTAACTGTCCCAGCTTTTCTGACCGAAGAACCAAGTGCTCTCAGGGGCCTTGTGTGGTTGTGGGGGCCTGTCTTTCTTGTGGGCCACGGCTGTGCAGTTGCTGCCTTCAGAAGGACCTTGTCAGGACCCAGGGAGTCCCTTCCCCAGCTTGAAGCAC